>NC_139518.1:81175600-81883100 GCF_947247035.1 Vipera ursinii | reverse complement strand
TCAATCTAGAGAGGTATGTTGTCTCTCTGGAGCAAAAATCAAAGAAGTGGCTGAGAACCTAACCAAAATAATAAAACCCACAGATTACTACCCTTTTCTACTACCGCACATAGGGACGAATGACACAAAAATGAACCTGAAAACAATACTGAGTGATTATGAGCAGCTAGGCAAGAAAGTTAAGGAGTTAGGTGCACAAGTGCTTTTTTTCATTTGTACTTCCAACAAAAGGTCAACATCCAGAACGAAGGATTCTAGAAGTGAACCATTGGCTAAAGGGTTGGTGTTGCCAAGAGAACTCTGGATTCCTGGACCATGGTCTGCACCACTTCCATGATGGGCTTTTGGCAAGGGATGGGCTGCACCTCACAAAAACCAGGAAAAATGTTTTTGGAAAGCGACTGGCTAAACTTAACAGGAGGGCTTTAATCTAAAATTAAGGGTGAGAGAGACCAGTCTTTAGGATCTCTAGGACCTAATTCCAACCAAATCCTCCTAGGAAACAAATCAAATAATGAGGTAAGGAGTGATGGGAAGGAAGACAAACTCAAACACCAAATAGGAGATATAGGAAACATACCTAGAATCAGACATAAAAGTCTCAAATGCCTGTATACAAATGCTCAAAGTTTGGGGAACAAATAAGGTGAACCTGAATTATTAATACATGAGAGTAGATATGATATAGTTGCAATTACTGAAACTTGGTGGGATGAAACCCATGACTGGAACATACTGATAGAAGGATACAAGCTGTTCAAAAAACCCCAGATCCCATAAAAGAAGAGGTGGAGTTGCATTATACTGTATGAAAAAGACCACTATATCGCTACAGAAATGCATGAAACCAAAGACAAAAACCTCCTAGGCCACCCAACAAAACAGTAAAAAATAGATGTACTTTTTGCTAACCAATTAACAAATATTGTATCAACTGGAAGACTAATTCTGCATCAATTGAGAAATCAAACAGATTCCTAGCCAATCTAGCTGACAACTTTGTTGTCCAAAAGGTAGAAGGGAAAAAGGTAGAGGGATAGGCATACTGGACTTAATTCTTACTAACAGAGAAGAAGTTATAGAGGGAGTTGAAATTACAGGAATCTTGGGTGAAAGTGATCATGTCATATTGGAATTCAATATAATTCAAACACTACACTTGACCTTAGCCAAAAGGCTGAGAAGCAATAGAACATAATCATACCGGAGTCTTAGATTTTAAAAGAGTTGATTTTAACAAAGTCAGAGAGAGCTGACTTTGGTTGAAAATCCTAAAGGGGAAAACAACTCAAGAAGCATGAGAAACACTGAAAAATATGATCATAAAAGCCTGTTACAGCACAATACCACTGAAAAAGAAAAACAAGAAACCCAGGAAGAAACCAGTATGGTTGCACAAAGATAAGTACAAAACATAGAAGGAGGAACACATAACTAAGGCAAAATATCGGCAGATAGCTTGAATCTGCAAAAATGAAGTCAGGAAAGCAAAGGCTCAGAATGAACAAAGACCTGCAACAAAAGTCAAAGATAATTTTTGTAAAAGTTTCTTTCAACATATAAATAACAAGAAAAAAAAGTCAAGGAAACAAGTCATTCCACTAAACAGAAGGAACGACAAAGAAGTAACAGAAAGAAAGCAGAGCTGCTTTACTCATTCTTTGCATCACGCAAAAAGAAACCATAGCCCAACCCACCAAAAACACAACTGTAAAAGACAGATTAGAAATAAAAATTAAAATAAGCAAGAAAATGTTAAGAGAATACCTGTCTGTTCTTGATGAATATAAATCACTGGGACCTGATGGATTACATCCCAGAGTTCTAAAGGAGCTGACAGATGTCATCTCAGAACAATTGTGCTATATCTTTCTAAAATCCTGGAACACAGGGGAATTACCAAAGGACTGGAAAAGAGTTGATGTAGTTCCCATCTTCAAAAAAAGGGGGGGAAAAACAGACCCAGGAAGCTACAGACCTATCAGCCTAAGATCAATACCTGGGAAGATCCTGGAAAAGATAATCAAAAAGCAGATCTGCAAACATCTAGAAACAAATGAAGTTATAACTAGAATTCAGCACAGGTTTGTTAAAATCAGATGGATTTGTAATTGGCTGACAAACCACACTCAGCAAGTACTCCTTAATGGTACTACATCTACACGGAGGGAAGTAAGCAGTGGGGTACCACAAGGTTCCGTCATAGGTCCAGTTCTATTTGATGTCTTCATAAATGACTTAGATGAGGGAATAGAAGGAGAACTCATCAAATCTGCAGATGACAATAAGTTGGTAGAAATAGCCAATACCCTAGATGATAAGATTCAGGATCCAGATGTATCTCGACAGACTTGAACACTGGGTCCTATCTAATGAAATGAAATTCAACATAGAGAAAAGTAAAGTCTTACACTTAGGCAAGAAAAACCAAGAGTATACATACAGATTAGGTGAAAGCTGGTTTAATAGCAGTAACTGTGAGAGGGACCTTGGAGTCCTAATGGACAATCTATTAAATATGAGCCAGCAGTGTGCGGCGGCAGCCAAAAAAGCCAGTGCAATCCTAAGTGGCATCAAGAGAGGGACTGAATCAAGATCACATGATGTATTAATACCACTCTATAAATCCTTAATAAAACCACACCTAGAACTCTGCACCCAGTTTTGATCCCCACACTATAAAAAAGAGTTGAGACTCTAGAAAGAATGCAGAGAAGAGCAACAAAGATGATTAGGGGCCTGGAGGCTAAAACGTATGAAGAATGGTTGCAAGAACTGGGCATGGCTAGGGTCTAATGAAGAGAAGGAACAGTGTTCCAATATTTGAGGGGCTGTCACAGAGAGGAGGGGGGGTGTCAACCCATTTTCCAAAGTATCCAAAGGCCAGACAAGGAACAATGGATGGAAACTGTTCAAAAAGAGATTTGACCTAAAAATAAGGATAAATTTTCTGACAGAGAAAACAATCAACCAATGGAACAGCATGTCTTCAGAAGTTGTGGGTGCTTCATCACTGGAAGCTTTCAGAAATGGTATAAGGCAGGGGTAGGCAACCTTGGCTCTTTTATGACTCGTGGACTTCAACTCCCAGAATTCCTGAGCCATCCATGCTGGCTCTGGAATTCTGGGAGTTGAAGTCCACGAGTCATAAAAGAGCCAAGGTTGCCTTCCCCTTGAGCAGGAGGGTTGAACTAGATGGCCTACAAGGTCCCTTCCAACTCTTATTCTGTATTCTATGAATAAAAAACTGCTATGCAAAGCTAGTTCTCAGGATGGGGAGATCCAAGATAGTAATTAGGCAATTCCTTTTCACACAACCAATACTTGGGAAGGAAATAAAATACGAAGAAATCAGAATTTAGAAGGAGGGCAGGAGGACAACTACTGCACCAGAATAATCCATTCACTTGGATAGCAATGCCAAGAAATGAAATATTAAAGGAAAAGCTTAGAGATAGTTAAGAATGGAAAAGTAAGAGGGAGTTTGTAAGCAGCCATACAGCCATTTCTAGGATACTGTATTTTATTTTCCTCAATTTTCCTCGTGATCCAGTTTTCTTTCTTTCTTTCTTTCTTTCTTTCTTTCTTTCTTTCTTTCTTTCTTTCTTTCTTTCTTTCTTTCTTTCTTTCTTTCTTTCTTTCTTCTTTCTTTCTTTCTTTTTCTTTCTTTTCTTTCTCCTTCCTTCTTCCCATTCTTTCTTTCTCCTTCCTTCCCTTTTCTGCTCCTCCTCCTCCTCCTCCTGCTTCTCTCTCTCTCTCTCTCTCTCTCTCTCTCTCACACACACACACACACACACACACAAACACACACACAGAGAGAGAGAGAGAGGGAGAAGGAGAGAGAGAGAGAGATGCTTTACAGTGAGGGAGAAATATTTTTCACGTATTTGAGGGTACCCTATCCTAAACCCTATACTGCAAGTAAATTCAAATAATTCTAACTCAAGAATAATAATTGAATAATTCTAACTCAAACTCTCTCTCCCTCCCTTTGCTGTCAATTCTGTCTTGTGTTTAGGTACGTCAACCTGAGTGTACAGTATCAAAAACGGCATCCATAGAATATATTAAATTTTACTGATATACTTAAAGCTCCTTAAAGATCTCTGGGAAAGATTAAGACCTTGTGTTTCATAATGCAACCATTCTGGACTGCAAGGTCACTATAAAAGGTTTATTTTCAAAAGAGAATCACAGAAGCCTCAACACGTTTGATGGGCAGTTTATATCTTCCATTGATGCTGTCTTAGCACCTCTGTTTTTCTATGAAATTGGAATGAAAATCATCTCATGTTCAGCCCTACACAGGGTTCTTTTTGATGCTGGCTCTTGCTTTTATTTTTGTCTGCTTGTTGTTTTATTTGTATGCTTAGAACATTTAATTGTGCTCAACCGTGGGGATATGATATGCTTGAAAACGGTTGGAGAATATTAAACTAGGTTGGAGCTCATATATCTGTTTGTCACATTAACCTAAAGCAAACAATATTACAGTAAGCCATAATGTGGTTTGAATTTGGCTGACCTGGTGGTGTGAGGCCAGCCATAGTGGTTTGTTGGCCGTGGTTTATAACAGGCTCTTTAATGACAGAGTTCCCAGTTTGGGGAGGGCCTAGCATCATGCTGGTTAATGCAATTTTGCAGGATGAGCTGAGTTATGCTATACACATGACAAGGAGTATGTATTTTACATTAAAACAATAAGCTTCTGCTGATGATGATTTTAGCAGTTGGAATAAGAAGGTTCATGAAGCAAAAAAAAGTTTAATAATATTAATTTGGGGGCCACAGGTTGCCTATCACAGTTTATGACTTGACTTTTGATATAAACCCCACTGTTATAATTATTCAGTTATAACCATGAGTTAGTGTAACATATAGATCCTCCCCTGTACTTAGCACTATACCTAATCTTATGATGGAAGCTTAGTCCCTGTTCCAAGCTTGCCTCTTACAAGAATACTTCAGGTAGCCTTTAGCCAACCTATCTCTTTCAGCCTCTCCATGCCATCTAATGAAGTGATATTTAATAATATATCAGATACTACTTTGGTATTCCAGGACTGAAGATAGCTCAGGTTTGTTTAAAAAAAAACAGCAATGGCAAACCACATCCATATCAAGCCAAAAAAAACCCTGTCCAGGCAGCCCAGATAATTATTTGAGAACAAACCCCACCTTTAGATTGTTAGAACTAAGCCAACCTTGGCTTGAGAATTTATTTATTTATTTATTTATTTAATTATATTTATATACCGCCCTTTCCCGAAGGACTCAGGGCGGTTTACAGGGTGGTTAAAACAAACAAACAAAAAAAAACAAAAGTTAAAAACAGATTTTAAAAATTATATCCGTCCCTGAACAAATAAAACCCCAGTTAAAATTAAAATTAAAATTCTCAGCCTGGGCCAGAGAGCTCGAAGAGCCAGGTCTTCAGGTCCCGGCGGAACGAATGGAGGTCGGGGGCGGTCCTAAGCTCCACTGGCAGCTGGTTCCAAAGGGCAGGTGCACCCACTGAGAAGGCCCTATCCCTGGGTGTTGTCTCTTACCGGCGGTACCCTGAGAAGACCCTCCCTGTGGGAGCGCACTGGACGAAGGGAGCTTGATGCCAGCAGCAGGTGTTCCCTCAGATAACCCGGACCCAAGCCATTTAGGGCTTTATAGGTCATCACCAGCACCTTGAATCCATGTAAGCAGCCCCTGGATAGTTCATGGTACATATCCACTAGCTGAAACTACCAATGTTATTTTTTCTTTTCTTTGTCTGGGGCAGGAGTTCGGAAGTGTCAGAAGATAGTTTTCAACTGGACTGGACTATAGCAAGAGTACAGCCTAGGAACAGCCTTTTTTGTTGTTGAGAAAATGTCCCCAAGGTAAACATCTTTACAACCTTGCCATTGATTTGACTCAAACTGGCATCTCACCTCCTTTACACAGCTGGATTGCATTACGGGATGTGGGGAGATGTAGGGGAGAGAGAGTGGCAGAATGCGGGGGGGGGTGGAGTTAAAATGGGGATCAGCCTAGAATCCCTATGTAGCCATAAGCAGAGTGGTTGTGTAAAGATTCTAGGCTCAGCCCTCTTTTAACTCTGCTCCCAGACTCAGCTGCTGCTTCTCCTATAAGAGATGAGCAAACAGCAATTTTTTCGTGGTACTTTCACACATAGTAATGTGTAGCTTGGCTCTTAATTTCCTGAAGGAAAGGCAGGATATAAGTGCAATAAATTGATATTATGTGTATAAGGGGAAAAAAGCAGTCTAATTTACATGGTGATATGCATGCATTATGACAAAGATCTGTTGCTGAGTACTCAATAACAAGAAGTTCTCATGTTGGACGGTATTTTTGATGAATCTCCATGTAGGAAAATTACAGGGCTGAAGTAGCCATCTTCACAAGCTACTAAAGGAAATTTCGAAGGGTAGCAATGGTTTCTTCAGGGAAATCAATCCCATCATTGCTTTTCAAGTTTCAAAATCCCTTTGCAAAAAGCGTTAATTTTTCTGTTCACTCATGAGGAAGATTTACTTAATTTAGCCATCACAACCAAAAGATTCCAAGAGATGTATTAAAAGTAATCAACCACATGCAAACAGCCTCTTCTCCTAACCTTCACGTTGTGATGTTTGTAAAAAGAAGTCTGTGAATCCTTCCTTCCTTCCTTCCTTCCTTCCTTCCTTCCTTCCTTCCTTCCTTCCTTCCTTCCTTCCTTCCTTTCTTCCTTCTTCCCACTTCAGAATATTAATCTTATCTGCTTATCTGCTTTCATCTCTCATAGACAAAAGCTAATTCTAATGCTTCCTGTACTTGAAGAATTTAGTGACCTCTATTTCCCTTCGTAATATAATAAACACCAGCTTGGAGCAAACCAATTCCTAGCAACTAATATACAAGAGGGAAAGCAAGGAGGCTGAGGTGGGGGGAAGATATTACTATAAACTTGCACCAAATTTGATTCTTATATTCAAAATATAATTCCAAAAAAATCAGAGCAGAAGGAAATGTTTACTTAGGGATGATGAATATTAATAGGTTGAGCTATTCCTCTGTTGCTGGCCAACATATGTCCGATTCACACTTCTTTTTCTCTGCATACACACATTTGGTGTAATAAATTTGTCCCCTGTGAAAAAGTCCTCTGTTGGCAATGGACGAGAAGAATTTGCTAAGCAGCTGCTGTCATACTTTGCCCAACTACAACAATAGCTAATCCATTCATCACAATAAATTGAGTAATATCTCGACTTCGCTTACTAGAACAATGGGAGAATATCCTTAGCAATCTTCTCAACAGCTGATCCAGCCTGTCTACCATTGAGAGTCCCTAGATTTTTTTAAATTTGGGTGTAGGAACTCAGAACTGGGTGTAACGGCTGAATCATTCTTTGCTGGAATTACAACTAGCCAGTTCTGTTGGAAAGTTGCTTATTTCCGGAAGATTTGGACCAACATCCAGACCCACTAAATCCAAAGGACCAACATATCAGTTCACTAAATCCAAAGGCCAGCTCTCTCTGCAAAAGGTTGGATTCACACTGAAAATGCAGCAAGGAGGAAGAACTGGTGTCCTCCTCTCAACGTTAGCTGGACAGTTCCGAACAAACCCATCACAGTGGTCAATCATCAGTAGGAAACAACTGACTTTTGCTTTGCAGTTGAAGAAATGGAGCTCAGCAAAGTCTGGGAGAAGTCTGCTTTCCTAATGGAAAAATCCCTGTTTCAAATTATTTGATTTTCCTCCTTTGCTGTTATTATCATGGCATCTCACAGCTCTGATGTAATGGGCAGTAGGAATAACCTTGAGGAACAGGAGGAAGAGCCACCAAGACAATAGTCAGATAAAAGAACTTTGACTCTGAGGCAGAACTATAATTTGAGAAAGGGTCTTAAACTCTCTGCTTCTTGTGAAGGTGAAGGGAGGGAGGGGAGAGGCACGTTCAGACTTGCAAGATTCTGCTACTGTAACCCGTATGAGCATTCAGCTAATTCAGTGGGGTTTCCTGCTCTGCCTCATCTGACATTTTTTTACTTGCTCCAAGGGTAGAGATCTTTAGGTAAAAGGTAAAGGTTCCCCCGCACATGCGTGCTAGTCATTTCCGACTCTAGGGGCCGGTGCTCATCTCCGTTTCAAAGCCGAAGAGCCAGCGCTTGTCCGAGGACGTCATGTGGCCGGCATGACTAGACGCCAAAGGCACACGGAACGCTGTTACCTTCCCACCGTAGTGGTCCCTATTTTTCTACTTGCATTTTACGTGCTTTCGAACTGCTAGGTTGGCAGAAGCTGGGACGAGTAACAGGCGCTCACTCTGCCACGTGGCACTTGGGATTCGACCCGCCAAACTGCCAACCTTCTGATCGACAAGCTCAGCGTCCTAACCCACTGAGCCACCACGTCTTTAGCTTTGGTCATATGGTTGTGGCCACTTTCTTGGGTGGGTTTTTTTTGGGGGGGTTGGACACACACGCCTGTGGATATCACTGATGAGCAATTTGGATAGAGAAGTTGGGCAGATCTGTTTTTGCACTCCCAGATGGATCACTTGGATCAGCTGATGTACTCTCAACATTTTGTGATCACCTGCAATGAATGTGCACTGTGTCTCAATCCAAGTCTCTTGGGCTGGATTCTAAATCCCAAAACAGGATGTCCAACCTTGGCAACTTGAAGAACCTGTGGACTTCAACTCCCACATTGGCTGGGGAATTTTGGGAGTAGAAGTCAGCAGGTCCTGCCAAGATTTGGACAAGCCTGTTCTAAACCGTTTCACAGGTTTTGGGTTGATGTGGAAGTGCCCCCTAGTTTTTCAACAGCAGATGCCCTCCGCACACAGCCCTTCTTCTTAACACCACCTCTTTGACTTGTCTAATAAAAGATTCCTGGAGAAGGCAAACACTAATTGATTCTTTAACCATTTCTTCATCTGGAAAATCATCCCTCCTCTAGTAGCTCCAGCCAGCTTACATCGTAGAGACATCATTAACCTCTACTAAAAACAAAACAAAATAAAAATAGTTGTACGATCAAAACTAAGTCAATGGTTTTAAAAGCACTAGGGAAAAAAATGACTTTAGGATCTCGTATTGTCCAACATGTTCTATCTCTTTTGATGGGGGGGAGCTATTGGCCTCCTCAGAAAGGGCTCGCAACTTGGGTGTCCTCCTGGATTCACGGCTTAATTTGGAGGATCATCTAACGGCCGTGACCAGGGGGGCTTTTGTACAGGTTCGCCTGGTGCGCCAGTTGCGCCCCTTTTTGGACCGAGATGCCCTATGCACAGTCACCCACACCCTTGTCACTTCTTGCCTGGATTACTGCAATGCTCTCTACATGGGGCTGCCCTTGAAGTGCACCCGGAGGCTTCAGCTGGTGCAAAATGCAGCCGCACGGGTGCTTATGGGAATATCTCGATACTCCCATGCTACACCTCTCCTGCGCGAGCTGCATTGGCTTCCGGTTGCCCTCTGGGTGCGATTCAAGGTGCTGGTAATTACCTTTAAAGCCCTACATGGCTTAGGCCCGGGGTACGTGTGAGACTACCTGCTGCCAATGTCAACCTCCCATCGCCCGGTTCTCTCCCACAGAGTCGGCCTCCTCAGGATACCATCGGCCAGGCAATGCCGGCTGGTGACCCCCAGGGGGAGAGCCTTCTCTGTGGGTGCGCCGACCCTCTGGAATGAACTGCCTCCGGAACTGCGGACGGCCCCTGACCTTCCGCCGTGACCTGAAGACCTGGTTGTTCCAACAAGCGGGCCTGGACTGACCATGGTTTTTTAAATTTGGTTTTTATCGGCTTTCCTTTATTTCTTTATTTATTGTTTAATTCTTTTTTAATGTTTGTATTCTGTTTTTTAATTTTTTATTGTTGTGAGCTGCCCCGAATCCTTAGGGAGAAGGGCAGCATATAAATTAATTAAATAAATAAATAAATAAATCTTAAGCAGTTTTTTTTAACCTTAATAAGAGTTTTAGAATGCAGGATGCTAAAATAAAAAATAAAAAAAGGTGTGGACCAGGAGCAGAGATTCTAATCCATCTTCAATCATGGAAACTCTGTGTGACTTTGGACCAATCTTCTCTCAACCTGGCGTATCTCTCAGAGTTGTTATTAAGGAGGAGAATAAGAGTTCGGCGCGTTCCTCCTTATAAAAGGTGGGAGCATTTCTAATAAAGAAATAGATATATTGAGGCAGCCCAGAATTGCGTTGGCTTCTTTTGGAGGGATAGCATCAAGATCACAAGAAGTAATAACATCGCTTTATAACCGCACTAGTGAGGCCACACTTGGAATACAGCATACGGTTCTGGTCATCACAATACAAAAAAAGATGGGGAGACTCTACAAACTGTGTAGAGAAGAGCAACGAAGATAATAAAACAGTCCGGAGGTTAAATTGTATGATGAACGGTTGAGGGAGCAAGGTATGATTTGCCTATCAAAGGAGAATTGGGGTGGGGGACACAGGATAACTCTCTTCCAGTATTTAAGAAGCTATTTCAGAGAAAAGGAAGTCAACCTGTTCTCCAAAGCACCGGGGTGGGGGGGGGGGTAGAGAAGAAGTACCGTAATGGTTGGAAATTCATCAAAGGTCCAACCTAGAAGTAGGGAGAAATTTTTTCACAGTGAGAACAATTAATCAATTGTTTAAGCTTGCCTCCCAGAATTTGGGGTGATCTGTCACTGGATGTTTTCAAAAATAGATTGGATAACCATTGCACTGGGATGGTATAAGGCAGGGGTCTGGCTGAGGAATTCTGGGAGTTGAAGTCCACAAATCTTAAAAGTTGCCGAGTTTGAAGACCCCTGGTACAGTATATAAGGGCTCCTGCCTTGAGCAGAGGGTTGGACTACAAGACCTGCGAGGGCCTATCCAACTCTATGGTTCTATGTTCTATATTAGGAAAAAATAGCCAGGGCTTTTTTCCTCATAGAACGCTCAGAACGGAGTTCCGGCACCTTTTTTGGATGGAACCTTGTAGGATAGGCAAGGCGGGTTGTATGACATGTGTGAGTTCTGGCACCTTTTTCTTTTACAAAAAAAAGCACTGGAAATAGCCCATACAATTCAGAGAAATGGAGAACTTGCAGTAGAGCCTTGAATAGAATTCAGATGCAATGGAGTCCAAATATAAATCAGAATGGTGTTTTTTTTTGTATTTAGCACGTTTAGGAACTGTCCATCTCCCTCACAGGGGGACTCCATGAATAGCTGAAAATCATGAGATTTTGAGGCAGTTTCTTCTCAGAAACAAGACCCAGGTTCAGAAGGGCTTATTTCCTGGTGACTGGGTATCACGTTGCAACCAAAGGGTGCGCATTTAAGCTAAGCGGCACCTATTTTTATTTCATGTGCATATTTTTAGGACCAGCCTGTTTTCAATTGAAGTGTCAGACGCATCTCCTTGATCAAAGCAGAAGGACAAAGCAATAATAGTTTGCATCAGTTGAAGCCAAAGACTCAAAAATTCTTCTTCAAAGGATGGGGGGGGAAAGGAAAGCTTTTACAAATGCAGCAGTGAAGCTTTTCCCACCACTGAATTCTGCTCAAGGCAAATGCTGATGGTCTGTTCCCTCCACCCACAGTTCCAAAGCCAAATTAGGTTGGCAACTGAATCTCCTTTTAGTGTTGGGTCGTTTCAGTGCTGGGATAATGTCCCCTGCCTGATAACATTTCTGAGGCTAATCTACAGGTTACAGGAGACAGTCTATAATCCTCTCTTAAGAAGAGAAGCAGAAGAAATATCTCAAGAGACAGTAGTTGTTACCCGCAAGGCCAGCATTTTTCAATCAAGGCCGCTGCCTCACACAGCTTAAAGAGTCGCAAATTTTTGTCCTTTCCACTCTTTCTGAACTACAACTTCCAACATCCCTTGCAACACCTGCTAGATGTATAATACTCCTTGTCCCTAGAAGCTCAAGAGGGCAGACATAATACTCCTTATTCCTCATCTTAGTGCATACTTTAGCATAGAGGTGTCAAACTGCTGGCCCGTGGGCTGGAGGTGTCATGCTGAAACCGCGCCCACGGGCCGGCAGTTTGACACCTCTACGCTAAGGTATGCACTAAGATGAGGAATAAGAAGTATTATTTTCCATTGCCGGCAACGGGGGGAAAAAGTTGCAATACGTCGCGACACGTCACGTGATGTTGCACGTTTGATGCCCCCTGCCTTAGCAGCCTGTAGGACTGATGAACATAGGGAAATAGTCACCAGGAATTAAATTTAACTCTCCATAACCTTTACCTTGATCAACAAAAAAGCAGCTTTCTGGTTGTTTGTTCTAGATTAGGGCTTTTCAACCTTTACACAGATTGTACCACTTTTAGGACATGACAATATTTGAGTACCGCCAGTGCTTAGGTAGCAAGGTGTCAAAAATTTGATGACTTCCGGCAACAGTTGCTGCTTCTTCCATCTCTTTTTCCTCCCTGCCTGCTGAGCTCTCCTTCCACAGCTTCTTCTCTGTCTCCCTCTCTTTCCCTGTTGTCTTTTTTCCCCTTTCCCGCCAAAACCACCTCCTTTTCTATCCTCTCCTCTTCTCCCCCCCTCTTTTTCTTCAGTTCATCTCCAGTTCCGTGCTGCTTCCAGAAGTGCCAATCATCGGGAGCCAATCAGCTGAAGCTCTGCGGCTTCTGCAGAGCCGCAACTGTTGTGATTCAGGGTCAGCCTGTGGGTTCGGCAGTTGGGTCGGACGACTCAGAGGAGGAGGGGGGTGTTGAAGACCTTGCTGAGGGGGTTGAAGATCTTGCTGATGAGAGCCCTCAGCCAGGCCCCTCCCACCTGGTCATGATGGAGACCCAGCTGTGTGAGCCTGACAGCGTGGATGATGACCCACAGCTGGCCCTGTTCAAGGACGCCCGACGCAGGAGGCAGTCAATGAGGAGTAAACAGAGGAAGGCAATGGGGCACCTCGGAAGGAGGCAGAGAGAAGCCACGCCCTGAACTGTATAAAAGGGGAATGCGTGGGAGGGCTGGTTTGCTGAAGGCAACCGCTTGATTAGTTCCTGTTTCATAGCTCCTGTTTCATGGTTGGTGTCTTGTTTTGCTCTGTTTTATCTTAATAAATTTGGCAGGCTTAATTCCAGCCTCTTGCCGTTTGTAAAGGGGTTGTCCCTGCCTTTTCTGCTGGGCCGGTAGCAGGCTGGTACAGAACACCAACAGCCCTGCAGCTCCAGCTGCCTCTCCCTCAGGCTTGGGTCACTTCAGCTCATTCCCCTCTCCCGCTACACTTGTCTAGGAAGGTCCACGTACCACCTGCCACATGCCAAAGCCCCACTGGTGGTACATGCTCTCTATAGTAGACCGGTAAAAGAGGGTCATTAGTCGCAATAGATGTGGTCAAATGTATGAGCATAGACATTGTCTGGTCCAGAGCTGGGCATCACACAGCTCTGGAACAGGCTGTAATTCTTCACAATAATTGCAAATATGTCTATGGTTCTGATTTTAGGAAGGAAGCTCATAACTCAGAGGTGTCAAACTGCCAGCCCACGGGCCAGACGCATCACAAGGAAACCGCACCCACCCCATTGCCGTCAATGGGGGAAAAGTTCCAATACGTCAAGCGACATGACATGACGTCACAAGTTTGACATGTCTGCCATAACTCATTCCCATTTCATCCTTTCCCCACTGCAGATCTTAGTAGAAAAGTGTTCTGTGTTGTTCTGTAAAACACCTCCTGGAGGTCATCGTTAGGTGGAGAATAGTCAGGTTAGTCTATGGAAGCCAGAATCAGAAATCCTATCTGATTTCTGATTGTTATTGCTCCCTTGAAGTCAGGGAGAAAGCTAATGCACCGCATATAAAAACAAAATTTGCTCACTAGGTATTGTTTAAGCCCATTTGATTCTTCATTTGGCTTTGGCAATAAATCAGTCAATTGCAGATAAATGTCAGCAAATCCTAATTTGAGATTGCTGGCATGTGCCTACAAAAAAGGAGCAGCTGTCCATAGACAAGCATAGCTGGCTCAGGAATTCTGGGAGTTGAAGTCCACGAGTCATAAAAGAGCCAAGGTTGCCTATCCCTGACCTAGTCCTAGAGTAGGGATAGGCAACCTTGTCTCTTTTATGACTCGTGGACTTCAACTCCCAGAATTGGCTCAGGAATTCTGGGAGTTGGAGTCCACGAGTCATAAAAGAGCCAAGGTTGCCTATCCCTGACCTAGTCCTAGAGTAGGGATAGGCAACCTTGTCTCTTTTATGACTCGTGGACTTCAACTCCCAGAATTGGCTCAGGAATTCTGGGAGTTGGAGTCCACGAGTCATAAAAGAGCCAAGGTTGCCTATCCCTGACCTAGTCCTAGAGTAGGGATAGGCAACCTTGTCTCTTTTATGACTCGTGGACTTCAACTCCCAGAATTGGCTCAGGAATTCTGGGAGTTGAAGTCCATGAGTCATAAAAGAGCCAAGGTTGCCTATCCCTGACCTAGTCCTAGAGTAGGGATAGGCAACCTTGTCTCTTTTATGACTCGTGGACTTCAACTCCCAGAATTGGCTCAGGAATTCTGGGAGTTGGAGTCCACGAGTCATAAAAGAGCCAAGGTTGCCTACCCCTGTCCTAGAGCGTCCACTTAAAGCAAAGACCTGTAGAAACGTCCATGGCTCAGAAGTTCTCCTTAAACACAGCCCGCAAATCACAGATGTCTTTCTCCTGGACATTCTTTCCAGGTGCTCTAAGACAAAATGACATTTCTGTACAGTACGGTGCTTCTGCTTGGAAAATTTGTGAAGATCGCTGTTTTTACAAAGAAATGGAATATTAAGGATAATGTTCCATTTTAGTTTCAATACTATTCCATTTTAGCGATGCAGAATATATATATATATATTATCATTATAAATTATAATTTACACAAATAATGAGCTGTCATAAGTTGACTATATCCTGTGGATAGCCTTGGGTTAGGCAAAAACAGGAAAGAAAGAGTTAATTAGCAAGGTGTATTCAAAAAAAGCCTTGACAAATACTTAACATATCTATCTATCTATCTATCATCTATCTATCTATCTATCTATCTATCTATCTATCTATCTATCTATCTATCTATCTATCTATATCTATATCTATATCATCTATATATATATCTATATCTATATCTATATCTATCTATCATCTACCATCTATCTATCTATCTATCTCTATCTCTATCTCTATCATCTCTATCTCTATCTATCTATCTATCTATCTATCTATCTATCTATCTATCTATCTATCTATCTATCTATCTATCTATCTATCTATCTAATAATATAAAGACACCCTTTGTAGTGTAACTAAAAATTTCTCCAAGACTTTATCCAAGAAAAAGGTGCTATATTCCACGGAAATTTAAAAATATCAAACCCCCCTTCTTTTACATAGACAACCCCCCCTACCCCAATAGAACTGAAAAGTAAACATCCAAACTCTGTTCTAAGGAATATTCCAAATCACAACGGAAACCAGACGCCCCCCCCCCCCGCGGCCAAGGTCCCTTCCAGCTCTTTTCTATTCCTGCTTTGGGGAGAGAGAGAGAGAGAGAGAGAGAGAGAGGGAGGGAGGGAGGGGGGCAAAGTACTTCTTGGATCGGCCGCCTATTCGGCCTAATTTCTTAAAAGCTACGACGCGTTAGGGCGGCGTCCCAGCTTGGGGAAGCGACTGGTAGCAAAGGCGGCAACGGGCGGTCGGGCAGCTGGCTTATCGTCGAGCCAGCTCGGCGAGAGACTCCAGCTCCGAGAGTTGGGTAGCGGGCTGCGCCGCCACGTTTTCCGCCCAGCCCTGCCTGGCGCCCTGTAACGTGTGTGTGTGTGTGTGTGTGTGTGTGTAGGCCGTCGCGAGCTCCCTCGAGTTCCCCACTTTCGCTCCGCCAGGCTCCTTCGCTCCGCCCGTCTCCGGCCTCCCCAACGGAGCCCCGCTCCAGTTCCTCCGGCTGCTGTGGGCTCCTCTGCGTGCGGGACACCTTGGCAGTGGGGAAGGAGGCTGGCTGGCGATCGGAGGCGAAAGAAGCGGCTGGCTGACCAAGAGCCGCGGCCGTCCGGCCAACCAGGAAAGGAGCCTGGCAAGGGGGGGATGCGAGCAGCCCGGCAGCCTCGCCTGCCTCTCTGATCCGACGGCTTGGCTGCGGTCCCCAAGTTGGCTGAGTGAGGAGGAGCACCGCAGCCTGGCACCAAGGGGGAGATCCGCAGGCGGAGGTGGGGGTGGGAACCCGCTGTCCTAACTCGCCTCCCGCTGCTTTGCTGGCTTAAAAGTTGCCGGGTTGCCGGAGGAGAAGGAGGAGGAGGAGGAGGAGGAGGGGGCTTCGCGTGGGGAAGCTGGAGCCTCCTTCGGAGAGGAGGGCGTCTCTGGAGACCAGCTAAGAGGAAGAAGCGAAGGAGGTGCCGCCGCCGTCGCCATCACCACCAACCGCCTTCACCGGGCGCGATGCCTTCTGCCTGGAGCCGAGGAGCGTCTGGTCCCGGGGTGATCGCCCTGCTTTTGCTGGCCGCTGGCAACCTGGGACTTTGCCACGCAGGTAAGCGCATCTCGGCTCGGAGAAAAAAAAAACACGCATCTCGGCTCGGCCGGTGAGAACGCGAGGAGGAAAAAAAGCAAAAAACGCGCGGCCCGTTTGGCGTCCCCGCTTCTTTGCGGGATGCTCCGTTTCCAAACCCGCTTCGAAGGAGGGAACGGAGGGCGCTGCCGCCTTCCTCCCCCGATCAGGAAAGTTTTTACCTGAGTTTCCCCGTCTCTTCCTCCACTCACCCCCCTCCGCCACCCGTTCACGCTCCTCTCTCCCCGTTCCTATTACTCGTCTGCCTTCTGGATTCTTTCAGCGGAGCCCCGGACTTTTCAGCACAGTTTTGCGGACAGCCAGAGAGAGAGGGGGGGGGGGGGGGAGGAGAGCGAGAGCGGCGGAGAGATGAAAGGGAAAGGGAGAAAGTGCTTGGCCCGCTCCCTATCCCGGCCTCCTTCCCCACTTATTTCTTTTCCCGGTTCGGGAAAAGCTCCGCAGGACGTGGCGCTGCAGCCGCGGCTCCTTGCGCCCGGGTGCTGCGGAGGCGACGCTTCCCGCAGCTCTTGAAAACCGGGCGAGGAAGGTTGCGGGGGGCAAAAGGAGGAAAGGGGAGCGCGGGGAAGCGCTGGACGGCGCCCGAAGGGGGGGGAGATGTCTCCAAAAGCGGAGAAGCCGCGGTGGCGGGAGAGTTTGGCTCCCGAAGCCCGATCCTGCTCCGACTTGGTTGAGAAAGTTCCCGCGCGGTTCCTTGGCAGGTAAGCGCGCGTAAGAGAGACTTCGAAGCAGAGGTGGAAACTTGGTCCCTTTTTCAGAATGTAAAACCCACCCCGCTCGTCTTGTTAGGGGGGGGGGCGTTTTGGAGGACTGGTGTGTATGTGTGTGTACGCGCGCTTGGAGGTCTGCTTCGGCCTGACTCGCTGTTGCTGGCGTTTGAGTGGGAACATTCAAAACCGTCTCGTTTCACTTCTTCCAATTTCGGGTGTAGCTAGGCTTGGCCTAAGTTCCAGGGGATTTTCCTGCTGTCTATTCTGTATGTAATATAATAATAATAATAATAATAATAATAATAATAATAATAATAATAATAATAATAATAATAATAATAACAACAACAACAACAACAATAACAATAACAACAATAATAAGTAGTAGTAGTAGTAGTTGGAAGGGACTTTGGAGGTCATCTAGTCCAACCCCCTGCCCCTTTGGCCTCTAATAGCCTTGCAAGGTTTACAATGAGGAGATTAGATAGATAGATAGATAGATGATAGATAGATAGATAGATAGATAGATAGATAGATAGATAGATAGATAGATGATAGATAGATAGATAGATAGATAGATAGATAGATAGATAGATAGATAGATAGATAGATATGTGTGTGTGTGTGTGTGGAAAGTGAATAAAATTCTTCTGATATCCAGATTAACCCAGGTTAATCCAGCACCGTGACCACTGACTTGTGGGTCTGGTAATTTTTAAAACCAAATCTTGCAAGTCAAGTAGTGAGAAATAGTGTCATGGCAGTTGCGAAAATCCCAACTTCTTAAAGATAAACGTGCAAACCAGACAAGGGCCTGATTTGTGTTGTGTAGCTAAAAGGCAGGAATTGCCCCAGTAAAGGATAGGAAAAATGCCAGGAGCATTCATACTGCTATTTTTTTTTCCTTTCCTTCAAGGGAACCACGCTAGAAATGAGGCCCTGATTACTAGAGTGCATTTTATTTGATCGTGTTTTGCAAAATAGCATATTTCAAGTTAAACTGGGCTGCAAAACTCCAGATGACCACTGGGTGACCACAAAGAGTTTTCTGTACTTCTTGGCTGATATGCTGCGATTGCCTGGATTTGGTAGTTCTCAGACTAGGCTTTTCATTTGAGTTGATCCACTGACCTCAACCGGCTTCTGTTGTTTTCAGCTGCAGCCCAAATGCACGTTTTTTTTCCCCTCTGGAGAGGAAGAACTTTGAACTTACTGGGACTTAATTCTGAAACAACTGGAGTGAATTTGGGATCCACAGACTATAATTTCATCCTGTAACTGTTTACCTTAAGTCCCGAAAAAGGTTCTTGATTTAGAAGCGAATCCAATGAAGCATACAAAGAAATGATGATTCCTATTTTCTCTGCAAAGAGCTTTAGGGTTGAAGTCTGTCAAAATGGCCAGGAGGATTTATGCCACTTTGTGAAGTTATTTATTGGGGGAACTAATTCCACTGGATTGAGACATATCTTGGGTGATGCATTGAGGAATTACACATGTATGTGTGGGTCTGTGTTACTGTGTTATGAAGCCAAGAGCATTAATTACTGTGTTTCTCTTTAGTATAAAGCTTGGAGAATGGGGTGTTGGAGCTGAGCTGTAGGGGAAAATAGGATGTTTTTTGCAAATGTATAGAGGGGGGAGAAACCCAGAAATGTTAGCGTATTTAGTTGTTTTAAAAACATACGTGAACTCTTTCTGAGAAGGACTCAGAAAGAGTTCACATATGTTTTTTAAAACAACTAATACGCTAACAGTTTCTTCAGATTAACATAGCTGAAATGATAGTGTATTTAATAGAGATAATTATTTTGCCTAAAAATATGGACACTAGCGTTTAAATAATGGAGAGGCGCTGCTTTGGTTGAATTTGTTTGAGGCTTCCACTATAAATATATCAGTTCAGTAGGTAAATATTTATTCCACCCCACAGGAACTGTTTTCACTCCATGGAAAGAATGAGCAAAATGAAAAATGCAATGTTCTTTAACTCCCTCTCCTCAATTTAATCTCTAGGGTGACCTCAGTAGAAGACCCTCATTTTCTATTTCATCTTCTCTTGATAGTAGTTTAAGGGCAGATGCTTTGAGGTGGTCCCTTCAGTATCTGACAAGATAATCTAGAGACAATTTTGGTAAGAACTGATGATGGATGAGAATGTCCCTAATTGCTGATAGTTACTATGTATGTTGAGCAGCTGTTACTCAGTACACTGGATGCATTGTTTATAGGGTGCTGTTTGCTCTGGTTCCAAAGAGCTGGCTTGTAATTAACTGGAATCAAATTATAATTTGTACTGAGTCTGGTATTTTAAAGATCTATTTTGAAGTTGCAGTTAATGACAGAGGGAGAAAACTGGGTATGAGGAGAGTACAGTGTTTAAAGGGATTCTGGAATGTAGAATAGGACTTGTGCTAAAAGAAATCATCATTGTGCATTTATAAATATGCTTTGTTATACACATAAAGAGGGCTGAGCTGAAAGGCTGGCTTTTTCCCATCTTATTTGTATCCCGGTCATCTGCTAGATAGAATATAGGAAAAATTGAGAGGATGGTGAAGGATGGCTGTAAAACTGAAGTAGGAGCTGGTTCCTTAAATATATATATATATATATATCATGCCACCTCAAATAACCTGATTTAGGAATAAATGGCCATAAGAAAGGCTAGGCTAGGCTAGAATAAAATAGTATGAATGACTGCCCCTGCTGTTAACTCCAGCTTTGAGCTGTACTTGAACCTTATTGATGTTCCACTTTGCTAGCTGAGCAAATGGTAAACCTGTTGAGCAATCTACTCTTTTATTTAATAGTCATGCTAGGTGGAACTATTACTTGAATTTCAGGCATCAGACTTCTTACTGTGGAAATGACATGAAGACAATAATAATTCAAACTCTCAAGAAATGCCTTTTCTGGTTCTCCAATACTGCATCAAAATATCAGCTTGAATTATGTTTACCCCATGTGGGTACGTGCGGTTTATTGATACAAGGTCAGGTCCTTAACTTTTCTTAATGCTTTTGAGCAAGGACTAAGCTTCTTTGTACAATGTAGAGGAATCATCATGCTTGTTACAGCGGAAGCCTCAATCTTTTAAATTTACTCACTTTTGCTGCTTTGCCTGTTGGTTGCACTCTCTATCTTTGGGGTTATTTCAGTTGGTCTACAGCAGTTTTTCAAATGTATAGAGGTATAGACTGGAAATCCAAGAAGAGGGCAGGCTGGGGAAGTCTGGGAGTGGAAGTTCACACTTCTTAAAGTTGCCAAGTTTGGAAAACACTGGTCTACATTAAAGTGATGCCTTCAGATAGGTTGCAGATTCTCAGTGTATCTCCAGCAGTGCTTTTTTTTATAAAAGAAAAAAGGTGCCGGAACTCACACATGTCATACAACCCACTTTGCCTACCCTACAAGGTTCCATCCAAAAAAGGTGCCGGAACTCCATTCTGAGCGTTGTATGAGAAAAAAAAGCCCTGATCTCCAGAATTATAGTTCTGGAGGGCTGAGGAGGGGTGATGTGTGTGCTCTCTCTCTTACACACACACAGACACTTGTGCTTAAAACAATAGCATCACTAACCAGAGTTCCTGGCCCAAGGCTGCCCAAGCATTTCTAGAATAGATGGGCATTTAAATCTTCTTGCTTTGTGCTGGTCTCATTCTAGCAATTCACAATTGCATCTAGATTCTATATGCTATCTATGCATTGTAACTTTACAGCATGGACATCAGTAAGAAGATGGTGTGAAGTTTCCTTTTGAGTATAGATAAAAAAAGGATGTCTTTGCCTGCCTATCTCACAAGTCAGGAAACCATAAAATCTGATGGCTGCAGAGTTTGGGGCAGATCCTGACAATAAATACAAAGGGTTTGGTGTTCCCTGACAGACAGGGACAAGCCAAAGAATTTATATGTTTCCTTGAAAATGACTTTGAAGGCTTTTTAACTGTACTGGCCATTCTCTTTCCTCCTTATAAAAGCCAAAGGAGCCTGCATAATGCAATAAGCACAGCAGTGTGTCACTAGATAAATCTGCAGCTTTGGTCTGCTCCTAGCCAGAAGCATCTTGGGGAAAACATGTCTTCTGGGAGAAAATTGAAAGGGAAAACTTGTTTTTAACAATATACTAAAGTGCCAGAATTTTTGCCACTTCCAACTCAGACTTTCCAACACCTCCGAAGTTCATATACTGATCTTTAACATAAGTAAACACTGATGTGTCTCTTCCTTAATTAACTCCTCTGCTAATCAGCTTCACTTACATATTGTTTGCATTCTAGAAGTTCCTCATGCTGAAATATAAATTCCACTGCTACTTCACCGTCTCTGTTTTCTTAGCAGCTGAACTAATCCAGCAGTAATTGTGGAACTTCATAATTTCCCAGCTCATGAGGGAGGGGGCACCAGTTTGGGGGAAGGCTGAGCTAATAGATGCCCACAGCTGGGCTGTTTACCCAGAATGAGGAACAAGAGACTCCTACCTCTTGCTTTCATCACTAGGAAGAACGATGGTTTATGGAAGACCAGAGTCAGGAGGCAAAAGATTTCATTCCATTCATTTCCCAAAATGTGGTACTTTGGTTCATATCCTGCCTAGGAGGGAAATTGGAGCTGAAGTTCAGCATACTTAAATAACGTTGTTCTGTCTATATTGGAGAGACCTCAAGTAATAACTCTTAGTCCCTGGCAAAAAGGATTGTTTAAACCAGGGGTGTCCCACTTTGGCAACTTCAAAATTTGTGGATTTCAACTCCCAAAATGCCCACACTGCCTGGGGAATTACAGGAGTCGATGTCCACAAGTCTTAAAAGTTGCCAAGGTTGGACACCTCTGATCTAAGCAGTTTGCTTTTCCTGCTTCTTCTGTTCCTAACCATCTCTCTACTGCCCAGTCACTTGCAGCCTCCTCCATAGAGAATGTTTCTCTATTGAGTAGGTACTTGTTTGGTTCGAATTGACGAGGACTCAGAGTGGTTAACACTGAACGAGTTTATTGAATACACAAAGTCAACTGTCAAATGTCAAATCTTGCAACCCTTTTATAGAGAAAGCGTTTGAACTGTAACCAATACAAACTGTCTGTTTTCCCGCTCCTTGGTTGTGGCGTCCAATGATTGCACCTTATTTTCCCGCTTTAAACCTTGCAAAGCTGCACAGTGTTTGCAATATCTTCTATGGCTTATTGCTAACTATTTACATACACAACACCCCTTACCCCCCAGTTGGTGTCATTTCTTTACAAAGTCCTTTAGGTATTTTGGTGGCCTATGTATTCTAGAAGGGTATCTGTTACTTTGGCTGCTAGGGGCCCCTTTTCCTGGTTGACTGCTTGGCTGCTGGTTACTATGCTGGTTACTACTGGACCTGGGCTCAGGGTTACTGGCTTCAGATGTACTGCCTTGTGTATTAGGTTGTGTTTGGGATTCAGTTGTCACTGGCCTACTTCGCAGGGGTATTTCCCAATCAATTGGACTGAATTGTTGTTGATGGGCATCTGGAAATATGTCATCTTGCCCCACCACTACACCACTTTCAGGCCAAATGTTATCTGTACTGTTTGCCCTAACTGAGCTTTGGTCCCCCTCAGCTGGCACACACCCACTAGATCTTTTCCTCAGCTGGTCTATGTGTCTTTTACAGACCCTATTCCCTTCCCCCTCAATGATGTATGATAAGGGACCTAAGATTTCAGTTACCACCCCAGGAATCCACTTATCCCCTTGGGCGTAGTTCCTGGCCCAAATCAAGTCCCCCACTTCAAATGTTCTGTTAGGAATGTCAAATTCAATGTTTGGTTGGAGTCGGTCGGGGTGTAGTCTGTCCAACTTGGTCAAGATTTTTCTTCCCCACCTCATTTCAGCTGGACTTTTCCCTGTAGCCGAACAAGGGGTTGTGTGTTGGGCCAACAAGAACTCAGCTAGTCTCTGATGCCAGTCACCTCGAATAATTCTTTTAAGCGCGTCCTTCGTGGTCCTCACGTTCCTTTCAGCCAATCCGTTGGTGGAGGGGTGGAAGGGTGCAGAAGTCTTATGCTTAATCGAGTTGGCCTTGAGGAAATCCTGAAATTCAATAGATGTGAATTGTGGCCCGTTATCAGACACTATTAAATCCGGCAACCCATGAGTGGCAAAGAGGCCCCTTAATGCCTGTATTGTTCTGCCTGCCGTTACTGAACTGACCGGTACTACTTCTAGCCATCTAGAGTAGCTGTCGACCACTACAAGGAACGTTAACCCCTGGAAAGGTCCAGCGAAGTCAATATGAATCCTGGACCAAGGATTCCTAGCTAACTCCCATTTATGTGTGCGGATGTGTTGTTGTTCAGGCCTGGAACGTTGGCACAGATGGCAATTGGCAACGCATTCCTCAATGTCTTGGTCCAATCCTGGCCACCACAAGTGACTCCTAGCTAAGGCCTTCATCCTTACTATTCCAGGGTGTCCTTCATGCAATTCAAATAGAATAGCTGATTTGTGGATTCCTGGGATTACTACACGAGTTCCCCAAAGTAAGCAACCCATATGAACTGATAGTTCATCCTTCCTTCGGAAAAATGGACTGTATTTTACGTCTGGGTTGGCGTTGGGCCAACCGCTCATGACCCAGGCCATTACTCTCCTTAAGATGGGGTCCTTATTGGTTGCCTCCGCTATGTCTTTAGCAGTTAGGGGCAGATCAGGAATATCTTGTAGGGACATTACTTGTCCCACTGGGGCAGGGTCCTCCTCTGTTGTGCTAAGGGGCAATCTGCTAAGAGCGTCTGCATGACCCATGTCTTTACCTGGTCGGTATTGGAGGGAAAATGAATATGCTGAGAGGAAAATGGACCATCTCAGCATCCTGGGAGACATAATTTGGGGAGTCTGTTTATCTGTGGTAAACAGTCCCAGCAGGGGTTTGTGGTCTGTCAGGATTGTAAAGTTCCTGCCATACAGGTAGTCGTGGAACTTTTTAACTCCTGCCACTATGGCTAAAGCTTCCCGGTCAATTTGAGCATAGTTCCGCTCTGCCTTGGTTAGTGTGCGGGAGTAGTAAGCAATGGGTCTTTGCATTCCCTGGGTGTCTAAATGGCTGATTACTGCCCCGACGCCATAAGGCGAAGCATCGCACGCCAGGTAGATTGGTCTATTTTCTATAAAGTGGGTTACAGTTGAGCTACTGGAAAGGATATCTTTTAAGGTCTGGAAACTCACTTTGTGCTTGTCTTGCCAATGCCAAGGGGTCTTCTTATCTAAAAGCCTGTGCAGTGGTTCTGCAATGGCAGCCTTATGTGGCACAAAAGTGTGATAAAAATTTACCAAGCCTAGGAAGGCCTGTAGCTCAGCCTTGTTCCTTGGTTCAGGAGCCCCTTTTATTGCTTTAATTTTTTCAGGGGTAGGGTGGACCCCGCTTTTGTCAATCCTGAACCCCAAAAAATCAGTGGATTTAACCCCTATGCTACATTTTTCCTTTTTTAATTTTAATCCAGCCTTTCTAAATCTACCCAGTACCTGTTCCAGCCGCTCTACTAACATTCCTTCATCTTTTCCAGCTATTAGGACATCATCAAAGTAAGGGCATACTCCAGGTATGCCCTTTAAGGTCCTCTCCATCACTTCTTGGAAGATGCCTGGAGCAGCTGCAATCCCAAATTGCAGTCTGTGGACTCGGAACGCCCCCTTGTGGGTAACAATTGTTTGCGCCTCTGCAGCCTCTTTGGAAACAGTCAACTGTAAGTACGCATGCGCCAAGTCGAGCTTGGCGAAGATGGCGGCGTCCTGGATCGTGGCGAGGACCTGCTTCACCGTCGGGACCGGGTAAGCATGCTTTTTCATTCCAATGTTGAGGGTCGCTTTATAGTCGGCGCAGATCCTCACATCCCCATTGGGTTTGAGGGGTGTGACGATCGGCGTCTCCCATAAACCGCCCTCAACGGGTTCTAAAACTCCGAGGCCTACAAGCCGGTCGAGCTCGGCCTCGATTTTTTCTTTTAAGGCAAAAGGTACCCTCCGGGCCTTTAGCCTGATTGGATTTACTGAGGGGTCTAGGTTAAAATTAATGGGGGGCCCTTTGTACTTGCCTAGAGATCCATCGAATACGTCTGCAAATTCTTTGCAGACGGATTCGAGGGTCTTATTTTTAATCACAGAATTTATTCCCCCTATCCAAATTCCCAGGGCAGGAAACCAATTAAGCCCTATTAAGCTAGTCCTATTCCCCTCCGTAACTACCACATCTAAGACCCCCTTAAATCCCTTAAAATTAACTCTAAGGCTGGTCTTTCCCTTTACGATTATTGGACTTTTTTGGAAGTCCGTTAATTGAATATTTGTTGGGCTAAGTGGAATTCTTTTTCCACTTAGTTGTTCAATTTTTTTCAGGGTTTCAGTGGAAATTATCGACACTGAAGCCCCAGAGTCGATTTCCATTCTGCAAGGAACCCCTTGCAGAAGGACTGTGATTTTTAATTTTCCGTCCGGAAAATTGTGCCCCCTTCCCTGCCTTTTCCGATTGACTCGGGCCACCTCCCCTGGGTTTGAAAATTTCGCCCGGGATCTAGGGGTCTCCTTGCCACTAGCATTGGGGGTTACCTTACCCTCTGGCCACACATCGACTTCATTCAGACGGGAGTCCCGGACGCGGTTTCTGCAGATGGCCTGGATGTGGCCGGTCTTGCCACAAGCCCTGCACTTGGCGGTGCGGAATCGGCAGGAAGCGCGGGGATGGTTGCCGCCACAGCTGCCGCATCGGTTCTGGGTGTCGTTGTCGCGCGGTCTGGTTGCGGTGTCCCGCCACGGTCGTTGTGCCCCGGTCGGTGGTCTCTGCGGTGTTGCGGGTTGTTGCCGGCGGCCGGGTTCGGGCCCTTCGCTTCTAAGTTGTCTGGGTGCCATCTTCCCAAATCGCCTGGAGACTTCGGCGATCTCTTCCTCCCACTGCTGATCCACCTCCCCGCAGTCCACATAGCCCTCTTGGTTAATTTCAGGTGCTGTCGCCATGCTACTGCGGGGGGGGTCGCGATACCCGGTAGACTCATACGTTAGGAGTTCGTCGAGCACTTCCTGTAAATCGCCAGTAGGTTTGGCGATTATTCTGTTTTGTAATTGTTCATCGCGTAAGCCTAGCACAACTCTGTCCCGAATCCTAATTTCTAAATTATCGTATTTGCAACGAACTGCGGCTTCCCTAACGGCAGCGACGAATTTCTGTATGGATTCCCCCGGTCTCTGATTTCTCTTCTCGAAGATGCGCCGCCAAAAAAGTTCGGACCTTCGGGGAGTAAAGTGCACCTTTAGTTTTGCAAGGAGGTCGGCATAGGGCACGCTGGAGACTGGTTGTGGCTGGCACAGCCCGACAGCGACTCTGTAGACCGGTGTGCCGCAAATTGTCAAAAGTGCCGCCGCTTTTTTCCGGTCGTCGGTGATTCCGTTCACTAACAGGAATCCTTCGACCTGACCAATATATTCTTCCCAATCTTCGGGGAAGTTAGGGTCAAATTCCTTCAATGACCCGATTTGCGCCATTCGGAGAATTTTTTTCCTATTCTGCCGCGGCCGCTCGGTTGACTGTGACTCGCTCAGACTTTGCCGCCTTCACGACAATTCTTCCTAATCTCTGGTCTTCTGTCGATCCCACCTTCGTCGCCAGTTGTTTGGTTCGAATTGACGAGGACTCAGAGTGGTTAACACTGAACGAGTTTATTGAATACACAAAGTCAACTGTCAAATGTCAAATCTTGCAACCCTTTTATAGAGAAAGCGTTTGAACTGTAACCAATACAAACTGTCTGTTTTCCCGCTCCTTGGTTGTGGCGTCCAATGATTGCACCTTATTTTCCCGCTTTAAACCTTGCAAAGCTGCACAGTGTTTGCAATATCTTCTATGGCTTATTGCTAACTATTTACATACACAACAGTACTATAGCTCAGTTCGTGTCCTGGCAGGATTATTTCGTTAGGTACGGAGAGGTGTTGATTGTGACTAGTCCACTGTAGTTCATCCTGATTTGCTATATGCTAAATTTGATTTGCAAAACAGACATTTTGAGGTATGCCAATTTCATTAATCTAATTAGGGCTTAAGTTCTACGTTGAATTGTTCTGAACTGGATCTTTTGTTTTTATTTTGTTTGCTGCCCAGATGTTTTTTTTCTGGTACATAAATGTTTGTTTAATAGGTAAAAGTATTTCCTCCACCTGATACAATTGGTTGATCATCTTCATTGTGTACAGGTAATCCTCAACTTACAACCTTTGTTTAATGACTATTTGAAGTTACAAAGAGCACAGGAAAAAAGGGATTTATGATCATTTTTTCACACATATGACACTTGCAACATCCCCATGGTCACATGATCAAAATGCAGATGCTTCTTGGCAACTGGCTCGTGTTTTTGACGGTCATGTGACCACCTTTTGTGACTTTCTGAGAAGCAAAGTCAATGGGGAAGCCAGAATCCCTTAGCAACCATATTGCTAACTTACAACTGCAGTGATTCACTTAATAACAGTGGCAAGAAAGGTCATAAAATGAGGCAAAACTCACTTTACTGTCTCACTTACCAACAGAAATTTTGGACATAGTTGTGGTCGTTAAGTCGAGGAGCTCCTGTATTCAGGCCAAGAGAATATCATTTCTGAACAATGACTCGGGTGTGGGTCTAGACTTTTGTTGTACTAGCTCAGGGGTAGGCAACCTCGGCTCTTTTATGACTCATGGACTTCAACTCCCAGAATTCCTGACTCAGGAATGCTGGGAGTTGAAGTCCATGAGTCATAAAAGAGCCGAGGTTGCCTACCCCTGTACTAGCTGGTTCATTTCTTTTGTGAAAATGAAACCCTTGATAGTAGTTCTGTGCTAGTGTATATCCCAGGCTGTTTTTTTTAAATAGAAAGCATTCATAGGTTGGAAAGTAAGATACTCATTTTCTTTAAGGTTGTTGATATTTTTGCTACATATAGACAGTTGACACTTGTATTTATCCTGCGCAAAGATATTGGAAAGATTATGTAGTTTAGCCTTTCCCCACCAGCTACCTTCCAGATATACTGAATTGCGACCTCAACACCCCTCAGTTCAACAGACGGTTGGAAGTTTGTGTTGAGAACAGTAAATCGATGCATTTGAAGGATGCAAGATCTGGTAGTTCTTTATTTCACGCTGCTAAAATTGCACATGTGTCAGTCCAGTCCACATTATTGGGAAGTAAGGCAAATTGTCACTAAAGCAGAAAGATGAAATTATAGAATGCACTCTCTCTAGGTGTATGTGTTTGCACACACACACACACAAAGGGATCCATGATAGAAATGTTTTATTGTAGGTTTGGATCTCCTCTCCCCCCCCCCCCTGCAAAAAAGAGTAACTATTTGTGTGTAGTTCTAAATTAGGTTGACTGTGAACGTTGAAGAACTTTAAAAAAACATACCTTTTTAAATAGGAAGAACTCCTCTAGGAATTACAGCGCGGTAATAATTTCCTTCTTCTATAAAAGAAGGTGGTGGGTGTGTTTTTCGGAGTTATTTTATTATTTGTAATTATTTGACAGGCCAAAGGACCTAATAACTTTCTCCTATTAAGGAGGGGGAGTATGTCAAGTGGGGAGGGAGGAATTGTTGACCTGATCATGATTTACAATATGGATTTTGAGGGATGACCAAGAGCAGGAACTGGAGGAAAGTTTAGGGGGGGGGAAAATAGGTTAGCAGCTATATGAAGATTGGTATTTTACAAAGATCTCCTTTCTTTGCAGCTTTCAAGCAAGAGAAAGGCATTTTTGACTTTCTGTATTCTCCCTTCCCATATGTAAACTCAATGTGATACTTAAATCTAAAGCTCTTTACATTAACGCTGCAAAAATTAATAATAATATGTGGATATTCTTAGTCACAATTTGTCTGTACATGGGTGTGTAAAATTAGGAGCTTGCCTTTTAGAAAAGGCTGATGTTTCAGTGTGCATGCACACACTTGCTTTTCCTTTGCATTTGTAAAACATTTCAGTGCCGGATTTGCAGCCCTGTGCAGAGTCTAAAAAATATTAATCAGTTTGCCTTCTCTGTTTCTTTGGCCTTAAATCAATGAGCCCCATTATTGCCAGCAAATGGCCAAGTCAGATTCACATTTTCTTCCTGGTACGGCCGTGTTCCTCTAATAAGTACACAATATACCGCAAGTCAACAAGCATTGATTTCTCCATCAGTTTGTTTTTTCATGTCCTGTGCCTGCTTTGAGACCCACAAAATGCACACTTGATGGTGTGGGGGGGTGGGGGTGGGTAAGTGAAAGATTATCATCTCCCATAGCTCTCGGCCATCCCAATTTCTGAACTGTGGGAAGCAAAAGTTCAGTTCTTCAAACTTGCCAAATGTTAGCGTGATGTGTTTAATCCGGAGATTGGTTCAGAAAATATAAGTCAGGTTTGTTGTATGTACTGGTAGGTTCAAGGAGACAGTTAAGAAATAACACAGTCTTGGCAACTTTGAAAACTATAATACGGTATAAACCAAATCAGGGTTGTTTTTGGCTTAGGGCTGCTGTGCAAATCCATTCCAGCAGAGAAACAGTGGTTTACAAAATACAGTGGAAGGCTTTGCAAGATATATTTTCCAGCCTAGAATTTAAAATGTATTGACCGTGTGTTTTTTTGCACAAGTTGTCAGTTTGGCAACAATTTGTCACTATACAAGTCAGTATCCGCCCTTGAGCCTTCACAGCATCTGTCAAGCGTACCTCTTTCTTGGGTTTGGTTTGTTGTCTATATTTCACACTTTTATTGTTCAGTTCTCCGCAGCTCCATTCTATCCATTAGTATCTGCATTTTCTCTTTAGATGTATAATATTATGGGACCTTTGTGGTTTAAGATGGAGAGATGTCTCTGATGGGAATGGCTTTGTTGGCTGGGAAGAGAAGAGACTGAGGTTCGACACTGGTGTTGTGATAAAACCAAGACAATTGCAGTAACAATCTCCAAAGTTTCATTAACAACAAAAAAAAGAATAAAAATGCTGCTTGTCCTTCCCTTTCCTTCAGCTATTCTTGTCACTTGTTCCTTCCCTTTTTTTGGGCTGGCAACACCAGGAATGGGGAGCCTTTGCAACAGCCTGGGGAAAAAAAAACAGCATCTGCATTTTGTGTCACTGCCTTTGGAAGCACTAACGGCACCAGTTGTGACATCCAAGTTTATAGTCACACCAGAATGTTACAGTTTTCTTTATTTGAGAGATTTCAGATCTCTATTTTTAAAACAAACTCTTGGAGCACAATGCAGATTCATAAATCACACAAGAAAGGAGAAAACTATTAAGAAGGCAGAATTTTAAACAAGGGTCACCCTCACCTGGGGCTTTGGTTCCTAGCCCAAAACAAAAGGTTGCAGATATTTGGGGACCCTGTATGATGTCTTCAAGGGACGCGGTGGCTCAGTGGGTTAGGACGCTTAGCTTGTCGATCAGATGGTCGGCAGTTTGGCGGGTCAAATCCCGAGTGCCGCGTAACAGAGTGAGCGCCTGTTACTCGTCCCAGCTTCTGCCAACCTAGCAGTTCGAAAGTACGTAAAAATGCAAGTAGAAAAATAGGGACCACTACGGTGGGAAGGTAACAGCGTTCCGTGCGCCTTTGGCGTCTGGTCATGCCGGCCACATGACCACGGAGACGTCCTCGGACAAGTGCTGGCTCTTTGGCTTTGAAACGGAGATGAGCACCGGCCCCTAGAGTTGGAAACGACTAGCACGCATGTGCAGGGGAACCTTTACCTTTACTTTATGATGTCTTCCTTACCCCTAAGATTCCTTCCTGCGTGCACCAGGGAGATCAGCGTAGTGTCTAATTTTCTAGCCACTGTGCCACCCTGCACCTCTCATGTTATGCATGAAATACTGAGCTCTTTGCTTCTAAGCATTGTAGATCCTATTCTGGCAGGTGTTTATGTGGGATAAGGGCAGGAAGGTGAGTTTGAGGAAGCCTTGAAGGGTTTATTTGGAAAGAAAATCGGTGCCGTGCTGTTGACTTGATTAGATGTTTGTTTCAAATCAGGAGTAGCTTGTGAAGCTCAGAAACAAGGTTTGCAGCTCCCTTGGGTCTGCGTGCCGTCCTTGTTCTCTTCTCCCCACTGTGGCATCTGCCTAAGCAGCTGTGAAAATCTGGAGTGGGATGCAGCAAACAGGCTCCTGCTTTCTCGTACCAGCAGGAGTGTGAACTTGTGATGATTGTTGATGATCAAATAGCAGAGCCCATGTTTGAAACTGGTGAACATACGGACGTAAACCTTTTAAACAATAGGTGTAAAAATAAAATGGAGGAAAAGACATACTGGGTTTATCCTGCTGAATTGGGGGGTGGGGTGGGGTGGAACCTCAGAATGAAACAGCAGGTGTGCGTCTTGCACTTGTGATTTATAGGTACTCTGTGAAGATGCAAAGTGTTGTCTGCTTTTTTTTTTAAAAAAGGGAGATTTTGGACTTTCAAAGATAGCTCGTCTTGGGACCCAGTGCCCATCTGCTAAAGCTGGGCAAAGAACTTGCCAAGGGGCAATAATATTTATCTCTTTCCAGTTTATCCCCAATTCATTTGTAAAGGAAATAGAGTTGGGCATTTTAGAATCATTTCTGTAAATTCTAGGGCAGTGTTCCCCAACTTCAAAAACTGGGTTTCAACTCTCAGCATGTCACAGCCAGCGTGCTGTGAATAACATTGTTCTAAAGGAATCTAGAACAACTTGGTTCTAGAGAAATCTATTGTTGTTGAATCTGTTGCTATTGAATCCCAACTGAGTTTCCTTCTGAATTAGAACAACTTCCCAGAATACCAGTGATACTTTCGACTCCAATTTCCATAATATGTTTGGCCAAACTTGCTGGGTGTAGATGAGGGTAACTATAGTTTCGCAATATTTGGTTGAAGCTAGAGTAAAACAAGCTTTATAGTATAGTATATATAGTATACGTGTGTGTGTGTGTGTGTGTGTGTGTACACACACACATATATACTGTACACACATACACACACATATATACATATATATGTGTGTGTATGTGTGTACAGTATATATGTGTACAGTATATACATATATATGTGTGTGTGCGTGTGTGCGTGTACACATATATATACTATTGCTTAAATCGCAGCCTTCATACCCCAGCTTATAAATAGTAATAATAATAAATATTCAGAGTGATATTCTTGACATTTGATTCCTTGTCTGCTGCCTAATTCCCAGAGTGGGAGATTCCAGAGGACAATTTTGCCCACCATTTCACAAGCTTAAATTAATTTGATAGTTGTATTTCACAATTGAGTCCTTGCCAAATATTTGGTCGTCTACCTTCCTTCCTTCCCTCCCTCCCTCCCTTCCCTGAATAAAACTGTGGCAATAAATAGGTAGGTGATGTGGCAATAGCAATAATATTGGGCTAATGCCTCCTTAGGTAACACCAGCTGCCTGCAATTAGTGCAGGTTCGAGTCCCACCAGGCTCAAGGTTGACTCAGCCTTCCATCCTTCCCAGGTAGGTAAAATGAGGACCCAGATTGTTGGGGGCAATAAGCTGACTTTGTAATAATGCCGCTGGGGGGGAAAGCCCTAATAAGCAGGCATATACATAGAATGAAGGCTATTGCTAAGCACATTGATTTGTGCTTTAAATTGTAAGCCGCCCTGAGACTTCGGAGAAGGGCGGGATATAAATGGGATTAAAAATAAAAATAAAAATAAATATAGTGCAATGGTGCTGGTGGTAACTGAGAGGCAGACATTTTTAGGGGGCTGACTTCCTGGACTTTGCAACTTTAGCATTTTTTACTGTAGCCAGAAGGGCTAGACATGTGATTTAAAGATTAAATGGAATAGGGTTGGAAAGCTTTTGAATTTTTATCCTGCCTTTGTTATTTTTACAAACAACTCAAAGCAGCAAACATATTTAATATTCCTTCCTCCTCCTATTTTCCCCACAACAACAAGGGATTGAGGTGGACTGGGCTGAGAGAAAATGATTGGCCCAAAGTCACCCAAGCCAGTTTTCATACCTAAGGCTGGTCTAGAACTCACAGTCTCCCAGTTTCTAGTGCAGGAAGTCAGCCCCCCACCTCCCCAGTGAAAGAAATATTTTGGGAAACATTAAAAAGGCAGAATATATTTCCCCAAAGGATTTTAAAGGCAGAAACCAACCCTCCCCCTCCCCCCAAGTTTCTCTGCCCCAAACAGAAACCAGGTCTGCAGAAATGCAGATGTGATAATCTTGTCAGAAAGATTGGAGTCAGGTAGCCAGGATTAGGAAGAAAGATCCCTAGAATCAACAATCCCTCACACCAAAAATCCAACAGTCATCAGCCACATCCCCAGGGAAGCAGGATATGACCTTTGGGACCTAATAGGATAAACCCACCACCATCACAATGCCAGAAAGGCACACTCAGACTCAGGAACAACTCCAAACCAAAGCCCAAGAAAGTATAAAAACCCACTCCTCCCTACTACATGTGGTCACTTTTTTTTCCAAGAGCCATCCTTTGTCTGGCTCTCTTCAATAAATTACAACCTTCTTTCTAAAGCAGTCCCCATGTTGTTTATTCCTGGCTTGGACTGGACCCGGATGAAGATTTTTCTTTCAACACTAGCCTGATACCTTTCACTAGAGCAGATTGGTTCTTGGAGAAGAACTGATGTAAAAACAATCAAACAAACAAAAAAAGACCAGTGGCCTTGTCCTACTGCCTTTAGGAACAATTTTGCACGTCTATTTACTTTGTATTAAACTTCCTTCAGCTTTCTGGGTGGGCTGATGGAAGATCTACTCTGCTAATATGTGGGCTCCTTGACTTGTTGTAAGTATGTCTGGGGAGCTGGCAGAAAGCCCTGAGCTCTAAGTTGATGATGGAGAGGGCTGTACACAGTCTGCAAGGAGTTCATTACAGCAGATGTTCCTGCCATAAAGCCACAGGTTCCTGCTGTTTCTTATTCACTTATACCCTTTAGGCTTTAGCAATGCTAATGTTAAGGAAAACATTTGGCTGAAGTGTAGATATAAATCACAGCCTTCTTTCCCTCCTGAATTCCCCAACACATGCCTTGTCTGTCTTCTCTTATCTGTCTTCTACTTGTATTTGTCTGTTTCTTCAGCTTCTAGCAAACAGGGTTTGAAAGTCACTGACAATTCAGCCCCTCTCCCCATCCTGCCACAAAACAGGCCTTATTAGCATCTCTTTAGCAATGTGAATTTAATTCAGTGATGGTCAGCAAACACGAGTTCCTTACTCTGCCGAGCTTTTCTTTTTCTTGGCACTTCAGAAGCAGACCTGCTCCCTACCCAGAATTAGCACCCCTTGCTTATTTTCCTTTATCCGCGGATCCAGTGAAACAATCTGGAAATGGTAGGACTTTGTGAGTGATTTCTTTTTCCTAGTTATTTTGCTGGGTGCCATCCATTCTCATTGATAACTGCTGTTGCAAATGGCTTTCACGGGATAGGAAGTTACAAAGCAAGAGTTGCTTGTTTGTGCTCTAGCCACTAAAGTAGAAGCCCCACTTTGACAACAACCCACTTTAAAAGTGTGGGAACAATCCAGAGAAAGAAATATTTTGGGGAATATTAAAAAGGCAGAATATACTTCCCCAAAGGCAGGGGTAGGCAACCTCGGCTCTTTTATGACTCATGGACTTCAACTCCCAGAATAGCTGGGTTAAGTCCAAGCCGGGAATAAACAACGATGGCGACTGCTTTAGAAAGCTGACTCAGGAATTCTGGGAGTTGAAGTCCATGAGTCATAAAAGAGCCGAGGTTGCCTACCCCTGCTCAAAGGAATAATGGAAAAGATCTTTAAAAAGGCAGAAACCTCTACACACACACCCAGCCAGACAACTCAGCAGAAACCAGCTTTTAGAAATGCGGATGTAATAATCCATTCAGGAAGGTTGGCGCCCTCCAGCTAGAAGTTGAAGAGATCAGGAAGACAAAGACCCTTAAAATCTACCTACCCCACCCAAATTCTAAGACAGGACATAATAGGATTAACCCAACACCATCAGAATACCAGAAAGGCACACTCAGACAGGTCAAAGTTCATGCCACAGGAACAACTCCAAACAAAAGCCCAAGAAGATATAAAAACCCACTCTCTTTTTCCAGAGCCATTTTTCTGTCTGGCTCTCCTCTTCAATAAACTACAACCATCTTTCTAAAGCAGTCACCATCGTTGTTTATTCCCGGCTTGGACTGGACTCTGATGATGATTTTTCCTTCAACAAAAGGATGAGGAGGCATTTTCCTTTCTTTCTAGTAGCATGGAGCTGATTGCAGAAAAATGATAGACTCGGTTAGGACTTACGCGGAAGGCTGCCGAGAAAACACAGGACCGCCGGCTAAACTGCATATGGGTTAAAAAACAAATCAAATCGGAAGGCATCAGCAAGCAATTTCCATCAGTCTCTCCAAAAGTTACATGGATGCTTCTAGCCAGAAGTTAATCTTGATTCAAAGGAAAGTTTACTTTTCATTAATGTTGTTAAGCTATTGATATCAAAGCAGGGTATTAAGGAAATGTGCTCTTCTTGTTCTATTCATCCACAGAATAAACCTCAGGAGGAAAACATAAAACCCAATATAGGTTGGGGTGGTTTTTTTTTTCCTGTTTTACTATTAAAACCTACCAAACTCCACACTGTTAAAACTAGATACATTTTGCACTGCTTCCTTATTTGAGAGAATGGGGTTTCTCTTCTTGGTTTTGTTATTATTATTATTTTATTATTCTTAATTTTATTTGTATACCGCCCTTCTCCCGAAGGACTCAGGGCGGTGAACAGGGCAATACATGTTAAAAGACAAAATACAAAAATTAAAAGAGATTAAACAAAATGCCCACAACTATTACAATAGGTTAAAACACATTAAACAGTAATAAAACCCAACCCCATCCCATCAGGCCAGAAATTAGGTGTGTGTGTGCGCGCACATCTGTAGGAAGTGGTGGCCAGATAGCCTTGTTTATCGTAGAATTTCTGGAAAATATATCTAATCTGTTCCTTCCTATGAGGTTGCAAGTCCTTCTTGCAAACATAATAATCAGATTGTAACTAGAAAAAAAGGAGGAAAACAGAGTCCCCATGACCATGATTAACAAATTTCTATTAGTAATGAGTTGTGTTGTGATTCTGCAGTTGTGACTCATTAAGTTGGCTTTAGAAAAACTGTTCAAACTAGAACTTTATATCTACTTTTCCTGCTTTTCAAGGAGCTACCATGACATCTTTGAACAGTAACTAAACTGGATTTGCCCATTGGTTTAGGACGCTGAGCTTGTTGATCAGAAGGTCGGCAGTTTGGTGGGTCGAATCCCGAGTGCCGCGTAACAGAGTGAGCGCCTGTTACTCGTCCCAGCTTGTAAATTGTAAAATACTGGTGTGACCATACCTCTCCCATATGACCACACCTCTTTGTAAATTATTACTCCTTGCTAATTATTAGCGTCAACGGTATGTTCAGCTCTTACCTTTAATTGTGAGTTTTGTTTGTATCTGTTTCTGATACGTGAATTAAAATGCAACCCGACAATATAGGCATTTTGGAAAATTATGGGAGCAGCTTTCATTGGGGTACTTTGAGGGGAAGTTGTAGAGAATGTCAAGCCTTCTAATAAAACAGAACTCGTCCTTCATTAATCAAAGGGTGTTGAATAGGGAGATGCTGTAGTCCCAAAAGAAGTTTAATCAATTTATGCAACTACATCCTTTCTAAACGAATCATCTGCTGGGGCCATGGTAAGAATTTCTATTGCACCCAAATAGAAGAAGCCAAAACAGATGCATTCTTAGACTGGCGAAAACTTCTTGGCTTAAATTGATGCTCTGAAATTGCCATTTTTCTGAAAAACAAAGAGTCCAACGGAGTATTTCCTTTGCTTGGATTACAGTTCATTTTCGCCAGTTTTAGATGGAGCTATTGCACTGATTTGATTATGAAAATCCGTGTTTTGTTTCTTCCCCAAAGATGCTTTTCCCTAAAGGCCTTTTAAAGATCCATCATGATTAAACTGAATCTGCTATGGAGATTCCCTGGGGAGGTGGACAGAACCATTTCTATTAAAAGAGAAGGGAGCAAATAACTTTCTTTCTCCCACTGCACTTGACAATGAAAAAGGAAGAATACTGAAGTCAGTGTGTGAAACGAATGGTCTTCTTCTGCAGGATTTGTCTTTTAAAGTCAATACCAATCTGAAGTTGAATTGTGCCGTGGTTTCCTAGTGGCCCTCTGTCCAAACACCAACTTGCTTTGCTTTTGTTGAGATTAGCCAAAGTCTGCTGGTGCTGTGACTGGTTTCACAAATGTTGAGTTGGATTTTTTCCCTCCTCCTCCTCCTCCTCCTCCTCCTCCTCCTCCTCCTCCTCCTCCTCCTCCTCCTCCTCCTCAAGGAGATGAAGGAGAAAAAGAGAAATGTTTACTTTGGGGGGGTCTTGAGAGAATCAACATATCCCTAACTATAAAACTGAGGAAATTGATGGAGGAGCAAGGGGAATGACGTTTCTTTAAGTTTTAAATGAGAGCCCTTGGATTGCTTTAAATTGCTAGGAGGAAGAGATAATTTCTAGTCTACCGTTTGAATATAATAATTAGTTGTGAATTCATTGTGAGGTGTGTTTTTTCACACTTATCTTTCTGGCCAGGATGGGAGAGATGAATTGAATGTTGGTAAATTCCTCAAAAGGACTTGTAGTGTTTTTCTTTTGTCCTACATGAGTTGTTGAGTTTTCTCAGGGAAAGAGAAACAAGTGAGGAATCTCCTTTTTTTTTATCTTGCCCAAATAAGGACTGCTTCTCATATATTAGAGCTGTGTTTTTGCAATCTTGGGATCTTTAAGAAGTATGCTGGCTGGGGAATGCTGGGAGCTGAAGTCCACAGATGTAAAGTTGGTCCCCCAGAAGCCCCCGGATATAAAATGGCTCCCTTCCTACATGTTCTAAGCAGAATTTCTGAGGAGGAATTTTTAATTTGGGGTTCTTTTTAATTGACTACAGGGTTAATTTAATATTTTTTAATTTGGTTCTTAATTTTTGTATTTTGGATTTTTTAATTTCCTGTAAACCGCCCTGAGTCCTCAGGGAATAGGGCGGTATATAAATATAACTAAATAAATAAATAAATAAATAAATAAATAAATTTCCTTGAGAATGACACCGGATCTTTGCTTAGATCAGAGGTCCCCAACTTTCTGGGCACCAGGGACCAATTCCGTGGAGAGAGGTTTGTCCGTGGACCGGAGGGGGTGTGGTTTTGTGTTCTGCCTGCATCCCATGGATGGGGCTTTGCTTGTTTATGTGGACCAGTTGCTGGTGTGCACGGCCCGGTACCAGTAGGGGACCCCTGGCTTAGATTCATCCAGCCCTCCTCTTTGTCTGAACCAAAGGTTCTTTTCCTTTCTTTCCACGACCTTATCTTTTCCACATCTACATTTTGGTCTGAGGATTAGGGATATGTGTGTGGGTGCATATCTCCATAGAAGAAGAACTGTATTTTATGTAGTAGACAGAAGTTCCCTTCCAGAACCAAAGGATGAAACTTTGTGAATGAGTACGACAAAGAAGTAGGACAGCGAAAGAGATGGGAGGAAGTAGGCTAAGCCTTTAATACTGGGTTTGTACCAGGTTGTCCTACATCACTCAGCTTTACTAGTTCAGGTCCGCCTTTTCTCCACCCCAGTTTGCTTTCCACAACCCAGTCCTGTGAACAAGTGATAAATTTCCTCCATGGGAGACAGACCAGCTTCTTGACTGAATAAGCAGTTCAGAAGACCCAGCCCTGACATAGGTCAGTGAAGATCCCTGTTACCAGCAGCATTCGTTAGAAATGGGTGCACAGGTTGTTTTATTGCTTCTCACCCAGCCCTCCAAGAATTTAGAACAAAATTTTAAAATATATACAGGTGTTTTTTTTTCAGAGAACACTTAAGTAAGGAAAGGCCTCTGCATTAATAAACCCAATGATGTGGAAACTTTGGTCCTACTGAAGGGTCATTTTTTTTTAGTAAAGAAAAGATTCTACCTTGACAAGTATTGCTCAGCTAGTTTTAAATGGAAAGAAAGAGAGAATTTAAGTTTTAAGTGAGAGCTTCTAGAAATCTTCCTAGTCCTTTGCTGTGTGAACTCTCTCTCTCTCTCTCATGTGCTAATTCCAGTACCCCATTTTGTTCCAGTCTTCTATAGTCACACCTTTTCATTAAGTGTGACAAATAACCAGTAATTTGTTATTATAGTCTGGTAATCTATGCCTCCCCCCCCCCACTTCTTGGCTCACTTAATATTTTGGGTGTTTTGCTTCTTTTGAGGCCTTTGCCGCTTTATCATCAACAGGCTTTTGAAAAACTGCTTGATGCTTTTTCTCTGTTAAACAAATAATATTTTGCCAAGCAATGTGGTAAGACATCTCCAGTGACCTATTTAAACCAAGGAAAGCATTTAAAAAGAACTATATTCTTCCTTTGTTAATGTCCCTGAAATAGTAAGGTGCCATTTCCTATCACATGTTTCCCTCATAAGGGAAGCGTATGAAAATGGGAGTCTAAGCAGCAAAATATAATTTGAAACAACAGCAACATTCCTTCCAAAGTCTAGGTCCATTTTTATTGTATCGTGGGGTCCCATCCATTTTGCAATCCGTTTCCTTCCCAAAATGTTCTTAGTTAATGTGGGTCTTAACTAACATGCAGTTGCCCTCTTCTGTATTAATTCTGCAACCAGTTTTGTTTGTGGTAAAGAATTCTCTTTAAAAATGGGGGAACAAATGCAGGAAGGAGATCAGATTCCCCCCCTCCCCATCTGTTTAATCTTCAGCCATTCCATCTCCCCCCCCCTCCTCCTCATCCAACCTTTCTGTCAATTTAAAGGGATTTAACACCAAGCTTGAAATTTGCAAGATAGCAAAGGGCATCAGCCTACTCAAATAAAGAAAATCTCGATAGGATACCACAGGCTACCCCTCTCTGTCTGAGGTTTCCCCATTTCATAAAAAAGGTCTTTTGCTTCTGAGGCCATCACCTTGATTCATAATACAAAAATCACAAGGCTATCAGGGTCCCGTTTTGGCTTGATGACTAATTGCGCTATCCAAAAATTCCAAGAGGGTGGGCTCTGTTTGCATATTTTCATGGATCATTGGAAGGGTTTTCCTTGAAAAGGATCTACCCTGCAAAAGTGAGTTGTAGCTACCTCTGAGCAGCTGATCTTGCTTGTACTGTCCCTTTGGAAATAAAGTTTTCCTCTGCTTCAAACAACTGTCCTGTGTTCTTTAATACTCAGCTCAGGGTGGAGTTTTCCTCTGCTTCAAACAACTGTCCTGTGTTCTTTAATACTCAGCTCAGGGTGGATCTAATTTTCCTTCTAATTTTTTACTATTATTTTATAGGTGGTAATTAGGATGTAGAATGAGTCATCAAGAATGGTGGATTTCAAGAAATGACTTCCCTTAGGAAGTCACACTTCAATCACACTGGACTCTGGAATATGCGTGAATATTTTAGTTATATGAGTCTCCTTCACCTAGCTGTTCTCTGGAACAGACACACTAGGAGAAAACCATGCAATTGCTTTTGACTATATAACTTTGGTCTTCGCATTGCTGGTACTGCATCAGAAAGAAAACCAATTTGGTATTGCTTACTTGTTTGAAGGGAGCTGTGAGTGTATTGGATCAGTTCTGACTTTCAAATGAATCATGGATGTAATTTTCCAAAGGTAGAATATTCTTCCTGGTTTGACATTTATGCCTGCATCTTTTCTATTACCTTCTCCTATTGGTATCCTATGATTATATTACTTTGTTGTTTGTATGTACTGTACACTGAGAGCTTGCACATCGGAGACAAATTCCTTGTGTGTCCTATCATTCTATTCTGTTCTGTTCTTGTTCTGTTCCGTTCCGATCCGATCTGTTCCACTCCACTCTCTATTCCAGGGCTTTTCAACTTTTTCACCCATTGTACCACTTTTAGGATATGGCAACATCCAAGTACCACCAGTCGCCTAGCAAGGTGTCAAAAACTTGATGACCAAAAAAAAGGAAAAAAAGTGATGAAGTACAGGTAGTCCTTGACTTACAACAGTTCAAAGTTACAATGGCACTGAAAAAAGTGCCCCCCTAGCCACAGCCGAACAAGACACCTGCCTGCCCGCCTGGCAGCACTCTTCCTCCTGTCCGAGGTTTTCATTGTTGTGAGCATTTCTGTTGAGGATTGGCAGCAGGGGTGGGGTGGGGTGGGTGTTTGGTTTTTATTCCCCCCGTCTGCTGAGTGGTTGCAGCAGGTTTTGGTCACTTCACATGACCCTGGGACACTGTGACCGTCATAAATATGAATCAGTTGCCAAGCATCTGAATGTAAATCACAAGAGCCTGGAGATGCTGCAACGTTCCAGCTGATCGGCGCTTCTTCTGGGCTCAGCAGAAACACCAGGATCAGCACCAAGTTCCAGCTGGAGCCTGGCGCTGATCCTGGTGGTTCCGTTGGGACCTGAGAGTCCTGAAGAAGCATTGTTTCTGGTGCTTCCACTGAGCCCTGACAGCCCTGTAGCTCCAGCCGTCTTCTCGCTCAGCCTTGTGCGGTGCTGCCACCAGTTCAGCTCATTCCCCTCCCCCACTACCACTTTTCTAGGATGGCCGCATACCACCTGCCAGGAGCCAATGTACCACAGGTGGTACCCATACCACTGGTTGAAAAGCCCTGCTCTATTTTTTCCATTCCATTCCCATACTGCATACTCTATGAGTGTAAGTGTATGAGTGAATTGTGCAGATAAGTATGAATGCCAACACTCTTCCATTCAAGAAACAGTTGTTCTTGAACAATATCCTTGAATGTTTAGGGACAATAATGCATTACAAATTATATTATTTGTATTTTTATGGGGAGAAAAGTATCATAAACAACACTTAGTTATAGAAGCTTAGCTACTATGAGAGTGAGATTCAAGGTGCTGGTGATGGCCTATAAAGCCCTAAATGGCATGGGTCCGGATTACTTACGGGAGCACCTGCTGCTGGCATCAACTTCCCTTCGTCCAGTGCACTCCCACAGAGAGGGCCTCCTCAGGGTGCTGTCAGTCAGTGTCGACTGGCGGCCCCCAGGGGGAGGGCGTTCTCTGTGGGCGCGCCAGACCTTTGGAACCGTTTACCGGTTGAGCTCCGGATGGCTCCTGACCTTCGCTCCTTCTGCCATGACCTAAAAACTTACTTATTTGAACAAGCCGGCCTGGTCTGATGGGTTTGGGGTATTTTAATATTAATTTTATTATTTTTACTGTAATTGGGCTACAATGTTTAATTCTTTTTTAACTTTTGTACATTGTATTTTTATTGTATTTATTGCCCTGTACACCGCCCTGAGTCCTTCGGGAGAAGGGCGGTATAGAAATTAAATTATTAGTATTAGTATTAGTATTACTGAGTCCTCTCCACTGCTCAAAGACACTGGAGCACCTGCTTTTAAATTCTCCCTGAATGCTAATTTTGGAGTTCTAGATCAGTGCTGGTTCAGAGTCCTTCTGAGTTGGTCTTACTTCCTCATTTGTATCCTGCTACTAATTCGTGAGAACTCTTAGATGGAATGCTGTTCTTTGAGTTGGAAGAACAAATGAGTAAATAACAGCTGGGAAAAAGGAGGGACAGAACCAGGAGGTTCCCAGATTTGATAGTGACTCCTCAACAGAGGTGTGGGCCTCTTTTGGTGTCCAATACTGCTTATCTTTGACATCAAGAACACATTGACCAACTTTTATGACATCACAGCAATTAAACCCCTGGAAAGCAGATAAACTGAGTCACGCCATTCTCCAAAACAAGTTATGAGAATAATGAAATATTTAGAGGCGATAGGAATTTCACAGCTGGAATTGAGCTGAGTGAGGACAGCTTTTGTTTCTTACAGTAAAACACTGAACCCATTTATTCGTCCCATTGTATACTTTTAAGATGACAGATTAAATCTAAACTTCATTTTTAAATATGGAGATAGAACTCGCCAAGATTGGTGAGGTGAAGCAGATTTAAATTGTATCTTAGATATAAGCTCAAATTTTGAAATGCCCCTGGCATGCTCGGTTATGCAGACTATGGAATTAGTATGAGAGCAGATCTGCACAATCCTGCTTGTCCTTTGGGAAAATCTTCCTTTGTCAGTAGATAAGACAACTTAAGTTATAGGAAAAGAAGTTTTTTTATTACCTGTCTCTTCCGCAATCCATTCCAACTGAAGTAGTGGTATGTATAATCAACAAACCCTTTGTCTTAGGAAAAGTTTCCATTTCTGTCTCCAAAAATTCAAAGCTAGGAAAACCTTTGGCTTCTGGGATCTATTCTGATTTTCTATTAAAATGGCAACATAAATTGGCACATATAGCAATTTAGAAATCATGAGAATTTGTTTCTTTCAGCAACGCAATGGGAGAGGGTTATTTTGTGTCTTGCTTAATTTTCCTCATTTCTATCCCACCTCAATTCAACGACACTCTGCATTTTAGATAGATTATTGTATTATTGTGAATGGAACATTACTAACGAGGCATTCAGATGTTAGGTAAGCAAAGTGATTTCTGATAACTGTAAGTGCATGGCTATATTTATTGTTTTTTTAAGCAAAATAATATTTTACCATTGCCGCCTTCTGGGATTTTAATCTTCCTCCAGTGTTAAAGTCTAGTCTCTAGTGTTGCAATTTTCTGGCAATCTTCTATGTCGGGACTAACCAAGTCTGACTCTGCTGGGTTTGCTTATGATCAAGAAGGCCAACTAAATGCTACTAACTGCTGTGATATCCTTCAGATCATCTTGGACTACAATTAACTTTTATATTAATTTTACGTGGTCAGTGACTTTGAGTAATGGAAGATGTAGTTCAGCGCATCTGTGGTTTACAAGATACCAGAACATCAGTTTAAAAATATTCCTGCTACCGGCCGAGACAAGAAAGCAACCTCTTTGCTCCAACTAGAATCTCCTCCTCCCAGGAATCCATCAATGGTCAAATTAGTTAGGAAATTCTTTTACTACGTTCTGAAATAGGGAAGTTCTTCTGGATTGGGAAAAACTTAAAATCAAGCATGGTTGAGGCAAAAAGAAGTACTTCTTGTGTTTCCTCACACAAGGAACTTTATTTATATATATATATATATATATATATATATATATATATATATATATATATATATATATATATATATATATATATATATATATATATATATATATATATATATATATATAAAAAGTGGCCAGCTTTCCAATATATTATTGTGATTATAGGCTTGAATTGGTGTGAAGCTGAGTTTGAAGACACCCTTTTTAAATGCGATGGAACAGAATCGTCCCGGAATGAACTGCAACATTTTGATCAGGGAGCAATTTTTTGCATGTCTTCTGCAGATGTTACCATTTCCACCTCATTCAGCAACAGCTTCATTACAGAAGCCTGGAGATTGGTTCAAGTGTTGCTATTCATATGATTTGTTTGAGAGGGCATTTCAAATGCACAAAAGATCCTGAAGCGCTTTCCTTTATTAAAAAAAAAGAAAAGAAAATCATCAATCCAGGAATAAAAAGGCAAATTTCCAATGCTGGAGGAGCTAAGACAGCAGGATTCCAGCATTCCCCTTCTCTTTGCCTTCCAGAATCCTTTTCTTTTTCTCTACACATGGATACAATAATGCATACCAAACTGGAAGGGATTGTTTCCTTATGAAAGAGCGTGAAAAATCTCATTTGCGGAATTTTAATGCTTATTAGACCCATCTGCCTCCAGGGTGAGCTGTCTTTTTCTTTGGCACCAAGGCCACCAAAAGGGGGAGAAGCAGAGACCTCCTAGGCTAGCAGAGTAAGCTGAAGGATGTACGCGAGGCTATGGTCCGCGTTCTTCTTTTCTTTTCAGTAAATTGCGGAACTGCAAGGCATGAGTAGCCCAGCATAGCTTTTGGTTGCCTGCATAATTATAAAGCAGCTATGGCAGGGGTGTCAAACTCAATTTCATTGAGGGCCGCATCAGCATTGCGGTTGCCCTCAGGGAGCCGGGTGGGTGTGGCCAGGGTGGGCGTGGCCTACTGGGTGGGCGTGGCTAGAGTGCGTATGGCCTACTGAGTGGGCGTGGCCAGCTCTACATCGTTCGCATCGAGGGTGCCTATGGGGGCCTGGGCTGGAGTGGGACAGATCTGAGGGTCTCTGGCAGAAGGAGGGTCTCTGGGCCAGGGCCAAGGCAGTGGGGGCCGTTCCCTCACTGTTTCCAGGATGGCTTCGCGGGCCACATTAAACCACTTCACGGGCCGGATCCGGCCCCCGGGCCTTGTGTTTGACATATCTGAGCTATGGGAAAGCAAGCCTTTGCATTTGTCCAAGTGCCTTTCAAATGTAGAGGGAGTCATCAAATGTAACATTTGAGCCCAAATTTTCTCTTGCTATGTGAAGACAGTTGTCAAGTGAATTTTGCCCCATTTATGACCTTTGTCGCCACCGTCGCTAAGTGAATGGCTGCCAGTGGTTAAGTGAGTGACACGGTTGTTGAGTGCATTTGGTTTCCCCATTGATTTTGCTCGTCAGAAGGTCGCAATAGGTGAGCGCATGATCCCAGGACACGGCAACCGTCATAAATATGAGTCGATTGCCAAGCGTCTGAATTTTGATCACATGGCCGTGGAGATGGTTCGGCAGTCATAACTATGGAAAACAGTCATAAGTCACTGTTTTCAGTGGCACTGTAACTTCGAACGGTCACAAAATGAAGTGTTGTTGTCATGGTTCCGACAGGTGAAACTCTTCAAAAGAACTTCAAGGCATTGTTTATCTTAAAGGATCTTTTATTTGACTAGCACAGGGGTAGGCAACCTCGGCTCTTTTATGACTCATGTGTTCTGTACCAGCCTGCTACCGGCCCTGCAGAAAAGGCAGGGACAACCCCTTTACAACCGGCAAGAGGCTGGAATACGCCTGCCAAATTTATAGCTACAAAAACAAACAAGACACGAACCAAGAAACAGGAGCTTTAAGAAACATGAACCATCCGAGCGGTTGCCTTCAGCAAACCAGCCCTCCCAGACATTCCCCTTATATAGAGTTCAGGGCGTGGCTTCTCTCTGCCTCCTTCCGAGAAGCCCCATTGCCTTCCTCTGTTTACTCCTAATTGACTGCCTCCTGCGTCGGGCGTCCTTGAACAGGGCCCGCTGTGGGTCATCTTCATCCACATTGTCAGGCTCACACAGCTGGGTCTCCGTGGTGACCAAGTGGGAGGGGCCTGGCTGAGGGCTATCATCAGCAAGATCTTCAACCCCCTCAGCAAGGTCTTCAACACCCCCCTCCTCCTCTGAGTCGTCCGACCCAACTGCCGAACCCACAGGCTGACCCTGAATCACAACATCATGGACTTCAACTCCCAGAATTCCTGAGTCAGCATAGCTGACTCAGGAATTCTGGGAGTTGAAGTCCATGAGTCATAAAAGAGCCGAGGTTGCCTACCCCTGGACTAGCATAATATCGGCACTTATATAGTCGAAGCCAAAAACTGAATTCCGCTCCCCTGGACACATAGTATCAAAACACAATTCCCTCCTTCAATTTACAGTCATAAATCACATCCCTCAATTAGCTTGAAGCGCGGGCTTCCTCTCCAGCTTTCCAGCCCGCCAATTCTTTATCAGCTCTGATTTCAACAACCTTGATTCTCATGCTAGGTTCAGTGTTGTTATGTCTAGCTGGACTCTCATTCACACACACCCCTCCCCCCAGCATCATCTAACTCCAAAAGCGAAAGGAAGAAAATGGCTACATTTCCATCTATTGTCAATGCAAAAACATCCAATGTTAGCAGCATTGACAGTTGTAAGTTGAGAACTGCCTGTACAATATTAGCCCTTCTCCAGTATTGCTGTGCTCTTGTACATCTCTTATAACCAGAGAGCAAGATAAGGGTTGCTGCTATAGACAGTGATCAATACCTGGGAGCAAATATTGAAATAAGTGTGGTTTATTTTTAAGAACGTAACGTTGCAATCTTAGCCTTGCTTATGTATCTTGTATACTTAAGATTAATAAATAAACTATGAGCAGGCCTTGGAAATGAATTTTGAGCTCTAAAATGTAATTTGGCTGCCTGTTCTAGTGATACAGTAATTAAAAACATGTCTTGAGTTATTCAGCATTTTTTTTAAAAAAAAATCAGGACTGTAAAGTGGAAGACCTCATTGATGGTTTATTATTTTAAATTGATGGATGTAATATTTCATTAACTAAATCCCTATTTAATGAATGGGTATGTGTTTGAACTAATTTATTTGTACTGTAGATGAGAAAATTTCCCCTCAATGAGTTTCTTGGCAAGGTTGATATCTTTGCTTGTGAGAGAGATGTGATTTATGAACTTTCTAATATTTAGTGGCAATAACAGGGATAATCTATTACAGTAAGTTGATTTTTTAATTAACTTTGTTAGCCAGTAGGTATAGCTAAATATTTTACTTACCTGTTAAAAGCTGGTATTTTTTCCAATACTGATTTTTAAAATCAGGAGCTCACTATGCTGACCATATTGAGTATAATTTATAAGAGTAGGGTTTTTGATTATTTTGATAAGGTGGTCCTAAATATTAAGTACTGTGTAACAATTTGTAAAAAAAGTAATTTTACCAATTAATTGCCTTGAGCTTTCTTATGCGTGAGAAGATTACGTCTTACCTATATATATATGCCTTGCTGAAAGACGGATATATTTTGTTGCACCATTGTATAATTAGAAATGTGATGAAATATGAGATCAAAGCCTAGTCTCTGATTGTGGCCCATTAATACATACTTGAAAGGAACTCCCTAGTTAAAATTAGATTTTGACAAACAAGAGTCTTCTGCCTTTAATTATTATTTTTTATTTTTAGGTCTGGAAGGCTGTCAAAATCCAGTGGTAAAAAAATAAGACATTTATCAAGAATGTTCCTTGGGTAGAAAAAAAATAAAAGTAAGTTCTCTTTAGCTGGGAAAAGGAGGAGGAAATAAAAAAGACAGGGGAAAATAAGGGACAGGTGCTCCTAGTATCACCTCCACCCCACCCCTACCTTTCCTATCGTGCATTTATGAGAACTGGATGTATATCTGACGTACCGAATCTCTTCTGTTCATAAAGACTCTCAGTGTAATGTAGAACCTTATTTTATTAGATTTTTTTTATTTATTAGATTTATTATTGGATTAGACCTTGGCTATTCCACAGGAGAATGTTTACGGAATAAAAGGCTTCACAGTAGCTAGGAGGGCTGTTTACTGCCTTCAATACCTGATATAATATGCTGGGGGAACAGCATAATTTCTACTTCCCAATTCTTTATGGCAACTGGTTGGGCACCCTGGAAGGAGAACACTAGGTAAGACTGGACTTAAATCTGTTTTACCAGGACTTGTAGGACTCGCTATAGAGGAGAGGACTCCTCTCATTTTCCTCTGCTTTGGCTCCACCAGGCACTTCTTCAAGAAACAAAAGGTGGTCCTGGGAAAGATCCTGGAATAAAGTATTGTTTTGTTCTCAGAGTAGGAAACAGAAAATACGTACATAATTTTGTTCGAGTACAGGGCGTGGTGGCCTAGCAGTCAAGATGGTGGACTTTTGTTGACCAGAGGTTCAGCAGTTCAGGTGTGATGGGCTGAGCTCCCACTACTTGTCCCAGCTCCTGCCAACCTAGCAGTTCGAAAGCGTGCAAATGCGAATAGATAAATAGGTACCACTTTGGTGGGAAGGTAACAGTTCTCTCTGTGCATCAGGGTATAGTCATGCTGGCCACATGATCACGGAAGTGTCTTCGGATATGTTCTGAACCAGCCCTCTTCTCGCACCCCTAATCAAAGGAAGAGTCTGGAAAGCGTCCAAGATCAAAAGGCTTCTGCCAAGTTTTAATTACACTGTTACAAAAATACAAGAGCTTGACTTCTCAAACGAAAAAGTTGCTTTCAGCAACTAGCCCCTCCCCAAACACTTCTTTTATAGAGAGCTCAGGGCGTGGTCTCCCTGTGCCTCCTCCCGAGGAGTCCCATAGCCTTCCTTTGTTTGTCCCTGCTCGTCTGCCTCCTGCGTCGGGCGTCCTTGAACAGGGCCAGCTGTGGGTCATCATCCTCCGCACTCTCGGGCTCACACAGCTGAGAAGAGGTTCCCGGCTGAGGACTCTGCAAAGTCTCCAAATCATCATCAGCCGGTTCGTTTCCCTCCTCCCCCACATCTGAGTCCTCCGATACATCGGACCCGGCTGTCGGACCCACAGGCTGGCCCTGAGTCACAACACTATCCCGCACCGCAGGGCCCTTCCCCCGGGTCTGCCGATCCGGATGCGGTCGGGATGGGAACTGTTCGTGAAAAGCAGTCACCAACGCAGGGGCATGAACGGCGGTCGCGTCTTCCCATGTGAAGTCCTCCGGCCCGTACCCTTTCCACTCGATCAGGTACTGGAAGCGACCTTTCAGCCAGCGGGAATCCCTGATGCTGGCGACCTCGTACTCGGGGGTGCTGTCGCCATCACGAGGTCCTGATGGGGGAGGTTCCGCTTGGCGAAGTGGACAAGCCGGTTGTTCGGGGACCAACAAGGACCGATGGAAGACGGGGTGCACGCGCAGGGAACGTGGCAGAGTTAAACGATAGGCGACCGGGTTGATGACGGCCTCGACTGGGAACGGTCCAAGGTAACGGTGGTCCAGCTTCCTCGCCGGCCGAGTGGATGGTAGGTTCCTGGTGGACAGCCAGACCCGATCCCCCACCGATAATGGAGGCGTATCCCTTCTCGACCGATCGGCGAACCTCTTGTAGTCGGCCTTGGCCTTCTCCAGCTGCCGTCGCACCAACCGATGGATCGCCTGTAACTCCGCCATGAATTCGTTCGCTGCCGGCTCCGGTGAGTCCACGGGAGAAAGGGGGAAAAACCGAGGGTGATAACCCACATTGGCCAAGAACGGTGTCATCTGCGTGGAGGTGTGCTGCGAGTTGTTAAAGGCAAACTCGGCTATGGCCAAATAGTCCACCCAATTGTCCTGCTGCAGGTTAACGTAGCAGCGCAGATACTGCTCCAAAATGCCGATGACCTTCTCGGTACCCCCGTCGGTCTGAGGATGATGCGCGGACGAGAGGCAAACCTTAATGTCCAACGCCCGCATCAACTCCTGCCAGAAGCGGGCTGTAAACTGGGCCCCCCTATCGGAGACGACTCTATCGGGAAGGCCGTGCAGCCGGAACACCTGTTGGATGAACATGCGACTAGTGGCGCGAGCTGACGGTAAGCCGCGACAGGGGATGAAGTGCGCCATCTTGGTCAACATGTCCACCACCACAAACACTGTCGTGAAGCCGGAGGATGGGGGTAGATCCGTCAGAAAGTCCATGGACACAGCCCCCCAGGGTCTCTTGGGCGTTGGCAAAGGCTGCAGTAAACCAGGCGGGGCCCCTGTCGCTGACTTGGCCTGCCTGCATGGGACGCAGGAGGTGACATAAGACTGGACATCGTGTCGGACTCGGGGCCACCAGAATGTACGGGAGACCAGGTTCAGAGTCTTGAACAGGCCAAAATGCCCCGCAGCCGGGTTATCATGACATTGGCTGAGGACGAGTCCCCTGAGTGGCCCTCCTGGAACATAGAGCCGGTCACGATAATACAGGAGTCCATCCGTGACCGACCAAGGCGAATCTGGCCCCACCTCTTCCTTCCGCTGAGCCACCCACGCCTCCTGCTGCTGCGCCTCCCGGATCCGAGCCCGTATATCCACCGGCTCCCGCACCGCAGCAAAAGACTCGACGGGGATCACGGTCCTGGGCGGAAGCTTGTCTTCCACTCGGGTGTACTCGGGCTTCCTGGACAGAGCATCCGCTCTCTGGTTGTGCCCGCTTGGTATGTACCGCACCCGGAAGTCAAACCTCGCAAAGAAGAGGGACCACCGGATCTGGCGTTGGTTCAAATTCCGAGCGGTCTGCAGGCTTTCCAGATTCTTGTGGTCCGTCCGGACCTCGATTTGATGCCGCGCCCCCTCCAGATGATGCCTCCAAGCCTCGAACGCCGCCTTGATGGCCAGCAGCTCCTTCTCCCAGATGGTATAGTTGCGCTCCGAGGGATTCAATTTCCGTGAGTGATACGCGCAAGGGAAAAGGGTACCGTTGGGCGTCGCTGCCTGAAGTAACACGGCCCCAATGGCAATGTCGGAGGCGTCCGCCTCCACGACAAACGGCCGTTGCGGGTCAGGATGCTTCAAGATGGGCTCCTTCATGAAGGCGTCCTTCAGAGCTTGGAACGCCTGTTGTTCGGGGGCGTTCCACTGGAACCGAGTCTTCTTCTGCAGGAGCCGGGTGAGGGGGGCTGTCAAGGCAGCAAAGCCAGGGATGAATGTCCGATAGTAGTTGGCAAATCCAAGAAGTCGCTGAATATCCTTCACGCGACGCGGGGGTTGCCAACTCTGCAACGACTCAACTTTACTCGGTTCCATGGCGATGCCCTCAGGAGAAATGCGGTGACCCAAGAAATCAATGGTCACCTGGTAGAACTGGCACTTCTCCAACTTGGCAAACAGCCGATGATTCCGGAGGCGCTGCAGGACCTGACGGAGATGCTGATGATGCGCTTCACGCGACGGGGAGTAAATCAGGATGTCGTCCAGGTAAATCACAACAAACTGGTCCAACAGATCCCGAAAGACGTCATTCATAAAATGCTGAAACACAGCGGGGGCGTTGGTCAGGCCAAACGGCATCACCGTGTACTCGAAATGTCCATAGCGAGTACCAAACGCCGTCTTCCACTCATCACCCGGCCGAACCCTGACAAGGTTGTAAGCTCCACGCAGGTCCAGTTTCGTGAAGATCTTAGCCTCCCGGAGTCGGTCCAAGAGCTCGGGGATGAGGGGCAGCGGGTAGCGGTTACGCACCGTGATAGCGTTGAGTTTCCGGTAGTCACAGCAAAGCCGTAACTCGCCCGACTTCTTTTTGACGAAGAGCACGGGCGCAGACACTGGCGAGGACGAGGGCCGGATGAAACCACGAGCCAAGTTCTTCGTCAGGAAGTCCCGCAATGCAGCCAACTCGGGCTCCGACATGGAGTACAAACGCCCCACTGGGAGAGGCGCATCAGGGACTAGGTCAATGGAGCAGTCGTAGGGCCTGTGCGGGGGTAATTGGTCCGCCTCTGACTCGCTGAACACGTCAGCAAAGTCGGACAGTTCGGGAGGCAAGGAAACCCCTGAGGAACCCTCCACCTGGCCGGCACAGATATGGCGGGTGTGGTCCACGCACTGCAAACTTGGGAAGGTGACCAAGTTCTGAGACCAATAGATCTGTGGATCATGCGCCCGGAGCCACGCCAGTCCCAAGACCACGGGGAAGTGCAGATCCGAAGTGACGTAGAACTGAATGGCCTCCACATGGGTACTGATGGCCATACACACGGGTTGCGTGGCGGCCGTGATAGGCCCGGACAGGAGCACTCGACCATCGATGGTCTCCACAAGCATGGGCGGATCCACTGGACACTGGGGAACAGCCCATTTGGCCACAAAGGCCGAATCCATAAAGTTAGTGGTAGCCCCAGAGTCAATTAAGGCATGGACTGGAATCCCCTCTGACTTGCCAGGGAGGATCAGACGTGCCTCCAAAATCAAATGCCGTGGAGGTTCACAGGCACCGTCGGAACGGCGTCGCTCGGTGTGGATGTTGTGGGTCGCCCGATCTTTCACACCGTCTAGATCGGGCTCGGGCCGTTTCCCGATAACAAAGCAGGGGACTTTCTCGGGGCAGGCTTGGTCACTGACGCCCGCTGACGCTTCTTCGGGCAAGAAGCAGCCAAATGTCCAGGGTCCCCACAGTAAAAACACAACCCCTCCGATCGTCGTCTGTCCATTTCCGTCACCGATAGACGGGACCTGGCGGCACCCAGCTCCATTGGCTCCTCCCTCTGGACCGGGGGCTCACGCACAACAGGGGCGGCAGGGGTCTGTGGGGTGGCACGGCGACTCTTACGCTGCTGCAGCCGGGCATCGATCCGCAGACAAAGATGGATCAGCCCATTCAGGTCTGAGGGAATGTCCACGCGGGCCAGCTCATCCAACATCTCCTCTGACAAGCCATCCTGAAAGGCATCCACGAGCGCAGCCTCATTCCAGGCGGAATCCTGGCTAAGCAGCCGGAAATCGCTGATATAGGCCTGTAGAGGGCGCTGACCCTGCCTCAAAGCTTTCAGGCGTCGGGTGGCCGTCTGTGCCTTAATCGGGTCCTCGTACATGAGGCGCATATGGTCACAAAACCCCCCAAAGTTATCCAACAAAGGGCTAGGCTGTGCCAACAGAGGCGTGCCCCAACGAGCTGCATCTCCCGACAGAAGGCTCAACACGAATCCCACCTTATCTCGGTCAGTGGGGAAATCAGCTGCTCTCACGCTGATATAAAGCTGGCATTGTCCCAGGAAGGCAGGAAACAGTTCTGGATTACCAGCGAATTTATCCGGCATAGCTATCTGACATTTCCTCCTGGGTGGGGGGGCAGCATGTACCTGAGCCTGCAGTTGTGCCACCTGAGTGGCCAGCAAGGTGAGTTGCTGGTTGAGCTGGACATTCTCGGCAAGAAGCTGCTCCATCGTAGTATTAAGGGGTGGGTGGCTGAAAGCAAACTGTTCTGAACCAGCCCTCTTCTCGCACCCCTAATCAAAGGAAGAGTCTGGAAAGCGTCCAAGATCAAAAGGCTTCTGCCAAGTTTTAATTACACTGTTACAAAAATACAAGAGCTTGACTTCTCAAACGAAAAAGTTGCTTTCAGCAACTAGCCCCTCCCCAAACACTTCTTTTATAGAGAGCTCAGGGCGTGGTCTCCCTGTGCCTCCTCCCGAGGAGTCCCATAGCCTTCCTTTGTTTGTCCCTGCTCGTCTGCCTCCTGCGTCGGGCGTCCTTGAACAGGGCCAGCTGTGGGTCATCATCCTCCGCACTCTCGGGCTCACACAGCTGAGAAGAGGTTCCCGGCTGAGGACTCTGCAAAGTCTCCAAATCATCATCAGCCGGTTCGTTTCCCTCCTCCCCCACATCTGAGTCCTCCGATACATCGGACCCGGCTGTCGGACCCACAGGCTGGCCCTGAGTCACAACAGGATAGTACTAGGAAGCGGAGATGAACACCATCCCTTTAGAGTCGGACATGATTAGACAGGGGAAACTTTTACCTTTTTTTAATTTAAAAAAAATGTTCTGTGCCAGGTTTTTCATTCAATGATACTGAATGCTAACCAAAGGTGTCAATATCATGTTATGAAGTTGAACTGAAGCAATGTAATTGAATTGACATAGAATTATGGAAGGTGTGGCTATAGAAGTAAGTAGGACTCATGGCTGGTGTGCAGGGAGGCACCTAGACCTTGGCTCCTGGCTTATCTTCTTCCTATCTCAGCCTATGCTGATGAATAGAATAGAGCTGGAAGGGACCTTGGAGGTCTTCTAGTCCAGCCCCCTGCTCAAGCAGGAGAACCAGGGCTAGGCAACCTCGGCTCTTTTATGACTCATGGACCAACTCCCAGAATTCCTGAGTCAGCTGACTCAGGAATTCTGGGAGTTTAAGTCCATGAATCATAAAAGAGCTGAGGTTGCCTACCCCTGACCATCTCAGACAGGTGAATATCTAGTCTCTTCTTAAAAATCCCCAGTGATGGAGCGCCCACGATTTCTGTGGGTAAGCTGTTCCAACTGGTTGACTGTCCTCATTGTCAGGAAGTTTCTCCTGCACATTCCCTAAGTGTGGCCATCACAAAGAGATGGCATAATTAGATATTCTAATGGGTTCTCATTCTGGGCACTCGTACAAATTGTTCATAGAAGAAGTACAGGCAGTCCTTGACTTACAACGAGTCATGTAACAGCCATTTAAAGTCACAGCGTTGCTGAAAAAGTGATTCAGTGTCAACTCTCCAGTTGGCATTTCCAGAAAAAATGCCAATCCTTACACATCGCAATGTCTCCCTGGTCACATGGTCAAAGTTTTGGCGCCTGGCAGGCCAACTTGTATTTACAATGGCTGCAGTGTCCTTTGGGTTATGGGATCACTATTTATAACTTTCCCAGGGGGCGCCCAACAAACAAAGCCGGATTTGCATAACAACCACATCAAATTGGTTGTGCATTACTGCATTACTTAGTCACAAGTGCTCCAGTCTGAGTTGTAGCAGTAAGTTGAGGACTAACTGTAAACCTGCTGGCTGCAAATTGAAGTCTACACAACTTAAAAATTCTCAAGGCTAAGAAACACGGATCTAGGCGATTTTTTTTTCTTTAGGTTTCCTCATGTAGCTTTCTAAGAAACAGCAGGTGCCTTCCTGACACTGTTACCTGAGTGAAGGTATTCTCCGTGAAGGTCCCTCCTTGTGCATCCTCATGTGTGGCAACAACACTTGCCACTTTTTGTGCAAAACAAAGACCCATTTTATTATCTAGGCCAGGGTTAGGCAACCTTGGCTCTTTTGTGACTTGTGGACTTCAATACCCAGAATTCCTGAACCAGCCATGCTAACTCAGGAATTCTGGGAGTTGAAGTCCACAAGTCATAAAAGAGCCAAGGTTGCCTACCCCATCTAGGCTTTTGGTTTAATTAGCATGACTAAGCTTATTATTAAAGCAGAGACATCACTCTATTCAACAAAAGTGCATATAATCAAGGCTATGATCTTCCCAGTTGCAATGTATGGCAGTGAAAGCTGGACCATAAAAATGGCTGAACGGCAAAGAATTGAGGCCTTTGAACTCTGGTGCTGGAGAAGACTCCTGCGAGTCCCTTGGACTGCAAGGCGATCAAACCAGTCAGTCCTAGAGGAGATCAACCCTGACTGCTCTTTAGAAGGCCAGATCCTGAAGCTAAAACTCAAATACTTTGGCCACCTAATGAGAAGGAAGGACTCACTGGAGAAGAGCCTAATGCTGGGAAAGATTGAGGGCAAGAGAAGAAGGGGACGACAGAGAATGAGGTGGCTGGAGGGAATCACTGAAGCAGTAGGCGTGAGCTTAAATGGACTCCAGAAGGTGGTAGAGGACAGGAAGGCTTGGAGGAACGTTGTCCATAGGGTCGCAATGGGTCGAACACGACTTTGCAACTAACAACAACAACAAAAGCTTATTGTGTCACTGCAAGAACTAGAACCAGCATGGTAGAGCGTTTCCCACTTTGATGCCCTCCAGATCAATTATAATTCTCCTCTTTGACTACGCCATATGTGGACGACGGAATGGTAATTCAATACGTTTAGAAGTTGTCAGTTTGTGGAAAGCTGAGCTAGAGGTTTGGCTTTTCTAAGCTCTGCTTAGCACTGAAGCTCTAAAGGTGGCCTTGGGCAAGTTGCCATGGCTTAGTATAATAAACTGTCTTGAAAACAAGAGTTGCTAGGCTGCAGCGTGGAGAATTCGTCCTCACATTCACCATCCTACCTACTGGAGAGCAATCTGAATATCTGCTTTGCAAGGCAGGCAAAATAAATGAAGGCTACAAGATGGGAGCTGATCAGGAAAGCCAAAATCAGGCAGAAAACTGCCCAATTTCCCACTACAATTACTACTATTAAAATGCAGTAGTTGGTTCTCCAAATCACAGCCTGACTATGTAATTAAAAGGCATGTTGTGGGATAATAACCATGTCCAACGTTGTGATAGGATACAAAAGTGCGATATACCCTTGTGGGTATGAAATTTTAAGTTGGTTAGCTATAATCTTCCCTTAATTCCAATTTCCAATGAGAAAGTGTGAGTGAATGAATTTTGCATTGCCTGCAGCCGTGATGCTTTGTCTTTCTAAAGTGGGTTTTGGAGGAGAAGGCATCAAAAGTTCAGATAACTTTAGGAGTAGCTACAGCAAATTACTCATGTGGAAGGAATGGTTGTTTGGTTAAGATAACTCCATCGGTAATGATGTAACAAGCAAGAATATGCATCTACTGATAATAGGGTGCCTCTTTCCCCCTCCATAACATTTTTAAATTATTACAGGGCTTATCATTTCTTTAGGAATGAATGTGGACTTAATTAACTGGTCATATTTAATTTGATTTTTTTTTTCCTTTTTATTCATCCTTATACTTCCTTTACTCCATCCAGCTGGCTTAGCTGTGACTAATAATAGTTGCAGCCAGCGATCATTATACAAACGTCAAGCATAGGCAACATGGAAGTGAACATGATAGCTTATGTTTCCCGCTTATGGTAATAACCTGTTATGCTGGGTATCAGATCTCCTTGATGTCTTGGCACAAATACTTTTTATCCAGAAATGATGGTATAAGCAGGGTTAAAAAAAATCTTAACCAACAGTATATTTACAACAGCATTAGGGTGCTGCCATAAAATGCAGAGTTTACTGTTTAACTCTTCTAATAGCCAGGCATAGAGGTGTCCGTGATGTGAGCATTATTTATAGCTTTTCTCCATCTAATTTCTCCTCACAGTAATAATGCAGAGATGAAATTGCATAGATAAGGGTGAATCCTTATAATTCAGGCTTTCGGATTTACATTGCTAGGGTAACTGGCATTCAGCATTTATTTATTTTTATTTTTTTGGAAAATGTTCTGTATCCTTTCCCAACTCAGAGGCCATTCAGTTTGAGAAATCCTTTGTGATGAACATTGGGTTAGTTACATCCACCAAATTGTCTTTATGGGGTGCAAAAAAAGAAGGGGATTGGCTGATATCATATTGTCCATCTCTGTTCTGTCATTACACACATCAGAGTTAAATCTGGAACAGCCAGAGGCCACTGTCTTTGAAACTGTCCATGCTGATTATCATGATATTGTTTTCAAAGATTCTGGAAAGTTCAGTGCCTTTTGATATATACTGTAGATCAGGGGTGTCAAACTCAATTTCATTGAGGGCCGCATCAGCATTGCGGTTGCCCTCAGGGGGCCGGGTGGGTATGGCCTGGGTGGGCGTGGCCTACTGGGTGGGCGTGGCTAGAGTGCGTACGGCCTACTGGATGGGCGTGACCAGCTCTACATCGTTGGCATCAAGGGTGCCTATGGGGGCCTGGGCAGGAGTGGGACAGATCTGAGGGTCTCTGGCAGAAGGAGGGTCTCTGGGCCAGGGCCAAGGCAGTGGGGGCCGTTCCCTCACTGTTTCCAGGATGGCTTCGCGGGACACATGAAACCATTTCACGGGCCGGATCTGGCCCCCGGGCCTTGTGTTTGACATGTCTGTTGTAGATAACACAGATAATGTGAATTCTTGCTTATGGTTCATCTTCCTGTCTCTCTCTTTGCTTTTGCCTACCTCCTGTCTCATTTTTCCCAGGCATCTGATTTGGGATGTTTGCTGATGTTGGATAAATTAACATCGTATATTTTTGCTAGCTGAAATGAGTGGCTTGTGTGCTTGCTCAGATCTAGACACAGGGATTGACTGGAGTGCTTTGGGTGCTTACTAAACAGATTACGGTACAGAGTTGTGGTAGTGCAGTGGTTAGAATGCAGCACTGCAAGCTAATTCTGCTGACTGCCGACTGCCAGCACTTCAACAGTTCGATTCTTACAGCTCAAAGTTGACTCAGCTTTCCATCCTTCCGAGGTCGATAAAATGAGGACCCAGACTGTTGTGGGCGATATGCTGACTCTGTAACCGCACTGTGAAGTGGTATATAAGTCTAAGTGCAATTACTCCCTAGTAATTTTTCCAACGCCATTCAACTGTTTTGAATTGAGTGTAATGATAGCGAATTCGCAATTTAGCTCAAATCCAAATGTTTACCTTGATCACCTTTTACATCATTTAATGTGAGTCCCGTTACATGGGCCAAACCAAGAAGCCAACTTCACCAGAGAGATAAAATTACTCTTACTAACGTTAGCTGTAGTAGCTGATTGTGTTTGCAAAACTGATTGTCTTCCCCCCCCCCTTTTCCCCTGCTTGTATTCATGTGAATTAAGGGAGCGTCTGCCGAAGTCCCTTGCTTATACTTTCTTCTTGTTGTGTGCTCAAACCATGTTTCCCCCCCCAGTTGCTTTGGTAATGCATCTGGGCTTTCTCTGTTGAAATTGTCTTCTTTACTCTCTACATTTACATTTGTTCTCTGTCTGATTTCCGCGTCAACATTCTTTTATGACTCATGGACTTCAACTACCGTTTATATACTGGCAGAGAAAGTCCGAATGTGTTTTCTCTTTTGCCCGCATACCTCATGCAGAGGCCATTTGCCCTCCGTGAGTAGACCAATGCTAAACCAATCTTCTGTTCGGTTTGCATAATTAAAAAAAAATAAAGCTATTGACTGGAGCCCTTCTTTAACCTTTTATCGAAGGCCACCTTATGGTTCACCGATGTACTGAACAAAAATCTGCGTTCTGAAGTGACAGGGCAGTGATTCCTAAGAACTAAAGGCACCCATAGAGTTTCACATTGCACCTCCTTCCCACAACCGCGCAGCTTTACCATCCTGTATTTTGTACAGGGAGAGATTTTGGCATTCCCGTCCACTTTGTGTACCTGCTTCTGTGCGTACAGCTGACATTTTGGTTCTGTTTTCATTAGTATTTATGGACTTTCTGTGTGGGAATGCAGCACTTCCATCTTGACTGTTAATGACCCCTCTGCACAATAGCCAAGACCACTTAGTAGTTTCAGCTGAGGAGTTTTATTGCCAGCTGTTCCATCTAATTCTGCCTCAGTCTGTCTTAAGCCTTTAGAGAGTGATATAAAGAGATGAGTGTATGCTTTTCACTCAGAAGAAATATATTGGTGTCTGTGTGGAGGAGAACAACAAAATGCAAAGGGTTCTGTTTGGTACTATTGAAAACAAGAAGGGGGGGAGGGCTTGCACGCCTTGCCTAACTTGCGCTATGACTGATCCGTGGGGGACAGAAGCAATGTTTCAGCAGTGTTCAGGAGAGAATAATCACCTCCTACTTACCCAGTCATCATCCCACCGCTGTTCTTTTTGAGCAGTGGATTATGGAAAGAAGCCTGTCATCGTTCCACTGTCCCTTCTGTTAAATGCTCTCAGGCTTATTCTATATTTGTTTTGCTGGGTTCTACAATAAGTACAGCACTGCAGGCTTGGCACCAAGTCAAATTATCCTACTTCAGACATGTGTGAAGACCTAGTTCTCTGGAAAGAGTTCTCTTCTAGTGCTGGGTCAGGTAGAGAGGAAGAGGATGGCCAGCAGCAAGGGGGATGGACACGGTTACAGTAGTGATGGGTGTTGTGATTCAGGGTCAGCCTGTGGGTTCGGCAGTTGGGTCGGGCGACTCAGAGGAGGAGGGGGGTGTTGAAGACCTTGCTGAGGGGGTTGAAGATCTTGCTGATGAGAACCCTCAGCCAGGCCCCTCCCACTTGGTCACCACGGAGACCCAGCTGTGTGAGCCTGACAGTGTGGATGAAGATGACCCACAGCTGGCCCTGTTCAAGGACGCCCGACGCAGGAGGCAGTCAATTAGGAGTAAACAGAGGAAGGCAATGGGGCTCCTAGGAAGGAGGCAGAGAGAAGCCACGCCCTGAACTCTATATAAGGGGAATGTGTGGGAGGGCTGGTTTGCTGAAGGCAACCGCTTGGATAGTTCATGTTTCTTAAAGCTCCTGTTTCTTGGTTTGTCTTGTTCCGTTTGTTTTTGTGGTAATAAATTTGGCAGGCGTAATTCCAGCCTATTGCCTTCTTGTAAAAGGGGTTGTCCCTGCCTTTTCTGCAGGGCCGGTAGCAGGCTGGTACAGAACAATGGGTGAACTGTAAAAAGGCCTGAAAGACCAGGTTAGGGATAGATAGAACATCATGGAGAAAAATCTACGTGGTTGCTAAGAGTTCACAACAACCTCACGGCACGTAATCAGTCACTCAAAAACAAGCTGGCATAACTTCTAAACAAAGGAAGAATCTAAACTGGTCTTTGACTCTTTTTAGTTCCTTTTCTTCCTTAGGAAAACAGAAATGCCTTTTTTTCAGAGTGAGTTCTTTCACTGTGTCTTACTGGAAGCTGTTTTTCCAACTAGCTGCCCTTCAGTGGGTTGTGTTACAGGTCCCTTCTGCATCCAAGAACCACGGGCAAGTCCACGCTTCACGTCTGCAGCCTTCACAAGGGCAGGCTCTGTTGGCATTTGAGAACAGTTTCGTCAAGAAAATCCATACTTCCTAGCCTGAGATATATCACAAATCTTATCTGCCCTACTTCTTGGGAGCAAAGAATAAAGTGGAAACGAATAGGCTGCCTACATTAAGATGCCATCTATTCACGGCAGAGTTTATTAAATTGGAATATTAGGGGTGGGAAACAGGCCTGATATATGGAATAATTTTTAAATTATTCTGGGGCTGAATTTCTCTGTGTGTTGCCTGCAACTTGCTTTTCAGTGTAGAATTGGTGTGGACTGTTTTGTTAGTTTTACATTTTTATTTATAAAGTTTAGTAGTTGTCAACAACCCTTGAAAGTAACAAAACAATCTATTTCTGAAATTACATTCTGAGTCTAGAAAGGGCTTTTCATCAGAGCTGAGATGAAGAGAACCCTCTCTATTTAAAATTGGAGCCCTCAAATACTGCAACTTCTTGAACCCACTTAACAGTAGGCAAAGGATTAGTGGGGTACCATTGATTGTAGGGGGTTATTGTGAAAATAAGCATAACTACCAATAAGTGTGCTGTTGTAAATCCTGCTGTTTCTTAAAAATATGCAATCAAAATATTGCCATTACTAAGTGGGGGAGAACATAGCTGTTTGTATATAGTATCTATAGTAGGATGTTATTAAATTGATTTTTAAAAAACAATAGTAACCACTTTTTTCTTATGTAGTTCCATTTGTGAACATGAAACAACTTTCCAATGAAAACCTGCACACAATATGGTGAAAAACAAAACAAAAAACTGCATAGGGGTCCATTCATAAATGCACTGTAAATCTAGTCCTGATTTGATTTCAGTTCTTAATTCCTTGATCAACCCAGGTTTTTGAATTTGTCAGTGCTAAAGTATGTACAGGAAGGGAGTCAAAAAAATTAAAACTGCTGATTAGTATTGGATCTTAGTCTTCACAAAAAGGAGAGGTCAGACAAGTGGCGATGGAGAAGAGGAAGTTGTGATACGTGGCAAACATCTAACAATCACTCCATGGTTTGGCTGTTGGCTGTACTGTTATTTCTGTGGTTTAGATTGTAGTTTGTTGTAGTTCCTGACAATATTAGCCTTCTTGCATTTTAAAAACTACACAGTCTGCTTGCTGATGAATTTCTTATCCCTTTTCTAGTCCATGAATGCAGCTTTGCTGTTGTTTGTTCAAATATATTGTGATCTTGTAACTACATGGTGATAAATTGGCAGACTGCTTTGCTATACCTTTGCACTGAATTTCTGACAAGTTTTTTAAACAGGCTGAGAACTGGAAGATTTCCAGCTTTTCATGGGTTTGTTCAAATAGAACTGTTTATGTTTCCTTATTGAAGACTTGTACGGAATAATTCAATCAGAAAGGTTTGTACACAAATCAGCTTAGTTTTTGGAATATAAAAACAAATCAAGCACACAGTATCTAAACTAGAACATAATTCCCAATTAGGCAAATTATACTTTTCCATTGGGAGGAAAAATTGTATTTAGACAAGTGTTAGCATGGAAGCTAACGATACATGTCAGCAGAATTAATACATTTCCATATTGAAAATCATCAAACCCCTCAAGATTGCTAAAAGATCCCTGAGATTTAAAAAAGAACCCCAATGTCCTGATCTTTTTCTGCCTTTTTTCTCAAGTTCATGAAGAAAATCTTCTGTGATCCTTAAGAATTTTATAATTTGATGGCCCAGAATGAAAAAAGAAATAACAATTTTCTCGGCTTAGTCTACAAACAACTGCTGGTTTTTGGATTATAATTTTTTTTAAAAAGAATTTGAACAAGGATTTTTAACTCCCTGATTTGGTTAAATTCAATGGATTATTTCTGAAAATCATAGCATGTGGGAATAATACTGTACTGGCCAAAATATAAGCAAGTGTATGAATACAAATGAGCAACAAGAAAGCCTGATGGTGACTTACGTGCCTGTAGTGTCAATGGCAGAAAACCAAATGTGATCCTAGCAAAGCACTGGTGTGAATTCATAAGTAAACTTGGTTAGTGATTAAAGGAGTGACGAAGCCTGTTTTTACACTGACCAGTGACCCAGTTTACAATGACTCATCTCTACTTGGGAAGGATATGTGGAACAAGGTGCTGAGAAGTCGCCCAGGTGAATATGCAAGTGCTGAGAAGTCGCCCAGGTGAATATGCAAGTTTTCTTTCTGATAAGTTGCTTGCATTTACTTGGCTTAGTCATTTGGGTAGAGCCAAAAGGGATGAGAAGGGCAGTATTGTATGCTTTAAATTGGGATTTATTTATTTTTTTAAGAGAGAAAGAGTTGAAACCTGAGTAGGTAGGTGGTGTTCTCCACAATTGTGAGTTAAATCCATGGTTTTCCTGGCTTTTTGGTAGGGCATGTGTTGCTGGATTTGTTGGTGTTTATTTGAGATAGAGCATTGTACCACCTCCCTTGAAAAAGGCAGAGTGTGCTCTTTTCCTGAAGACGCCATCTTTCAGTTTGGCCAGATTTATTAACTTTTTCCCAATCTCTATTGCAGCGTTGAAAAGATAGAAGGGATTCATCTGCAGAAAACCCTGGAAGAGATGGATTATATAGATTCTTTTTCAGTCAGGGTTCAGGCCCGTCATGGTTACTCTGCTAGGTGACCTTTATTGAGGAGTGCACCTCATGTGAAACTTTCAGACCTTTTTGGTCTTGTATTCTTCTGGACTACCTCCAAGGGTTATAAATAGAAAGCCCTGATCTGCTATAGTTTCTGCTTTCTGAAAGGGCAGTTCTAGTTGAAAGTCATGGGGAATAAGTGGTTGAGCTCTTAAGCGTTCCGATGTATACTCTTGAGTGTTCCGGTATCTATATGAAATAGCTAGAAAAGAGCACCCATTGTCTCAGTAGGCCAGGTAGAGGTGCTATAGAGGTCTTGAGCTTCTGTTTGAAGGCTGTTAGAGAGTGCAAAATCCTACTGCTAAACATCATGACTATCTGGAAACGTTGGCCTTGATGGTTGCTGTTGAGGTGTCCGCACTCCCCCAAAGGAGCTGATCAGTGATCTCTCTAAGACCCTGCCATGTAGTTTATGAAAGAGCATCAGATGGAAACTATCACTAAGGTGGTCTTTGCCTACCTTTGACTTGACCCCCTCTTGGTTTGGACTGCTGCAGTGTGCCTACATGGAGCTGCCTTTGTAGGTAGCTAGGTGATTGTGAGTTGGGACAATCTACTGTAGCTGGTAGAATACAGCAACACTCATGTTAAAATGGCTGCCACTGGTTACTGGTTGACTTTCATCCCCGGTTCAAGGAGTATCACCTACAAAGCCCTAGGTGACCGGGCAGAACCGCCTTGCCAAGCATAGGTCATTGATCTGTCCATTTCCTTCTGAACATTGAAAGGGGGAATGGCCTAAGAATCTCCCTTCCTTGCGAAGCAAGAGGGTTAGAAGAAAGGCCTGCCCAGTAACAAGTCTCACTTTATGGAGCATGCTATCCCCAGAGGTATGCCTGGTCCTGAACCTACTTGCAATTTGGAAGAGCCTTAAAGACATTTTATTTCAATGACTTTTTGGCTTGTAGACTGACTGAGAACTGCCATCTGGTTGTAGCACTGCTGATTGTTTATTATGTTTTGGTTATTTGGGGTTTATTGTGCTTTCTTTTTGCTTGCACCATTCCCTAATTGGGGCAGTGTGAAGTTGTCAAATAAATAAAATAACCAGAACGCATGCCATTTAAAGCTCTTGCTCTGCAACTTTAAATTATTTGGCGCCATAAAATTTACCCAAGTGAAAAATGAGTGGCACTGAAAAGCTGTAATCTGTTCAGCCTCTAGTTCGTACAGCAATGCAATGAACCATCTACCCCCTTCATTTCCTTTTGGGCTTGTCATAGCATCCCATGTGATTTTGGTGTACTGGTTACCTAATTCTTTTTTTAGTTCTGGCAATTCTGTGGAATCATAATTCTTTTAGTTGACTACTTTATCTTTTTGTGTTTTAATGCATACAACATTACTTGATCTATTTTATATATATTTTTCTTGGCCTAAGCTTTGACTTTTTAATCAATAGTATCACTCTAGTCTTCTAGTTTAAACAGAAGCCTTTTTTATAGTCCTTATTAAAGATAGCAACAAAAAAAATAACGATGGTGGCTTAGTGCTAGGCCATGCACGTTGAATGCTAAGATCCGAGGTTCCATTCCTTGCCTTATCTGATTAAAATGGTGCCAGATAGTCTACAGATATTTGTTTTATTAAGTGTAAGTAGCCAGTGCAATATTTTTCAGCCATCTCTTTAAAGAATGGATTTTGAATCAGACCCCACCACTCATCTGCCATTTTATTCAGGAAAAAAATCAACTTCATCCTTAGGTCTGTTCATTCTCCCTTCACAAAGAAAAACTCCTGATTTATGTATTTTACTCACTTATTTTATTTTAAACCTGTATAGGCATCCATGTTTTAACAACAACCCTGGGGCGGGGGGGGCACAAAACAGAAAAAGTAACAAATTCCCCGAAAACAATCATAATAAAAATCAATGAAATACAATAGTTCATAAAAACTGGTGACACCTCAAGGGAGCATATCTGCCATACATTCACATACTGTACTAGTTTACTGTGCGCTCCCACAGGGAGGGTCTTCTCAGGGTACCGCCGGTAAAAGATTGCCGGCGGACAATACCCAGGGAGAGGGCCTTCTCTGTGGGTGTGCCGGCCCTTTGGAACCAGCTGCCTGTAGAGCTTAGGACTGCCCCTGATCTTCGCCGAGTTTTCTGGCCTGGACTGAGAGTATTAACTGGGGTTTTAATTGTATTTTAGTTGTAATTGGGGTTTTTAGTTCAAGGTTAGTGTAATCATATTAATTGTTTTTAATTTTTGTAACTTGTTGTATTGTTTTTTAAAAAAAACTTGTGAACCGCCCTGAGTCCTACGGGAGAAGGGCGGTATCTAAGTCTAATAAAATAAATAAAAATAAATAAATACTTATCCAGCCTCATCTTACTGCAACATTTGTGGGAGGGGTCAGGCTTTCTGGAAGGCAAGGACCATGGGGGTCTGCTGGATCTCTGCTAGGATATTCCATAGGGCAGAGCAGCTATGGAGAAGGCCAACTTCCTATACGATAAAGTTTCAAAGGGACCTGGAGCACACCCACCCTATCTGAGCTGGTGAGAGAGACAGATGCTCTTAAGGAAAGGCAATCCCACAAGTAGCTTGGTCCCATGCAGCAGAGTAATATAGGCACCCAGAATCACACACACTGGCACATTCTGGACCAAATTGCAGCTTCTGGATGATCTTCAAGGGCATCCTTATGAAGAGCACATTTCAAAATCCAATCAGGAAGTGAGCACAGCATAAATACTGTACATCATCCATAGTTGCAGTGGACATTTTTTTCATGTAGCGTACTTGGTGTCTTTGCCATGTCACAGTATTGAAAACAAATACATCAAATTCCTTTAAACTGCAGATTAGTTATGTGATTCAGATGGTACAGTGTGTTAATAATAGCACACTAACTCCTGAGAAATGTGTGCAGACGTGAGTTTTAAATGAAGAACGTTTGCACGCTATTTATTGGAATGCCTGGTACACTTCCATGGAAGTACCAGGGAATCTTAAGGATCTGACTGCATCATTTTGGACATTTTAAACATTTTTTTTATAAAAAGTCGGTTTTAGAAAGTCAGGTTTTTTTTGTTTGAGATGGGACTACTGGACCTTCTCTTCCAGGGCTGTAGTACACTTTAGTCTTTGAACTGATTAGTTTTGTGTATCATATCTCCTACATCTGAGAATATGCTTTACTTTAAAATTATTGAAAAATTATATTAGTTAATACAACTAGACTAGAGCCTTCTTCAGCCTGGGACTTATTCCCCAAATTTTTAGCCCACCTAGTCATTCTTGATGGACTTTTGGAGAGAGGAGGGGTTATGTTTGGAGATCAAACAGGTTTAGACAGGCTGAAAAACAATAGCTAATCAAGATTTCTCAATCTTGGCCACTTGAAGATGTGTGGATTTCAATCCTCAGAATTCCCAGCCAGTATGAAAAGAAAAAAAGAAAAGAAACCAGGTGCAAGGTATTCTTCTTTTTAATTTTCCATCCACGTACATCTCATGTTTTCATAGCATGTCTCTTTGTCCTTTGCTACTTGATCCACTTTTCAGGATGGAGCAAGTAAAAATCTTTAATATACCTTGCTGTAGCACTGCTACTGAGAACAGAAATAGAAGCAGAAATTTATTACATGCTACTTCTTCCTTAAAGAGGCTTCTTATTGCTTTGAGATAATAAACAATAGACTTCAGAGAGATTCTGATTCACTTAAGCATGACCTCTCATATTACATGTGACCTTTGGACTTTCCCTCCCAAATTTTAGATTCATAAACTATGAGGTTCTGTTAGTTGAGGATTTGAGAAATTAGCAAGCAAGATGGGTTTCGACCAATATTGATTTCAATGCATTATCTGGAAGAAAGTGAAATTAGAGCAGGGAGAACAATTTATTAGGACTATGAAGATGGTGCGTTGCAAAACATGCTAGTATTAAAGCCATCACCATTTTTGGAAGGATCTGAAAGCTGCTGCAGAGATTATATCCAGATTTCCATATATGTGTGTGCATGCATATGCACATACATACTGTACATATATTCACTTAGGTCTTGGATATATACAAAAAAAATTGGCTGAAGTTATAAAACTTAAACGGCAAGTACAAATGACAAACCAAGAGAACGACTTGGAAAAGTACTTTCTTATTGGATCTACAAAAAAGGCTTGTTAAACCTTGGAAAGTCTATGCAATGGAATAAAGAATTTAAGGGAAATCAAATCCAACAGCAATATTTGGAAGAGCTGAAGATTAAGCTGTTGGAAGTAAAAAGAAATTGGTTTATCAATGTTAAAATTATATGTATAATGTAATTATATATAAAACATTACTATAGTTCTCTATGCTTGTTGTAATGAAGGGTGACAGTCACTTCTTTATATACAAGTAGTCCTCGACTTACAACAGTTCATTTAATGACCATTCAAAGTTACAACAGCACTGAAAAAAGCGACTTATGACCATTTTTCACACGACCATTGCAGTATCCCCATGGTCACATGATAAAAATTCAGACTCTTGGCAACTGTCTCATATTTATGATGGTTGCAGTGTCCCAGGAGCACATGATCACCTTCTGTGATCTTCTGAAAGCAAAGTCAATGGGGAAGCCGGATTCACTTAACAAACATATCACTAACTTAAAAACTGCAGTGATTCACTTAACCACTGTGGCAAGAAAGGTCCTAAAATGGAGCGACATTCACTTAAACCAACTGTCTTGCTTAGCAACAGCAATTTTGGGCTCAATTATGGTCTTAAGGGCTACCTATATTTCTTTCCTTTTTTATTCTTTTTCTTTTTTTTCTTGCACTTTTTATCATTCTTTTTTCCTATCATTTTGTTCGCATTAGTTTTTAATATTCTAATCAAAATTCTTGATAAAATTATATACAAAATAAAAGGGGAAAGCTGCAGTGTAGGTGAAATCATTTCTTCCTTTAAGCTGCAACTGCTCTATGATTCATGATAGGAGAAAACCTCTTGACCTGCGGGCAACTGAGCAAATTGCAAATAGCAACAGCACTTAGACTTATATACCGCTTCCACAGTGCTTTACAGCCCTCTCTGAGCAGTTTACAGAGTCAGCATATTTCCCCCCAACAATCTGGGTCCGCATTTTTTACCGACCTCAGAAGGATGGAAGGCTGAGTCAACCTTGAGCTGGTGAGAATCGAACTGCCGAAGTGCTGGCATTTAATAGCATTTAGCATGCAGATGAAAGCTGGACCATAAAAAAGGCTGAGTGGCAAAGAATTGAGGCCTTTGAACTCTGGTGCTGGAGAAGACGCCTCCCTTGGACTGCAAGGCGATCAAACCGGTCAGTCCTAGAGGAGATCAACCCTGACTGCTCTTTAGAAGGCCAGATCCTGAAACTAAAACTCAAATACTTTGGCCACCTAATGAGAAGGAAGGACTCACTGGAGAAGAGCTAATGCTGGGAAAGATTGAGGGCAAGAGAAGAAGGGGACGACAGAGAATGAGGTGGCTGGATGGAGTCACAGAAGCAGTAGGCGTGAGCTTAAATGGACTCCAGAAGATGGTAGAGGACAGGAAGGCCTGGAGGAACGTTGTCCATGGGATCTCGATGGGTCGGACATGACTTCGCAGATAACAACAACAACAAGCATGCAGATGCTTAAGCAGTATTTGAAGGAGGACATGTGCTCCACATTCAACTTTTCTTTCCCATTTTCTTTTCCATTTGGCTAAATTGTAAGGATCAACACATTGAAAGCCTGAGCACTGCCATTTCTTAAAACTCCGCTTGATTTGTTTAGACGGAAGATAATTACAGAAGCTAGACAGAGGACGAAAAGTCTGCCAGATCCTTTTTTGTGTGTGTGCACGTCTAAAAGCAATGGCTGTTTTAATAAATACAAGCTAAAATGGAACGTAAGATCTGATGGAAGCAAAGTGTAGAAATCAGTGTTTATTGTGGAATTAGAGAAAAAATTGGATTCTCCTTTAAACTGGAATTGGAACACCAGTGAAAAATCTCCATTTGCAACTGGAAATTATCAGTGGAATCCTCCAAGCAAACATTCTGAAGTAAAATTAAGTTGCAGATCTTTCCACTGTCAAACTGTATAATTTTAAGAACTGGTGGGAGAGGGACATATGATCCACAGCAGTCAAAACCATACATTGCTTTGTTTCCTGCGATCATAAAAGCCCAGACCAGCACAATACCACTGAAAAAGAAAAACAACAAATTCAAGAAGAAACCAGCATGGCTGCACAAAGATCTCTCTGACAAACTGAAAGACAAAAAGGACAAATACAAAAAATGGAAAGAGGGGCACATAACTAAGGCCGATTATCAGCAGGCAGCCAGAACATGCAAAGATGAAGTCAGGAAAGCAAAGGCTCAGAACGAACAAAGACTTGCAACAGAAATCATGGATAATAAAAAAAAGTTTCTTCCAACATATTAACAACAACAAAAAAGTCAAGGAAACTGTAGATCCACTAAAGAGAGAAGATGGTAAAGAAATAACAGGCAACAGGGACAACGCAGAACTGCTTAACTCATACTTTACATCAGTCTTCACACAAAAAGAAACCATAGCCCAACATACCCCCCCAAAAAAAACCACTGCAAAAAACCAATTAGAAAGAAAAATGAAAATAAGCAAGAAAATGGTAAGAGAACACCTATCCCACCTTGACAAATATAAATCACGGGGGCTTGACAGATTACATCCCAGAGTTCTGAAGGAGCTGGCAGATGTTATCTCAGAACCACTGCACCACATCTTTCAAAAATTCTGGAGCACCGGGGAATTACCTGAATTGGAAAAGGGCTGATGTGGTTCCCATCTTCAAGAAAGGGGGGGAAAACAGAACCAGAAAACTACAGACCAATCAGTCTAACATCAATACCTGGGAGGATCCTAGAAAAGATCATCCAAAAACAGGTCTGCGAACAACTAGAAGCAAACAAAGTTATAACTAGTAGCCAGCACAGGTTTGTTAAAAACAAATCATGCCAAACCAATCTTATTTCATTCTTTGACAAAGTGACTAAACCAATAGACCAGCGAAATACTGTGAACATAGTATACTTAGATTTCAATAAGGCATTTGATAAAATAGACCACAACCTACTCCTTGGTAAGCTAGAAAAAGGTGGAATATAGACAACATCACCACCAGATGGATCTGTAGCTGGCTGGCAAACCAAACTCAACGAGTAGTTCTCAATGGCACTACATCCACATGGAGAGAGAAGTAAGCTGTGAGATACCACAAGGTTCCATCTTAGGCCCAGTACTCTTCAATATCTTCATCAATGGCTTAGATGAGGGAATTGAAGGAGAAGTCATCAGATTTGCAGATGACACCAAACTGGCAGGAATAGCCATCACCCCAGAAGACAAACTCAGGATACAAAAAGATCTTGACAAACTCAAACAATGGTCCCTATCCAGCAACATGAGTTTCAGTGTGGAGAAAAACAAAGTTTTACATTTAAGCAGGAAAAATCAAAGATACAAGTGCAGATTGGGCAAGATCTGGCTTAAAAACAGTAACTGTGAGAGGGACCTTGGAGTCCTAATGGATGATCACTTAACTATGAGCCAGCAACGTGCAGCAGAAGCCAAAAAAACTAATACAATCCCGGGTTGTATAAACAGAGGCATAGAATTAAGATCATGCGAGGTATTAGTACTGCTTTATAAAACCCTAGTAAGACCACACATGGAATACTGCAGCCAATTTTGGTCACCATGTTACAAAAAAGATGTTGAGAGTTTGGGAAAAAAATTCAGAGAAGAGCAACTAAGCTGATCAAAGGTCTGGAGACTAAAACCTATGAAGAACAGCTGCAGGACTTGGGTTTGGCTAATCTAAAGAAAAGAAGAAATAGCAGTATTCCAGTATTTGAGGGGCTGCCACAAAGAAGAGGTGGTCACATTATTCACCAAAGCACCAGAGGGCAGGACAAGAAACAATGGTTGGAAACTGATCAAAGAGAGAAGCAACCTGGAATTAAGGAGAACCTTCCTGGCAGTGAGGACAATTAACCAGTGGAACAGCTTACCCCCAGAAATTGTGGGCGCTCCATCACTGGAGATTTTAAAGAAGAGCCTGGACAGTCACTTGTCTGAAATGGTATAGGTTCTCCTGCTTGAGCAGGGGGCTGGACTAGAAGACCTCCAAGGTCCCTTCCAGCTTCTATTCTATTCTATTCTATTCTATTCTATTCTATTCTATTCTATTCTATTCTATTCTATTCTATTCTATTCTATTCTATTCCTCGTAATTCTTTGAAATGAGGGGTATTATGGTTTGAATCCTATGATGGGGCCCTCTTCTAGGAGGCAGATTTAAGGTGTCATGAAAGGGCAGCCAATGGGTAGTTATTTATCACAGTTTTGCTGCCAGAAATGGGGTAAAAATGCTTGGGGGATTTTCTAGATCATGTGCCAGAAAAAACTTGGCTAACTGTGTAGCTCTCACTTTGATTGGATTGGATAGGCATCCCCTTTCCTGTTCTGCCTCGGGCAGAAAAAAAAGTTATAAACCAGTCCTTGTAAATGGACAACTCTTCTGCTTGGATGCCTGGGTGTTTATATAGCCTCTCCCTCCCTGCATCCTCCAATCTTCTTCTCACAAGTGCAGATATTTAAGCAAGAAATCTTTTGTCTGAGACATGAGTGGGCAGCTTTCTACTGAAACGTCTTCCGAGTGCCATGATAAGTGTTGAGGAAACAATTCTTAACTGATGTTGAGGGTTCTTTTAATGTTTAATCCAATGAATAGGCTTAAAGCATTAACATTACCTGAGTTCTCAAAAGGAAAAGTGGAAAAAACATACCAGGCAAAATTCTGGAAAATCCCAGGTCCATGCACTTATATGGTGCCTTTTTGTGCAGCTATGTCCTTTTACACCAACAGAAGCACAAGAAAATGATATCCACCTCGCTTTAAGTTTAGCGTACTAATTCCCTGTTTTCCCCGAAAGTAAGTCCTACCCCGAAAATAAGCCCTAGCTTATGCAGGCTGGAATGCAGCGGCAGAATGAAGCTGCTCCTTCGATCAGATGAAGTGGGCCAGTTGAGCAGGGGTGTCAGTGCCAGAGTATAAAAGACACCCCCTGAAATTAAGACCTGGTGCCTCTTTTGGAGGTAAAAATAAATAAGACCCGGTCTTATTTGGGGGGAAACACAGTATATACTGGTACTCCTCGACCCTTTGTTTGAAGTTACAACAGCACTGGAAAAAGTGGCTTATGTCCATTTTCACACTTAAGACAATTACGACATCCCCGTGGTCCCGTGATCAAAATTCAAATGCTTGCCAACTGACTCGTATTTATGACGGTTGCCTTGTCCTGGGGTCATGCGATCACTTTTTGCAACCTTCTGACAAGCAAAGTCAGTGGGGAAGCCAGATTTCACTTAATGATGGTGTTACTAACTTCAGTGATTCACTTAACAACAGTGACAAGCAAGGGACATAAATGGAGCAAAACTCACTTGACAACTGTCTTGCTTAGCAGGGGAAAACTTTGGGCTCAGTTGTGGTTATCCGTCAAGGATTACCTACAGTAGGGAACTTTCTGTAGATACTAACCCAGGGGTCTTCAAACCTGGCCCTTTTATGACTTGCGGACTTCAACTCCCCGAATTCCTCAGCCAGCGTGCCTGGCTGAGGAATTCTGGGAGTTGAAGTCCACAAGTCATAAAAGGGCCAGGTTTGAAGACCCCTGTACTAATCTTTAGGTCAGTGAGAATGTAAAGCAGACATGTCAAACACAAGGCCTGGGGGCCGGATCTGGCCCACGAAGTGGTTTCATGTGGCCCGCGAAGCCATCCTGGAAACAGTGAGGGAATGGCCCCCCCACTGCCTTGGCCCTGGCCCAGGGACCCTCCTTCTGCCAGAGACCCTCAGATCTGTCCCACTCCTGCCCAGGCCCCCATAGGCACCCTTGATGCGAACGATGTAGAGCTGGCCACGCCCACCCAGTAAGCCATACGCACTCTAGCCATGCCCACCCAGTAGGCCACACCCACCTGGCCCCCTGAGGGCAACCGCAATGCTGATGCGGCCCTCAATGAAATTGAGTTTGACACCCCTGATGTAAAGCATTGACAACATTCTAACACCCTTTAGCAATGTTTCAATTTTTCTGTAGATTTCTATTTTGCCAACATAAATTAATTAAAAACAAGCAATTATTTCAAAATAACACTGACATTTCGTACAGAGAAGTGGCAGCGCAAGGGCCAATTAAACAAATATTTAAAGAATATTTCTTAATAAGGAAGGTAGAGAGGGATGTCTTTAGTAAGGGATGGGAGGTTCGAGAGTCAAATTGAGGGTTGTGACTGTTTGATCAAATATTACGCAGAGTCAGGATAGTGATACCACAGTTGTGGCTACCATTGTGACTTTTTTTTTACTTCTTCCTGCACCCTCCCCCCACTACCACCTGAGGTCGGAATATTGAGGTGTCAAGCTTTACTTACATCCGGGTGTGTTACTACAGGAGGCCAGATGCATATCTCTTGAAATTGGTGTGCTGTTGTGTATCAAAGAAGGTGCCTGAAGAAGGAAAGTAGATTTTCATTGTCATTAGTTAAAGCAGCTGCAGCTCTCATTGTCAAGGCTGGACAAATGATAATAAATGGCAAAGCAAGGTAATCTGTAAATAGCATTTCAATGACTATATCATTGAAATATATATATATATATATATATATTGCTAAGCACATTGGTTTGTGCTTAAATTGTAAGCCGCCCTGAGTCTTCGGAGAAGGGTGGGATATAAATGGGATTAAAATTAAATAAATAAATAAAAATATCAGAAACCAGGTAACTACACTATCTCTTGCCTTTACCCATATCCCAGTTATTTGGATACTCTTTGGTATAAAATAGATTTGTGATCACTATTGTTTATCCTAGTCTTAATTTGGGGGGTTAATTTTTTCCCCCAAGAGCAGCAGGCAAAAAAAATTCTGTGTATGTCTGCATTTATATTTTGTTTCCCAAAATGATGGGCAGTTTTTCTTGTAATTGTGGGGTAGCTCAGCTAATAGTGGTTCCAGACGTGCTGTCTTGTCCAGTTCTAGTATTTCCGAGATTAGGATAATAAGGACTTCAGAGCTTCAGGGATCACCTTGTGTGTTAAAGAATCTTGATGCGTCTTTCTTCCATGCGGATAAGGATGATGCTAGCTATTTCAGATATATGTATGAAGATTTCCCGATAAAGTTAGATTTAAATATATGTGCTTGTTGAAGGGCAAGGCACAGTACATTCTCAATAAGTAAAATAAATGCTGATGTATTTTTCAAGGAACATGCAAGCTGCTGTCCTTGTGATGTTCTAACGCCCAGCAAGATATTAAATTTAGTTTAGTTTAGTTTAGTTTAAGGTTCAGGGAAGCCAATCCTTGTTTCTGAATGGTTCAACTGTAATGTATAAGAGATTTATGGGACGTTAGTTTCTTTCCTGAGCATTCAGGTTCAAAGTGGTATATAAAACAGGAAGCACTTAATCACAAAAGTATTACTTGAGAATACTCAAGGGTTACTTGAGAACAAACCAGGTGGTGCATTTGTATGAATGTGCATAGTCTCTTTATTGACAATACAAAGGGGTTTAAGAGTGACTACAGAGATGGCTTCAAATATTTCTGGCTGGTTGACTGACTGGCCTTAACTCTAGGAAAATTGTATTCAGGAAGCAACAAGTAGATATGGGGAGAACAGATTAATCTTGAAGCTTTTCACTGCTGAGGATGGAGTTGCCCAGGTGATAGTAAAGAAAGCAGCAACAGGGGTTGTTGTTTGAGTATGTAGATAATTATTAAATAAAAGAGGTTAAGTCAAGAGAGATTCTAGCCTAAAGAAGAACAGCAAATTGAGGATTTGTCACTAAATTGGTACCCAAAGCCAGCTGGGTCATTGGAACACACGAGACAGAAAATATTACAAGTACTCCCCCCCCATTCCTGTGGAATCCTTGTTGTGAAAATACCAGAACAATCAACAACATAGCTAATAACTTGCTGCCTTTTCATGGCACCCTGCCTGGAGCAATTCTATTATTTCACCTCTGTTGGTCTGGTGTGGGGATGGGGTGGGGTTGGGTTGGGTAGAGCCATCAAAGAAGAGACAAAGATTAACATAAATAGATTAAAGAATAATTGCTCTGGACCTCCAGGCTCCACTATTCATCAATGCTTCTTCATCGGAAAGTCTAGAGAGACAGTAATTTAGTTATTCAGGCATTTAAGCAAAAACTGCTTTGTCAAAGGACATTTAAGAGTTTAATCTGAAATTCCATTCAGTGGTAAATCTTTCTCTGGTTTGTACCGGTAGAAGAGAAGATGGCAAAAGCAGGAAATTAAGGAATATCCTTTAATTAGTTCTAGGATGACGGAAGAGGAGAGATAATCTATATTTTAAATATATAAAATGGGTGTTCCATCATTTTAGTCTGATGGAGAAATTTACTTACAATGGAATATTGAACATAGAAATGGCTAAGATCTCTAGGGGGAAAAAACTGCATGTGCTACACCTATTTGATCTTACTGATTGACTGAATCATTCAAATTCATTAAATTTGTATCCCAGACTTTCTTCCAAGAATCTAATGGTGAACTAGCTCCCAAAGCTTTTGTTTGCCAAGTTTTGTTCATCATCCTAAAAATACCATTGCTGGCTTTCTTCATGTCTTTGGTCTGAATTGGCTCCAGATTTAAATGAGAGGGCCTTATTGAACTCAAGAGATATAATTTAGCCGTTTTAGCTTTCATATTTTATTTTAAATATGATTGTCTGGATGCTTTTCATTCTCTGGAAGGAATAATCCAGATGTAAACTGTATGTGTACATTTCAGTTTGTGGCTTTGCTTACTTCCTAAGGTATGGTTTTCTAGTACGTTTTGTAAGTATCTACTCTAGAAACAAATTCAATGGAATTCAGGGGAATTTATCCTAAGGTAAATGGGTAGAGAAACTCTTGTTTGCTTGGAGGTACCTATTTTTCTTTCCAACTTGTCTGTGATACCAATGCATTAAGGGGAGTGTATTGTCCCAGCTTCTGCCAACCTAGCAGTTCGAAAGCATGTAAAAAATGCAAGTAGAAAAATAGGGACCACTACGGTGGGAAGGTAACAGCGCTCTGTGCGCCTTTGGCGTCTAGTCATGCTGGCCACATGACCACGGAGACGTCCTTGGACAAACGCTGGCTCTTCGGCTTTGAAACGGAGATGAGCACTGGCCCCTAGAGTCGGAAACGACTAGCACGCATGTGCGGGGGAACCTTTACCTATTGTAAAGTGGGTTTACCTGATTTTTAGACTCTGTTGTTCCAGATATTTGGGTGATAGCATTTCCTATAGGAGGACAATGGGTGGCTTTTATGTTAGGAAAAAAGTTTGCAGTTAATCCAGTATTTCTCCTTTACAGTGGAATTAATTTTAGGAAAACTGTTGATCAGAAGTATGGCATTGTTCTATTTGCAAACATTGCCTACACATTATGTTGATTTTAACTTTCCCTCATTTTTCTGGCTTATATATACTTGCTTCATACCTCCTATGCTTCACTGTGAGTATTGAAACTGAAATTGCCAAATTTAAGAAGGTCTTCATTATTTCAGGTACATTCCTCTTAAATGAATATAAAAAAAAACTTTCTAAATTCCCGAAGCATATGGCAACCGTTTTCCAGTTCTGTAAAGAACTATTTGCATAATACTCCCTGACATTTGCATTTATTTATGACAAAATGCATCATTAGAGTTGGCCTAGCCTGGGATGGGGCAACAGTTCCTGCTAATGGGAGCAGCACGTCTAAATGGCTTCACTGAAAATGAATTAGTCACCCATGTGGATACACTTTGATACATCAAAATGTTGAGGTGTTACGAAGCTTGCTCTATGTCTGGATTTCTAATAAGAGGAATAATCATAGCACATTTTCGTAAGAGGTTGATAGCTCTTTGGGCTTCACATATAGAGGGTCTATGATGGTAAGTCTAAGCTGCAGGGATTATGTGGAACTCTTTATATATAGTATTAACGCAAGATTTTGTAATGCTTTGCCTTCTGCCTTTGATTGCTTTGCGTACATCCCCAATGCTCAGCTTCCTAATTCACACCCATTGGACATGTGCTGACATGTGACTTGCTGAGCCAGTTCATGACATTTTTTTCTCTCTGACCTCTTAGTCACACTCCCTCTGCCACAACCTTTTGTCTCTACAATTCATCATTGCCATTCGCCTCGGGAGCCAAGAACGCAACTTCCCTGAGTGGATGCACAATTTTTCTTCAACTGACCACCTGTGTTGTAGGGTGAAATTAAAGGGAGAAATTTTGGCTGAGACCATGGCAAAGAAGTAGACAGTTGTTCTGTTCTCTTTGCCCGGGGCAATCCCAATTCACAATGCCTCTCTCAAATACATACGCACCTCTTGTTTGCAATAGATGGAAAACTTTGATTTTGTACTATGGGATATTTGCTTCCTGCTGGCAAAAGCAAATTTGGAGGATGGGAGGGATTTTAAAGCATTGATCTCCTTTATCCCATTAACTATTTTGTGAAGCTCTGTGATAAATATTGGATCAATTCTATTGGTCAGAATTAATGATGCTGACTGGATCCTCAGATTTCATCAGGTCTCCCATCCTGTTGGATCCATGATCTGTACAGCTAAACAGTGTCCTTCTCCAGTTCTCTAAACCTAGTCAGTCATAGGCATCCAGTGTCTTTTATCCAGAGTTATGACGGGTACAACTTAAAGTGCTTAGATTTGATGCTTGAGCCTGTAATCCAGTTCACATTAACATGAAAATAAATCCTTGCTGGGTTTAATTTAGATTTATTTCTAGGTAAATATGAATAGGATGTGACTTTATCATAAATCTTCTTGTTAATTTCATGTACAGCACCAACAGCTTTTGAGCCCCCAATCTCCCGAATCCTATGCTGTGCATATTATAAGCAAAGATAATTTATTCCATCTGAACTTGTTATCAGAATAGTGAACAGTGTAACTGTGTAGTTGATACAGCTGTGGAAGTGCATTCTTGTTCATTATAATATCAGGATGTTATAGCAGGATGGTTAAAAAGCTGGATTTGGAACAGGGTCACCCAGCCACAATCCCACATGCATGTGAATCAGTTGTGGTCTGTTTCACAAGACTGTTATGAAGTAAGCCAACTTGTAATGGTATGTGGGAATGACCATAGGAGATGAGACACAACCAAGGGAATAGTTAAATAAAAGACAGCTTAGTCTACAGCAGGAAAGTGGGTAGACAAGTGATTCAGAAGGGACTCAAAATTGCAGGCTTTGCAAACTCAAGGGTGTTCCATTCCAAATGGTGAAGCCCTATTGCTGAAGCTTGACCGGTTGGGTGAAGAACATATTGTAACAATGACTATGCTTGTTCCAACCGTGCTTATTTCCTATGTGGGCAAGGATTTGCTCAAGGATGAATATATAACGTTTCCACAAAAGTAGAAAACTAGGCTTATGTGCATCTGCCATAGATATAGCCAGTGCTTTTTTTGTAAAAGAAAAAGGTGCCAGAACTCACACATGTCATACAACCCGCCTTGCATACCCTACAAGGTTCCATCCAAAAAAAGGTGCCAGAACTCCGTTCTGAGCGTTCTATGACCAAAAAAAAGCCCTGGATATAGCATCCTAATACCGTATAGACTTAACACAGTGTGTTAATTTAAACTGAGTTTTCTTAAGAAGACAGCTAAATAACTGCAACCGTGGCTACAGTAGCCGCAGATTAGCTTCAACCAGATACAGTGCAGCCATATTTAAATTGCCACAGTCAGCTACAGAAATAGCCCTACCACCTGCCAGAGGGAGCAATGTGTTGGGGGAAGAGAGGAAACAGGGTCTTGGTGAATCTGCAAAGAAATGTGTGTTTTAGCACAGGGGTCCCCAACCCCCAGGCTGGTACCGGGCCGTGGCATGCCAGCAACCGATCCGCACAAACAAGCAAAGCCCCATCTATGGGATGCAGGCAGCACACAAAACCATGCCAGATACCTTTTGATCTTCATTTCCAATCACTGCTTAAGAGTTGAAGGAGCCATGCCCTCTGACCACTCAGAACTAACCAGTCTTGGAACATTTGCCAGTAGGTCTTGAGCAGACCTGCGCATTCTACGTCCCAAGGGCCACATCTGGCCCGTTGCTATCCTTCTCTGATCCATGGCGGGATCAGAGAGGATAGATTTGGCCCTCCATAACAGTCCCAGATTTACATGTGACCCTTTGGGAAAATTAATTGCGCTGGTTTTGAGCCATAGGCCTGCCTTGCATAGCTCGCCTGGAGTAAAACAAGAAAAGGACCAAGGAATAGAAGGGAACAACTGCTAAGTCCTGTCTACATATCTGGCCACCGCCTTGTTTCCATCCGACAGATACTGCAAGGCAATTGTAATTGAGAAACTAGGCCCACGTGGTTTGTTAGCGTGGAAGAAAAATGCTGAGCTGAAAGACTGTTTTGACATGAAAGGCTTCCTACAGCACACTCCTCTGCGGTCAGTGAATGTTGTGGAGTGGGGGAAAAAAAATCTCATGCACAACCTTTCTCAAAGCAACTTTGCTGAGTTTGATCCTCCGGTGTCCCATCCGGTAGCAGGGAGGGTTGGCTTGTCTCCTTCTACTGAAAACACAGCTTTCCTCCCAGCCCTTTTTTTTTTCCCTTTTCTTTTTGGGCTGGGTGTGTTTTTTCCCCTCTCCCAAAAATGTATGTGTTGCCTTGATCCACATTCCTCTTTACAGGGAGATAAAGATCCTGTCTGGCGCCTGGGTTTCAAATCTGCTGCTTGATTATGTACAGACGCCCTGGTAGGAGAGCCTGAGGCAATAGATAAAGAGAGAAGGAAAGCATTCTTCAGCCCACAACCGCAGCCAGCCTCTTGTTCCCATAGCCAGTCAGCTCTGCTCACCAGGGCAAGACAAAACCCTACCAGGATATGTTAACGTGGCTGCCGCCACTACCCCACTCCCGTAGGATGGGATGGAGGGGAGGAGGAGGTTGTTAACCTCCTCTGAGGGGAGTATTGCTGTCTAGCTTCCTCAGGGGGAGTCAGGAGAGAAACAAGGCCCAAAGAAAGAGAGGAGAGGGGCAAGTTAGGATTAGGGGCAAAGAAAGAACACTGATTCTGGGGGAGGCCGGATGAAAGAAATGCACGTAATTGGTGCACTTTCTCTAGACGTTTTCTCCAGAGTTCTCAATTTTAAAAAAAAAAGATTGAAGAGGAAGGAGAAATGTAATAGGGTCCAATTCCAGCCCTCCCCCACTGAACAGTTCCTTCCCTGATGGATTGGTGCGAGTTAAGAGTCAACTGCTAACTTTGGAGCAACACTTGAACCTTGTTAAGCTATAAGCAGCCTTCGAATGTGTTCCCTCCCTCTTCTGGTGTACCTTTAAGGAAGGGGTGTCCAACTGTAGACTTCAACTTCCAGAATTCCCCAGCCAGCATATTCATAAGTCTTAAAGTTGCCAAGATGGATCCAAGTACAATCCTGTCTAATCTCGTATTCCGTTTCAGGCCTCTTAGATATGTCCATTCTTTTTCAATCTTATTCTTGTTTTTTTTTCCCCTTTGTCGTATGATTTTTCGCTTCTTTGCTTCAGGGTCATCAAAGAATGGATAAAAATAAGAAGTATGTTTATTTAGATAAGAGATATAATATGTATCAAAGGGAAAAAGAGAGGAGGAAATTCTGGTTATAATAAATTGGAGATTTGTAATAATATGTATTTGTACGAAATGGAACTATTGTAACTCAGACACCACGTTGCTTTTTAAAGATACTATTGTAATATTGGAAAATCAATAAAAAACTTATATAAATAAATAAATAAATAAATAAATAAAGTTGTCAAGATTGGACACCCCTGCTTTAAGGGGAGAACCCTGCTGGCAAGTCAGTTTCACAGGGGTAGGCAACCTCGGCTCTTTTATGACTCATGGACTTCAACTCCCAGAATTCCATGAGTCATTAAAGAGCCGAGGTTGCCTACCCCTGCACTACTAGGCTGTCTCAGGAAGGCAAAGTAAGAGAGGTTTTGAAATAGTCTGATGTTCCTCTGTTCACACAAGCTTTACGAAGGGGGAAGCATGGTGAAACCTACCCAGCTAGTTAGCAGCCTTGTGGGTTTGATTTATTTTCCGTTGAAGTCTCTCCAAAATGTCTTTGAGACTTTCTGTGATTTCTCCTTCTCCTCTTGCCTGACTCTAATATGATGCTGGATCAGATGATGAGTCCTCTTCCAAACATCTCCAGTCTAATACTTGCTAGACTTTTTTGTGACTTCCAAAATCCTTGGCAAAGAAGGCCCGTTGGCAGAGATTTCAGGAAATATAGTCCCAACACAACTGGAAGGTACCAAACAGGGGGAGGCTGATCTAACCATCTAATGCCACTTGGGCAAGATCCTCAATGTAACAAAAATGATACAGTTTCCAAGGTAGTGGAGAAAAAGGGGAATCAAACGTCTGGTTCGTTGATGTATATTTTTTTACTATAGCATCAATGAAGTTTGAGATATGCAAGTGATCCTAGTTGCTCTTCATTTGCTCCATTTAGTTTCTGCGTTTCTTCCAAGGGGTTCAAGGTTTGGCTTACAAGGATTTAGTGAGATTTGTTAGGCTAAAAGATAATGGTCACATGGGAACTCTGCGCTTGGATGTCTTCACTCCTGATAAGATGTTCTCGTCAGTTGCCTCTAGGCAAGATGCAGTATGATAAGCTTACCAAATAAATAAATAAATAAAAAGTCTAGAGCAAGTTGGACAACGTCCCTTGGATTAGGGCTGCACCTTCCGTGTCATGATTTGACCTATTTCCATTTTGTTGTGTTGGTTTTTTTAACAATGAAAGTAAGATATTTCCAGGAGGTCAGCTCTTCTTAGTTTCACCCATGATCCCCAAATAGATAAAAATCATGCCAAAGTGGCCATATATTTTGGGCATTTTGAGAAAGATTAAGAGTAGAAGAGGGAATAGTAGCCTCCAATTTGTTACCCGATTTTTGAATGAAATTGGCTGTTAATTTGAAATACAATGCAGGGAGGGACTTCATGGAACCATTTGGGCATAAGTGTTGAAGAAGAGCAGGCAGAGCTAGTGGGTGGAATTAAGTGCATCATCAGTTTAGAATCCTTGTGTTCTCACAAGTTGTCCAACTTCCATTGACTTATCTGGCAACAATTTAGTGTTGAACTTTAGTTGACTGGATTCTTGTGTATAGACTTGAATAAATCTGTGCTGCAACCTTACAAATGATCCCAATTCGTTGCTCCTAATAAGTTGCCCAATCCTTTCCAGCATCTCCCAATTCCCTATCTAGAAATTATCTGGTTTATCCATTGAGCTAAACACTATCTACTTAAATGTGATTTTTGGCCAATGACTATTCAATTGGACATACTCTTGTTCCAAGCTTTAAGTCATGGTTTGCAAACCTCGGTCCACACAATGTAGATTTATCTATTGCATTAAGGCAAAAGCAAAGCAAACCAAATTATGGCATAGTGCAAGCTGAAAAGAAAGTAGCTGTTTTCAGTATCATAAAGAACAACTTGGAAGGTTAATGCAGGAAATGACCAGGAGGCACCACTGTCAAGTCAAATAATAAGCCACGATCATCATCAAAGAATTTGGGAAGTTGCTTTTAGTAGGCCGTGGATGGAAGCAAGTCTTAGGCCCTCTGGGTCTCCCTGCTACACCATCTGCTGTAAGGCAAACTCTTGATCCAAGCTGGCAATTCTTCTGCGACCTGACCCCTTAGCCTTTGAAACACCTAAAGTTTTTCCAGAGAAGGGGACCACTTTATTCTATCCCCTCCCATGTATTGATTTGGATTCTAACTCCAGTTTGTTTTCATCATTAACCTTGGCAACATTAAGACCTGTGGACTTCATGGCTGGCTGAGGAATTCTGGGAGTTGAAGTCCTCAGGTCTTGACTTTGCCAAGGTTGGACACCCCTGGTTTACTTGAAATTTTAAATAATGTTGTTTGCAAGGATTCTCCGGATAGGTAATTGCCCTGCCAAGTCCTCCTTGCCTCTAAATATTCAAGAAAAAAAGTGTCAAATTATTTGTTGTTAAATCTCTCTCTGAATGATAAACTCTTAAAAAAAATAGGAATGACGAGTTATACGGAACACGTTTTTAACTATTTCAATGTCATTCTATGGAGATTAGAACAAAGGTAGGAAATCTTGGACCCCCTACAACGACAACTACCAGCATCTTTCACAACTGGACATAGCTCCTGGCTGGGGCTGCTGGAAGTTGGAATTCGGTATAATCTGATCAAGAAACCTATTTTTAATTCCCACTCACCCACTGTATGACCAGAAGCAGATCATGCTTTCAATTCCTTCTTCAACATAGATTGAAGTATCTCTGTCTCCATCTCTCCCTTTGTAAGACTTTTGTCTTGTAAGAGCTTTTTAGAAGGGTGGGTGGGGGTGGAGAGACACAATCTGTTTTGAGCCTTGTACGTTCACGATGTATCAAATAGGCAGAATCTAGCTCAGATTTCCAAATCTGTATGGTGTGTACATTAAGAGAGGAAACTCTCTGAAGATGTGCTAAATATCAGAGGGTTTTCAAACCATCTGATTTTGGTCCTTTGTAGTGTGACCGCCCATGGAAGAAAGTCTACAATTTACAGTTTACTCCCACTGAAGCCAGAGAGATCTGAGACATTGTCTCAAATGTTGGATCATATAGAACAGTAAGCTTGCATGTTTAATTATTTGTACATTATGAGTTTTATGAATTTTTAAAATTGTTTTTACTGCAGGTCCATTTTCATGTACATACGCCTATAAAAATATATAGATAAATACACACTCCTGCAGCTTTCCTGGCAAGAATTTGGAAGCGGTCTGCCACTGTCAACTTCCTGGGGCTGAGAGACTGGGACTGCCCAAAGTCGTTCAATCGACTTTGTGCCTAAGGCAGGACTCTAAATTCACAGTCTTCCAATTTCTAGACTGATGCCTTCCTTAACCACTACACCAAACGGGCTCTCTTATTTTCTAAACGTACCCTCAGTAGAATAAATATATTGACCTTTTTTAGCTTTCAAACATCTTATTTTGCTTTCATTATACTTATGGTGGAGCAGTGGGCTAATGCCTCCTTAAGTAACACCAGCTGCCTGCAATTAGTGCAGGTTTGAGTCCCACCAGGCTCAAGGTTGACTCAGCCTTCCACCCTTCCGAGGTAGGTAAAATGAGGACCCAGATTGTTGGGGGCAATTAAGCTGACTTTGTAATAATGCCGCTTGGGGGGGTGTGTGAAAGCCCTAATAAGCAGGCATATACATAGAATGAAGGCTACTGCTAAGCTTGTAAGCTGCCCTGAGTCTTCGGAGAAGGGCGGGATATAAATGGAATTAAAATAAATAAATAAAAAAATGTTTTAAACAATTTGCATACACTGTGGTAGTTCAGCAGTTACATTTGGATATAAATCATTATAATTCTAGTCAAAAGTGTGCCGCTGTTGTGACTTAAAGTACAGAAAAGCCCAAGATATTGTTTACTCATTACAAAAGTATTGTTCACTGCTTGCTTCTTACTGTTTGTGATGATGGCTCACTTTTTCATAATCTTCTGCTAGCTTTCCTATCCTCTTTATGCCTAAGAAACCATCCAGACATCTTTTTACTTTGGAAACTGCACATAGTTTAACTTCCCCCATGGCATTGCCTTTACACTCTATCATGCTCAGATCAAGTCATTTGTGAGCGTAAATCATATTCTATATTCTTGCTTTTTTATCTCTTATGCATAGAAGTCTCATTGATAAGATTTGCACGGTTGTATCTAACAGAAAACCTGGTGGTAAGATAAACTCCACTGAGTCAAATTGAACTCCTAGCGCAGACATGTCAAACACAAGGCCCGGGGGCCGGATCCGGCCCGCAAAGTGGTTTCATGCGGCCCGCGAAGCCATCCTGGAAACAGTGAGGGAACGGCCCCCTCTGCCTTGGCTCTGGCCCAGAGACCCTCCTTCTGCCAGAGACCCTCAGATCTGTCCTACTCCTGCCCAGGCCTCCATAGGCACCCTTGATGCCAACGATGTAGAGCTGGCCATGCCCACCCAGTAGGCCATACGCACTCTAGCCACGCCTACCCAGTAGGCCACGCCCACCCAGGCGACACCCACCTGGCCCCCTGAGGGCAACTGTAATGCTGATGCGGCCCTCAATGAAATTGAGTTTGACACCCGTGTCCTAGCGGCTACTGTACATGCATCCTGGAGCTGTTTTACCAACATTACCAATCTCATTTTGCTACTGTATTGTTTCTTCTAGGGTATTATTTTCAACTGTCCTGCCTAGTTTACAGTCTAGACCAGGGGTCTGCAACCTTGACAACTTTAAGACTTGTGGACTTCAGCTCCTAGAATTCCTCAGCCAGCCAGCTGAGGATTTCTGGGAGCTGAAGTCCACAAGTCTTAAAGTTGTCAAGGTTGCAGACCCCTGGTCTAGAATAGCAGTTCCCACCCTTTCTGGTTCTGTGGACTGGCAGTGGTGATGGTGGAGGAGAGAAGAGGGAATGGTTTTGCATGGGCGCCTGCCGTTAGTTCAAATGGAGCTTTGCGTATTTGCTTGCCTACTTGCACGGCCTGATTCCCAACAGGCCACAGAAAGGTACTGGGCCAAGGACTGGGGGACCCCTGGTCTAGGATTGTATTATGGTCTCCCATCCAAGAATTGACAATGAATTAGGGGGTAAGATGATCTAATCTAGCATTCTGTTCCTACAGTGCCACACAGACACTTATGAGAAAACACAGAAACAGGATGTCTATGCAATGGCATATGATTGACACATCTAGCAGTTTTGTTTAGCCTTGACCTCTCTGAATCTGTCTCAACCTCTTTGACAGTACCGTATCCTGCTGTGTCTTCATAGTGATCTTCTCTGAAGCTTTTGACTTCCTCCTTAGTCTCTCTCCTCGGTTGGAGGTCAAATGAATATGTATTCCCTTTGTTCAGTTTACTTTAGGTTATTTTCAGGTTGCTATTCTGTTGTCTTCAGTTTGTAAGCATCTTATTAAGAGATGCAGAGAAATGGCCTCTTTCATATAAGAAGCCTTTGTGAAGGATAGTCATTCCATTTGTGTCATGCAAAGTATTAAGTTTCCAATGCTTTGAATGAGTTCCATCAAGATACCCTAATGCAGACATGTCAAACACAAGGCCCGGGGGCCGGATCCGGCCCACGAAGTGGTTTCATGCGGCCCGCGAAGCCATTCTGGAAACAGTGAAGGAACGGCCCCCACTGCCTTGGCCCTGGCCCAGAGACCCTCCTTCTGCCAGAGACCCTCAGATCTGTCCCACTCCTGCCCAGGCCCCCATAGGCACCCTTGATGCGAACGATGTAGAGCTGGCCATGCCCATGCAGCAGGCCATACGCACTCTAGCCACGCCCACCCAGTAGGCCACGCCCACCCTGGCCACACCCACCCGGCCCCCTGAGGGCAACCGCAATGCTGATGCAGCCCTCAATGAAATTGAGTTTGACACCCCTGCCCTAATGCATGCATGTTAACAATTTTTTTATTGAAAAGTTTTACAGTACATTTTATCTTTAACAACCCCCCCTCCCTCCCCCCACCCCTACCTAACCCTCCCTATCCCTCCCCCCCATTCCCCCCCCCGACTTCCCAGAGCTAAGTACAAGGTATAAAAACAAAGAACAATCATAAACATCCATATGCTAACAACAATAAACTATTAATTCTGTCGCACTCTAGCTCATATGAAATGACTACAAGCAATACTAATATTACATATAAAAAGAAAAAAAAAGAAAAGAAAACTTATTCAAATTCTAAATGAAACAATTTTTTTAAAAGAAGTTGCTTGGCCCTTGCAAGAAGAGAGAGATGCCTTCCCTTCCTGCATTGCTTCCAAAAGACTCTTATGTTCTCACTTTGGGACCATACTGTCTAAAGAATAAAAAAAAAGTTAAACACACTATTCAAATAGTATGTTCAGACTCTCTTATCTAGATAAGGAAACAGCAGCTGTTAAAAGTCTTTCCCATGCACACACTGGAGATGGGGAAATGGTTACAATTCTAATAATTCTCCTGTTCTTGCTTGTTGCATAATTCTTCGTAATCCCGAAGAGCAGTGCTGAAGCCCTTAGTTTCACTCTCTGTTTCAAAGTATTGCCCAAGTCCATCTTGACTCCATTTTCCTTTTATCCCTTGCAAATCTGAAATCCAAACAGATTAGGGAAAAATGTCCCTTCCCCTCCCCGTCCCCCGAGATCAACTGCCATTATATATGTTTTGTCATTTCTGGTATATTTTCCTTGACATTTTCTGATTTTAGTATTTGATTCTGTGCTTGAATTGAATATTAGAGAGACACGGGCCCTCCGTTCCTAGAAAGTGTTAAAAAAATGAAATAAAAAATTATTTTTATGGCTGCCTACAGCAGATATTAGGTAGTGTGGGCAGCTGTGGGTCAGGAGCCAAAGAGATTATGGTCCTTTGATTGCCTGCTTGCATATCCCTTTTTCCCTTGTCTGGCATAAAGTTCCATAAAACCACTACTCGAACAAGAAAAAGCTGCTGATAAGCTCTTGCTTTGAAGCTCTTAAATGTTTCCCTTTAGTAACAGTTCTGTCTGGGCTCTCAGCTAAGACTCTTCCTATACCAGACATGTCAAACACAAGGCCCGGGGGCCGGATCCGGCCCGCAAAGTGGTTTCATGCAGCCCGCAAAGCCATCCTGGAAACAGGGAGGGAACAGCCCCCACTGCCTTGGCCCTGGCCCAGAGACTCTCCTCCTGCCAGAGACCCTCAGATCTGTCCCACTCCTGCCCAGGCCCCCATAGGCACCCTTGATGCAAACGATGTAGAGCTGGCCACGCCCACCCAGTAGGCCATACGCACTCTAGCCATGCCCACCCAGTAGGCCACGCCCACCCTGGCCATACCCACCGGCCCCCTGAGGGCAACCACAATGCTGACGCGGCCCTCAGTGAAATTGAGTTTGACGCCCCTGTCCTATACCCTAAAAAAGCCATCCCATTTTTATTGCTTTTTAATTAATAACAAAAAAATGGGGGGGGGGGGAGAACCAGACCGAAAAATAATTGTGATAGCAATAGCCAGAGTGATACTTACATTGTCAAAGAGAAGAAGAAAATAAGAACACATAACTATCCCATTATACTTTGAGGGGAGTTAAGCTGCATCCATTATGGATTTGCAGCAATGTGGCCATTTGTAAACAAATAGAAAATAAGGTCTCCCATCTTCCCAAACGTGAAAGGAAAAACAATAGAGAAGATTGGCTGGGTTTTCATTTCACCTCTATGGATTCAGTTTGTTATTTGAATCTCAGACCTGGAATCTAGGTTAATGTCAAGAAATGCTAGTGATTGGTTGTTGTTTTTTTTCCATTAGATATTTTCTGAAACTCATGGAAGGCCCAAAAAAGGAACGGATGGGATGACGTTCTTCCAAGGTTGTTTCTTGGCCTGTGTAAAGCCCTCCTGTACAAATTTGAGCTTTTCCTTCATAAAGATAGCTAGCAAATTAGGCTCTAGAGCAGGGCTTTTCAACCTTTTCACCCACTTTTAGGATATGGCAATATCCAAGTACCACCAGTCGCCTAGCAAGGTGTCAAAAACTTGATGGCCCCCCAAAAAAAGGAAAAAAGTGATGAAGTACAGGTAGTCCTCGACTTACAACAGTTCGCTTAGTGACTGTTTGAAGTTACAATGGCACTGAAAAAGTCACAGCTGAGCAAGACACCTGCCTGCCTGCCCGGCGGCGCTCTTCCTCCTGTCCGAGGTTTTCATTGTTGTGAGCATTTCTGTTGAGGATTGGCAGCGGGGGTGGGGTAGGGAGGGTGTTTGGTTTTTATTCCCCCCACCTGCTGGGAAGTTGCAGCAGGTTTTGGTCACTTCACATGACCCTGGGACACTGTGACTGTCATAAATATGAATCAGTTGCCAAGCATCTGAATGTAAATCACAAGACCCTGGAGATGCTGCAGCATTCCAGCTGTTTGGCGCTTCTTCTGAGCTCCAGCTGGAGCCTAGCGCTGATCCTGGTGCTTCCACTGAGCCCTGACAGCCCCAAAGAAGTGCTGATCCTGGCGCTTCCACTGAACCCTGAGAGCCCTGCAGCTCCAGCCATCTCTCGCTCAGGCTTGTGTGGTGCTGCCATTCCCCTCCCCCGCTACCACTTTTCTAGGATGGTCGTGTACCACCTGCCAGATGCCAATGTACCACAGGTGGTACCCGTACCGCTGGTTGAAAAGCCTTGCTCTAGAGCACAGGTGTCAAACTCGCCATGTCACATGACGTGTTGCAATGTATCGCAACTTTCTTTGCATTGCCGGAGTTGGGGTAGGCGCAGCCTCTGTATGATGCAACCGGCTTGCGGGCCGGCAGTTTGACACCCCTGCTCTAGAGTTAGGGGTCTCCAAACATGGCAACTTTAAGACTTGTGGACTTCAACTCCCAGAATTTCGCAGCCAGGTTAAAGTTCACATGTCTTAAAGTGCCAAATTTGGAGAGTCTTGCTCTAGAGAAAACAAGGCCTCAAAGTCCATGAAGAAGCCGGCAGCACAGTTTCAGATATCCTAGCCCCAAACCATCGAATCTGAGATAGTACCCTGTGGGATCTATTCTAGAAGTACCGTTACAGGAGGAAATGATTTGGGAATATCATGAGATAACAATTCCGAAGGTTTTATGGAAGGATGGTTTGACCCGCGTATGAAAGTAACACTGCTGTTCTCTGTTGGTTTGCTTTAGTGCCAGTTCTTCAAAAAAAATGTGGACCAAATTATAAATGCTGAGAACAATGGGAGTGATTCCATTCCAAAGGAGTTATATAAAAGGAGTCAGTATTCTGTCTAACCCAGACATGTCAAACCCAAGGCCTGAGGGGGCCGGATCCAGCCCGTGAAGTGGTTTCATGTGGCCCGCGAAGCAATCCTGGAAACAGTGAGGGAATGGCCCCCACTGCCTTGGCCCTGGCCCAGAGACCCTCCTCCTGCCAGAGACCCTCAGATCTGTCCCACTCCTGCCCGGGCCCCCATAGGCACCCTTGATGCGAACAATGTAGAGCTGGCCACGCCCATCCAGTAGGCCATATGCACTCTAGCCACGCCCATCCAGTAGGCCATGCCCACCCTGGCCACGCCCACCCGGCCCCCTGAGGGCAACCGCAATGCTGATGTGCCCCTCAGTGAAATTGAGTTTGACACCCCTGGTCTATCCCAACAGAATGAGAATTTATGATAATTTTCCAAAAACTGAATGAAATGAGACAAAATTTGATGTTGGGGGAGAAGCCATCAAAAAGGAAAGTTAAAAAATAGCCTAGATCAGGCTGGGGTCTGTGCAGGGTGGGATTCCCCCACTGCATCCTTACGGATGAGGGCCTTGGCTTAAAATGTTGCTGACTCCTCCATTTTAAACTGTCTCTTCTTTTCTTTCTTTTGGGTACCTGACTCAGAGCAGAGCACACACCCACCCTATTTTGTGCTTTCCAGTGTGAACTTGGTAACACAGAGAGATGAAACTTGTTGGGAGATTCAAACATGCACATGGGTGTGTGGGTGTATATGTGTACACATATACACACAAACACACTAACAGAACCACCTACAGCCAGTGATGATAAGTGAGTGGGATATGGTTTCAGAAATCTGATCCTGAAGTTATTCTTAACTTTGCCAACGTGTTTACTATTCAAACGTATGCTGCAGTGGTATATGACAATTTCAATATAATTCAAATCATAAGGCCCTCTTTTAAAGCCCATCTGCATTACGGAACTTATTTTGAATTTGCTAAACAAAGCGAATGACTTTTGCATGCCCATAATCTCCACTATAACAAGTCTTTTTGCATTGCATTGATTTGGTCTCATGCACTGAGGGTGCATTCCATTGGCTGGTGCACAAGGCCAAGCCATTTACATCGGGTCACACAACCCATTTAATCTCCTTTGGAACTGCGTTAGGAGAGGATGGTCCTTGTCACAAGGCAAATAATTGTCGCTGTAGGGAAATAGCTTGGAAAGGAATACATCCTTTGTAACCAAATTCTGCCCATTAGGTCTGGGAGCAAAGAGATAGATTGAACTGTGATTTTCCCAGTTCTTTAACTTTTATGTTTGAATGCAAAGCATCCTATTCAATACTGGGAAAGTAATTTCTGGGCTAAGCAAGGAAAACTGCTGTGACATCATTATTGCTCTCTCTGTGTGTATACTTTGGCGTTGTAGCATTGATGTGAGTCATAATCCACGCACTGAAAATTAAGTAGATAATCAGGTCGCCCATGACTATGCATGTTTTTGCAGAAGCATGTCTCTCTGGATTTTGTTCAGTTTTATTTAAAGATGTAACATTTAAATCATTTAAATAAAAGGTCTGTAGCTGTAACAAGTATTTGCAGACAAGATACACTTAACCAAGATGCTTTTAAAAACATTCTGTGTTCATAGTGGCTTAGCTGAGACATCTCAGTGCCAATGTCTCTCTGCGCTGTACACTGAGGGCTATCTTAATAAAAATTTTAATGTCTGCATTACAATGATAAAGGATACTAAAATCTGAAATTAGATTAGTTCTTTCTAATTATAGTGAGCTCAGAGCTCTGGCTTATATGTATACAAACGAGGGGAGGGGAGGTTAGGTTGAGAAGATGGAGCATCTAATCACAAAACGGATTTCTGAATCTATTTGAGGGTTTTACGATCGTGTAGTTATTACAGCAGACAGCCATCATTTATTTCTCTTGCATCAGGAGAGGAGACAGCCAAAAGCAAAGGCACAGAATCCTGACACCCTGCCATTGCATTAAGTTTATTACTTAATAACTTGACTTGGATGCTCGTCACTTCGCGACGTGTGAAAATTGGAACCAGGCAAATAATAATACAGATTGTTTGCATTGAAAGAGAACTGTCTGGAATGAAACTTGTGGTTCTGTCTGTTCCTATTGCATGGGGATATTCTGCACAGATGCTTCTCTGTTTGTCACAGGGTAGGAAGTTCTATCCACATCGGCTCTTAGACTTGAGTCTTGTAGAGTAGCTTCAAATGAGAATTCTTTGGAATGAAAAGCAAGTCATCCAGCAGCATATGGTCAGGTATGATTCAGCGTAAGATGTGAGTGAGTATGTGAATAGGGTAGAACAATTTGATGACCAACTAGCCTTCACTGAAGTGAGATAAATATATTCCAGGATGATAAATATCATCTAATTATAAGATAACCCAATTGTCTATGTATACTTTCCCATACTCTATAGAAATAAGGATTTTTACTGTGCCTCCTCGACATACGACCACAACTGAGCTCAGAATTTATGTTTCTAAGTGAGACATTTGTGAAGTGAGTTTTGCCCATTTTGTCACCTTTCTTGCCTCAGCTGAGTGAAGTTAGTAACATGGTTGTTAAGTGAATCTGGCTTCTCTATTGACTTTGCTTATCAGAAGGTCCCCAAAGGTGACACTGCACCAGTCATAAATAGGAATCAGTTGACAAGCTCCTGAATTTGTTCACATGACCATGGGGGATGCTGCAATGGTGTGTGAAAAAATGGTCAAAAGTCACTTTTTTCTGTGCCAATGTAACTTTGAATGGTCACTGAATGAACTGTTGTTGTAAATCGAGGACTTGTAGATCCGATACTTGAGTAATGAGTGAAGTAGTAAAATTCTTACAATTTAACAAGATGTTGCTCCCCTATCAAGTATTTGTGTTCTGTAGTAAATGATCAGTGTGCACTGATTTCAGTTCATGATCTTGTCATTGCTGCCATATGATAAACAACTTTCTTTACCATTCCTTCACTTCCCCCACAACAGGTGATTTCTAGAAAGTGTTGGGTATGTTCAAGCATGATCATGACTTAGCAAAATTAGGATGCACTCCAAAACTGAGCATGCCCTACAGAGGATGTCTATTGTGGCTCAGATTCCATGACACTATTCCCCCAATCTCCAACATTGGGTCAGTGTGCAAACTCTTATTAGCATCTCACAGTAGCTATTAGGCAACTGAGCTATTTATGCGTGGAGAGTGAATATTCCTAGTGCAGACTAATACTGAGTGAGCCATTAATGCTCCAGTAATCAGAGGAAATATAGGAAAAATTATATGAAGGAAATCAGAGTGACTATTTGGATGTAATAGGATCCCTGTAGTAACAAGGCAATATTGCTGGGCAGGAAGCTCAGGTACCCAGCATTAACTGCACACCAGCAGGCAGTAGACATTATGTGTGCATCTCAATATCTAACTAAAAAAATGGGATCCGTTTTTGCTTTATGAACCTGGAGGACAAGGCCAGAAATGGGGAAGAGGAGGTGTAATGACTTCATTAAGGCCAAGGTTTTGGAGATGGTATTTCTGCAGTTTAGTCTCTCCAGACCTCCATCCTGCTTGTGCTCACTTTCCGCTCTTATTGCCTTGTCCAGCTGTTGCAGAGTTTCCCTCCTCTGCCATTAGCTGTAAAATAAAGTTATTGGTGGGAATGTAGCTTTCAAGTGGCCCACAGGAGGTAGATTAGGGCAAAAGCAGGTGGGTGTTGAGTTAGGAGGCTGTAATTGGCAGATCTTTATATATCAAGAAAGATTCGTTCTTGACTGCACAGAGCTGTAGATCTTCTTGGTTCTCCTTCTGCTGTGGCAAGATCAGGGCTTCTTTTGTCATAGAACGCTCAGAACGGAGTTCCGGCACCTTTTTTGGATGGAACCTTGTAGGGTAGGCAAGGCGGGTTGTATGACATGTGTGAGTTCCGGCACCTTTTTCTTTTACAAATAAAGCACTGGGCAAGATACATTTAAGGGAACAGAAAATCCCGTTAAGAATATGCAGCCTTATCAACCATGTTCTGAAGGATTAGGATTGTAGGCTTGAATATGAAATTGTAATAAAATGTACAAGAATGCTGTACGCCGCTGATAAAACTGACAGCCAGATGATTGTTCTGTCTGCCCTGTCCGTGCCAGTCAAAGAGTCTGAGACAGTCTAACAACAATCGCGTGCAGGCAGCATGACATACCGTCTCCTACACTCACGTAGCCTTCTCTTCTATCGTCTTAAATTTTTGTATCTCTTCTATCATTTATTTTTCCCATAGAAGCAGCCCTGTTCCCAGTCTGATAATATTTACCCTCCAGCCTTTCTCTCCGCCCCTAGCACGCTATCAGCTGAGCCCAGGACCAGACCAAGCACGAAGTAGATTTTTCAAAAGCAGGTCTGGCAACTGATGCTGTTCCTGCTTTTTCCTAAACCCTCCCTTTTAGATGGGCTGGCATATTCTCATGCTGTTCCAGAGAGTATGGTAGGATAGTAGACGATTAAAAAAAAAAAGCAAGCAGTTCAACATGGAGAGAGCTTTGCTTCATTTTAAATGTCATTTCTGGCAACTTCCGCTTAACAAATTCAGCGAAAGAGAAGTTACCACTTCTCTGGGAAACTTGTTTTTCCCCCAGCAGCCCTTCTGCTTTTGGTTTTGGTTTTAATCTTCCAGAGTTCAACTAGAATTTACCTTCTTGTAATTTAACACCTTTACAGGTAGTCCTTGACTTAAGGCCACCGCTGAGCCCAACATTTCCATTGCTAAGCAAGACAGTTGTGACCTTTCGGCCATGGTGATTAAGCAAATCACAACAGTTGTTAAGTGAATCATTTGGTCATTAAGCAAAACTGACTCCCTTCATTGACTCTGCATGTCGGAAGCCTGCTAGGAAGGTGATTATATGACAAACGGTGATCACATGACCCCCCAGGACTGTGCAACTGTCATAAGGACATGCCAGTTGCCAAGCATCCAAAGTCTGACCACGTGACTGGAGATGCTGCCAAGGTCGTAAGTGTGAAAACTGGTCCTAAGACACTTTTTCAGTGCCGTTGTAACTTTCAGCGGTCACTAAACGAATGGTTGTAAGTTGAGATCTACCTGTATTTCCTGCCACAAACTCTGGGGGAAAAGAAACAGGACAATCTTTTGTGTGTTGTTTATTTATTTGACTTTATTTACCCTGACTTTATTACTTTATAAGTAACTCAAGACAGCAATCATACCTACTATTCCTTCCGCCTCCTATTTTCCCCACAACAATCCTGTGAGATGAGTTGGGCTAAGAGAGAGTGAGTGGTCCAAAGTCACCCAGCTGGCTTTGATGCGTATCATGGAACTAGAACTCACAGTCTCCTGATTTCTAGGCCAGCACCTTAACCACTACACCAAACAGGCTCTATACAAGAAAATCTGGCACCAAGTGTCCCTTCAAGTGCCAGACAGCAAGGTGCTCAAACCTCTCCCCATTACTTTTCTCAAGACTGTACAAACCCAATTCTATCAGGTTCCTTTGTTAAAATCCAGTATCTTGTCCCCGAGCATCCTCAATGCTCTTCTCTACACCTAATTCCTTTTGGGTTTTTTTTTTCCTTTTCTTAAAATGTGGTTCTCCAAATTGGACACAGCATAATGTGAAACTATTATTTATTGCTATATTTTATTAAAATAGCATTTGCCCTTTTAACAGTCATACCAAAACAGCCGACTCATATTCCACTTGTGATCTATTACTATTCTAAGCTCCTTTTCACTTTTATTATAATAAACAAGATATCCTCCATTCTATACCTATGCATTTTGATTTATTTCTCCTGAGTAAAAATGTACTTGACTCTCAGCAATTGATTTTGCTTTGGTTTAAAACTTGGATGGGTTATATCATGAAATTCTACCTATTGTCATTGTTATGACTCCATTGCAAATAGCACAGGGAATTAAATTTTCCCTGTGCTGTTGCCACTCCCAGGGAAGGGAAACTGGTACTTACAATTTTGCTGCGGTCTCTTTATGTTGCCCATCTTTTGTTGCAAATTTTACACACAAAGCTGCACCCAACTAAGTTAAAGCTAAATTAAAGGGAAGCGTTAGTTTATTCATCAAAATACGTAATCCTATGCTGTCTTTAGGCAAGATTTCCAAAGAGATTTTCCAAGAAATGCTAAAATTTAAGAATTAAAACAAGTTACAGCCTGTTAATATAGTATAGCCAAAGATTGGAATAATAACACTTAGTTAATGGTCTCAATTTGGTTGAAGAAGTTGGTTCTCAACAAATTTCCAAAATAAAAACAGCTGTATTGGCTTCTGGATGGCTTACAATTATATATAAAAAAGCAATAACGTAACAGTTAAACCTAACAGCTCAATAAGATATGTAGAAATACTGAAACACACTCAAAATGGCTGGGGGCAGGGGAGAGGGAAAGACTGGTGGAACACAAGCTTTACAGGATTTAATTGGGATCTTGAATTCAGCTTGGAAATAGAGCAACAGCCAATGGGATTTGTTCCCAGGCAGCCAGAATTGTAGATTTGGGGACTTGTTTAAATAAAGCCTCATGTTGCTAACTAACTGGGAAGTTATCAGACTGGTTTTCACATGTTCAAGTTGTTGCTTGTTGCAAGGGCCGACTGTAGACTAAGACTAGACATTTTTTCTGTTTGCAAAGCTCTGCTATGGTGGATCCTTACAGAAGATATTCCATGGATAAATACGCAAATATTTATAAATATACACAAGATTTTGACCTGGACCTTTGTGACAAATGGCTTTTTATTTAAAAGAAAAGATACTTGATACAGAACCGTCCAACAGTGCATACTTTCCCCTCTCTGAAACCACATGGGGTTTTAATTGACCCCTTTCATAAGGGTCAATTCATACGAATTATCCCAGAAGCATAGAGAAGCACAGACATTTTGTCAAAATCTTCTTTTCTTAATAGTTCTGATTTCTCTAGCAAGCCTTTTCTTCAGCAACTTTGTAAGAGCTAAAGGACTCTTAAGGTGATTTTTTCCCCAAAAGGATGGAAAATGGTCCGAAAAGACCTGTTAGAATTTCTCTTATCTCTGATGAAATTATTCTTTGTCCCACCTAGTTTTACATGTCCAGGGGTTTGCACTGCTTCCTGCAGAGACAATTTCATTGTTTATTGACAGATATGTGTAACCTAATAACTGAAAGATTGTGGACAGTATCCATCTTCAGGATTGCATTGTTCTTTACTGTATAGCCAGTTTGGCGTTTTATTCTTTCTAATGGATGTGTTTAGGTAAGGATTTGTAGAAGCCTGCAGCTTTCAGATATTGAAATCCCATTACACTCCTTCTGGTTTGTCCTGGAAAATTCTGATCTATAAATCTTCAAAAGCAACGTTAATAATCTAGCAGTTCTTTGGATGAAAAGACATCAGCCACTGTTTCAATTTGTCTTCTTAAACCAAGTTCCTCTTCCAGATTATTACTGTTTTCAAGGTGTTTTCCATTTGTAAAATACATCTGCAGAAATACACACACATTTTCACACACACACACACACACACACACGCATGCTTTCTTGTGTCATTGTCTCCTCTTAATACTTTACCTCTTCAATCTGCTTAAAACCTTGTTGTAATTTGGCTTCACAGGCAGTGTGACCCTGGCATGTTCAGAATAGACTATGGCAGTGTTTCTCAACCTTGACAACTTTAAGACCTGTGGACTTCAATTCCCAGAATTTCCCAGCTAGCCATGGTGGCTGGGGAATTCTGGGAGTAGAAGTCCACAGGTCATAAAATTTGCCAAGGTCGAGAAACTTTGGACTATGGAAAAGTCACTTCTAAAATCCAGGGAAGCTACTGAGCAGCTCCTCTAAGGCAATGAAGAACATCAAGCTGAGAGCAAATAATAATGTCATCATAGGATAGCATTATGGTCTGAAAAAGAAATGGCTGCATTAGGTGTGTCCCCTCATCCAATAAAACAGCTGGTTGTTATTGTCTTTGGGAAGGTACAAAATTTGTAAGGTGAGGATCTACCTGCCACCCTGGAAAGTAATGCCTCTTATTATTCTACACTCTTCATTTAGTTTCAGAACAGAACTCAACAACGTATACTTTGGGTGAACTACATTTAAAGTGAAATGATGGCTTTCAAGAAAGGTCATTTTCTAGATAATCTACCTCTGCTTTTGTCTGACTAGGATTTAGGTTATTTACCAGGAACCACATTGCATATCTTTCTGCCATAATGTGTCACCCAGTCAATCTAGATTTTTGTGGTACTTTATCCCAACTATGTGGCAAGATAGGATTCTGGGTAAAATAATGGGGGAAAAGTACCCAGTGGGTTCAAGTAACTACATTCTGTCTTACGGATGTAACTGGAAGCTGTGGGATGGTCTTGGCAGAGGGAGACAAATGTTTTAAATTTGCCAGTGGCCATGATCTGTAGAATCAACTTCTTTTGTGTAGCTATTTGCCAACTGTCTGCAGCATCCATACCTTCAGTAATGAAACCAGGGCTTTTTTTGTCATAGAACGCTCAGAACGGAGTTGCGGCACCTTTTTTGGATGGAACCTTGTAGGGTAGGCAAGGTGGGTTGTATGACATGTGTGAGTTCCGGCACCTTTTTCTTTTACAAAAAAAGCACTGAATGAAACACAAACCTAAAGTAGCTATTACACTGACACATGTGTGAGGCATTCAGAAATGAACAGCAGGAGTCCAGATGTTTTTTTTCCCCCTCTCTGAGATCTCCTCTCACTTTTGACACCTGTTTGGTCCAACAGGCTGAAGGTTGAGACAGGTTGCCTTCTGTTCTTTATGTTCTTCATTTGCTTGCTTATTCACTTTTTGTTTTTAGCGAATGCAAAGCACTAATCCCAAGATTAAAGGATGGGTGTAAGCCTTCTTTTCCTCTGAAAAAGTGGAGATGTAAATAAAAATTTGTGGGCAGGCATGAGAAATCATTTTTTGAAGCTTTTCAGGCTTGTGTTTTTAAAAGCCTTTGAAAGATTTAAACATCTCCTGGTTTGATTTGCTATGTTCTTCAATTTCAACTCCAGTCTAAATGAAACAGAATTAATTAACACCTCACCTTCTTTCTTCTTTGCCACAGATTTTATCACTGAGATATTCTTGTGAAGCCGATACAAGCCTATCCCAATTTGGTGCCTTTGGATGCGCAGGCTAAAAGTTAGAATTTAGGGAATAGAAGAATAAGCTTCTGGAAGGTTGCCAAGTGAGATAAGGCTAGCAAAATACTTGAAGAGAAACCACATAAAATAGCTGTAACTATGAGAATAGCTTAAAAATCAGTGTCCTTTGTTCATTTTCATAAATGTCGAAAATTGTCTTCATATCTGGGATGATTATTTCTCTCTTTGCAAACAGTCTTGGTTTTTTCCCCCTCTATTTCTCTTTTATGCCCTAAGACAGACATGTCAAACACAAGGCCCGGGGGTCGGATCCGGCCCGCGAAGTGGTTTCATGTGTCCCGCAAAGCCATCCTGGAAACAGTGAGGGAACGGCCCCCACTGCCTTGGCCCTGGCCCAGAGACCCTCCTCCTGCCAGAGACCCTCAGATCTGTCCCACTCCTGCCCAGGCCCCCCTAGGCACCCTTGATGTGAACGATGTAGAGCTGGCCATGCCCACCTAGTAGGCCATATGCACTCTGGCCATGCCCATGCAGTAGGCCATGCCCACCCTGGCCATACCCACGCGGCCCCCTGAGGGCAACCGCAATGCTGATGCGGCCCTCAATGAAATTGAGTTTGACACCCCTGCCCCAATAGGTTTTCTTTGGTGTCCTTTCTGTCCTTGAAATATCATATATGTGCATGGGACACTATCGACATGTCCTGATGATTTCTGTACTCATCTCTGCATGTATGACGCTTGGCAGAATCACTTTCTTCCCGGACCATACTAACCTGGTATTATTTACTTGGAAAGGACACCAGTTCTTAAGAATTTCAGGCAAAACTGTTGTTATTTACATACAATTTACCAACTTTATCATTCTGGCTGATAGATTTTTTTTTTTAACTATCGAATCTGGATCTAAAATAGTTAAAGATGCTGTTGTAATGTATGCTGTGTTCTAAGAAATGTAACTTTGTAGTAATCGATAAATTGAGAGTTTGTTCATTCAAGTGCTTTTTCCAGAACTTTTGATGTGGACCCAAGAGGTGTTATTGGCATCATGATGACTTTCTTTCTCTTTTTTTTAACCTTCCTTCAATATTTGAAGGTCTTTATGTTTCCTTAAATAGTCTACTACTTTCTTAATGACCCTTATTGACCCAGTTACTGCAGTGTCAACTATCTATACTAAACCTCTTTGTGACTACAGTTTGTTTGGCCTACTATGGGATCAGTGTTTATCAGCTTGTACTTGGAAGTCTCGCAGGATCTTAACTTCTTTGTTCTCAACCAGTTTTTCAATATTGAAAATTTAACGTCGCTGGTGACTTATAAAGGGTATTTTCCATAATGCCAAACCCTTATGTCTGTAGGGAGATACCAGGTTTGGGCGTATTGTATACAGAGTGTGTACTAAAGTCAGCAGTAATTAAATTTAACCAAGAAAAGGCCAGTAAGTGAGAACTTACTGTATCTCAGGTGTTAAGTATTGAAAATGAATGACATATCTTTTTCTGATTGGTCATCTTCTGCCTCTAAAGGAGACATCGAATAGGATATGACTAGAAGGAACATAGGAAGTGGGGCTGCTGTTGTGTTGACAATATTTAAAAACTCAGCTAACTCTAGTTCTGATTCCACGTTCATGGGTAAATATACTGTAAAACATTATATGGAGTAAAAGAATAAAAAAAGCATGAAACATTTGCCTGGGCTTAATCCAAATAGCTGTTTATCTAAGTCCACTGCATTTGCTTTTTTAAAACCATTGTGATAGATTACAAACTGATTGTTGCCGGTTTGGGGGGTGGTGTGCCCATGAAACAGATGGTTCTTTGTAGGAAATGTAACATCTTTTCTTTTGTAGAGTGAATTGCATGCTTCTTTGGATCCTTGCCTTAGAAAGAGCCCATTCTCATGGATTTAGCTGATGTTATGTTCCTCCCTAGTAATTATCATCCAATCAGAATCCAAATAATTAGGTATGCCATCGCCTCCCATAGGAAATAGTGTATACATGAAAGTTCAGCCAATTCTTTTTGTACAGATTCTGAATTTGCCTCAACAACTGAACCTCAAGGACTATTATGGTTACCCTGAGTTGTGAACGTAACTGTCTCTCAAATGACTCAGTATATTCTAAAGCAAGTTTATAGATTTGCCACCTGGGAATTTCCCTTTAGAAAGGAGAGTCCTCTACAGGCTGAATGGAAGAGTTTTCTCAAAGTTTTGCGCACTGAGAATGGCCTCAAATCTTTACAGCAGCCGGAGATGTTTGAAAGTTGGCCGATAATGCAAATGAATGGAACAAAACCCTAAGTCTCTGTTCCCACATAGAGAATCTATTTTAGCGAAGTGCATCAGCCAAAGTAGGATGAACACCAAGCCTGTCCCTCATCGACTATTGGGTCACTTTTTTTTTTCAAGAAAACTTTAGGTGTGATGTCTAGTGGTATTCTTTTAAGGCTGTCTGTTCCTCATCTATTCTAACCATCAAGACTTAGGAAACGACTAGCATGCATGTGCAGGGGAACCTTTACCTTTAATATACGCAATGATATTAATTGACATGGTGTTGATATGTTATACATTCAGATATGAATGTATTCCTTCAAATTGGAAAAAAATTACACACACACACACACACACACATATGCCATATATGTCTGTGTATGTAATAATTATGGTCTAGTTTCTACCAATATGTGCATGTGTCGTCTTTTCTATCCTTCCTTTCCCTGGGTTTGTGTTTTCCCCTGCAGCTTCCTTGAATAAACATAGTTTCACGTGGAGATGTTAAGCAGAGAAATATTTCAGTCCAGATCCCGCTTTATCAAATTATTGTACTTGCAAAGCAATCAGTAATTGATTGTAATTGTTCCAAATACCTGCAGTGTGGGATGAGGCTGTGAACTGTATGGAGGGGGACAGGTCGGTTTACTAAAACCTTTTTCAGACAATCATCTTTTCTTCTAGGAGAGTTGGGATAAAGTGGAAAAGATCCTTGTAACTACCACCATGCTAAAAGTTCCTGCAGTTGTATATTTGTTATACTTTCCTGGATTTTAATCGTAGGGAAATGGATCCCTTGTCAAAGCAGGCAAATAGGACCATTGTTGGTGGGTCGGAAGATCAGCCATGTCAACAAACTGAGATTGAGCCAAAAAAGAAGCAGAAAACATTTCTAAAACACCAATTTCACACGTTATGGTGCCCTTCACTGTAACCTGTAAATCAATCCTGCTTTTTTTGTCTTCCATCTTCACTTCTGAAGACCTTGTGCATTTCTCCCAGGAAATGTAGAAATACAGAATATCTAGGGTGTTTTTGCATGTGTATCAGTTTTCATGGGAACGGTGCTAATGCAAAGCCAGGGCACGCGCATTAGGTATTTCTAGAAGCCATGGCAAAGCTGGTTTGGTTTATCACAGAAGCCACATGCTTCTTGCATTTAATTTCCTAAAGCACTGCAAGGATTTTAAGGCTGCGCGTGCCCTAATTAAGGCTTTTTATGCAGCATGGTAGAGTTGCTGCAATAGCCTAAAATATCCTCAGGGGTCCTTCTGGTTGCCAAAGATACAGCCTGAGCTTTTCATTTTTGTCTCTTGTGCAATGTAGTAATGGGGAGTTGAGTTTTCTTTCTTACTTTTTTTTTTTTTTTGAAAAAGTCATTATTTCTGGCTGCCTCAGCTGCACCAAATTTTTTTTTTTAAAAAAAAGACTGTGTTTGCTATATATTTCTTCTTCCTGTTTCGTTGATATAAAATGTTTCTGAAAGCGTATGCAAGTGCGCAGTTTCAGTTTAGTGTTGCAAATAAATTGGAGAAGCAGAAGCAGAGGAATGAAATATCTGATAAAGTCTTAAAATTAAGGTATATGGAAACTCTTAATGAGCCAGGGAGGACCTAGCCTTTGAAGAAGAAGAAAAACTAGCCCAAAGTTTCATGTAAATAGTGTAATCCAGAGCCAGTAAATTAAGAGAGAAGATGAAAACAGAAGGAATACAACAAATATTTGACTACGTGTTTATTTCCTCGCTCTTTATGCAAAAGCATTAAGTACCTTGAGAACTGGTACTCCTGTATGGTTTGCAATAAAGTCATGCCAGATGTTTCCCAGATGGTTTTCACTTCCTGTCTGGCTCCTCCATATTTAGCTTGGGTTCTTTTTTTTTTCCTTTCTTTTTTTTAATGAAAATGTTTGCTTTGGACTACAAATAGCGTGCGCGCGCACACACACACACACATACAGAAATATCTTTGTAATCTTTTTCCCCATGAGAAGGTAGTTCAGGATGTAATTACAAAGAAACTATTGTTACTTCTGGGGTTATTTCTTTCTTATTTTTTATTCTCTTCTTGCTCTTTTTTTTTCTTGTGCTATTAGACATTTATTGTGCACTTTCCAGACAACAGTGAAATGCTGGGAATGACTAAATGTCCTGTTTCTCACATTTGATCTACAGTAGGTTTTATGGCAACTTCTGTAGCTTTGTTGTATTCTCTCTCTCTCTCTCTCTCTCTCTCTCTCTCTTTCTTCCTATCATCATCATCATCATCATCATCATCATCGTGGTTGGTGGCACAGTTGACCAGATGTTTTGGATTTGGCATTTTCTCCACCTATCATGTCTTTCCCAAAGACCTGGGATAGACAGATGTTGCTGTTATGTTATTCAGTTGACTTTGTGAATAGTGAAGATCAGTCTGTACATATATTTCAAATGCACGTAGAAAGCGTACTGGACATACTAGAGCAGGGGTCTTCAAACTTGGCCCTTTTATGACTTGTGGACTTCAACTCCCAGAATTCCTCAGCCAGCGTGCCAGGAATTCTGGGAGTTGAAGTCCACAAGTCATAAAAGGGCTAAGTTTGAAGACCCCTGTACTAGAGCATTGCCGGAGGGTGGGCCACCCATTTTTGATCTTTATTTTTTATGAAACAAATGGCTGCTGTTAATTGATTACATCGAGAAAGGAAAAGGATTCACACAACCTTGGAAAATGGAGAAAATGGTGTGATTTTCTTTTACTGTAATATTATTCAGGTGTGCTTTTTTATAGAGTGATATTTCATCTCCTTGAACTCAAGGAATTCATAGGGACTGGAGTGGAGAAAAGGTTCAGGAATGAGACAAACATGAACAATGAATTTATATTTACTCAGATTTCAGTGTAATAATTGTGACGGATTATTTGATGCTTCGATTGCTGTATTAAGGAGTAAAAGAGAAATGATTAAAAGTGGTGCTTACCATTTTAAGACCAATCCCGAATACTCTATTTTGCAATCCCTGGACAGGTGAAATTTCAAGTATTCTTTGTATGACCCATGGTGAATTGAAGCTTTCCCTTATAAATAGGAATTCCCTTGAATAAAACCCTCCTACTGAAGCTTTGATATTAGTGAAATTTATTTGAAATGGAATAATTGCATTAATTAATGATGAGTGCTAAGCAAATTAAAACAGTGAAAGACTCCCTTGAGTGGAGCTCAGCTTGCAGTGCCTATATGACCTTATCCATCTGGTTTTCTTGGATAAAAACAGTGGAAGGAAGATCACTTGATCCTTGCTGTTCACAATTGATGACATTTGACACCAAATCAAAGGATCTAGCAATTGATTGGAAACTTAGTATTTTCTTTTTTTAAAGAAAATAAGTGTTTCCCTATCTTTAACCCAGCATTAATCTTAAATTTTGAATGTCTAGATCCACAAATACACACATGGCTTGGAGGTCTTAAGCATGTCATGTGACCTGGGAATGGTTGGTGGGTTGAAGGTGCTTCTGCTGTCATTTAACCCTGCAATTGTTCTTTTTAATTCTGCTTTAATTTGGTTTTTAACTCTATTTTTAAGTATAGTTTTTATATGATTTTACTGTTTTACTTGTAAACCATCCACTGTCACACAAGTGTGATGGGTGGTATAGACATTTGATAAACAAGTAAATAACAATATTAAATTATAACCTAGCTTCTTTGGGTTTGCTTTAGTAAATTATTTGGATCTATTTATAGTACCTTGTTCTTTAACTTTGATTTATCCTTAATATGAGCCCAAACATTATTTAGCCTTCTGTAACCTGTCACTCCCCAAGTGTGACGGAACTAACCAAGAATGGAGGCCAACGTATTTTGAGGTCACCAAACTGAAGAAGGTTCTTGTATGTTGTAAAAGAATCACGTTTCTAAATAAGAATCGTGTTTCTAATATGACTTATTATTATGTGCTCTGAAATTATGTGTGCACACAATATTTACCCTAGTCCTGCATGACCAAAAGTGGTCCTAGGACATCAAACATTTTGATAAATAGCTTCATTAATGGTGTGCAAAATAAGCATTCTATCTACATAGTAATAAATGTGGGTGACTTTCGATAGAGGGGTGAAAAATAAACAGAAAATGATGAGTCACAGTAGCACTTTGAAAATGATCTATAGCCTAATTTATTTTTATTTAGATGTAGATATAAAACAAGAGGTAGGACATTATAAAATAAGGAGGCAAAATGACAGGGGAAAATATATCTTGTGGGAAAGAACTCTGTCTCTGTGATATTACATATATGCCTACATTTTGTAGCATATAATGAAAGGTTTTTGCCAACCAGTTTGAAAGGTTCCCCCATTTCTTTAAGAATTTTAGAGAATTTCATAGCATGCTGCTGCTATTGTGAGAAAACCATAGCCATATTCTCAGACCCTTCTCACCTATCAAACCATTATAGGTATAGAGGCCCTGAGCAGAATGGGACCTCGTGTTTTTAATTAAGATTTAGGTGAGGTGTTGGCAGTGCTTTTTTTGTAAAAGAAAAAGGTGCCGGAACTCACACATGTCATACAACCCGCCTTGCCTATCCTATAAGGTTCCATCCAAAAAAGGTGCCGGAACTCCGTTCTGAGCGTTCTATGACAAAAAAAGCCCTGGGTTTAGGGAATACAAAGCAAAAGCAAAGTGAAAGATTGGAAGTATAGCAATGGAGACATTCTATATTTGAGCCGTTCGGGAGCTGCTATGTCTTACAACAAGGACAAGTTACTCAGGAAAATGGCAAGAATGTAGAGATCTCTCCACACTGGCTAGGATCATAATTTGCAGCATCAATGAACTACGGTGTAAAATCTCAGCAAACTACCAGAATAGTAAGCCAAGATAAAGCATTGGTTATGACACCGAAATTGCCCCTTTGTGTACGGTAAGGATTTATATGAAAGAGTCACTAAACCTTACCTTCCTCTCTTGCATCTTTGCAGGACAAATGAAGGGAGGAAGCCTAAGAAACTTGAACGAGGAGGCATTAATTAAATACAATAGTGTTAACTAGATCAGTATATGTTCTTAGATTGGGATGTCACATGTATTAATTGTTGGCTTTTAGGTTGCAAAAGGGTTTGTTTGTTTGTTTGTTTGTTTGTTTGTAGTCACCATCTTTCAAAAAACAATCCTGGGAGGTTCACAACTATAATAAAGTCATAAAGGAGGAAACCAAGAAAAACCAATTGTTTAGTTCATTATTTCCACACAACAAACCCTGGGCTCCAACGTTTATAGCATGAAACCTAGGGGAAGAACTCTTGTTTACAACTTTTCAGGAGGTTAAGAGACTTGGTGCCTGTCAAATTTCAAGGCAAAGGGTGTTCCACAGGGCAGGGGCTGCGATGGAAAAGGGACAGTTTGTAAATTCTATTCAATGGCAACATTTCAGAGAAGAGAGTTGGAGCATCCCAGTCTATCCAACCTAATGAGATGGGCAAATACCCTGAAGGAGAGACAGTCTCTCAAATAAGCTAGTCCCATGTATGTAAAGCTCTAAAAGTAAGAACTGCATCTTGAATTGCATCCAAGAAGAAATTGGGAGCCCAACTTGCACAACAATGGTATGACATGGGTAGACCATGGCAACACTGTCTGTGAGCTGCTGCGGCATTCTGGACCGTTTGTAACTTTTAGAATGTAGAGCACATTGCAATAGTCCAACCAAGAAGTGCCCAAAGTAGGAATGGCCATAAGCAAAAAAAAAAAGCATTCCAATCCAAGAATGGGCACAGTGTTTGCTAGCTGTGGCTTCCATCTCCCTTTGAATAGCAGCCACAAGTCCAGGAGGACCCCCAAATTGCACATCAGCTCTGTCCTGGGAAGTACTATTTACACTGAGAGCCAAAAAAATTTTTTATTTATTTATTTTATTACATTTATATACCGCCCTTTCCCTGAGGACTCAGGGCGGTTTACAGGGAGTTAAAAAACCAGCAATACAAAAGTTAAAACCAATTTAAAAAAGATTAAACTAACCCTTTGCAATTAAAACCCCGATTAAAATAAATTACTCCTCAGCCTGGGCCCGAGAGCTCGAAGAGCCAGGTCTTCAGGCCCCGGCGGAATGACCGGAGGTCGGGGGCAGTCCTCAGCTCCACTGGCAGCTGGTTCCAGAGGGCAGGCGCCCCCACTGAGAAGGCCCTATCCCTGGGTGTCACCCGCTGGCAATCTCTTACCGGTGGGACCCTGAGCAGACCCTCCCTGTCGGAGCGCACTGGGCAAAGGGCATTTGATGCTGGCAGCAGGTGTTCCCTCAAATACCCCGGCCCATCATCTGGGAAGCCAAAACTTCAAAGCTCTCTTGCTAGGGTTGAGCCAGAGCTCATTCCTTAGCACTAAAACAGAATCAACCAGGGGTAGAGACATAGAATTGGATATCATCAACGTTCTGATGATACTGCCCTCCATGCCATCAAATGACCTCACTCAGGTTTCATGTAGATGTTAAGAAGAAGCAATGTGTTACCTGAACCTGAGGCACCCCATACTAAATAGCCTAGGTGTAGATCTCCCCCTGCAATGCCCCCCGCCCCACAAAACAGTGCCTCCCACTTTCAATCCCTGATGCTGGTCCAGAAGGATACCATGGCCGATGGTATCAAAGCCACTGAGAGGGCCAGGATAGTTGCAGCATCTCCATCTTGAAACCTCCAGAAGTCACCCACTAGCATGATCAGTGCTGTCTCTGTACTATAACCTGACCTGAACCTAGACTGAAAAGAAATAAGATGGCTCATTTTTATCACATTCTGTAACCCGAGGTAGACTGAGAACAAGGCGCGCCATCTTTAACCAAATAACTAGAATGCCATCATATCTGCCTGTGGAACCTTGAGTGACAAGCAGTCAGAATTTGAACTTGATCAGAACTTGAAATTCTGATGCTTTGGGGTGGCTCTTTCACATATGCCAATGAGGTGGCCACTTATAGTTGTATGAATTCATTCTGAATGTAAATCAGGGTAGAGATTACCACAGGGTATAATATTTGGAAAAGCAACCGTTCTGTCAGTGATATTGAACATCTGGCTTCCTTCTTAGCAGATATAATAGCAATGAACTCAGCAGACATCTGTAGGAGGGGTTAGGTTGCCCTTTTTAAGCTTTCTTCCTTTGGGTGGGCTGCCATGTTTCAGAAGAGCTACATGTGGATTTGTTCATTCAAAAAAAAAAAAGGCGCACTTAAAAATAATTGCAAAACTATTTTGAGAGAAGGTGTAGGACAATGTGCATAACTAGTTTCTAAGCACATGCAAAACTTGGATTTTCACTGCTTGATCCTAGGGAGAAAAGTTACATTTTGATTAAATGGAACAACAGGTTTCCATTTTACTGAGCTGTCATGAAATGAAACACATCAGCAACAAAACCCTAGTTGTGTTCTTCCTCTAAGACACAACCACAAAAACTCAGATCTACAATATTTCTGCTGACATGTAGAATTCGGGGCTACTAAAATCAGGATCACGTCTACAGAGTTTTGTTGTTTGTTTTTTTTAAAAAAAAATGGGAACCTGGTAGAAACTAGTCAGCCTGTGACAATATGCTCTGCAACTGACAATATTAGTTAAAGAAACATATTGGCTGTTTTTCTTTCCCCTCAAGACAAACTCTTCTAGTTCTGGAGTTAAAGATTGTCTTTTTCCTTTGCTCCTGCCTTCTCCTCTGTTAATTCCCTGTTTAATTATTTAAATATCTGGGACCAAAGGGCTTCAATTATCCATTAATTTACATTAGTAATTTATATATCAGGCTGAATGGACACGCTGTTACTATAATGGGCCCCAGTGGACTGGCAGAAGCCACATTCTAGTGGATTTTCCTGGAACAGGATCCATTTCTTGATACTGAATGTAGCCTTTTTTTCAACATGTATGCTTTCTGTAAGGAATACATGTATGTTAACTCTGAGAAGCACACAGATGGAGGGTTCTGTCAGATCCATGACACTTATCTACATAGTCACATTTTGTATTTACAGGCAGTCCTTGAATTACAGCCACAACGGAGCTCAAAATTCCTGTTGCTCAATAAATTTTGCTCCATTTTGCAGCCGTTCCTGCCACTGTTGTTAAGCGAATCACTGCAGTTGGTAAATTAGTAACACAGTTGTTAAGTGAATCTGGCTTCCCCATTAACTTTGCTTGTCAGAAGGTCACAAAAGGGGAGTCATCTGACCCCGGGACACTGCAGCCGAAGCCAATTTTGATCACATGACCTTGGGGGATGCTGCAACAGTCGATTGTATGAAAAACAGTCATAAATCACTTTTTTCACTGCCATTTTAACTTGGAATGGTCGCCAAACGAATTGTTGTAAGTCAAGGACTAAACTGTATTTTATTTATTTATTTTATTTTAATTCCATTTATATCCCGCCCTTCTCTGAAGACTCAGGGCGGCTTACAAGCTTAGCAGTAGCCTTCATTCTATGTATATGCCTGCTTATTAGGGCTTTCACACACACCCCAAGCGGCATTATTACAAAGTCAGCTTAATTGCCCTCAACAATCTGGGTCCTCATTTTACCTACCTCGGAAGGATGGAAGGCTGAGTCAACCTTGAGCCTGGTGGGACTCGAACCTGTCCCTAATTTCCATGGCTAAGTGAGACAGTTGTTAAATGAGTTTTGCCCCATTTTACGACCTTTCTTGTCATAGTTGTTAAGTGAATCCCTGCAGTTGTTAAATTACTATCATGATTGTTAAGTGAATCTGCTTTCCCCAGTGCCTTGGGGATCACATGACCCCACAACTGCAACTGTCACAAATACCTGCCAGTTGCCAAGCATCTGAATTTTGATCACATGACCTTGGGGATGCTGCAAGGGCCATAAGTGTGAAAAATGTTCATAAGTCCCTTTTTTCAGTGCTGTTGTAACTTTGAATGGTCCCCAAATGAATGGTGGTAAGTCAAGGACTACTTATAAAGGTAGTCCTCGACTTGCAACACTTAGTGATCATTGGAAGTTACAACGGCACTGAAAAAAGGGACTTATGAACATTTTTCACACTTACGACCATTGCAGCAACCCCCCTGGTCACATGATCAGAATTCAGACGCTTGGCAACTGACTCATACTTATGACGGTTGCATTGTCCTGGGGTCATGTGATTGCCTTTGGCGACCTTCTGAGAGGCAAAGTCAATGGGGAAGCCAGATTCACTTAACAACCGTGTGACTAACTTAAGCAACTGCAGTGATCCGCTTAACAAAAGTGGCAAGAAAAGTCGTAAAATCAGGTTAAAAAAAAATAGCAAGTTTCTCTCTTATAGCAACATAAATTTGGGGCTCATTTGTGGCCGTAGGTTCACCTGTAGTACAATTAATGTGTATAAGGCTTTCAGATACCTACACAGAACGTCATTCAGGGCTGTGTCCTTTGTGCTCCTACAGCCACAAGTTGCCATGCACCATTATTTGCACACTTTTTCGCTAGTGCTGGATTGCATCTTTCTGGATACGCAGACTGCTTTGTGCAAATTTTGCCTGTCTCCTGTTAATCAGCTTGCTGCAGGACTTGAGATCATTCTCCTGGCAGTTAAGAGCAGCAAAGAGGGGAATATTTATTACCTCTTCAATATTTTTTTTTAAAAAAAGGAAACTAAATCATAGTGTGGGTAGAGGCTGCAAGGAAAGGTTTTCATTACCTCTTCAAGAGCCTGTGTTAGCTCTGTACAGTGACTTCCAGACAATCTACACTCTTCGCTGAATTTTGAAAAATGAGCCCACTGGGGGAATTTCTCCACGATATTCTTACAAGAGAGCCCAGCAGGAATAGTTAAAAGTTTCACCTCCATCAGGCAAACAGATATGGAGCAATCACTCTGGGTTATGTTCAAATTGAGGGGTTAACGCAGTTAGCAACCCAGGAACCATGGGCCAGTAATGGATTTTGTGGACATTGGATGGATGACTTTAGAGAGATGTGTTAATGCTGTAGATCAGGGGTAGGCAACCTCGGCTCTTTTATGACTCATGGACTTCAACTCCCAGAATTCCTGAGTCAGCATAGCTGACTCAGGAATTCTGGGAGTTGAAGTCCATGTGTCATAAAAGAGCCGAGGTTGCCTACCCCTGCTGTAGATGTTGCACAGATTCAGGTCTCTGCATCTCTTTATTTACTGACCCTGCTGGCTGAAATTGTAGTCCAAGAAGACCTGGAGACATTTACATATCCCCTCTCTCCCCTTCTCAGCATAAAAAAAAAATTGGAGACATAGGGTACAGATAGTTATAAAAAATATATTGACCATTTATTGATTTCGGGAAGTTAATCTTGACACATGATCTACTTCTTCAACGTTTGTAATTTGATTTCTTTCTCAGTTAATATTTGCTGTATTTCTCTGTATGTTTGTATCTAAAATAAAGGATATTGAGGAAGGAAGCAACACCCCTTTATGCTTTCTTTTTTGAAACCCTTCTAATTGCTTGCTTCAAAGAAGGCATGTTCTGCCACTGGCAGTCTATCTCTTCTAGTGATCATTGCTCAGGGTGAAAACAGAAAGAGGGAGCAGATCTCTTGTCTTTTTGATACAAAAAAGATGCTGAGACCCTAGAACAGGGGTCTTCAAACTTGGCCCTTTGATGAATTGTGGACTTCAACTCCCAGAATTCCTCAGCCAGTGTGCTAGAAAATATGCAGAGAAGTTCAACAAAGATGATAAAGGGTCTGGAGGCCAAATAATATGATGAACAGTTGAGGGAGCTAGGTATGTTTCTAGCCCCGTGGTGGCGAACCTATGGCATGGGTGTCACAGGTGGCACGCAGAGCCCTCTCTGTGGGCACAGGTGCCATCGCCCCAGTCCTAGGCCTTCAGCTGGGTTTTATAAAACCTTTTCGCTTTAGGCCTCCGCCGCCGTGTGCGAAAAAAAAAAAGGTTCAATCAATTTCAACTTCATGCGGGGGAAAAAAAGATCTCGCAAAGTTGGAATTGATTGATTGAACTTTTTAGTCCCACCCTGTCTGCCATTACCACTGCAGCCACACCCACCCAATAGGCCATGCCCACCCGGCACCGATGATACATAAGTGGGTTTTGGGTTGCAGTTTGGGCACTCGGTCTCTAAAAGGTTCGCCATCACTGCTCTAGCCTATTGAAGAGACAGATTGGGGGGACAGGATAATTGTACTTGAGGAGCTCTCACGGAAAAGAGGGCATTGAGGACAGGACAAGAAGTAATGGATGGAAGCTTGTTAAAGAGAGATCCAAGGAAAAATGACTGTGATAACAATTAATCAATGGAATAGTTTGCTTCCTGGGATTGTGGGTACTCCATCATTGGAAGTTCTCAAAAATAGATTGGACAACCATTTGACCAGGATGGTATAAGGTCTCCTGCCTTCAGCTGGGAGTTGGACTAGAAGACCTCTGAAGTCCCTTCAAGACCTGTTATTCTATGTTTATGCAAGGAAAGAAGTCGGGCTTTTCAAGGAAATCCATAAATGTTAGCGCTTAAAGTAACAGCCAAACCTGGGGAAAAAAATCAAATCCCAACCTCCTAAAATAAGATTAGTTGGGATTTATATTGAATTTAGGAAACTTAGGATGGGGAAAAATTGGCCAATCATGGAAACAAAGATATGCCTCTCTTTTCTACTCCTATAAGGTGGAAGAATTACTTTCAGTAGTATTTGCATACTTCAGTTCTTTTACTCTCTCTGCTATTAAGTCTTGATTTCATGAATATCTGGGGATTTTCTGTGGCAAATCTTGATGACAGAAGGTGTGAAGGCAACACATTAATTGCACTGTTATTGTTTTCTTTTAACTCTTCTAGTTTTTTCACACATACAAGTCGTTGCCATTAGCAAGTGACAATCATATTTGTGTAAATTGGGGCACAGATGAAACTTTTCTTTTTTTGAGAATAGAATCACAGGACTCCACATATTTACATACCCAGAGTTTTTCAACTTCTAGTATACTTCCCAGGAATTTCCTGGCCATCTCTAATTCAAACATTACCCCAGTCCTAAACAAAATTGTCCACATGCTGCTATGGCACTGTAGTTGCCGACTTACAACAGCTCATTTCGCAACGGTCTTAAGTTACAACGGGACTGAAAAAAGTGGCCGATGATCGTTTTTCACAGTTAGGACCTTTGTAGCATCCCTGTGGTCACATGATCCAAGTTCAGATGTTCGGCAACTGACTCATATTTATGATGGTTTGCGGTGTCCCAGAGTCATGTGATCATCTTTTACAATCTTCTGACAAACAAAGTTAATGGAGAAGCCAGGTTCATTTAACAACCAGGCTATTAACTTAACAACTGCAGTGAATCACTTAAGAACTCTGACAAGAAATATCATAAAATGGAGCAAAACTCACTTAACAACTGTCTCACTTAGCAACAGAAAAGTTGGGCTCAATTGTGGTCCTAAATTGAGGACTTCCTATACTTATTGAGATAAAAGTTCCAAGGCCTTTTTTCAAATCTTGTTTGAAAATCTTTTTTCCCTCTTCAAGAAAATATTTATTTATTTATTTATTTAATTGGATTTGTATACCGCCCTTTCCCGAAGGACTCAGGGCGGTTAACAGGGTAATTAAAACAAGAAGTACAAAAATTAAAAACAATTAAAAAGATTATAACAGTCCCTGAAAAAGTAAAAAAAAACCAATTAAAATTAGAATTAAAATTCTCAGCCTGGGCCAGAGAGCTCGAAGAGCCAGCTATGTAATATAAAATATAAAATAGCTATGTAATATGTTGAATCATCATGGTAATCGACAGCCTTGCCCTGTTCTGACAAATGAAAGAGTGAATCTGCTTATTTAAGTTTTCAATATCATTTCATTACCAGATGCAATCCCAGGATGGTATTCATAACGTAATAAAACAACATAATAAAGCTGTAAAGATTAAGGAGACATGAAGACTATAAAACCAGCAAACAATATGATGCAACCCAAAGTAAGCAGAAGTAAGTTCAGTGCAGCTCACTGCAGGCTAATGATGTATAAGACTGCAGTTACGCCTTATGAACTTAATTGTGAAATTGTTTTCATTCATTTATTTATTTTTCTAATGAAATGTTAACCAGCATTAGGTCCTTTTTAAATAAATAAGACATGCCAGGACATGAATATGCCTTCTGGACACGGAGTAATTTCTCCATAGGGCTTTGGTCATGAAAGGCGATTGTGTGGAATTTCTGCATTTCAAAATCAGCTACTGCATCACTGCTACCGAATGCCACAACTCTTTTTTTATTTGGGATTCATACTTCTGACTGTATAGTCCCTTATGACAAATATGTTTGTACATATAGAATAGAGCTGGAAGGGACCTTGGAGGTCTTCTTGTCCTGGAGACCCTTTCAGATGTGGTTGTCCAGTTTCTTCTTAAAGCACCCACAACTTCTGAAGGCAAGCCGTTCCACTGGTTAATTGTTCCAACTATCAGGAAATTTCTCCTTAGTTCTAGGTTGTTCTCTCCTTGATTAGTTTCAATTGCCTCTTGTCCTGTCTTCTGATGCTTTGACCCCCCCCTCTTCTTTGTGGCAGACCCTTAAATATTGGAACACAGCTACTGTGTCACCTCTTAGTCCTTCCTTTCGTTAGACTAGCCATACCCAATTCCTGCAGCTGTTTTTCATACATTTTAAGTTTCCAGGCCCTTAATCATCTTAGTTGCATTTACCGTATTTTTCGGACCATAAGACGCACATGACCATAAGACGCACCCAGTTTTTAGAGCAGGAAAACAAGAAAAAAAATATTCTGAACCAAATAGTACCGGTATACTAGGAAGGAAGGAGGGGAGAGAGAGAGAGAGAAGGAAAGAAGGAAGGAGGGAGGGAGGAAGGAAGAAAGAGAGAGAAAGAAAGAAAGAAAGAAAGAAAGAAAGAAAGAAAGAAAGAAAGAAAGAAAGAAAGAAAGAAAGAAAGAAAGAGAAAGGAAGGAAGGAAGGAAGGAAGGAAGGAAGGAAGGAAGGAAGGAAGGAAGGAAGGAAGGAAGGAGAGAGAGAGAAAAAGAAGGAAGAAAGAAAGAAAGAAAGAAAGAAGGAAGGAAGGAAGGAAGGAAGGAAGGAAGGAAGGAAGGAGGATGGAGGGAGCAAGGAAGAGAGAGAGAGAAAGAACGAAGGAAGGAAGGAAGAAAGGAGGGAGGGAGGGAGGAAAAAAGAGAGAAAGAAAGAAAGAAAGAGAAAGAAAGAAAGGCAGGTACCGGTAGTTTCTTTTCCCTGAATAGGTTTTCTAAGATGCCGAAGCAATTTCAAACAATTAGCAGTATTATCTTGCAAATGGGAAATCACTTCCAATAAACTTCGCAGAGAAACCTGCAGGGACAACTCACAGGTTTGCTGGGGCAAGTCGCCTATGAGGTTAAGTTTAGCAAAAACTATTTCTTTATCAGCGAGGTAAAAGAAAGAAAATGTGTGCGCGCAGGGAGGGGGAGGCAGTCAGAAGACATGGCAGGCACGTCCGTATTTCCTCCCCTGCCCACCAATCACAGGGGCGGGGCGGAGAATTCCACATCTTCATTCAATCACGTCTCTCCAATGGAGCTGATGGACTGCGGTGTTTTCACTTACCTTCGGACCATAAGACGCACCTCGTTTTTCCAAGCACTTTTGGGAGGGGAAAAGTGCGTCTTATGGTCCGAAAAATACGGTAATCATCATCTCTGCACTTTTTCCAAACTCTCAACGTGCTTTTTATAATGCGGAGACCAAAAATGGATGCAGTATTCCAGGTGTGATCTTACTAAAGTTGTATGTGAATATATAAAGGCACAGTTGGTCCCTAGCGCTACTACAGTGAGTTCTAGCAAGGATCACTTTGTGTAGAGGACAAGGAAGATGAACTTGATGAAGATATGCAGGTGCTGTTGCCTAGGAAAAGGGACCAAAGCATTTTAAAATCCAGAACAGCCAGATAATGTTTGGAAGTGGATCGTATAGAATAGCACAAACAGATTTGCAAGATTCTGTTGTAATAGGAAATGCCAATAAAAGTAGTTTTAGGCTTTTGTGGAATTGATTTCCTGGTCTGATCCATCTAGTGGGGTTGACTTTTCGCACCCTCCTCTATCATGTGCAAAAGCCTTTGAGGTGAGTAAAAGTAATCCTGACCATTTCATCAGAATGGACTGGGAGCTGTAGCAGATGTTTTTCTATCTCTTCTTCTTACTCTCCATTTTCTTACTCTTCATCCCATTCTTCATCAAACTGTTTCTTCATCATGACGAAAACTTTCTGGGTAACTTTCATACAGTCACACTCTCATCTTCTAACCCTAGACCAGGGGTAGGCAACCTTGGCTCTTTTATGACTCGTGGACTTCAACTCCCAGAATTCCTGAGCCAGCATGGCTCACCTTGGAAACCTCTCCCTTTCCCCTCAGCATGCCTGGCTCAGGAATTCTGGGAGTTGAAGTCCAGGAGTCATAAAAGAGCCAAGGTTGCCTACCCCTGCCCTAGACCAAATAAAAGGTCAACTTGGTAGGTATAATAGTAAAAGCATACACATAGTGGTCAGATTCAAATATGTGAACAACCGGTTCTCTTGCTGCTTCCGGAAGTTCATTCTGAGCCTGGGCAACAAAAAATTAGCTCCAGTTCTGCCAAAGTGGTGCGAACCTGCTGAATCCCACCACTGCAAACACACCCGAATGAGTGTAGGCCACAGAATATTTAAGGAAGAACCTTGTACATTGCAAAATAGGTTTATTGAGCTAATCCTGCCAGTGAGAATAATCTCAGGTGAAATATCATTAGAACGGCTTTCTTAAACCTCCAGAGATATTTGGACTATTAATTCCCATAATTCTCAGCTACTACCTTCTGAATTGTATTTCCTATTTGGAGGGCATCCAAATGGAAAAAAAATTACTTCATTATCATATAGGAAGAGAGAAAAAGGCAGGTAATGGAAAGTCCACATTACAAATGAAACTTTGGAACCTGCAAGATCCATCTGAAAAATTTCTTCCAAGATTTACCCAAGAAAGGTCTTTGGTAGACGCACACTTGAATAGATCATATAGCGACATCTGTTAGGAGGAGAGAAATAAGTGACATAGTATTTTATAAATACAGGACACATATTTCTTCTCTCCTAATATACATTGTGGACAAATGAGTGGAGGGATATTCATCTATTGGAAAAAAAAACCCTAACAAAATCACTTGGTAATTGTTAGAATAAGTAAGTGGAAGAGTGTCAAGACCTGCCCGTTCCAATTAGCATGGGGGTCGAAACCGTGATTTAGACTTCTGCAACACTGCATGTCAGGGAACATACAGTATCTGTTGTTCAGAGACAGTTGCATTTATACTTCTGCAAAAGTTAATATTCTGACTAGGGGGTGGTGCCTTCTGCTCGCCTCCCAATAGGAAGTCAGATCAACCAATCAGCATGCAGGGTGGACCTCTCTATACAACCCATAGTTGAGATTTGGGAGGGGTGTGTGTGTATGTGTGTGTATGTCGGCTCCTCTACAACCATTGGCAACCTACCCTCATCCATCAATCCCTCTGCAGCGTAAGTATGCGTTGATGCCTACATGCAGTTGCAGACAAGTCTAATCAAGATTAAGACTCCGATGAAACCCTGGGGACGGCTGGTGGCTTGAGGGCGTTCCCTCTGCCTTGTTAATCTTGTTTAACTTTGATTTTTTACTTTTAACTGTGCTTTTAGTCATGCTTTATGTTGTTTTATTTTCTTGTTTGTAAATGCCCAGAGTCAGTCAGATGAGAAATAATAGCTGAAGAGAGGAAAAAACTGGAGACATAGTGAAATAGAAAACAATACACGGGCAAGATAGTATCAGAAAGCAGAGAAAGTCGAAATACGGATAAAATGAAATAAACTCACGTCAGGGAATGACGACTGTCAAAATGTGAGGCAATTGGATTGTTCCTGGACTTTTGTTCATTGTTATAATTGCTAGTTGCACCAACCGGAATAATTTTATTAGCTAGATTTCCTTTAGGAGATCCGGACAACATACACAGCACTCTCTCCCCTATTTTTTCTCTACAATAACAATCCTCTGGCGTAGGATATGCTGAGACGAGACCCCCCTCGGGAGATTTTATGATTGGGGGTAGTGCTGGACCTGGATCTCTCTGCTCCTAGTCCAAAACCTTCACTGCTACACCATCCCTGTTCTCAAAGCAACAAGCATCTTTTTATTGATGGATTCTAGGTTGATCTGCCTCTTGTCTTCCACAGATGTGAGCGTTTCAGTTGGTTCATCAAACATGACTAAAGAGATTATGTTGCATTGGGCATTATGTGAATTATCTGACTGTTGCCATATTCCATAAAATTTAGGAAGGCTAGGTCATTCTTGATCTTTTATAATCCCCTTCTCCTTGAATCTGCTGAAAAGGATTGTTGTGCATTTTTTATAAAACACTAACAGCATTTTTTTTTAGAAAATTGATCATCGGGTTTTTTTTTTAAATCAAATGATTGATATTGATTGTTCTCTTCTTGTTACTGATCCATTTCTGCACTTAATTCCTCTTTTTTTTTATGACTGCACAAGGGAGCCTGGCTTGATTTCTTTTTACTGGACATGATAAAAGAAGGTGGTGGAGGAGGTAATATATAATACAAGGCAGACATGTTGTAAGTCCATAATTCTCCTACAAAGTTGGCATCGAATGGACTTTCACAAAAGCTTCACATGCGTGTCTGTGTAGTGTAGGCTGTACTGTGTAGTACGACACCAGGCTGGAAACCATGGATGATCTTGGGCCAGACACTATCTCTCAGCCCTAGGAAGGAGGCAATGGCAACCACTTCTGAAAAGCCTTGTCAAAAAAAATTGCAAAGACTTGATTGAACAGAAGAAAAACAAAATGCATGGACCAGTTTCTTCTGCTGTTGGCTTGGATTTCAGATTCTGCAATAAACCCTCTCTGAACCATAAACCCCCACTTTAGCCAATCAGCAGTTATGCTCCCCATAAAACCCAGCATTGTGGATCAGAAGCTATCGATAAGAGGCCATCCAGTCATGGCCAGATTGTTGCATTAGCAGAAGTTGGTCCTTGCGTACTTCTTGAGAGGCTGCTAAAATAGGATGAGGTTTTTGTGGTGCAATTTGTGTTAAGACACCAAAGGGATCGAGAAAGCAGTAGGCTTTGAAGAGTGAAAAAGGCAGACATCATCCATTGTGCAGTTTAGCAGAGGCAGATCATAAATCTTAAATGGCTGCTTTGCTGCCTACATACAACTCCCAAGCTCCATCACCATGGATCTTATTGTCTGGGATTTGAAATTCCGCACCATCTTCCAAGTCACAGCCATACACTTTTGTTCCATATTAAGCATGTCAGGACATCTCAGCGTGTTGATTCTGACTCTTAACATCCCTTTATCTATGCCAGCATTTCCCAATCTGAGCAAATTCCAGATATGTTGACTGGAAGAATTCCCAAAATTCACCAGCCACCATATTCTGGGAGTTGAGATCTCCCTATTTGGAACTTGCCAAGTGTGAGAAAAACTGCTTTGCACAATCACACCCAAACTCAGCCCAGGTAATTTTACAACAGCTTTCTTAATGTGGATTTTGAATTCCGCAATCTCCGTCTGCCATCAGGGTTAAGGAGTTGAAGCCCAAGTCTTCTTTGCATAAGCACCCACTGTGTCTTGGTTACAGAGAAAACAAGCGTCCATATTTCATCTCGTCTTATGAAACCAGTTTCAAGATGTTGGAACAGGAGATATTTAAAATAGATAAGGAGGAAAAAAAAAGAAATTAGAAGGCAGCAGTAGAAGAAGAGTCGTGGTTGTGAATGTGTGAAACTGTAATAGTTTCCTTCCCTGTCTTGTTCACTTGTTTTTTACTTGTTCTATCATTTTCTCAAAATCTTCTTATTTGAATTTATGGAGATTTGACCTGAGAACAAAAAAAAACCTACCCATGTCGTATTGCCCATAAGGTAAAGGTAAAGGTAAAGGTTCCCCCGCACATGAGTGCTAGTCGTTTCCGACTCTAGGGGCCGGTGCTCATCTCCGTTTCAAAGCCGAAGAGCCAGCGCTTGTCCGAGGACGTCTCCGTGGTCATGTGGCCGGCATGACTAGACGCCAAAGGCGCACGGAACGCTGTTACCTTCCCACCGTAGTGGTCCCTATTTTTCTACTTGCATTTTTACGTGCTTTCAAACTGCTAGGTTGGCAGAAGCTGGGACGAGTAACAGGCACTCACTCTGTTACGCAGCATTCGGGATTCGACCCGCCAAACTGCCGACCTTCTGATCGACAAGCTCAGCGTCCTAACCCACTGAGCCACCGCGTCCCTATATTGTATTGCCCATATGGAAATACAATTAATGTGAGTCTAAGAAGACCTGAATTTAGAGTTTCTTGAATTCCTCCATATCAGAAAACAACTTTCCGATGTGGTGGTGGTGAGTGAGATGATGAGGTAACTCCACCTCTCTTAACTAGTCCCATCCATGATGCCTTCCTTGCATCAGTGGTTGTGAGATGACATTCTAGTTTGACAAGCTCTGCACTGTCATGGACTAACACCTAATTTCATGACCTGCCAATCAACCATTATTTTACTGCTACAGAAAGGTCTGTCTGTCTGGAAGCAGATTTAGCTTGACAAATCACCTTTTATTTGCACTTAACGGCTAACGTCCATTGGAAAATGACAATCATTGCTGTCTTTTCATTACTGTTGTGCTTGAAGGCACAGGCTGTAATTTGAGGAGGCTGAACTGGTCCAAATTAGGTTTCCTGTTAGACTGGGGATGGGGCGGTCGCTGCTGCGAAATTTTGATTTCACGCAGGGGTAGAAATAGTCAGTCATGTGCACAAGACTGAGAATGTTAATCTCAGGAATGCTTTGTATTTAGGATTACGTGTTATCGAAGATTTCCAATTACATTTAAAACATATACGTACTGTAGGTACATGGCTGCTGAGGAATTCTGGGATTGGAAGTTCACAAGTCATAAAAGGTGCATTGTTTCCCACCCCTTGATACAGATAAACAGGGATTAGCAAGTCAGTTTAGAAGTCACTCCCTGTTTATATTTGGTATGGGAATTACAATAGTTGAAACTCCTTTTGTCTGAATAGTTGAGTTCTTACTTTACAGTACTCAAATGTCTTACCAAAACGTACCTTGTGGTCTTTATGATTGTAATCACCAATAAGAGAAGTTATTAGATGCATGCACACACACACACACCCAACCCTAAACTTGTAACTTTTTTAAAAAAAATATCTTTAGAAAAGAATATCTGTAGCTCAGCATCACTGATGATGTTACCTAGTTTAGTAATGAAAGGTCTACTGGAAAACAAACAAACTCAGGGAGCACAAAGGACCCCATATATATCTTTAATTAAATAGTGAAGGTCATGTAGACCCATAGGAGGTGGGAAAACAGGGGCTAAAATTTAACCACACTAGTAATCATCAGTACTGGAGGAAGAATGCCTGACCAAGCAAAAAAAATATGTACCCAAATCATCTTCAAGGGTGAGCTACAGATGTAGTTCTATGGAATCCAGATTTTGAATGACAGCCTTTCAGATTACAGCTGGTAGCTCACATAATTACAAGTATGATTCAGATAATTTAAAAACAAATAATAAATCCTCACTCAGAGACAATTGGTGCGTAAAGACTGTACAAGAATTGCATTTTCTAACTTTATAGATTATGAACTGCTATTTTAATTAACGTTTTGTTTCTGGTTTTAATCTGTCTTTAATTAAACAGAAAAAGAAAGCAATGTATTGGCAACTCATGTGTATGTGTGTGTATACACTTTATATATATAACCCTCAACTTATTACTGTAATGAAGTCCAGAATTTCGATTGTCAGACATGACAGTCATAAATTGAGGTATCCATGTGACCACACCCAATTTTATAACTTTTTTTTCTGCAGTGGCCATTAAGCGAATGCTGCAGTTGTTAAATGAGTATAAAAGGTAAAAGAGTCCCTGTGGATTTTACTCTCTCAGTCGTTGCTGAGTATATGTTAAATGAGGCATGGCAGTTGTTAAGAGAATGCTGCAGATATTAAGAGAATCAATGTATTCCTATGAGTTTGGTTGTCATAAATTGTAGTCACATGACCATGGAAAATGGCCCCTGGGCATAATTCCTAGCATATGAAACAGGACTGGCACATGCATGTATGCATGCATGATCAAAAGACCTATCCCTCTGGTTCTGTGGATTATGGATCAGAACCGTAAAAGGATTTGGATGCTATTGCTCTAGTAGAACTCAAAACAGATCTCTGTCAATCTACTGTTAATACCAGGGGTCCTCAAACTTGGCTACTTTAAGACTTGTGGACTTCAACTTCCAGAATTCCCCAACCGGGAGTTGAACAAGTCTTAAAGTGGCCAAGTTTGAGGACCCCTGGTTAAAACTGTCCCAGAGATGCTTTTTCAAAAGGCATCTGGTTTTTCTTTGTTTTTGTCTCAAGATGTTTCACTTCTCAATAGTAATAGTACACGAGGGAGGGCATGACCTAGTTGGCATTGCAGAAACTTGGTGGGACGAAACCCATGAATGGAATGAACTGATGGATGGCTACAAATTGTTCAAAAGAAACAGGTCTACAAAAAGAGGAGGGGGAGTTGGGCTATATGTAAGAGAACACTACATATCTACAGAGACACACATGTTCAAAGAAAAAAAATCTCTCCAGAATGCATATGGGTCAATATAAAAGAGAAAAAAAGTGACATTACCACGGGTGTATTTTACAGACACCCCCCCAGCCAATCAGAAGAAATAGACAAACTCTTTGCCAGCCAGTTAACAAATGTATGTAGGAAGCATACCACAATAGTAATGGGAGACTTCACCTATCCAGATATCAACTGGGAGACAAACTCTGCAGCGAGTGGGAGATCAAACAGATTCCTAACCAACCTAGCCAACAACTTTGTCATCCAAAAGGTGGAGGAGGAAACTAGACATAAAGCCATACTAGACTTAATTCTAACTAATAGAGAAGAAGTGATAGAGGGAGTTGAAGTTGTTGGAACCTTAGGCAAAAGTGATCATGTCATACTAGAATTTAACACCTATCTGACCTTCACAAATATAAATCATCAGGGCCTGACAGATTACATCCCAGAGTTCTGAAGGAACTGGCAGATGTTATCTCAAAAATCCTGGAGCACAGGGGAAGTACCTAAGGATTGGAAAAGGGCTGATGTGGTTCCCATCTTCAAGAAAGGAAAGAAAAAACAGATCCAGGAAACCACAGACCAATCAGTTTAACATCAATACCTGGGAGGATCCTAGAAAAGATCACCCAAAAACAGATCTGCGAACAACTAGAAGCAAACAAAGTTATAACTAGTAGCCAGCACAGGTTTGTTAAAAACAAATCATGCCAAACCAATCTTATTTCATTCTTCGACAAAGTGACTAAACTAATAGACCAGCAAAATACTGTGGACGTAGTATACTTACACTTCAGTAAGGCATTTGATAAAATAGAGCACAACCTACTCCTTGGTAAGTTAGAAAAAGGTGAAATAGACAACATCACCACCAGATAGATCTGTAACGGGCTGGCAAACCGTACTCAACGAGTAGTCCTCAACGGCACTACATCCACATGGAGAGAAGTAAGCAGTGGGGTACCACAAGGTTCTGTCTTAGGCCCAGTAGTCTTCAATATCTTCATCAATGACTTAGATGAGGGAATTGAAGGGGAACTCATCAGATGATAGCAGTATTTCAATATTTGAGGGGCTGCCACAAAGAAGAGGGGGTCACGTTATTTACCAAAGCACCAGAGGGCTGGACAAGAAACAGTGGTTGGAAACTGATTAAAGAGAGAAGCAACCTGGAATTAAGGAGAAACTTCCTGACAGTGAGGACAATTAATCAATGGAACAGCTTGCCCCCAGAAATCATGGGCGCTCCATCACTGGAGATTTTTAAGAAGAGACTGGACAGTCACTTGTCTGAGATGGTATAGAATGCTTGAGCAGGGGGGGCTGGACTAGAAGACCTCCAAGGTTCCTTCCAGCTCTATTCTATTCTATTCATCCAAGAAGCTTCTTCGGTGTAAGCAAAAACAAAGTCCAGTTGCCTTTCAAACAAGCACCTTTGGGATAACCATGATCAAGAATCTCCATAGACATTTACCGTTAATGCTGTTTTTAAGTCATTTTTCCTTTCCCATGTGCATTCACCTCGGGTTTACAGCAGTTGTGAAATTTGAAATAGGAAACTGTATCCTCTAGAATCCTGTAGGCCAATCCTTATGGTGAATGGTCCTTAGGGAAAGCGTACTTACTGATGCAATGTAGAGTAATGACCTGCAAAAGCAGCCTAGCAACCTTATTTCTTCTCTTTGTCTCGTGGCAACAATAATACAAGATTCCAGATCCAACTACTGTCCCACACAGAAGTGCAACAATCGCTCGGTTTTTATAGTATCCTGCAGTTACGGTACAAATATATTTCAGCATTTCCACATCACTTAAATTTCCGATTGCTGGCTTTATTACTTTGACCTGGCCTGCTTATATACTGTATGTTCAAACTGCCAAGAAAAGAATCATGACATTACACAGACTGGACATTACTCAGTGATCAGTACTGGACCAGAGGAGGAACAAGTGACTTATTTAAAACTCTGGGGTTATTTTTTTTTAAATCGCCCAAGACATTCAGTTAAATGGCAATAATATATATTTTTTCACTGTAAAGATATGAATAAAATGTGCACTGCTGTCTTTACTTAGAAGGGCTGGTGTTTTTTTTCTAATTCCTGCTCTTGTTCTTTCTTGATAGCAATAGCATTTAGACTTATATACCGCTTCATAGAGCTTTACAGCCCTTTTTAAGCAGTTTACAGAGTTAGCATATTGTCCCCAACAATCCGGGTCCTCATTTTACTGACCTCAGAAGGATGGAAGGCTGAGTCAACCTTGAGCCAGTCAGGACTGAACTCCTGGCAGTGGGCAGAGTTACCTTGCAATACTGCATTTAACTGCTGCACCACCATGGCTCTTGATGCTTCCTTACTGTATAAAACAGACATGTCAAACACAAGGCCCGGGGGCCGGATCCGGCCCACGAAGTGGTTTCACGCAGCCCGCGAAGCCATCCTGGAAACAGTGAGGGAACGGCCCCCACTGCCTTGGCCCTGGCCCAGAGACCCTCCTTCTGCCAGAGACCCTCAGATCTGTCCCACTCCTGCCCAGGCCCCCATAGGCACCCTTGATGCCAACGATGTAGAGCTGGCCACGCCCACCCAGTAGGCCATACGCACTCTAGCCACGCCCACCCAGTAGGCCACGCCCACCCTGGCCATACCCACCCAGCCCCCTGAGGGCAACCGCAGTGCTGATGCGGCCCTCAATGAAATTGAGTTTGACACCCCTGGTATAAAACATTGCCACCTTTTTCTCTGATTCACAGCACAGGATTGCGTTCCATCCATCAGGTACTTATTTAAGACGAATCAACAGAATTAACTTTACAATGAAAAAGGAAAGGGAGCAGGGAGCAAGTGTATGCATTGTATATGTTCTGTTTTAGAATATGAAAGACCCATTCAGATAACGGAATAACGGAGTTGGAAGGGACCTTGGAGGTCTTCTAGTCCAACCCCCTGCTCAAATAGGAGACCTTGTACCATTCTAGATAAGTGGCTGTCCAGTCTCTTCTTGAAAACGTCCTCTGATGGAGCATCTACAACTTCTGAAGGCAAGCCATTCTACTGGTTAATTGTTCTCACTGTTGGGAAATTTCTCCTTAGTTCTAGGTTGCTTCTGACCTTGATTAGTTTCCATCCATTATTTCTTGTCTTGCCTTCTCTTGCTTTGGAAAATAGATTGACCCACTCTTCTTTGTGGCAGCCCCTCAATTTCTCCTGATCCCAGTCATAAATGAGGTTGGGGCTGTTTGGAACCACGTAAACATAATGCAATTTCTAATATTTCTGGCAGCTCTATGCCGCATAAATTAGAAGCCAAGCTTGGTGTGGAGCCAGATTCTTAATTTGCCTTGCTCAAGTTGTGGTTTCTTGTGTTACAAAAACTGGATCTCCTTCACTTGTTATAACCTTGAGTCCATTCAAGCATTACAGGGTAGAACATTCCTACTAGTAACTAAGTTTGTTGCTGTTAAATGTACAGATTTAGTACAGATTTAACCGAACAGGGCCATTTTATTTTATTTTTTCTTTGTAGTTATATTTGTATAATATAAGAGAGCCACTTTGGTGCTGACCTGGTTAAGGTGCTGACCAAGGAACCGGGCAACTGGAAGTTCTAGTTCAGGGGTCTTCAAACTTGGCCCTTTTATGATTTGTGATTTGAACTCCCAGAATTCCTCAGCCAGGCAAGCTGGCTGAAGAATTCTGGGAGTTGAAGTTCACAAGTCATAAAAGGGCCAAATTTGAAGACCCCTGTTCTAGTCCCACCTTAGCCACAAAAGCCAGCTGGGTGATTTTGAGCCAGTCACTCACTCTTAGTCCAATTCACCTCATAGGATTGTTATTGTGGGGAAAATAGAAAGAGGAAGGACTATTGGAGTTAAGCTTGCCACCTTGACTTACTTATAAAGTAATAAAGGTGGGATAAAAAAAATCTAATTAAACAATGTAATAGTGTTTACGCTGATAAATAAATAGTGTAGCAGTGTTTATGAAAGGTCTTAATTTTAAGAATGAAAGTGTTGTGTGTTATGTAACTGCATCATTGTTTTCTAGATTCTGTGAATATTTGATGATTGGGGCCACATTGGAACAGGTTTTTGCTATCTCCTAAAATAAATCAAAACAAAACAAAACAAAAAAAACCAGATGGGTTGCTGACATGTTAAACGAAGGGGACTTTTGAAAAGTAGAGCGAGGGGGCTGCATCTTTGCCCCAGATCACCTAACTTTCTCCTGCTGCTCTTCCTTAAATTGCTATATTCATGAAGAGTCAGACATGAGTTAGCAGCTGAACAAAAAACAAAATTGCTATATATTTAATAGTATTTTCCAATATTGCATGCTTTATGAGGGATTATTTTCCCACCTTTTCCCCCCTCCTTTTAGAAAACTATAGTGCAGAGGTGTCAAACTGCCAGCCTGCAGGCCAGATGCATCATAGCAAAACCGCGCCTACCCCATTGCCGGCAATGGCAAAAAGGTCGTGATACGTCACGACACATTACGTGACGTTGCAAGTTTGACACCCCTGCTATAGTGGAACCTTTACAGACATCGCCACAGCCTTGGATATCAGGGTAAATCAGTGTTTTTCGAACTTAAGCAACTTTATGAATTCCCTAGCCAACACATCTTAAAAATTGTTGTTGTTAGCTGCGAAGTCGTGTCCAACCCATCGCGACCCTATGGACAACATTCCTCCAGGCCTTCCTGTCCTCTACCATCTTCTGGAGTCCATTTAAGCTCACGCCTCCTGCTTCAGTGACTCCATCCAGCCACCTCATTCTCTGTCGTCCCCTTCTTCTATTGCCCTCGATCTTCCCCAGCATTAGGCTCTTCTCCAGGGAGTCCTTCCTTCTCATTAGGTGGCCAAAGTACTTGAGTTTTAGCTTCAGGATCTGGCCTTCTAAAGAGCAGTCAGGATTGATCTCCTCTAGGACTGACCGGTTTGATCGCCTTGCAGTCCAAGGGACTCGCAGGAGTCTTCTCCAGCACCACAGTTCAAAGGCCTCAATTCTTTGGCGCTCAGCCTTTCTTATGGTCCAACTTTCACTACCATACATTGCAACTGGAAAGACCATAGCCTTGACTATACGCACTTTTGTTGACAGGGTGATGTCTCTGCTTTTTAGTGTGCTGTCTAGATTTGCCATGGCTTTCCTCCCCAGGAGCAAGCGTCTTTTAATTTCTTGGCTACAGTCCCCATCTGCAGTGATCTTGGAGCCCAGGAAAATAAAATCTGTCACTACCTCCATTTCTTCCCCATCTATTTGCCAGGAATTGAGAGGGCCAGATGCCATGATCTTGGTTTTCTTAATGTTAAGTTTCAACCCAAGTTTTGCACTCTCCTTCTTCACCTGCAACAAGAGGCTCTTTAGTTCTTCTTCACTTTCTGCCATTAGAGTGGTATCATCTGCATATCTTAGGTTGTTAATATTTCTTCCGGCAATCTTAATTCCAACTTTTGATTCATCTAGCCCTGCCTTTCTCATGATGTGCTCTGCATATAAGTTAAATAGGCAGGGCGACAGTATACAGCCTTGCCGGACTCCTTTCCCAATTTTGAACCAATCAGTGGTTCCGTGTCCAGTTCTCACTGTTGCTTCTTGACCCGCATATAGGTTTCTCAAGAGACCAATAAGATGGTCTGGTACTCCCATCTCTTTAAGAACTTGCCACAGTTTGTTATGATCCACACAATCAAAGGCTTTAGCATAGTCAATGAAGCAGAAGTAGATGTTTTTCTGGAACTCCCTAGCTTTCTCCATGATCCAGCGTATGTTGGCAATTTGATCTCTAGTTCCTCTGCCTCTTCGAAATCCTGCCTGCACTTCTGGTAGTTCTCGATCCACATACTGCTGAAGTCTAGCTTGTAGGATTTTAAGCATGACTTTACTAGCATGAGAAATGAGTGCAATGGTGCGATAGTTTGAACATTCTTTGGCACTGCCTTTCTTAGGAATTGGAATGTAAACTGATCTTTTCCAATCCTGTGGCCACTGTTGAGTTTTCCAAATTTGCTGGCAAATTGAGTGTAGCACTTTTACTGCATTGTCTTTTAAGATTTTGAATAGCTCAGCTGGAATACTGTCACCTCCACTAGCTTTGTTGTTGCTCAGCTTTTCTAAGGCCCACTTCACTTCACATTCTAGGATGTCTGGCTCGAGGTCAGTGACCACCTCATTGTGATTATCAGGGACGTTAAGCTCATTCTTGTATAGTTCTTCTGTGTAATTTTGCCACCTCTTCTTAATCTCTTCTGCCTCTGTTAGGTCCCTGCCATTTTGGTCCTTTATCATGCCCATTTTTGCATTAAACGTTCCCTTCATTTCTCCAATTTTCTTGAAAAGATCTCTGGTCCTCCCTATTCTATTGTTTTCTTCTATTTCTTTGCACTGTTCATTTAAGAAGGCATTCTTATCTCTTCTAGCTATTCTCTGGAATTCTGCATTCAATTGGGTGTATCTTTCTTTTTCTCCCTTGCCTTTCGCTTCCCTCCTTTCCTCAGCTATTTGCAAAGCTTCCTCAGACAGCCATTTTGCTTTCTTGCATTTCTTTTTCTTTGGGATGGTTTTGGTTGCTACCTGTTGTACAATGTCACGAACCTCTGTCCATAGTTCTTCAGGCACTCTGTCTATCAGATCTAATTCCTTAAATCTATTTGTCACCTCTACTGTATATTCAACAGGGATATGATTTAATTCATACCTGACTGGCCTAGTGCTTTTCCCTACTTTCTTCAGTTTAAGCCTAAACTTTGCAAGGAGAAGCTCATGGTCTGAGCCACAGTCAGCTCCTGGTCTTGTTTTTACTGACTGTATAGAGCTTCTCCATCTTTGGCTGCAGAGCATATAGTCAATCTGATTTCTGTGTTGACCATCTGGTGATGTCCATGTGTAGAGCCGTCTCTTGGGTTGTTGGAAAAGAGTGTTTGCTATGACCATCGTATTCTCTTGACAGAATTCTATCAGCCTGTGCCCTGCTTCATTTTGCACTCCAAGGCCAAACTTGCCTGTTATTCCAGTTATCTTTTGGCTTCCTACTTTAGCATTCCAATCCCCCATGATGATAAGAACATCATTTTTTGGTGTTAGTTCTATAAGGTGCTGTAGTGCTTCATAGAACTGGTCAATTTCATCCTCTTCAGCACTGGTGGTTGGGGCATAGACTTGGACTACTGTGATATTGAATGGTTTGCCTTGGATTCGAACTGAGATCATTCTGTCATTTTGAGGATTGTATCCCAGTATTGCTTTTCCTACTCTTTTATTGACTATGAAGGCTACTCCATTTCTTCTGAAGGATTCTTGCCCACAGTAGTATACCTGATGGTCATCTGAATTAAATTCACCCATTCCTGTCCATTTTAGTTCGCTGATACCTAAGATGTCGATGTTCAGTCTTGTCATCTCTTGTTTGACCACGTCCAGTTTTCCTTGATTCATGGATCTTACATTCCAGGTTCCTATGGAGAAAAAATCTTTACAGCATAGGACTTTCCTTTCACCACCAGACACATCCACAGCTGAGCGTCCTTTCGGCTTTGGCCCAGTCGCTTCATTCTTTCTGGCGCTACTAGTAATAGCCCTCTGCTCTTCCCCAGTAGCATATTGGACGCCTTCCGACCTGAGGGGCTCATCTTCCAGCGTCATATCGTTTTGCCTTTTGGTACTGTCCATAGGGTTTTCATGGCAAAGATACTGGAGTGGGTTGCCATTTCCTTCTCCAGTGGATCACGTTTTGTCAGAACTCTCTGCTATGACCTGTCCATCTTGGGTGGCCCTGCACGGCATAGCTCATAGCTTCATTGAATTACGCAAGCCCCTTCGCCACGACAAGGCAGTAATCCATGAAGGGGATCTTAAAAAATACGTCCTTCCAAAAATACTTTAATCAGATTTTCTTTCTTATTCCAAACAATATACAGTACACAAAAATAGAGGAAGAATTACTTGATTCAAATGCATTGACTTGGAAAGTTAGTTGGCAGAGGAAGAAAGCTAGAGTAAGACTGAAGAAAATAGAGGTTTTGACCCATTAGATGGGATATTTTACTATTAATCAGATGTTTTGAACATGGCTGAGAATAGATAATTGTCAGAAATAGAAGTATTATTATAACTAAAAAGATAGGATTTGTAACTAGAATATTATATTTTGGCATGAGAAGGGAAATATGAAAATGCTAAGAGGGTTTGAATAAGGGAAGTTTTTGGTTACCCAAATATAACTTACTATAAAAAATTATAAGAGATAGAGGCTTTCTGAAATTAAAAATTAAAAAAGAGAGGAAAAACAGGATATTAATTGAACAAATGGATATTAAGTGCAAATGCAATTTTGGTTAGAAAATATATTTTAAACTGACATTATTAATATTATTAGGAAAATGTAACAAAGATGTTGATATTCAATTGCATATGTATTAACAACAATAAGAATTGTATGTGTACTACTAGAAGAAGAGAAGAAGCATTGGATGGTGTAATATTGGGCCTAGATTGAAGAAGTTAATATGTACTACTGAATTGCTAATGGACCCAGACAACGCGTTGTTTATTGAGCACTTATGATTGTAAAACTAGAAAATTAATAAAATATTTATTAAAAAAAATGCAAAGTTTGAAAAAAAATGGTGTAGAAGAATAATTATGCATTTGGAAGGAAATGGCAACTTTTTAAAACTTGTGAGAAATCATTTGCATTCAGAACTCAGAAGTGTGATTTCACAATATTGCTGTTAATTAAACTAGGCACCTGCCATGTAGAACACAAAGCAAATCATGAATTGGGCTAACTCACCTTTGAAGTGAAGCTTTTGCTATCCCTTCTTTTTCCCTCTCCCTTGTAGGAGCGTGCTATTCGTTAGACATGAAACTGTACAGTTAGCTTCTTTAAATTAATAACGTTATGTTATATCCAAGTACAACTCCTAGAATTCCCAGTCAGCATTTTTAGAAATGGAGTTTGATTAATTGGATAAGTGCCACTTGGGCAGCTGGCTGCATATTCCGAGGTTGTAATCTCACAGTGGTGAACTTGGTAAGGCCACACCTGAAATACTGCATCCAGGTTTGGTTACCACGATGTAAAAAAGATGTTGAGACGCTAGAAAGAGTGCAGAGAAGAGCAACAAAGCTGATTAGGGGACTGGAGGATAAAATATATAAGGAACGGTTGCTGGAATTGGGTATGTGTAGTTTAATGAAGAGAAGGATGAGGGGTGACATGATAGCAGTGTTCCAATATCTCAGGGGCTGCCCCAAAGAAGAGGGAGTCGAGCTATTCTCCAAAGCACCTGAAGGAGGACAAGAAGCAACGGATGGAAACTAACCATGGAGAGAATCAACCTAGAACTAAAGAGAAACTTCCTGATAGTTAGAACAATTAATCAGCGGAACAACCTGCCTCCAGAAGCTGTGAATGCTCCAACACTGGAAGTTTTTAAGAAGAGACTGGACAACCATTTGTCTGAAATGGTATAGGGTTTCCTGCCTGAGCAGGCGGTTGGACTAGAAGGCCTCCAAGGTCCCTTCCAATTCTGTTATTCTGAAAGGGAGTGAGACCTTGGTCCCTACAGTGCAGAGGTTATTCCGTGGACTGGACGGGGCGTGGTTATGTGTGCTTGCCTGCATGTCGTGGATGGGGCTTTGCTTGTTTGTGCTGACCAGTTGCCGGCATGCCACGGCCCATTACTGGTCCACAGACCGGGGGTTGGGGACCCCTGCAATAGTGGGAAGTTCCTTTAAAACCTACTATAAGCTCTCAAAATAGTGTGTGTTATTCCTCAAAACAGGAACATAAAGAAGGTATCCTCAAGAGGTCAGATGTAAAAAAAAAAATGCTCATCCCAGCTTGTTGATGGAAGCATTGGGAATCCGTAAGGAAATTTAAGAATCAGGACAGAAGTAAGAATTTGAAAAATTGTATGTATGTTCCTCCTCTTTTACGTGACTGTTAACAAATGGGTCAGATTGAGGGCTAGCTAAATATATAATTCAGTAATAAGAAGTCTGATTTTGGTGCATAATGAGGTTCTGCGTCTTGAGAGAATATTGTATCATTTCTGTCATCTTTTGGGCATTTTTTAAAAATTTGGTATAGGAAGTGAATGGGCTGCAGTTGCTCTTAGGACAGTGACTTGATTAAATCTCAGTGTATCTGTGTGGTTGCTGTGTAAACTTAACTACTCTCAGTATCCTCTTTTTTGTGTGTGCAAGCTCTCTTTCGCTCAAGAGTTGCTCTGCTCATCCTTGTCAGGCATGCAGCTTTTAGGCACAGTGGAGCCATGTACAAGTTCAGCGCTGACTTACCAAGTGAACGTGATGGACTCTTACAGTGATGAGAAGCCTTTAGTTAGGACACGTGTGGTGGCTCATCCTTTCTAACAAAGTAGTAGGGATTCAACTGCATGGAGTGTTAGTAAAATTGATTATCAAGCTCCCGTTCAGTCGGGGTTCAGGCGCAATCATGGGACAGAAATGACATTGGTTGCTCTGAAGCACAAATGTTCTATGGCAGGGCTCTCCAACCCTGGCAACTTTTATGACTTGTGGACTTCAACTCCCAGAATTCCTCAGCCAGCTTTGCTGATGGAGGAATTCTGGGAGTTGAAGTCCACAAGTCTTAAAGTTGCCAAAGCTGAGGACCTCCCTGTTCTATGGAACCTCAGTGGGGGGAATGCAACCACACTCGAGAGCATTAAGCACCCCTCAGTTCAACCCCGAGCTACAAATAAATATTCTATATCTAATTCTCTTCTCCTTCTGAAGCCACAGCGGAGAATATTTATTATTAGCAGGAATAATGTTGCGTTAGGGCAATATCTGTGCAGAGTTATTATGAAAAAGCAGGAAAGGCATTGTGATTGACAGATATTAAGGAAAAATATATATCTATTTTTATGAACTCTTAACGGTTTCACAGGTACCGGCCGCAGATGGGTAATACTAAGAACTGAACTTTGGAAGCCTAAAACAAAGGATAAAAACAATGTTGATTTCTTCCTCTAGCTCAACACGACTGGAAAAAATAATTTTGAAGGAACCAAAAATTGGCTGTCATTATCAAGATTGGCCAGAGAGGGTGTTTTTTTTTAAATTATTATTTCTTGTAGGCAGAGACCAGAGGTAATTATTTGGAAAATAACCAATTAAGACTCACCCATTTTCTCTCTCCAAAATAATAAAAAAAGCCAAGCAATCAGAGTCTCTCTTCACTGTTTGGATTAGGAGGTAATCCAGTGACAGCATAAAGCTGGGGGTCAGATTCTTTTGGGGTTAATAATACATTAGAAAAGCAGAGCTGCCTTTTAATTGCCCAGCTGCGGGACAGTGAACAGACACACGGAACAGAGCCCAGCCTGAACAATTTGAGGAAACTCTCAGAGGAAACTTTGCAGGATCCAAGCCACAGCATTTGAAAGGAAAGGGGAGGTTTCCCACCAAATAGGGAGAATTAGAGGATGTCCTTGGCTCCCAATCAATGGGTATGCAAGTGCGAGCGAAGGGTTTGGATTTCAATGGGAGTTTCCTTTCTTTTAAAACTTCTGAATGTTCTCATCCGTTTATCCCCCCCCCCTTTCCACCACCTCACAAACAAAACAAAACAAAAAAACAACAATAACAAAAAGCCCCAGGGATTTTTTTGGTAATAGGTAGATTTGGCAGAGCATCTTGCCTAGCTGAGCTTTCCCAGAAAGCAAGTCTGGGATGGTGGTCCCCACGCTGTTGACATTCAGGAGTTAATGGTGGGGTTAATGGGTGATCATTTGGGGGAAGAATGGGCTGGCATTTTAAAAAAGTTAGGTATTACTGCATAAAGTTCTTTATAATTAGCAGGCTTCTTTCCGTGAGTACCAATTATCCAAAGTTGCCAAAAGAAACTTGGTCCTTGTAATCACCACCGGCTTTATGTTTGTAGAATACTCTAATTAAGTGAAGTTTTGGGTGTCTTCTACAGAGAAAGGATCCATTTCAGCTCATGTCTATTTCCTTCTTCTCTGGCATACCAATTCTGTAGTCTGTGGCTTGTTTTTAAATGTTAACATCAGCTAAACTCAGGGTTAACGCTGGGAGCAAGCAAATATAACCTTGAAGTAGACCCTCTTAACTTCCTGATCTTAAAGGATTTATGTGGCCTTCTCCTAATTTTTTCTTAAGAATGATTTGATTGGGGACGGCGGGAAGGTTCATTTCTTCTGATGCTTAAAGGTGAAGGTAAAGGTTCCCCCACACATGCGTGCTAGTCATTTCCGACTCTAGGGGCCGGTGCTCATCTCCGTTTCAAAGCCGAAGAACCAGCGCTTGTCCGAGGACATCTCTGTGGTCATGTGGCCGGCATGACTAGACGCCAAAGGCGCACGGAACGCTGTTACATTCCCACCGTAGTGGTCCCTATTTTTCTACTTGCATTTTTACCTGCTTTCAAACTGCTAGGTTGGCAGAAGCTGGGACGAGTAACAGGCGCTCACTCTGCTACGCGGCACTCGGGATTTGACCCGCCAAACTGCCGACCATCTAATCGACATGCTCAGCGTCCTAACCCACTGAGCCACCGCGTCCCTGATGCTTGGGCTTATTTTAATCCTGAACCATCCCCCACCCCATTTCTTTAATATTTGATATTATTTCAAGTTCCCTTTTCCCCCATTTCATTTTCCATCTCAGGTTTCTCCCTTTACATGTCCACAGCTTGCTCACTCTGAACGTTAGTAAGGCCTTTTGGTTTTTAAGGGTATCTTCAAAGCCAAGTTCCTAAAGGTTTACACCAGGGGTGTTCAGTCTTGTCAACTTTAAGACTTGTGGACTTCAACTTCCAGTTTTCCCAGTCAGAGTTCTGGGAGTTGAAGTCCACAAGTCTTAAAGCTGTCAAGGTTGGACATCTCTCTCTCATGATGATGATGATGATGAATGATGATGATATCCATTCAGTCTTGTCCAATTCTTGGCCGGGTCTCCACATCTTCCGAACTTTCACTGCTTCTTTGAGGTTTTCTATGCTCTGGCTGATGTCAGTTTTGATGGTATCCAGCGACCGTGTTCTTTGACGCTAACTCTTCCAAATATAATTGCTTTCTCCAATGAATTGCCCTGCATGACCGTGCTTCATACCTTGGTTCACCCTACCAAAAATATTGCTTTAAATAATGCCTGGGTGGGGAAATTTAGTATCCACCCAGCATTCATGAGACATGATTGGGTACCTTGATCATTCCCCTAAAGTGGCTTTTATTTGTGTTTAAACCTCCAGAAACAGTTTATCTCACAGCCCAGTGACGAAGGACTCAGAAGCAAAGAACAACAAGGCTTCTGTGAGGGGTTGAGAAGTATGGCAGGAATCTTAGTGAAAGCATTTGCTTTGTGCTGAACAAGCTTCCCCGTCTAATAATATTCAGGAGGAATGCTGCAGCATCATAGAGCAGTCACCTTGATGACTCTCATGGGCCCATTCACCCAACCATTAGGCACATGAAAGCTGCATGATAAGTATTGGAAAAACCTAAGCAATTTGGCTCTTAGCCTGTAGTGTCTCTGTGCATTTGCTTCTCCGAGAAGGATTCAGTGCTTTGTCACAGGACGGTAAATACAGTTTGTCAAAGCTGGGCAAAATGTAATGAAACTCTAGGAAAATGGGTGCTTCTTAATGTCCCATTGGATAAGGACAGTGAAGCCCATCCAGGCATTTCTGATATTGTGATCCTAGAGTCATCAAAGATAACCCGTTTATCAATCAGTCTGTATTTTAGGCAACAAGAATAATTAGGAACTGGTCTATAGCCAGAAGTGTATTGTTGGTTCATATTTTATTTTCAGCACTTACAGCCATAAGGCTCAAAAATGTGTTTGGGGTCACATTGATGTACTTTGAGAATTACTAGTGTTCCAGAAGAAATAAATGAAAATATTTAAACATTTTGGCAAGCTTAAAATGCCCAGTCTTAAATAAGACTATAAATTGGTTGTCAACATCAAGGGTCCCCAGCCCCCACTCCCCCCAGTCCACAGCCTGATACTGGGCCGTGATCCATTGGGAACTGAGCCACACAAGGGGCAAACAAGCAGGTGAGCACATGAAGCTGTTTTTGTGGAAGCGGCATGCACACGTGTGAAACCATCCCCTCCTCCCCTCCACCACCGGTCCACAGGGCCGGAAGGGTTGGGAACTGGTGCTCCACGTGATTTGCATGATGTGGTTTTCTGTGACTTTGTCACCTGCTTGACATGTCCTTCAGCTGCATTTCTGTATCAGGAGTCAACTAATTGTTTAGTGATTCTGAGACTGATTCAGAGCAAGCTACCTGTTGGATGTCTGCCTGAGTTGTTGCTAAAGTCTTCCAAACAGCAGTGCCTGGGAAAGATAAGAGATGACTTCCTATTGGTTATTTTAATTCTGAAGATAAAAAATTTTCTGCAGGAATGGAAAAATGTGCCTCAATATTTAGTTTTAGTGGGAGGAGAAGTAGGCCTTGACTAGCAGAGGTTGTGTCCAAAGTAGCTTTTAAATAAGCAGTGTTAGCAAACTCGCCATTGTCCATCACGTGTTCTATTTATACCACACTAGAAAATCAAGCTATGGATAAACACCTGCAGGGCTAAACCTTCTCTGCTACTGAGGCACTTTTCATATTATCAGTCACACTGGTGGATGAAATGTAGAATTACTATGATTTACTGATGGTTTTTATTCCCTGCTAGTGCCACCCAGATATATATATTTATGTTGCAATGGACAAGCTGCATGGATTCACAAGGAGATAATTCCCATCAGGGCATGTTAGATGACAACAGAAAACACGAGGAGGTTAAAATGAGAATGTAGGTAAGATTGGGAGGATGTCAAAACCAAAAGCTGAAAGAGGCTAGACTTTTGGGGGGTGGGTTTGGGGGGGAATGTAGTTTCTGAATGCCTAAGCTACTTCTAGGCTGATAGGAACGGATGTTTGATCTGTTCTTCAAACCCATAGAGGCTTCATCTTTTCAAACCACAATTGGCCATTGTTGGCTGCATGTCATTGCAGGAGAACCCTAGGGATCTTGGAGTCCTAGTGACAATCACTTAAATATGAGCCAGCAGTGTACTGCAGCTGCCAAAAAAGCCAATGCAGTTCTAGGCAGCATTAACAGTGGGATAGAATCAAGATCACGTGAAGTGTTAATACCACTCTATAATGCCTTCATAAGACCAGACTTGGAATACCAAGTTTACATCCAGTTTTGATCACCACATTATGAAAAAGATGTAGAGGCTCTGGAAAGAGTAGAGAGAAGAGCAACAAAGATGATCAGGGGACTGGAGGCTAAAACATATAAAGAACGGTTGCCGGAATTGGGTATGTCTAGTTTAACGAAGAGAAGGACTAGGGGTGGCATGATAGTATCCCAATATTCGAAGGGGTTACTACAAAGAAGAGGGAGTCAGCCTATTCTCCAAAGCACCTGAAGGCAGGACAAGAAGTAGTGGATGGAAACTAATCAAGGAGAGAAGCAGGAGAACTTTCCTGACAGTTAAAACAATTAACCAGTGGAACAACCTGCCTCCAGAAGTTGTGGATGCTCCAGCACTGGAAGTTTTTAAGAAGAGACTGGACAGACATTTGTCTGAAATGGTATAGGGTTTCCTGCCTGAGCAGGGGGTTGGACTAAATGACCTCCAAGGTCCCTTCCAACTCTGTTATTCTTTTTATACGAGCCAAAAATCAGAAGGAACCTAGTAGCACCTTTCCCACTATCTCCATCCGCACAATCAGCCTGTCTTCACCTTCCCCCATCTCATCCCAGTTTAAATCCTACATTACTTTAGACACTCTACGCATCTAGCTTCAACTCACGGAAGCTGTTAACTTTTAATAGCATTTGTTAATCAGAAAAGTAGCTACTGCAATGAAAAGACACCTTCTCTAACTCGGTACCTCTGCATAAATCAGGATCAACTTTAAACCTCTTTTAGAATAAGATTAATCAAGGTATTATTTTTTACATAAAAGGGGAACTGTTTTATTTATTTATTTATTAAACATCTCCTGGCAGAGGAAAAAAAAATAGTTCCTGATTTCCATACTGTATTTTCCTCTTTGGAAAAGTGTGCTTGATTTATTGCATCACTATCTTTCAGGTTAGTTGTGTTAAAGAGAAAAACATATATGTGTGGCGGAATGAGGATGGGGAGACCAGTAGGATGACTCTTTGACTGGAAACTGGAAGTCTGGAAGGAAAAAAAAATTGCAAAGCAATTCAAGCTTTAAAGAAGACCTTTTTTTAAGGGACCATAATGGTAGACCAGTCATATTTAAATGTGACTAAATCTCATTGTGCTTCTTGGCACCCAGTATGTCGTTTTTGGATGTTTAGAGATGGGTGCTGGGGATATGCTTGGAGATACAGGTAGTCCTCAGTTTATGACCACAACTGAGCCCATTTCTCTTGCTAAGTGAGACATTTGTTAAGTTAATTTTATCCCATTTTACAACCTTTCTTGCCACAGTGGTTAAGGGAATCATTGAAGTTGCTAAATTAGTAATCCGGTTGTTAAGTGAATCTGTCTTCGCCATTAGCCTTGCTTGTCAGAAGGCCACAAAAGGGGATCCATTGACCCTGGGACACTGCACAATTGTCATAAATATGAGTCAATTGTCCAGCATCTGTATTTTGGTCATGTGACCATGGGGGATGCTGCAACAGCTGTAAGTGTGGAAAACTGTCATAAGTCCCTTTTTTCAGCACCGTTGTAACTTCAAACTGTCATTAAGTGAATTGCTGTAATTCAAGGACTGCCCGTTCTTTAGTGCCAATGGATGTAAAGTTGGAGAACATTTTCTTGGACAAAGTTCATTAGCAAGCCTCAACACTATTGTAGTCTGGGCAAAGTATTGGGTGCAAAGATTTCTGCAGTCTCTGATCACCTCCTGCAAGTTTTCCTCAGGGTGCCACCGGTCAGAGAATGCCGTCTGGCGGCCCCCAGGGGGAGGTCCTTCTCTGTGGGTGCGCCGGATTTGTGGAACCGTTTACCGGTTGAGCTCCGGACGGCGCCCAACCTTCGCTCCTTCCGACGGGATCTTAAGACCTATTTGTTTGAACAAGCCGGCCTGGCCTGATGGGTTTTGGGTTTTATTACTGTTTTTAACGTATTTTAACTTATTGTTTTAAGGTATTGGGCACTTTGTTTAATTTTTTCTTAATTTTTGTATTCTTGTACTAGTATTTATTGCCCTGTTCACCGCCCTGAGTCCTTCGGGAGAAGGGCGGTATACAAATAAAATTATTACTTTTTTCTTCCATCAGGCTGACCGGGATTGATGATGGGTTTTTAAATATGTTTTAATTTTTAACTGTGCAGTTAATTTATTTTGGGGCTGTTATTTAATTCTTTTTTAATTTTTGTATTGTTGTTTTTTATTGTTGTTAGCCACCCTGAGTCCTTCGGGAGATAGGGCGGCATATAAGTCCCAAAAATAAATAAATAAATAAATAAATTATTATTATTATTATTATTATTATTATTATTATTATTATTATTATTATTATTATTATTATTATTTTTTTTTTTTTTCTGGAATAATTCCCAGTGGGTAAAAGCTGAGCATCGCAGATAACCAAGAAATCTCTGTGGAAGAACTGAGAAGACTCTTCTGTTTTTCATTCATACTTTGTTATCTCTTAAGTTGTTTTTTTTCCTTCTTTCTTTCTTAAAAACTACACGCGTATGCAAAATGCCTTGAATTAAAATGGTTTGAGAATTGAAATTCTCCCGTTTCATGCTTGAAAGATTTGCTTCGAGTGCGAGACAGCTCCTTCTTCGCCTGCAAAAGTAAATCATTTTAGAAGTGTTTGAGTTTGAAGCAGGGCAATTTAAATTTAAAATGATTTTACCTTTAAACACTTTTGCTCATCACTGTTAAAAAGATAGTTCTTTTCAAGTGCTGGGGTGGAGTATTTATGCATAGCGATTGACTCACCTGCATGTAAATAAGCCTTTATGGGGGAAATCTATAGAGGCTCTATTGCTCATATTGCTTTGGAAATGAACTCACACAATAATACCAATTCAGGCATAATCTTTTGAACTGGGGGGCTTGAATAGGAGACAAACAATCTGCATTGTCCTTATTACTATTGCAGCAAGAAAAGAGCCTAAAGTGTTGAGAATATTTGATCTCGAATGGATGGGATCCTATCAAAGTTCTCTTAAGATGAAATGGAAGATCTGGGGTGTCGTTGCCATATACAGATAGTCCTCGAATTACAACCACAGAATTTCTGTTGCTAAGCAAGATGGTTGTTAAATGAGTTATGCCCACTTTTATAACTTTTATCCCACAGTTGTTAAGTGAATGGTGCTGTCATTAAGTGAATCTGGCTTTTCCCATTAATTTTACTTAGAGGAAAATGGCTAGGAAGGTCGCAAATGGCAACCATATGATCAGTGGACACTGCAAACGTCATAAATATATGTGGTCGTCAAAGTTTGATCATGTGACTATGGGGCTGCTGTGACAGTCGTAAGAGTGAGGACCAGTTGTAAGTCTTTTTTTTCCCCAGAACCTTTGTAACTTGGAACGATCAATAAACAAATAATTGTAAGTTGAGGACTACCGATAGTATTTTGCTGCGTATGCTCTTCACTGGTTAATTAATACCGATCGTCCTCAACCTATGACCATAATGGGGCCCAAACTTTCTGTTGCTAAGTGCGAACAGTTACATGAATTTTGTCCCATTTTACAACTTCTTTGGCCAGAGCTATTAAGGGAATCACTGCAGACGTTCAGTTAGTAACACGGTTGTTAAGTGAATCTGGCTTCCCCGTTGACTTTGCTTATCAGAAGGTCACAAAAGGGGAATCACAAAGCTTTGGGACACGGCAACCGTCATAAATCTGAGCCAGTTGCCAAGCATCCCAATTTTGAGAAAGACTAGAACAGGAAAAGTTACATGCAGCAACCCCAAGATCAACCTGGCACCCTTCACTGCTGGCTCTGGATGAAACAATGCATGCTTGGAAGTCTTGCCTCGAACCATATCTGACTGATATTAGGAGGTTAATAGTTAATGACTTGATGGGTGAAGAGATGAGATAAAAGGACAACGTGGTATGATACATAAATCAATATTTCCCATTAATTAACATTGAGGTTCTCAGATAACTGATATGCATTTTTTTTTTCGTCCTGGGAGGAAAGCAAAATAAAGTCCATTTTTTCAGGCTCAGCTTTGCTCACCGTGAGGGAAAGCTTCCAGAATTTGAGCTGTCAATCCTGATCTAGCCTTTCCTATGCCTGTCATGAGGTCTGCTTCTACATCTCGTTTGCCTGAACAAGCTTTGTCCCATAGTATCTTAAACCATCTCTGCTGAGCAATGTTGTGAGTATTTTTGATTTTCAGGATCTGAAAAAAAAATAGCCTGAAAACAATAATCCGCAATGCATCACAAATCTGTAAAGCCTAGCCCTCCAGCCCACGGTATATTAGGGGGCATGGCTTATATAAGGCCCAGGACAGTCTGATCAATAGCCATTTACTGCCCTGAAATTTGATATTACTAGTCACGACAAAGAGAATGTCATGGAAAATGGAACAATTTTCAAAGGTGCTGGTAGTTCTGTTAGTCATCAAATTAAAAATGGAGTGGTGGGACAGGAAGAAAACACGATTGGCTTTGCTAAAAGAGTCAATGTTGAGGATACCAACTGATTCAGGGAAACCAACTCTCTATTCCAGGGCTTTTCAACCTTTTCACCCATTGTACCACTTTTAGGATATGGCAACATCCGAGTAGCACCAGTCGCCTAGCAAGGTGTCAAAAACTTGATGACCAAAAAAAAAGGGAAAAAAGTCATGAAGTACAGGTAGTCCTCAACTTACAACAGTTTGCTTAGTGACTGTTCGAAGTTACAATGGCACTGAAAAAAGTGCCCCCCAAGCCACAGCCGAGCAAGACACCTGCCTGCCCGCCCGGCGGCGCTCTTCCTCTTGTCCGAGGTTTTCATTGTTGTGAGCATTTCTGTTGAGGATTGGCAGCGGGGATGGGGTGGGGTGGGGGGTTTTATTCCCCCCCCCAATCTGCTGGGTGGTTGCAGCAGGTTTTGGTCACTTCACATGACCCTGGGACGCTGTGACCGTCATAAATATGAATCAGTTGCCAAGCATCTGAATGTAAATCACAAGAGCCTGGAGATGCTGCAACATTCCAGCTGATCGGCGCTTCTTCTGGGCTCAGAAGTGCCAGGATTAGCGCCGAGCTCCAGTTGGAGCCTGGCGCTGATCCTGGTGCTTCTCCTGAGCCCTGACAGCCCTGCAGCTCCAGCCGTCTCTCGCTCAGGCTTGTGCGGTGCTACCACCGGTTCAGCTCATTCCCCTCCCCCGCTACCACTTTTCTAGGATGGTCGCGTACCAGCTGCCAGGTGCCAATGTACCACAGGTAATACCCGTACCAGTGGTTGAAAAGCCCTGCTCTAGGACAGAAGAGGCACCAGTGCTCTCATATCAGATCATACTCTGCTTTGGAACCAGAAAAGGTTCCTATTATAAGGCTTTCAGGCAATCTGCAACCTTCTGTGATGTGCTTCCTTTTCCAGGAAGTTTTTTTTTAGACCGGGATGAAATTCTGGGTGGTTAAGTTTAAGTTTATTAGATTTATATACCGCTTTTTTCCCGTAGGACTCAGGGCAGTTTACAAGGTGTTTAAAAACATCAATACAATACAAAAATTAAAAAAACAATTAAAAATGATTAAATTTGATCCCTGGAAAAATATAAAAACCCCAATTAAAAACTCTCAGCCTGGGCCGGAAAGCTCAAAGAGCCAGGTCTTCAGGTCCCGGCGAAATGAACGAAGGTCGGGGGCAGTCCTAAGCTCCATGGGCAGCTGGTTCCAGAGGGCAGGCGCACCCACAGAGAAGGCCCTCCCCCTGGGTGTTATCCACCGGCAGTCTTTTACCGGCGGCACCCTGAGAAGACCCTCCCTGTGGGAGCGCACAGGACGAAGGGAACTTGATGCCGGCAGCAGGTGTTCCCTCAGATATCCCGGACCCTCGCCATTTAGCGCTTTATAGGTCAACACCAGCACCTTGAATCTCACCCGGAGGGCAACCGGAAGCCAATGCAGCTCGCGGAGTAGAGGTGTTACATGGGAGTATCAGGAAACCCCCATCACAACTCGCGCGGCTGCATTCTGCACCAGCTGAAGCCTCCGAGTGGTCCTCAAGGGCAGCCCCATGTAGAGAGTGTTGCAGTAGTCCAACCGGGAGGTCACGAGCGCATGGGTGACTGTGCGTAGGGCATCTCGGTCCAGATAGGGTCGCAACTGACGCACCAGGCGAACCTGGGCAAAAGCCCCTCTGGTCACGGCTCCTATATGGTCTTCAAAATTGAGCCGTGAATCCATGAGGATTCCCAAGTTGCGCGCCCTATCAAAGTCCTATCAAGGGCTTTTACACGCACAGGAGCCTGTTGCATATCAATTGGATAAGTTTCCCCCTCCCCCATCTCCAGGTCCCCTGCAATTTTTATTATCTACCAAGACTTTGCTTAGCTCAGCATTAAATTCTTAAGTAAGTGAGATCTTTAGAGGTGGGGGGGTGGGGATGGAGGAAACTCAAAGTAATAGCAAGCCGCCCCTCCTTAGCTTCCTTTGCAAAGTTTCCAATTTCACCCTGCTTGGTTGACAAAAGTTTCTCTCTGTGTGTAGACTTCGCTCGCTCGCTCGCTCTTTCTCTGTGCGTCTCGGTCCCTGTTTAATAAAGGTGCGCAGCAAGGGAGTCTGTCTGCAGACTTTTAATTTTGCTTGGAGAAGAATCTGCTTATTTTAAAACTGTATAATTACTGCTGGCTCAAAGCACCCCCTCATTACCAGAGTCTGGAAGGAATGCTGTGTAATTACAGCATTTGTCTTGTGCTAGGAGGGAGCAAAAACTGGTGCGGAGAGGAAGGAGGAGGAGAAGGAGGAGGAGGAGGAGGCGAGGGTGAAGGGAAGGGATCTAGTCTTACTAGGTCTTAAATGCCAGAGGGGGAAAAAGTAAATCTTTTATAGCAGCTTTTCCCTAAGCAGATATCACCCAATCTCAAGCATCTCCTGCTTTCATTCCCACTCCACCCTAGCAGTTAGCTAAGGTAAGTGGGGCTGATTTTTTTTTAGTCTTGCCTCCAAGCTACTTGTAAGGCGGGGCAACAATTAAAATAACATATATGTTAGCAAAAGCCATTGTTATTCATTTCTCTCCCCCTTAAAATAACAGGCAAAGCAAGTAGGTTGCCATTCAGATTTCATTGGGAAGAGATTATTCTCCGCTGTGGAATTATTTATGCAGTGCATTCTTTTTCCTGGAGTGAGAATCAGGAATGGAAATCAGGAATTTTTGTTGTTGTTGTTGTTGTTGTCTTGAGAATAATGGAAAATCTGGGATTCTTATGGGATTTCTTTAACTGTAATTGGCAGTTTGGCATGATTACCCATCAAGATGCCATCATATAATGGTTTGTTGCAGTCGATTTCTTGAAATGGGGCACCAAGGACAGCAGTGGAGTTTTCTGCAGCAATTGGATAACTCATGAAATGGGAGAGACTATCTGTTGTTTATGTAGCCTTTTAGGGTTCACTTCGGTTTTGTTTCAAAAAATATAAAACCAGGCAATAAACAGCAGCCTTCAGTTTAGCCATATCTCCTCCCCAAGTTGGCACGATTACTTTGAGTGAGTATAAATTTCTATCATTTTTTAGCAATCCAGCAAGGGAGAGGAGAATGAGCAAAGATAAATTTGTTACTACTACCTTTATCACATCGTGCAGTGGTGGAGTCAGTAAGAGAACAAGGTGAACCTCAAAACATTTTAGGAGACACTTTTAGCCTCTGCAACCCTTCTGTGATGTGGCTTTTTTTTCCAGGAGGTTTTTGTGGGTCTTTGACATTTGAGAAAAGTTATATAATGGGAAAACAAGAACCCACTAGATCCTGGTTGAGTTAAGGTAGATCATTAACAGTCTTCCTATGATGTTGAAGAATCCAGGGACATGTGGTCCCCAAACACCTGGAAACTGCTGGCTTGAAGATGACTGATCTACTCTACACCAAGAATAAATGACATGTAGGCTCGTTCTATGTTTTGAAACACAACCTCATTATTCAGGACAAATAATAAGGGCTTATTAGAAATTTATATAGCCTCTGGAGAGCACCAGGTTGTCTATCCCAATTCAATCTAATAAAGATTTTGTATCGTGGCTTTCCCCCCCCCCCCCCAATCTTTCCTGTAGAATTTAGAGACTTGTACTGTATATGACAAGCAAAGCCACCTCACCATAGTTCAGAAATTAAGATTAAGATGGGGAGGCTGGTTGGTACTGATGCAGAGCTAATATTTTAAAAAGGAGTTGTGCAGCATATAGGAGGAGGAAGAGGAGGAGGAGGAGGAGGAGGAGGAGGAGGAGGAGGAAATAAGAATATTTCACCTTTGTATGTGTATATGTGCATGTAAGAGAGAAAGAAATGATAAGATGGTCCACGAACCCACAGCCCATTCCTGATCTGTCGGCCATTTGCACTGAGCCACACTGGGAATTGTATATGCAACCTTCCTTAAAAAAATAGAAGCATGAAACTGGATATACCTCTGAGCTTGCTAGATAACAGGAAGAATTAAACTACGCTGTGTCTGGTGAGGAAAGAAAAGCAACAACATGGAACTTCAGGAAAAGGACTGTTGATGAATATAAGGTGGTTGGGTCCTTGGAGAAAGATGTACTTCGGGAAAAACTCTTTTTATTCTTTGTAAATCAAAAATGGGGTTTGTGCTCTTCCTTTCCCTCCTCCCCCCTCTCCCACACATATATGTTCTTCAGGGTATTGAGTCTGTTAACTTTGAAGATAAGGATAGGTGGTATTTGTAAGGATAGATAATAATATCGCAGCTTTTCCATATCAGGTAGTTACTCATAAATCCACACTGATGAACAAAAGCTTGGCTGTGTTTCTCAATCAGGTGTTTTATCGACAATGAAATATGCGTGCTTGAAGAGAGTAAAAGTTAAGAATATTTTATCCTTCTGAATTTGATGTATATCTTATTCCTGTGGCTACATTATACGGGGGGCATATATTTTCTGATTCAATAACGTAGTTATTATACCTTTTTCTTCAGTTTTTTACTGGGGATATTTCCTACTTAAGCATCCTTGTAGAACGAGACTGTGCGAAGAATAGAAATGATCATTGTTGTTCAGCTCTGCAGCACTTTTATCTAGGATTCATAACATGTTCTGCAAAGTTTCGTTAATTCCCTCAGAAACCCAACTGAATTTCATGGGCCTACATCTAGTAATTTAGAAGGTGATGTGTGATATATGTGAAAATTATTGAGCTAATTATGGCCTTGCATTCTAAAATCTTGTCTTTAATGCTTACCACCAAATGTTTTTTTTTTTATTTTCAAAGTTTGGAATAGCCAGCTTATGGCTACGTGTTTCTTCACTTTTATAATGCAAGATGTGGAAATTCTGCATTCATTTCATAAGACCTGGAAGAATTCTGTCTTGCTGAATTGCTTTTTTGCTTACTCCTTTGAAATTATTCTGAAATTTAACCTGGTTTGAAATGGTGGATTGATTTACTAAAGTAATAGACTTTAGAACGACTACATCAACAGGTTTGGCATATACAGTAAAAATCTCAGGTCCAATCCTTCATTTCTCTGGTATCTAGGAGAGAATAAGATAAGAATATAACATTTCTTTGTAAGCCATTCTGGAAAAGCCTTTTTTCCACAATAAAAAAACCCCAATGGCTCAAAATGAAAAGTAAACATAAATTTGGGCGTTGGAAAACATTGAAACTCTTCCATTCCCCAGTCCTTCAAGCGCAGCGTGAAAACAATCTGGGAACATTGTCCAGCCTGCTGACTTTAAAACACGAAAACAAGGAGTACAAAATAATTGCTTTGCCCTGAAGGATAATAAAAGCACTCTCATCTCCTCATGCAAAGGAGAAATAAAATAAATGGCTTGTGCCTCCCTCCCCCATGCAAGCCTGTACTGCATGCAGTGCTTTTTTTGTAAAAGAAAAAGGTGCCGGAACTCACACATGTCATACAACCTGCCTTGCCTACCCTACAAGGTTCCATCCAAAAAAGGTGCCGGAACTCCGTTCTGAGCGTTCTATGAGGAAAAAAAGCCCTGACTGTATGCCTTTATAAAAATATAAAAGCAAAATCCTAGCAAACTGAACAGTCTTCCAGCCCCAGTAGCCTAGGAGCTGGGATGGAAGCCGCTGAGACGATGTGACATGTTTACAGAGCTCCTGAGCCACTTTTGAACTACCGCCTTATGTGGAAGTGCCGAGTTTATCAAATCTTTCTGACTCTCCCTCTTTAAACATTTTGATTATAAATTCCTCCAAGCAGGAGGCAGTGAATCATCTCAAATGATAGTAAATGACGTGGCTTGGATTGCAGATAACTAACTAGCTGAAATGTCTTAGAATCCCCAGCCTGCTGAGAATTGCCTAGGAGTTCCTTTTAGAGATATACAGGAGCTTGGGGAAAGCAAGTTATCTTAACTAATTAGGTGCTTTTTAGTTCTTGGCAGAGAAGGTAGAGAAATTCAGTGAAAAATTTTTCATCTCTTTAATGATGGGTTGAAAAAAGCCATGTGATAAAACTGGTCTCTGTGTGGTAGATTAACACGATATTTTCTAAATTCTTTTCCAAATGTAGTTTATGGGTTATCTCAACATGGAATCTCTTATTCTTCACCTCATCTCTTTTGAACATGCATTAGTCTGAGATAAGGTCTTTGTAGATTTCACTCCATGGGAAGATTCCTGCAACATTTGCTCTCCAACTGTTTTGAACTACAGTTCCCGTTATCCTTGCTTATATTGCTGACCAGAATAGAGCAGAATATCTGAAAGGTACCACATTTGGAAATGTGTGGCTTTCACAGGAAGGGCAAGTGATATCATGTGCATTATGGGTGTCACTGTGCAAATGACATGATGCATGTGATGTCGTTGTGGCTTGTAATGGACACTTATGACCCACATGGACTATATGGATATGAACATTCAATATTGTTTTAATATTTTAATATGGATATTAAAAAAGGCAGATCTCTTGGCCTTCTCGCCCCACCTCTGCCTTGCCCATCATGATGGAAACTTTTGAACTTTCAAGTCCATTCCTTCATAGTGGGAGGCAGACATACCAAGCAGTGCCTGCTAAATCCTTGTGGGTCCATTACACAGCAGCATTCACTGGCCACAGCAGACTCTGAAGAACAATTTTAAATGCATGTGGTTTAGCCTTGATTCAACCCAGCATAGCTCTATTTGTTTATTCTGCAGATTTCTTTAAATTAGTATTTTTTAAAAAATCCTTTTTTCTATTGTTGTTATATTATTTTCAGCAAATGGTCTAGGAAATGTCTCATCAGAACCTTCTTTTTAACCTTCTTTAGGGAAAAACAGGAGAGAATTAGAAATACATCTGTTTCCAGCACCTGTTAAATATGGAAACCTTGTAAAGATGGAGCACAGATGTGAGGTTTGTGAGGTACCTGAGATCCTATAACAGGGGTCTTGCCTGGCTGAAGAATTCTGGGAGTTGAAGTCCACAAGTCATAAAAGGGCAAAGCTTCAAGACCCCTGTCCTATAATGATTAGTGTGGAATAAATATACAGAAGAGCAGATCCACTACAGTCCCTTCATTGCCTCTCCTGCATTGTCATTTCAGCAAGACTCTGAAAAAGGCCCCATTGTAATAATGCCTTGCCTCCTTCTTGTTAATTAACACCCATTGGGGGATTAGCAACGTCTGGCAGTTAAAACTTCCAATCCTGCCCCATTTTGCATGAGGGTGATCTGCCCATTTACTCTGGTAGGCATTGTTCCCCGCCCTACAATCTATCAGCCCTCACTTCAGGAAAAAGAGGTTAATGTACTCCCTCACTGAGTTAATGAGGGCCAGGAATTACATCAGCAAACTGCAAACAGCAGCTCTAAAGTAACACAGGCCTTCCCGGGAGGTTGTTGACAGGGCCCATTATATCCTCTGTGTCTTTGTTTCATGGACTCTCCCCAACTTGCATCAGCCTTTTGCAGCTCCTTGTCATCAATAACGGGGTCAAGCACCTCCATACAAAGAGGTGCATCCTGGCTTTTTTGCCCGTTCAGAAACAACTTGTATCTGTGGATGGGCTGATTTCTGTCAGGATGGGCGACAGGAACCATTTAGCACACCACAAAAGCTTGGCTGAAGATGTCTTTTTCCTTTATGGTGACCTCCACTGCTCCCTTCTTTGGTTTTCCAAGTACAGTACAGCAGTGCCAAAAGGGGAATTGCCACGTCTCTTTCCCATGCTTCCCACAGAGATTATAGCAGAGGCAAAGAAAATTGTCAGTTCGCAACCCAGAGATTGGCTTTTATATGGTGGCTGGCTGACTCGCTCTATGATCTATGTTCAAATATCAGTGTCTAGGCCAGGGGTATGTCTTCAAACCTGGCCCTTTTATGACTTGGGGACTTCAACTCCCAGAATTCATCACCCAAGCACATTGGCTGAGGAATTCTGGGAGTTGAAGTCCAGAAATCATAAAAGGGCCAAGTTTGAAGACCCTTGGTTTATATTTTTTAAAAAAATCAGATACTAGACCGGTATATGCCTTCAGCTTACAGCCAGTCACGATGTGATCTACAGTTTGACGTGGGACTCGCAGTCATACTGAGGGGAGGATACTACCGTGTTTCCCTGAAAATAAGACCGGGTCTTATATTAATTTTTGCTCCAAAAGACTCATTAGGGCTTTTTTAATCCAGTTAGGGCTTATATTCAGGGAAATACAATACTAAATGCATCCATCTGGCTGCCGATCTTAACGGGCTTATTTTGGGGGTGGGGCTTATATTACGAGCATCCTGAAAAATCATTCTAGGACTTCATTTTCTGGTTGGTTCTTATTTCCGGGGAAACATGGTGTGCCCCATTTATACAGAGAATCCCGGCAGATGCCGTGTGAGCTACAAATCCTATTCAAGTTTGCCCATTGCTGACATGGTAGTTCAAAGCCTGTGACCTTTTTTTGTTTATGTGTGGGGGGTCATTTATATGTCTTCCTATGCCTGAAAGTCCAGTTGTCTAGTTCCACCCAGTCAGACGATTCTGAAGACTTTCCTGGCTCTCACAATACAAATGAAAACATGTGCCCTATGGTTCTTGAACTGAAACAGCCTCCATATTACATATTTATTTGATTGATATAAATTGATTTTTTTTCTTTATATATGCACTGGAAATTATTTTCCTGTATGAGTATTAGTATCAAGCTAGGACAAAGTTTATGCTGCCGATCCCTTTACAAAAATGTTCTCTGAATAAAGTCATCCCTTATACTTTAGTGTTGTAAATTAAAGCGGTTTCTCACATACTACAAAATACTTTCATGTTTGCCTTTTATTTTCAAGATCCTGTTAGCGTGCTTTTGAAGGCAAAACCTCTTTGCACTAAAATATAGATTGATTATATAGCTTTTATTTTGGAGAAGGGAGGGGGAAGTTCTTGAAAATCATCTGAGTAGACCAGCTGAATCAATTAATTCTTTGGTGATGAGTATGTGATTCCCTTACTTAAAATTGTTCAGACAGGAAAAGCCAATGTACATTTTTAAATGTGGAGTCATTTTTCTCTATATATATTTTTTAGCAATCAGTACTTTAACAAATTATCTGAAATGGTCAACTCTTCTATTGACTATGCTTTCCCACTGTTATTTATGCAATTCTTGTTTCAACCTCACTTGCCCTAAAAAGAAAATCAGATGCTCAAGAAAGCTTTATTGATTCTTTGCATTTATTAAAAAAATGTATTATGCTACACCAGTATGGTATAAAATTAAGGTAAGGAGAATTAAGAACATCTAAACTCAAGTTCACCCTCATCTATGGAAATTCACTATAAGTAACTTCAGACTAGCCACAAATCCTCAGTCCGGTCTCTATCCCAAATTTACTTTGTGGCAAAAATGGGAAGCAACAATATTATTATATGTAGATCTCATTGAACTCCAGGAAAAAAGGGGTGTACAGGTAGCCACCAATTTAATGACCATGATTCAGCCCCAAATTTCTGTTTCTAGGTAAGACAGTTGTTAAGTGAATTTTGCCCCATTTTATAACCATTCTTGCCATGGTTGTTAAGTGAATGACTGCAGTGGTGAAGTCAGCAACATGGTTGTTAAATCAATCTGGTTTCCCCATTGACTTTGCTTGTCAGAAGGTCACAAAAGGTGATCACATGACCCCTCCAGGACACGGCAACCGTCATAAACATGAGTCAGTTGCCAAGCGTCTAAATTTTGATCATGTGACCATGGGGGATGCTGCAACGGTTGTAAGTGTGAAAAATGGTCATAAATCATTTTTTTCCAGTGCCATTTTAACTTTGAACAGTCACTAAATAAACTATTGTAAGTCAAGGACTACCTGTATTAAAAGTTTTGAGTAGTTTCCCAGTTTTATTATCTCCATAAAATGAGAGATTTGTGTGCTAGTCAGTTTTTGGCTGGATTGGAAAATTTCACCAAAGACGTTTCAATTGAAACCTTGAAATGTTATAGTCTACCATTGCCTTTCTCGTGTATGCTGATTGCAAATCTAACAAAGCCAAAATAATTTATTCCTTACTCCTTTGTAGCTTCAGTCAATTTTTTTTTAGTGGGTTAGGACGCTGAGCTTGTCGATCAGAAGGTCGGCAGTTTGGCGGGTCGAATCCCGAGTGCCGCGTAGCAGAGTGAGCGCCTGTTACTCGTCCCAGCTTCTGCCAACCTAGCAGTTCGAAAGCACGTAAAAATGCAAGTAGAAAAATAGGGGCCACTACGGTGGGAAGGTAACAGCGTTCCGTGCGCCTTTGGCGTCTAGTCATGCCGGCCATATGACCACAGAGACGTCCTCGGACAAACGCTGGCTCTTTGGCTTTGAAACGGAGATGAGCACCGGCCCCTAGAGTCGGAAACGACTAGCACGCATGTGCGGGGGAACCTTTACCTTTACCTTTAGTCTAGTGAAAAGAATGACTAGGGGATGACATGATACCAGTGTTCCAATATTTGAGGGGCTACTACAAAGAAGAGTGGGTCACCCTATTCTTGGAAGCACCAGAAGGCAAGACAAGAAGCAGTGGATAAAAACTAATCAAGGAGAGAAGCAACCTAAAGAGAAATTTCCTAACAGTGAGAACAATTAACCAGTGCAACACCTTGCCTTCAGAAGTTGTGGGTGCGCTCCATCATTGGAGGCTTTTAAGAAGAGATTGGATAGCCATTGGTCTGAAATGCTATAGACTGTCCTGTTCGAGCAGGAGATTGAACTAAATGACCTTCAAGGTCCCTTCCAACTCTGTTATTCTATGTTGTATGTGCAATTATTTGCTTGTTAGCATACCCCCAAAATTAAAAACCCGTGGAAGAAAATCTTTTCCTCTATCAATAATAGACATCAACTGGCAAGGTGATTTAGCTTTAAATCTTTATCCAGGTTAATATTAGTCTTCATATTATCTCAGAGTGAGTGATACAGTATACTGATCAATAAAGCAATGGCACCAAAATTATTGTTAACAAAAGATAACCTACAACAATTAAAACATAATTAAACAAAAAGTGCCATCTTCCTTTTTAATTTTCAAATATATAGCTTATCTAAGCCAAGTTCTTAGAACTTGACTTAAGTACTTTAAGTGGTTCGTCAGTTAGATCAACATCTCTACTAACTATCCAGCTAAGCAAATAACCAACCAAATCCTTTCATACAAACATTTACTGAGCTCACAGATCAAGTCCAACATTTTATCCCACTGTTTTATTCCAAACATTTTGAGAGCATCAAGTTTGGGGATGTTGTTAGTGCTTCTACCACACTAGTTTTCTCTTGTGTGGCACTGGACTTCAAAATTCGTTTAATCCGCAGGCCCTGGATTTTAGCATGACTATTCCATGGATTTCAGTATGAGTAGCAAAAGGCAGTAAAGATTCTCAAGAATCAAAACCAAATAATTCCATTTGTTTGGGTTCCCATAGGGAGATTTTTAACAGTTCTTCCTATTCAGGAGGCCCAAATGACCAGTTAGGGTAGGCCAAAATAGACTACTAGACCATTAGAATACTTTAGTGCATAGAAATTACTCCAAACCAATAAGCACCTCGGATAGCTTATTACACCACCAGAGATTAGAGAGTAAAATTCTTCACTCTATTTTCAGTGAAAAATGTATAGTTTTAAACCAATAGGATGCCTACTGTCCATGTGCTATCCAAAGCTCAAGTTAGCTTCAGAGGAAGCTTTATATATATTTTTTAATTCCATTTATATCCCGCCAAAATATCCACCCCCAAAATAGGAACTCTTCCCTCCCCTAAGAGACATTTCTTTTTCCATACTGCTTGATGGGAGCAAACAAATAAATACTGTAATACTCTTTGAACATGCGATTGGTTGAAAGAGATAGCATGGGGGAAAAAGGGGGAATGCGAAATGAAAAATAATAGTGAAATTCTGGTCTGCCTTTAGTTATTAGGCAATGATCCCTGAACTTACAGGTCGAATTGGTGGAGAAGAAAGCAATATGAAGAGGGCAGACCAAGGTCCCAAAGCCTCATGAATATTAAAACTCATACAATCTCATTTTTTTCCTGAATGATAAGACTGCTGGAAAAGGCTGTTCTAATGCTCCTTTCAGATTTTTGGGCTGTGGGCTAGAGGAGGTTTGCTATAAAATATAGAAACATTGACAAAGAGGATTTGGGCAAGAAGGAATGCTATATCTCTTTGCCAAGGATTATACTGGCATCTTTTTAAAAATAAACTCACTCTCTCTCTCTCTCTCTCTCTCTCTCTCTCTCTCTCTCTCTCTCTCTCTCTCTCTCTCTCTCTCTCTCTCTCTGTGTGTGTGTGTGTGTGTGTTTCTCTGTGTCTGTGTTAATTCCACCCTATCCCACTGTAACAGTAGCAGTATCTCCAGTTTGTTTTTTTAAGTCAAAAGAGCCAGCTGTAAATTTCTGCAAATAAGTCAAGGGGAAACAGATGCTATGCGTAATCTGGATCAAAAACAGCAGATTAAAATAATTCATATCTAAGCCATCAAATAAACTATGTGTACTGCTTCAGGTCTGAGGGAGAGAGTTTGGGGAAGAAGAGTGACTTTTATCCACCTTGATTTAATTCCGTTTTAATTCAGCCTATAATGGTTCATTCTGTAAGGAATCCTTTGTGAGAAATGAAGATAGAATTTTCCCCTCCTTCATTCTCAGTTATGCTCTTATTTCATCGGTGTTACCATTACAGTTGAAAGTCTTAGTGACTCTAGGAGGCAATGCTCATCTCCGATGGGAGCTAGCTTTCTCTTAAGACATTTACAGTATGTGGTCATCTGGCCAGCATGACTATATGCCGAATTACAAAACACTGTTACTTTCCCACTGAAGTGGTGTCTATTAATCTACTCATATTTACATGCTTTCAAAGTGTGAGACATACAGGAGCTAAGGCAAGTAATGGGAACTCACAAGTTGCTCAGGTCTCAAATCCAAGCTATCAGATGTCCATCTGACAAGCTCAGCATCTTTAATTTAATTGGCTGACCCTATTTGGATAAAGATAGTCCTATCTTTGGCCAACTAGGGAAAGAGTAATGGTGACCAAGCGGGTGGGCTCTAGATGGAGCACCATGTGATCAGATTTGAGGAGGATTTTGTTCTCAAATTGAACCCCAAGTTGTATCTCTCAGACTCGGGAGAAGGGCGGTATACAAATATAATAAACTAATATGCTAGTCAAAACTTAGTTATCCTTCAGATTTTCTATGAATTTTGTGGTGTTCTCAACTGCAAAGTGGTACCACAACATATGATGAATTGGGTGCCCTAAATCAGGTTTGACTCCTTATGACTGTATGAATAAATGCTTTTCAGTTAAAAAAAAAGATGGTGATATTTCCAAGGACATTGAAGCAATATCATTGGTCCTGCCCATCCCTCTGAACTTTTCTTTTCCTTTTTCTGAAAAAATTATTAGCTGTTCATATGATATTTATTTCAGAACCCATCTCTTTTGGACTGGAATAAACTGACTGATTCTTCTTATAGTCTATACCAGTGTTTTACAAGATCTGTGGACACGTTGACTGGGGAATTCTGAGGGCTGAAGTCCACACATCTTAAAAAATGCTAAGCTTGAAAAACACCTGTCTGTAATATTCTTAGTAACCATCTCCAGATCCATAACTTGTAGACAACTTTTTTCTCTTAAACTTTTTTGCAACCACATATTAACTCTAATGCCATGACTTTAATTTGGGTTGTGGGTTGTTGTTGTTTTTTCCTTTTTTCTTTTGGTCCCAAAAATATCTTTACCTTTACCTTACCTTTTTTTTACTATTTGGGTGAAAAGATTAATATGGTACTTATTGTTCAAAAATGTATACATGGTGAGAAAATATGTTTAAAATGTCCATTTAAGAAAATGTCTTCAAATACACTCAATCACACACACACACACAAATAATGTATGCATTAATCAGAAATAAAACCAACACATAACCAACTGGTAGGTCGTTAGCCAAAATGTATTTAACTTGTGAAATGGTTTGCACAATATGCGGATGGTGTGTCTCTGTATTGTAGAACAGAACTATGGCAGCCTTATGTATGTCTAGCCGACATTGTTGTCGTTTAGTCTGGGCAATTATTCTTTTCCCTTTCACAAAGGCTAACTTAAGTCATTGACTCCAGGAAAGCTGGCGACTGCCTAATTTCCCAAGCCTTTCTTGCTCCATTACAGTTTCTATTGGTTTTTCACTGCAAGATGTTCTTGCCTTGAAGTTTCGTGTTTCTTCATCCTGGTCTACAATGGCCCTGGAGTTCTTATCATGACCACATCAGCATTCTCAGTTCTCTTAACCTCAGGCTGAAACTAGCTGAAAACAAGAAGACTCTGGGGTGGGCAGTGGCTGGAGAGGCAAGAGAAACAGGTTTGTACCTTCACACTGGCTATCTGTATCCTGTGTATAAATCACAGCTCATTGAACAAGTTGGTCAGGCAAAACATTGCTTGTGTACAGAGGTCTTTTGTCACCACAAAGAGAGCCGCTTAAATTGACCAATGTAGCAGAAAGCTCTGAGCACTATCTATTGATGTGTATCGTGTATTGAGTTATTTTCTTTTTTTTTCTCAGGGTCTAGCTTCTCATCTGTTGCCGGGGGTGGGGGGAGGGAGGCAGGATTCTTCTTTCTTCGCCTTTCGCCACCCTTCTCAATCCTAAAAGAGACCCCTCTTTTCCTTCTCTTGTTTTTTACCCCTTGCTGAGGGAATTGTCTTGGGAGCTGAATAGGACTGTGGGTATTCAGAGGGTGACGGAGGCCCTGACCCACTGGTGCCGGCAAAGCAAAAACACGATGTAGGGCAAAACAATCACAACTTCACAACTCCAGAGGACCTTTTTAATGGGTTGCCCTGCACTCAATGGCTATTGTGTGAGAGGCAGTAAATGTGTACGAGTGTGGTTGGAACGGTTAGTGAAGTAGGAGAATAAATGTCTGCTCCGTTGTTGTTAGCATCAGCATCTCTCCTCTGCCAGCCAGACTTTACAAATAAATCATGTCAAAAGCAAATAGAGGTTACGTTATTTTAGTGCTTTTCAGAGTTGGGGGATAAAGCAGCTACATGGGAGATTCAGTTTCTGGTGACGCCTGTAAATGAACTGAATAGCATGAGCGCAAGGTGTCTGCCGAGTTATGCATTATTAACTCCCATGCATTATTAAACTCCAGTCATGTTAGATAGTCATTGTTCTACTCATGAAGAAAGACAGGAAGAGGCAACCGTTTCCTTTGACTCAATAGAGCTGTTTCTTCTCTTGTAAACTCTAGCTATTAACTGAAGCACTTGATGTCGCCTTATTTCAGCACGGTGACAAGGAAAGGCCTTTTTCCCCCCTCCCTGTGGCTTTTTCAGACAGCTGCTCTGAAACGGAGCTAGTGTATTTCGCATTCAGGATTAGTAGGAAATCCCAGTTCAATAAGGAGAGGGTCTAATGCCATTTCCTTTTCTCTTAAAATTCTATAGACTCTTCAAGCTAGCAATGTAGCTAGCTAGTTGTGCTTGGCCTCTAGCTTGTATTAGCCAACATCTTGACTCATTCTCTTATTAGAAAAAGCCCAGTATCTGTCTTATGGATCTGTAGAGTCAGCTGCTGAATCAGCCTCGCCTCAGATGCTTTATCACACAAAAATAATAAAGGAAAAGTTACGTAAATTTCTTCTGGAGTTTTTGACATCATAAACCAATTCTTCATAATCAACATGCAATTCTTCAAAAGAACATAAAACTACGTATCAGATGAGAAGGAGGGCACACAAACTTAATAAATACATATCAGAGGATAGGGGCATGGATCATATATATATGATCCATATATATATATGTTAAATGTTTGTTAAGCATTCAGAATACACTTGCTTAGTCCCAGACACGGGACAAATCTTATTTCCTGTTTCAGCAGTGGCAGCTCATATTTGTGTAAATTTTTTTAGCTTGCTAACAAAGAATAAAAGGAGACCGATATGATCATTTCAAACTTATTTGTTTGGCTGGCTGATGAGAACAAATAAGTTTGAAATGATCATATCGGTCTCCCTTTATTCTTTGTTAGCAAGCCAAAAAAATTTACACACACACACACACACACACAGTTTGGTCGGCAGTTTGGCGGGTCGAATCCCGAGTGCCGCGTAGCAGAGTGAGCGCCTGTTACTCATCCCAGCTTCTGCCAACCTAGCAGTTCGAAAGCATGTAAAAATGCAAGTAGAAAAATAGGGACCACTACGGTGGGAAGGTAACAGCGTTCCGTGCGCCTCTGGCATCTAGTCATGCCGGCCACATGACCACGGAGACGTCCTCGGACAAGCGCTACATATATATATGTCTTAGAAACTAAAGATTTCAAGAATTAAAGAAACTAAATCCAGATCCTCCCAATTGTCTTTCATGATCAAGTATTCAGTCATAAGATTGCATTTCAGGCCATAAAACAGAAGAGCAAGTCCTTCATACATGAGTTCATTCTGTTTGGGGGCTAAATATTAACTAGGAGGCTTTTTAAAGCAAATCCTTTCCCTAAATTAAGTATTGAACTTTTATGTTTTTGTATATCCCTCCAGATCACTTCAGAACATGGCATTATTTTGTATTGTAGCAGCCCTAATTCAACCATTGCATCCTGCAAAATAACAGCACGCAGTAAGCTAAGCCAAGGAATAAATCATTTTAAAATGATCCATCCCTTTGATGGATTCAGGATTCAGTTCAGGATGCAGTATTGAAAAGGGCTGAAGATGCTGAGAATAATCAAAGTTGCATATCTAGATGAGAGGAAATGGGAAGAAATAAAGGATGGTTTAGTAGTTGGCCCTTTGCTAATCTAGGCAAGAGGCAGCTGTGAGAGAACATTCAAAATTTTGCAATAGTAAAATCTCTCCACGGAGCTGCTTGTGAAATTTGTGGCAAGCAAAGAAGAGCATTAGAAGATTAGAAAGTTGTGAAGAGAACACAAGGCTGGAACTGGTAGACCTACATTATTTCTTTCCCTACTTCACAACTGTTTAATAGGATTTTACTCATCAGTGTGTCCCTTATTACTATGTATTTGCATTTCAGCTTTCCATACCAGGTACATTGTAAGCTTAGAAAAGCTTCTTCTGATTTGGCTTGGGGAGATCAGTTGATGCAAACTGGAGGAAAAGAGGTACTAAGTTCTTAGGAGGCCTCAAACACTTTAAATATATAAATCACTTTGTCAGCAATTTGTGTATTATCCCCAAATGTTTTGTTCAGTATAATGGTGTAAGTCTCTGTGAAATGTAGTTTTCTAGCCATAAGAACTGACACACTTTCAGTCATCCTGAGCAGCTAGAATGGAAGCGTTTTCCCTGTATTTCTATGCTTGGTTGAAAGGTTGGCACAAGAAAGTTTGCTCCACAAAATGAGGGATCAGATTAGGGTTGCCAGAACTGGCTTGCAAAAATCCAAATTGACCACCAGATGGCAGCAATTTGGCAGCACACACTGCTCGGGCCTGCCAGCTAGTGGCCACCCAGTTTTCTGCAGCTCAGATTTGATAGGCATAGACAAGATGGCTCCATTTCTGTCATCATTCCATGCACTCAAGCTGAAACCAGAAAGTGTTGAATCTTGGTACAATAATAATTCAGCACTCTTCAGTATAACCTCTTTTGCAACATACTGGTTTGGTTCGGAACAGAATATTGTCTGCTTGTGCATCAAACAACTTTGATGCTTTGACAGTGCTTCCTCTCTCTCATCCCTTCTCAGCATTTAGAATCTCACCTACTCATCTCCTATCTTCATCACTCCATATGGCACTACCATACTACATACAGAACATTCTGATAGGCTGCATATAGCAAAATAGGTCAGAAGTTACGTGTATTTACTTGCTTGTGTTTGTTTTTCCATGATAAACAAAAATGTGTAATTGTTTGTCACCTCAAATAGTTTTATGCTTTGTGCAGTGGAAATAATGAATGTGTTCAGCTCATCTGTCCATCAGAATCTATTTTTTTTCTTGATTTCACAGTCCTGAACCTGGCATGGAACCAAATCAAGTAGAATCTGTCTTGATACGAATGACACAAAGTTTCTATGCATATTCTCTCATCAAACCGATAAATGCTTAATACAGGTAGTGTTAAGTAAATAAAGTAAGCATACGTAATCCTCGATTTACAAGAGTTCATTTAGTGACTATTCAAAGTTACAACACCATTGAAAAGAGTGACTTACGACCACTTTTCACACAACTATTGCAGCATCCCCATGGTCACATGATCAAAGGCAATTGGTTCATATTTATGACGGTCGAAGTGTCCTGGGGTCATGTGATCAGCTTTTTCAGCCTTCTGACAAAATCAATGGGGAAACTAGACTAACTTAACAACTGTGTTACTAACTTAACAACTCTGATAATTCACTTAGCAACTGTTGCAAGAAAGGTTATAAAGTGGGGCAAAACCCACGTAAATATTTCACTTGGTAACATACTGTAAAGGCTGGGGTCAATTGTGGTCCTAATTTGAGGACTATCTGTAGTGAGATATACACTTGGTTCCGACTATTTGCACTAAAATGTTAAAGTTATTCTAAGAAATTGCAACCCAAGCTATCTCTTGAGCAGGGGAACTGCTCTTTTTAACTGCTGCTGCTCAGAACTTTGGGCCAGGAAAAATCTCTGCGCTTTGCCCTGACTGCAATCCCAGTCTGAAAGGTTAACGTTTTCCAGCATACTTTAAACCAGTTCTCCCCAAATCAAGATTCACTGCTCAGTTATGTACTGTACTGAGCTGGGAAGAGGACGACATTCCTGGTGTGGTCATCTCGGAGGTCATAAAAAAATAGATGCTGATACAGGCCATTTGACAAGTCAGAATTTCCTGTACAAATGTGCCCTAGATGTGTTTCTCGGCTTACTTCTGCTGAATGCTTCACAAACATCTTTTCCATTGCTTGTCTTAGGCCCTTTTGTATTACAGGTGGTCCTTGTTTAGTGACCACACTCGGGGCTGGCAACTTGCTCAATAGTAGTAGTAGTAATAGTAGTAGTAGTAGTAGTAATAATAATAATATAATAAAATAGATCATAAAATAGAGAAAGTCATAGAAAATGATAAATAGTAGTAGTAATAGTAGTAGTAGTAATAATATAATAAAATAGATCATAAAATAGAGAAAGTCATAGAAAATGATAGAGTTAAACTGCTCTGGGACTTCAGTATTCAAACAGACAAGCACCTGCAACATAACACCCCGGACTTAACAATTGTCGATAAGAAAGACCAAAAAGTCTGGATAGTGGATGTGGCAGTGCCTGGAGACAGCATAACAGATGAGAAAGAACTGGAGAAGATAACAAAATACAAAGACCTACAAATAGAAATAGAAAGACTGTGGCAAAGGCAAGCAAGGGTAGTACCAATAGTCATAGAATTCTGGGAGTTGAAGTCCACAAATCATGAAAAGGCCAAGTTTAAAGACCCCTGCCCTGTACCATTTAGATAAATGGCTGTCCAGTCTTTTCTTAAAAACTTCCAGTGTTGGAGCATTCTGGAGGCACGTTGTTCCGCTGATTAATTGTTCCAACTGTCAGAAAATTTCTCCTTAGTTCTAGGTTGCTTCTCTCCTTGATTAGTTTCCATCCGTTGCTTCTTGTCCTGTTTTCAGGTGCTTTGGAGAATAGCTTGACTCCCTCTTCCTTGTGGCAGCCCCTAAAATATTGGAACACTGCTATCATGCCCCCCCCTCGTCCTTCTCTTCATTAAACTAGATATGCCCAATTCCAGCAGCCGTTCCTTATATGTTTTAGCCTCCAGTCCCCTAATCATCTTTGTTGCTCTTCTCTGCACTCTTTCTAGAGTCTCAACATCTTTTCTACATCGTGGTGACCAAAACTGGATGCAGTATTGCAAGTGAGGCCTTACCAAGGCATTGTAAAGTGGTATTAACATTTCACGTGATCTTGATTCTGTCTCTCTGTTAATGCAGCCTAGCACTGTGTTGTGAAGCAGTCACTAAGTGAAACTGTACCTGCACTTCTGGAGTTCTTAGACCTGGTTGTCAGTAATCCACGTAATCACTAGATGATAGCAAAGTGAACATTTTCTGTATCTCTTTCAAGCGTTTTTCAATATTGGAAACTTGAAAATGTCTGGATATCAACTCCCAGAATTCCACAGTCAGCCATGCTAGCTGAGGAATTCTGGGAGTTGAAGTCCAAACATCCTCAAGTTGCCAAGGTTGAGGAACACTGAACTAGTGAGTTCATGTAGTAGCCTTCCAGATTTTTGCAGTCAAGATCTGATACCCCTAATTCCACTTGCTATTTTTGGCTGGTATAAAAAGATTGGAGAATGTCTGCTTTCTAGTGCAATGGAAAAATAACACGGAGAAATGAGAACTGTTAAATATTCCTTGGGTGTGGTTGGGTGAGTTCAGCAGGTCAACTGCTTTTCCCAAACTCATCAACTTTTATTTGACAGCAAATAGTTTTGTTTTGTTTTGATGTAAGAGGTTTTAGAAAGCATTTTAATGAATAGAGGCCAAGATCATCAGTTCCTTGGCCCACACAATGCAGTATGCCTGAATGTGGGAAAGGGAGGGTACTTCAGCCCTCCCTTCCCTGCAAAATAATAAATGGATTTTCCCCCCACTGAGAACATCGGCTGAGTGAAGAATAGGAGAAATTTCCCATGCAGTGGGTGGGCGGGCGGGCTGTAATGAACCACGGAGTTAGGAATGAAGGATCTGAAAAACTGTTTCCATACCTTACATTAAAAATCTGCCGTACGGACTCACCTCTACCCTTGCAGTTATTATCCCAGTATCATAGGAACATAAAAAAACTGACACAGAAAAAAAACCTCCAGTGGTTTTGTTTTCTTTACAATATCTTTATTATTTTTGTTATTATTATTTGATTTGATTTTTATTTATTTTTAATCTAAATTTAATTTAATTTTTTATATCCTTCCCTCTGCATCCTCTGTTATCAAGATTATTATTATTTGCTTCTTTCTGCAACTTACATAACCCGGCAGTTCGTCTTAGTTCTCCATTGTCAGCTGTATTATTCATCTAGCATTTTATATGTTTTATTTAAGGGTTTTTAAGCTAGGGCCATTGTGGTGAAGTGTACATTGAAATTCAAAAGGGTAAAACATTAAGACTTCTGCAACTGCTTTTGTCAGTTTAAGATCCTGGGCATACTCGTTATGAAAAATCCCATCAAAGTTACTGATCAGTCCTTAAAGGTATTATTATGTTTTTAAGCCTTCATTTTCGTATTGCCTCTGGTGGCAGGATATTCTTTTTCTTTTCTTTTCTCTTTTCTTTTCTTTTTTGATCCCTGTGGATTTATTTATTTATGTATTTAACATATGGCATATCATATATGGACTAGCAATATATAGTAACATTTCATCTAGATTAATAAAACACAATAAACTATAAATATTAAAATGATCTATGTTCAAATACCAATGTCTAGACCAGGGGTAGGCAACCTTGGCTCTTTTATGACTCGTGGACTTCAACTCCCAGAATTCCTGAGCCAACATGGCTCAGCTTGGAAACCTCTCTCTTTCCCCTCAGCATGGCTGGCTCAGGAATTCTGGGAGTTGAAGTCCACGAGTCATAAAAGAGCCAAGGTCGCCTACCCTTGGCCTAGCCCTAGCCATCTAACCACTGAAGCAAAGTATCATTTATATTTTAAAAAATCAGATACTGGACTGGTATATGCCTTCAGCTTACTGCCGGGCACTATGTGACCTACAGTTTGAGGAGGGACTCTGTGGTCACCCTGAAGGGAGGATACTGTGCCCTATTTATACTGAGAGTCCCAGCAGATGCCCTGTGAGATGCAAATCCTATTCAGGATTGTCCGTTGCTGCTCTGGTAGCTCAAAGTCTGGCAACATTTTTGTGGAGTCATTTATACGTCTTCCTATGACTGGATGTTCAGCAACCCATTTGGCTTTCCTTTTGACGGTCATTTGGCAAATTTGAATAATATTCCCAATCTCTCTTGTCATTTGGGCTTGAAAAGGTCCAATTTTTTTGTTTTTGTTTTCATTGCCATGTATTTTGAAAACCAGGAAAAATCTACAGAGTAGCCTGGCTGCCAGAAGTTGCTAGTTCATTTATTTCACACTGTCGCACTATCCAGGGTGCACCACGAAAAGCTTCACACCCCATCATTGTAAAATTGTAAGATATAAGATTCCTAGTAGGCAAGGCTTTGGGGTTGGTTGGTTTGTTTTTTACAAGTTTTTACTGACCTCCTCTCTTCCCTCCTTCCCTGATCCCCATTTTTCTCTCTCTCTACAGCAAAGAAATTAAGTCACAGAAATGAGGTGGGGATCTTTAGGATGGAATTGCATTTTGAACAAGTAACAATTTTGCCTACAGCAAAATTGTTTAGATGCATACATTGATGGACCAGATACTGGTCTGTCCCTTTCTTTCATTGGACACTTAGATAAAAAACAAACTGAGTTTTGAATTGAGGCTTCCTCAACAATCTAATTCTGGACATAAATTTCTACTTAGGGAAGTTACCAGGCAAGCAGTTCCCATTACAAGCTACATGAACCCTGTGTTTGTTTGAGTCTCCGTACAATTTATAACTTTACTGAATTCATTTTTCAAGTTCTTAGAATTGGCCAGCTGGAGACACAGGGTTCTAAAACACAAGCTCACAACTATATAGTTGTCTCCAAACAAATTCTGAACCCTAGAAAAAAATCTTAGAAGCCCTTAGAGTCAGGTTAGGTGCCGGTTCTTCTCTGAAGTCACTAGATCTGGGGTAGGCAACCTTGGCTCTTTTATGACTCGTGGACTTCAACTCCCAGAATTCCTGAGCCAACATGGCTCAGCTTGGAAACCTCTCTCTTTCCCCTCAGCATGGCTGGCTCAGGAATTCTGGGAGTTGAAGTCCACGAGTCATAAAAGAGCCAAGGTCGCCTACCCCTGCACTAGGTGAATTTTTGGATGAACAGAAATGCTAGAGATGGATTCTGGTGACCAAGAGGGAAAAGTAATTTGGGTAAAAATCAACAAGCATGCAATTTTCTATAAATGAGCCTTGACTCATTGGTAATTTTCTCTTCTCTAAAACCCTCTCAACTTCGTATGACCAGATAGCCCCAATTATAATCAGCAAAGAAGCAGTAAGGGTGCTTCAATTTTCTTTAGATTAAAGATAAACTTCTGACGTTCCCTCAGAAGAATGCGCTTATTAACTTGTGCAAAAGTGGATCGATCCCCTGCCACAAAGCTGAATAAGTGAATGGACCATTCATGCTAACTTTTTTTTACAGTCACATGTTGTGGAAGCATGTGTGAGATTTCTCTTCCTGCCATGTACTGTCAACACAGAGTAAGTTCTTACATCTGAAGGCAAGTTGGGGCTTGGAGATCAAAGTGTTTAAGGAAAACTCACCTTGTTGCCCCAATGGCTGTATGAGTTAATGGGTTTCATGCTGGTCTCCCAGCAGGAGAAGACAAAATTGGTAGATCACATTTCAAAAATGAATAAACACAATGAAGAACAAGTAAAGGCACTCAGCAGCTTTCTGCATTTGAAACATTAGACAGCACAAGGAAAAGGGGCATCTCTTTTACCTTGTGTTTCTTTCATTCCTGTGACCTCATTTGTTTTATAATATGGGAGGAGACATTTCAGTGCCCAGTCAATAGTAATACTTCTATCACTATCTTTGAATTTTTGTCCTTCAAATGTGCAACATTCAGTCTTTGTCATTTCTTCAATGTTCTGATGATTCAGACTTTCTCCTCAGAGTGTTGATTGTGAGCAAAGACATCATGCTAGTAGAGAACTAGAGCAGCGTTTTCCAACCTTAGGAACTTGAAGATGCGTGGACTTCAACTCCCAGAATTCCCCAGCCAGCATAGCTGGCTGGGGAATTCTGGGAGTTGAAGTCCACGCATCTTCAAGTTCCTAAGGTTGGGAAACGCTGAACTAGAGGTTTACGCATCTTTAGCTAAAAGCATCAATAGGTTTCCTGTAATAGCTAAGGACATGCCGTCATGCTGTTGCACATTTTCTCAACCTTCCCTGTTCAGTTTTATTGGCTGACCCCAACTCAGAGAAATGTGTAATAAAATGAAGGCACAACGTGGATTGAATAAAGCTGATGTTAGCAAGCCTTATGTTATGAGATGGTGGGACATAAGATAAGGGGCTGCTGCCTAAAATAGCAATTGCCATGGTCTTCTTGAAGATCCAAGCTCACTGTTTATGCATTTTGTTCTCCGGGACCAGTCTGGCTACTAGAAATGTTGATTGAATAAGACTGTTCTGAAATGAAGGGTGTACATTATGCATGTGGAGTGTGATGCTCAGAAATAAGAAAGATCTTAAACAGTGGGACGGCTTGCCTCCCGAAATTGTGGGTGTTCCACCACTGGAGGTTTTTAAAAAGAGATTGGATAGCCATTTGCCTCAGATATAGGGTTTCCTGCCTGAGCAGGAAGGTCCCCAACCTTTTGGACACCAGGGATCGTTTATGTGGAGAGAGTTTTTTCCACGGACTGGAGGGGGTGTGGATTTGTGTGCTGCCTGCGTCCTGCAGATAGGGCTTTGCTTGTTTGTGCGGACCAGTTGCTGGCATGCCGTGGCCCGGTACTGGTCCACGGACCAGGGGTTAGGGACCCCTGGACTAGAAGACCTCCACGGTCCCTTCCAACTCTGTTACTGTGTTCTTAGTTCTACGAGCTCTTTAAACAATAGCCTAAACGTCCTCTGGAGTTGCTGTGAGCTAAAATACGAATAATATTCTACTCCAGAGGTCCATTCCGTAGCAAAGAAGCGCACACGTCCAGATTGCAAAGTATTGTGCGGTGAGCTCCAAGTCCTTGGGTTTCAAATCAGAAGTTTGGTTTGCAAACACACAAACACTTCAGCAAAATAAAAATAAAGTAAAGCAAACAGCAGTGGAAAAAAATGTAATTGGTAGCTTCAGGCCAGTATAACATCCGTGGCCAAGGATAATATATCTTTTAAGTACTTGTAATCTTTTGAAATTCCTCCTGGCCCTCCTGGAGAGAGGACATAAAGATTACCAAATGGGAGGTGGGAGGGAAGTGACTTGGGGGGGGAGAATTTTGCCAGACACACTTTAAGAGACTAATGGATTTCTAATGTTTACATTCTTTATATACAAACCTGCTTTATAAATGATCCCGGCATTAAAGCTGTAAAACAAAGTCATAAAAACAGCCTGCAGCTCAAGCATGGAACATAAATGCCTTTTTTCCACAGGCAGATGAATGAGAGGCAGTGGAGAGAGCAATCAATATTTATGTGCCTTATCTATGTTTCTGCTTTCCTGTCAGGGAGATGGTAGATAGAAAGGGGTATGTATTACCAGCTTTTGGGGTTGAGTTGAGGTTTGTCTCCCTAGTGCTCAGTGCTTACCTTGAGTGTACAATATTTCAACCAACTTTCCCCCCATGCACAGTGTAATGCAGGGGTGGGAAAACTTGGCTTTTTTATGACTGGTGGACTTCAACTTCCTGCTGGCTCAGGAATTCTGGGAGTTGAAGTCCACCAATCATAAAAGAGCCAAGGATCTTCACCCCTGGTGTAATGGGTTGCATTTCACAGGGTGAACTTAGAATGCCAGATAACAGCTATTCTGTAACTATCATTGCAGCAGTGGTAATCCCTGTGAGGGAGAAAATTGTATACCTTCCCCAAATTTTTGGGCAGAATAATTGAAACACAGTTTTTTCCTGGGTTTGGTTCACATGTTATAGAAAGTTAATGGTTTCCCCTTTCCAGTGATGTCACATTTTAGGGGTTAGTGCTCATCTCTGTTTCCTAGCCAAGGGAACCAGCATTGTCTGAAAATGCTTCTGTGGTCATGTGGTCAGCATGACTATTCACCAAGGTACACAGAACATTATTGCCTTCCTGTTGAAGTGGTACCTATTTATCTACTTGCAGTTGCATACTTTCAAACTGCTAGATTGACGTGGTACTTGGGTCTCACACTGCCAACCCTCCAGTTGACAAGCCCAGCATCTTAACTGCTAAGCCACCATGTCCTTCACATGTCATTCTTTCCTGGAGGAGAACATTGCCCAGACCAGGGAGAGACAACTATTGCAACTTTATAACCTGTGGACTTCAACTCAGAGAATTCATGAGCTAGTGGTGCTGGCTCAGAAATTCTGAGTGTTGAAGTCAACAGGTCATAAAGTTATCATAGTTGCCAACCCTTGACCCAGAGGAAGGTAGTACTATATAAAGTGAAGAAAAAATTAAAAGGAAGGATTTTGCCCATGTGTGCGTGGGTGTGTGTTTATATGTGTTTGACTTCTGTATTCTTATTCTGTTTGACCAAATTAATATCACAGATGCTTACTTCATTTATTTTAGTAATTGTTTTTTTTCTCTGTACAAAGTTTTTTTAGTTTATAATATATGATACAATCGAAATACAAAGTAAGTGGAAAAGATGGGGAAGAGAAAAGTGAGTAGAGAAGTGAGGTAAGGGAGAGAAAAAAAGGTGGGGGAAGACATTGACTTCTGACTTCCTTTGACGCAGTAGAGTATCAACTTCAAACCTCAACTTTTTACTTTTACAAAATAATATAAACTAGCCATTTAATAACACCAAATCTATCTAATTGATAAAGCCCACAATCAAAATTTCTTTTTTTTTCCACCTCAAGCACATCATTTATTTTGATTCAAGCCAAAGACCTTGGATTCAAGATGGAGTTGCTATAAAATATTTGTTCCAAATAGAGTATTCTTTTCCAAGATTCATAGCATTGAGTCCGGAGAGTTCAAATGTAGAAAGAGTACAGAGAAGAGCAACAAAGAAGATTGGGGGACTGGAGGCTAAAACAGATAGGGAACGGTTGCTGGAATTGGGTATGTGTAGTTTAACGAAGAGAAGGGTGAGGGGTGACATGATAGCAGTGTTCCAATATCTCAGGGGCTGCCACAAAGAAGAGGGAGCCAAGCTATTCTCCAAAGCACCTGAAAGCAGGACAAGAAGCAACGGATGGAAACTAGTCAAGGAGAGAAGCAACCTAGAACTAAGGAGAAACTTCCTGACAGCTAGAACAATTAATCAGTGGAACAACCTGCCTCCAGAAGTGGTGAATGCTTCAACACTGGAGGTTTTTAAGAAGAGACTGGCCAGCCACTTGTCTGAAATGGTATAGGGTTTCCTGCCTGAGCAGGGGTTTGGACTAGATGACCTCCAAGGTCCCTTCCAACTACTTCTTCTTCTTCTTCTTCTTCTTATTATTATTATTATTATTATTATTATTATTATTATTATTATTATTATTATTATTATTATTATTATTATTATGTGAATCCTTTTGGCACTGCACCAAGCATTTAATAGGAAACCAAGAATGAAACTAAGGATCAATATACTGGAATTGTAATAAAGTCGCTCAAACAGTACTGAACCTATTGATAAGAGTTGAAAAAATTGTCCACTTTTAAATAGAAAAGTTGACTTTACTGCCGTATATGCAAAAGCTACCGGTATCACATGCAGAGATCAAAATTTGGTTTTGCTTGAGAATTCAAACTCATAGGCACTTAGAGCATAATATACCACCGTTACTATTATGGGTATCAAGGCAAGGGTCACTGATGTGGCAACTTCTGGAGACATCTGAATTAATGAAAACCAAGTGGAGAACATAACAAGATGCTGTAATATTACAAACTGAGATTGAAAGACAATAGAGAGGGGAAAAATACTGCCCTACTGAGATGATGATGATGATGATTTTGCTTCTATTCAAACCATAGCCCATTTTGAAGAATAAACAGCAACAACCACTTTATTTCTATTAGCTCTGGGACCTGCACTGAACGGGGCCTTTTATTCTTTCTAATGATCTTGGGCAAGCATTTTCAAATTAGCTCCAGAAAAGCCCATTCATCATAAGACTGTCTTGTCTGGATTTAAGCTTTTTGCTCTTACCATTCCATTCTTACCAACTCGGGGCTGCTGTTGTACAGCGGCTTCACAAGGGCACACTGGGAGGGCATTGTGTGCCTCAATTACCAGCTCCCCCCCATATAATTGGTAAGGTTCAGAGAAAATTATAGAGCTGAAAATGAAATTAAGGGGGAGCGGTGGGGACACCTGGCAGCAATAGAGAGCAGAGAAACTAAAGAGCACATGCGTGTGTGCACGCAAACACACTCACAGAGATTAGTTTGGAGTTTAATTTGCTGTTTCCAAAAGAGCAGTTAATGGATTATGACAAATGTCCTACTGCTTTCCCTAGTGCTATGTTAAAATGGAAATGGAAAGTCAATTTTCCTAAATGGATTTTAAATGGCTGCGTGTATACATTTCTGAGAAGAGGGTTTTGCTCAGGAGGCATCTCAGGCTGCTTTGGGTCTGCTCCATTGTGCTTCCTGAAGACTCCCAAGAAAAAGCTATCCTGAACTGTGGCCAGCAGTGACAAGCTTCTCTGGTGATTTCATATGGTTCTATCGCTGCCTTACTTAGAAGCAGGCTAAGGGTTTTTGCCAAGTCCTTGCAAGGAAAGTGCATTAAGTTTTTTCATCATGGTGGCCTCTTGAGCCCTATTATTTTTTAAAAAAAAATAAAATGTTGGCCATTACGTGTTTCAACAATCTCAACGATTTAACCTTCTTCTTTTATGGACCTCCTCAACAGTCATAATTTGAGATATGGCTAAGGAAGGTGACCTTATTCAGCTTTGAGTGGGAAGCAAAATGCATCCTGCATTCTTTTAATTTCCAGGTACCAACTCGATGCTTTCCATTCATTTGGGGGATGCAAGACCAACCTTCAAACTCAAGGTTTAACTCCAGATCTACATTTGTAATAGTATAATGTATGTCTGCCTCCCAACTCTCTAAATGTAGACCACACTTACCCTTCAATGCTTTTTTAAAAAAATCAATGTAACAAAAACATGCCCAGTAGTTCTTGTTGATTGTGAGTCTCACCCACTCCTAAAATCCGATTGTCAGGTGAAAAAAGGAGATTCTCGATGCATCCAATGTTTGAATGATGTCATGGTGAAAAAGTACCCCAAAGTATAACTATTTTACTTTCACCCATACTTCTAAAATCTGGGCCTCTAGTTTTATGGGTCTACCAACTCCCATGATCCTCGAATAGCACAGACATTGGTAACTTGCATTATCAGCCCAGATAACTGATAACCAGGGCTTTTTTTCTCATAGAACGCTCAGAACGGAGTTCCGGCACCTTTTTTGGATGGAACCTTGTAGGGTAGGCAAGGCGGGTTGTATGACATGTGTGAGTTCCGGCACCTTTTTCTTTTACAAAAAAAGCACTGCTGATAACTGATCACATCCATGCTCATTTAAGGGGGAAGGGGGAATCTCCAAATAGTCATAATTCTAGTCAAAACAATCTTGCCTAATAGACTATGGATATGAAGTACTTGTTTTTGATCTGACTTTTGTTTCATTTGAGAAGATTTTCCATGCTTTAGGGCTATTAAAGGTAAATGTTTCCCCGTCTATCGTGTCTGACTCGGGGGGGGGGGGGAGGAGGCAGTGCTGATCTCCGTTTCTTAAGCAAAGGAGCCAGCATTGTTCAAACACGCTATAGGACAGACATGTCAAACACAAGGCCCGGGGGCCAGATCCGGCCCGCGAAGTGGTTTCATGTGGCCCACAAAGCCATCCTGGAAACAGTGAGGGAACGCCCCCCTCTGCCTTGTCCCTGGCCCAGAGACCCTCAGATCTGTCCCACTCCTGCCCAGGCCCCCATAGGCACCCTTGATGCGAACGATGTAGAGCTGGCCACGCCCACCCAGTAGGCCATACGCACTCTAGCCACGCCCACCCAGTAGGCCACGCCCACCCTGGCCACGCCCACCCGGCCCCCTGAGGGCAACCGCAATGCTGACGCGGCCCTCAGTGAAATTGAGTTTGACCCCCCTGCTATAGGACAATATGGGTATACAGCGAGGTGCATGGAATACACCTTCCCATTGAAGTGGTTCCTGTTTATCTACTGGCATTTGCATGGTTTTGAACTGCTAGGTGGGGCAACTAAAGGGAGCTCACCCCATCATGTAGCACTCAGGTCTCGAACCTGGGCTGTCAGCTTTCCAGCTGACAAGCTCAGCGTCTTTAACCACTGATTCATAGGAGAAATCTCCTCTGGATTATTTGCCAGTTATGCTGCCTTTCTCTTGAGATCAGAATGTATGGAATAAGGAGATCCTGTTTTCCCTAAGAGCCTGAAGGCATTTTTCTCTTCAAAACTCAACGCTGGGAATAAAGCTTCCTTTCCTAGATAGTCTGTGACTCCAAGACCTGACAATTTGACTTCACTTTATCATGCCACTGTTATCGCCTTCTTGTAGCAGAGTAAGTCTATCCACACTTGGGAGTCAGAATGATATTTAACATCTGCAGAGTGCTTTAGCATATTCAGAGCACTTTAGAGTGATTTACCCTTGCTGTTGATAAGAGGAGAGAGAGAGGGGAAAAAAACAGAGCAATGTCTGAAGCCATATGCAAATCTTTTGATGTTATCAAGTTCTGTCTTTGAGGTAACTATGATTTACTAAGATCCATTGAATTTATTTTTGAGCAAGAATTTTGCTCTGTAAAGCTAATATATTTATAAAGTTTGGTTATAGCACTTTTTCATTTGCAGACCTATTAGGAATATTTCTTCAGTCATAACTTACATTTTAATGTCTTAAGGCAAAACAAGTGACCAACCAGAATGATTTCAGCCTAATAAAAGTATGGTTTGTCTGCTGATAGCAAAAAATAAATAAATGTGAGAACACAGCGTTCTTCTTTCTCCTTCGCTTTTGCTTCTTCATGTAGGACTGGTTTGCCATTAGTTCTTGGTATAAATTAGGCAAAAGGCATGAACAATATTAAATTTCAAAATGGAGACAGCAAGAGACAGAAAACCTTTTTTTTTTACTGTCTGGAGTCATCTTTTAAAGCTGTGTTGTCATCTTTTAAAGCTGTGTTGCTCAACCTCTACAAATTTAAGCTGGGTGGACTCCAGAGTGGTGGAATTCTGGGAGCTGAAGTCCACTGAGTCTGAACATGCGGAGGTTGAGAAACGCTGCTTTAAAATGGTGAACCAATAGCTGAATATGAAGTTAGATTACTAATAAACGCAACTATCTTTCTTTTTTCCCCTTTTCTTACAGGGATTGAGTATGGAGATGTACTGCCTGATTCCTTCCCATCAGCACCTGCAGAGTCCCTCCCCAATTTCCTCTTGGAACCACAAGATGCCTACATAGTGAAGAACAAGCCCGTGGAACTGACCTGCAGAGCCAACCCAGCCACTCAGATCTACTTCAAGTGCAATGGAGAATGGGTGAACCAGAATGATCATCTCACAGCAGAAAGTCTGGATGAAGTCACTGGTAAAAATTAGTCCATTTCTTATATTCTTTTTGATTTTTTTTTATTTCCACCTCCCACTCTCTTTTCGAGATTTCTGGACTTGCCTTCTTTGGCAGTAGAGAATTAAAGTGGACAAAGAGTCTAAAGATGTCTGCATCTTGTCCTATAAGACTGATGGTAGTTCAGAACTTTGTGATGGAGGGGTGATGTTTCAGATTAAGCTCCTAGGAAAGTTAATGAGATGTTCTTCAAAGAAAGGAACAGCAGTGATGCTCTGAAAAATAGCTGAAGCTCTCTACACTGTTGGGAAATTGGGTATATTCTGGAGAAGGTTCTCAATTCATTCTTTAGCTTACTGTGAACATGTATCCTAAGATCCTTAACAGAATCTTCTGCATTTTGCAAATCTTCCTTGAAGGACAAAAGGATGCCTAAATTATTCCTTCAAACATAGAATGTGCACAATCTAGTACAGCAGCTATATGTTGAGATGAAACAGATCAGTCTATTCTTGATCCAGTTGTCCTTGTTCTCTTTTTAAACAATCAATCAATCAATAAGTAAATAAGTAAATATAAAATCACAAACATGGAAAAAACCCCACCCAAACCAGGTATCTGTTATAATAGACTTACATAATTGTGACAAGATGGATGGATGGATGGATGGATGGATGGATGGATGGATGGATGGATGGAAGGAAGGAAAGAGAGCGAATCTCATTTAGGAACCCCAGTCGAGACTCATTTGTTAAGTGAAGTAGTTGCTACTTTACTTTGCTTACTTTTACTTTTATGGGACTTCTATGCCGCCCTATCTCCCGCAGGACTCAGGGCGGCTAACAACAATAATATACAGAATACAAATATTTTAAAAAATTAAACTATCACAAAGCCCCACTAAAACCAATAAAAACATTAAAAACATAATTAAAAACCCTTATCATCAGTCCAGGTCGGCCTGTTGGAAAAGGTATGTCTTGAGGTCACGACGAAAGGACCAGAGATCTGGGCTGATACCACAGCTGTGTTTACAATCTTACATCAGCTTTCCTTTGCTTTACAGACCAGTGAAGGTTATTTATGCAAGGAAAGATAGCAGACTTACTTTTTCATCACTGCTGTAATTGAACTGTTGCTGTAGGAGGCAGTCACTAAATGAAGACTACCTTTATATTAAATCTATTGTTACCTGAAGGAATTAATCCCAAATGAATTGGTAACAACAATGCAAATTGGGGTTGTGGCTTTATTAATATAAGCGAGAAGTAGAAGCCATAGGACCAAATATAATTCTTGGTTTAGTATTCCTTTAATATAGCTTCCTCCATCTTGCTGGCTGAGGAATTCTGGGAGTTGAAGTCCACAAGTCATAAAAGGTCCAAGTTTGAAGACCCCTGCCGTAGTATCTAAGCAAACAAGGCTGATTCTGGAAGCTAAGTAGGGTCAACTCTAGCTAATACTTGGGTGATTACCTGGAAACTCCAGGACTGTTGCCAAGACTGAGAAGTCATAGTGGCAAATCTCTTTCTGAAAACTGCAAAGATGCAGTCACCAGGTGCAGAGCTCAACTGAAGGATGTTTTTACATTAGTCTGATGCCTCTGAAAGGCAAGAATTAGGAAGGGGGCTATTCTAATGAAGTCAGTGGCATTCGAAGGAGGGAAGCAATCTGTCCCAAGGGCAGACAATAGGGGTGCATGTGTGCTGTTAAAACAAGGAGATTAGCTGCAAATATGGAGTCAGATTTCTGGCAGTGTGCCAGTCAGCTGTTTTATGTTCAGTACCAAATATCTCTTATAGGTATTTATTGATTAGCCCTTGGGCCATATCAAAGTTGAAAGTTCCAGCAACAAATTATTACTAAAATTTGACAAAAACAATTTAAAATGGAATTTGATAAAAATACAGTTTAAAATGGAATTAGAATAAAATATGATTTAAAATGAGATGGGAATAAAATACAATCTAAAATGAAATTGTAATAGTGTACAATCATTTAAGATATAGATAAAATATGATAAAAATATATTTTGGAGTCGCCCTTGCAATCTACCCCAATCAGTCCAACATATGCAGATCTCAACCGAACCATTTTGTTTAAGTACTGTGCTGCGTTAAATGTTATTTTCAAGTTCTGGCCGGACATAAGGTAAGTTATTTTGATATGGGGATCCCAATGGGTCATTCGTTTGGTATATAGACCAAGATACCTGTCTCTTACCCTCTTATACAGGCAACAGTCAAATAGGATGTGAGCCAGGTCTTCTACTTCTGCCGCTCCGCAAATGCAGAGACGTTCATTATAGGGTATAGCATGAAATCTCCCATATCTGACCATTGTGTCAAGCTGTTCGAATCTTACTCGTGTAAATATCTCTCTGAGATGTTTTGGGAGTTGTGACTTCAAATAACTGTCTACTTGAAAAGTACGTTTGTATTTACTCAGCCATTTCAAGTTACCCACCTTACCAAGGATAGCTATATCAGTTTGGGCTTCTATATCCTTAATTCTTTGGGCAAGTCTTTTTTTGGATTGTTCTCCTGTTAAGCAAGAGACAGGAAGGCCACAGCTTCTTACAAAATTTGTTAGTTTGGTGATCCAGGAGATTTGTGATTGTAGTTTTATTTGCTCTAGTAGGCATAACTTGGGGAGTCTATCAGTCTCCATTTCATTAACTTTGCACCAGTAGTCATAAGCTCTAATTTTAGATCAACTTCCCATCGTCCTGTGCGCTCCCACAGTGAGGGCCTTCTTAGGGTACCGCCGGTTAAGGAATGCCGGCGGGTTATCCCCAGGGGAAGGGCGTTCTCTGTGGGCGCGCCGGCCCTTTGGAACCAGCTTCCCACGTAGCTTAGGACCGCCCCCGACCTTCGCTCATTTCGTAGGGACTTGAAAACTTGGTTTTTTGAGTTGTCTGGCCCAGACTGAGGGGTTTTAATTTTTAATTAATGGGGTTTTAGTTAAGTTCAGGGATTAATTTAATCTTAGTTTTAATCATTTTTAATTGTATATGATGTATTTTAACTTTTAATTTTCCCTGTAAACCGCCCTGAGTCCTACGGGAATAGGGCGGTATATAAATTTAAATATAAATAAATAAATAATATAAATAATTGATGAATTGTATGAATTCCCAATTCAGCTCTAACTGCTGCAGCAGATGTTCTTGGATCTACACCCAAGATACATCTCAAATGCTGGGACTGTGTTTGTTCTAGGACTGTGGTTGAATAAAGACCCCAAATTTCTGCTCCATACAAGAGCATTGTGGTAACCTTAGCCTTATAAACCTTAATTAATGGGGCTAGGGACCCTGGGTAGCTATGGTTCTTTAGTTTGAGCAGTAAGTTCAAACAGGCTTTTGCTCTAAATGTACTCCGTTGATGATGGCAGGCCCAAGATCCAGTCTTGGAAACAGTTACGGCCAAATATACAAAGGTGTTAACCTGTTCAATTGGTTCACCATCTAATTGCCACTTATGTCTCTGATGATGTCTTCCAAACACCATTATTTTTTTTATTTTGATTTGCTAATGATTAGGGAGTTATCATGGCAATAAGAGCTGAATCTTCTTAATAGCCTACGTAATCCTACTTGTGAATATGATAATAAAATCATATCATCAGCATAAAGCAAGCTGTTACATTAAGTATTTAGGATCATCAGCATGTGTACCATGGTATCCTTCATTAACCCTGGCAAGTCATTGATGTATAAATTAAATAATAATGGGGCCAGGATACACCCTTGCCTTATCCCTTTATTTGTGTGAATCCTGTTAGTCAGAGCCCCATTAACCCCATACCACACCCTCAAACAGGTAGTTGTGTAAAGGGCTTTAATCAAAGCCAGGAGTCTGGGTTCTATTTTAAGAGATGTCAATTTACTCCATAAAGTACTTCTTTATTTACCATATCAAATGCTGCTGTAAGGTCTATGAAAGCAGCAAACAGGGGTCTCCTCTTATAGGCATATTTGACAATTAGATGGTTCAAGACAAAGTAGTTATCAATAGTAGATCTGTTTTGTCTAAAACCTGCTTGTTCTTCTGTGAGGATGTTGTTTTCCTCTACCCAGATTTATATTCTGTTCAAAAGGTACCTAGCATATATTTTTGCTACAATGTCAATCAGGCTGATGGGCCTGTAGTTACTAGGATCCTTTTTATTCCCTTTTTTATATATGAGGACAACTATTGCCATCTTCCACCCATCTGGTATATGGCAGGTGTTATTTATGTGTGTAAAAAGGCCCGCTAATACAGGGCCACACCAATTGGGAAATTTCTTGAATAATTCTGCTGGTAAAAAATCCCCACCTGGGCTTTATTGCTCTTTAAGCTTTTAATGATGGACTGTATCTCCTTTTCTGAGACTGGTGGCCAAGGGGGGGGGAGTTCTAGGGTTTACTAAATCACTGTTTAAAGACAGTTTCTTTACCGTTTGGTGGGAGCAAACAAGCACTGATAATAATTCTGCCAATCCTCAGCAGAGTTTGGTATGTCGAACGCAAATCTCTGTTCCTTCAGGATACCTGCTACAGAGTGCCAAAATAATACTGAGTTATGACTTCTGGCAGCCAACTCGAGTTCTGACCAGATTGAAATGGCAAAACTTTTTTTCTTTAATGTTATAGGTTTTTTTATATTCCCTTCTTGTGTGCAGCATGTTACCTTGTATATGAGCAGTAGGATTCCTCTGGGCAAGCCTCATGGCTGCCTTCAATTTCTTTTTCAGTCACTGGCAATCAGGATCAAATCAGCAAGGTCTACCCACTCGGGCTCTTTTTGTAGCAGGTTTAGCTGTTAGATGTTTCTTCAGTATATTACAGAGATTGGAGAATGCATTGAAGGCTGACATCCAGTCAGTAGTAGATGACTGGATTGTTCTAGCCCACTTAGTAGCATTCTCTATTTTAAGGCATTCTAATATTGCCTTAGTATCAACTTTGGCCCAAATTAACCTTTTATTTTGGGTCACTTCTACCTTTTTGGTGAGCCATCTGTCAGCCACGTTATATGGTCTTAAATTTGAGTGGCCTCGCAATGTCACTCTTACAGGCTGATGGTCACTATTATCGCTAAGGTGTACTGTGACCTCCGAAAAGAGGTCAGCTTTATCTCTAGACACACAAAAGAGATCCAGTATGCTGCTTGAATTGGCCAAGTGGTATGTATAAGGGTATGTGCAATTCTTATCCTTACCCCCTAAAATTTGGAGAGTACCCTTAAAAATTAAGGAGATTAGGGCCATTAGGGCCAGAGATTAGCAGCATTATTTTTGCAGTCTCTCGAGAGCCACTGAGGATGGTTATCAAAGAACTCCCCTGGGATTCCCTAATTCTGGGCAAGCTCATACAGAGAGGGACCCAGCCTAGCGTTCAGATCTCCTAGTAATACCACTATGGACTGAGAGTACAGTACAGATATATCTTCTAGGATAACTTCCAAGTCCATCCAGTATTCGGAATTACAGTGCTGGGATGTGCTTGGAGGAATATACACATTTACCAATATTAACTCAAACTGGTCATATTCAAATTTGACACTCTCTGGGTTTCCAGTCTGGTGCCTTAAAGATTACACCAAACAGGGGAGAGTGTCAAAGATACTAAGTGTATCATTGAATGAAGGGCATTAACCTCCCCCTTTTGGGGCATAATTTCTCACAAAAAACATCCATTTTTGAATGTATTTTATTTCAAAGGATGCATTTCTAAATATGGTTCATCCTTAATTGTTAATACCCATGTTTTTAAATCCAGTCTTAAACCCCTGAGCTACATTGCAAAATTGGAGACGTGTATAATCCTAATAGTAGACAAGCTTTCATCAATATGTATCTTGGAGATGTTAATTTGTATCAGAATGCAAAATAAATTACACAGATTTGTGATTTCAATATTACATTGTCTGAATAACACTTCATACTAATTGCACTAACATCGTTGTACACAGCTACTTCAGTAACATTTTCCAACAAAGTCCTTAACAGGAGGCTGTTAAGAAAACATTTCTTGGAGTGAGGAAGATAAAATTCTTTCATAGATAAAACATTTGCTAAGAGCATAGGAACAAAGAAGAGGGATGCATAGTCAATTATTTCTGGGCGAAAGATAAAGAGTGCAAAGAATCTGACCTGAAAGCTAGTTTTATGTCTTTAATGCTGCTATGGATTTTAAAGCTAGACTCAAGCAACCTTCTGTTGATGGAACTAACTAGAGTTAGTGAAGTAACTAACTCTAAAAGTAAATAACTGATTAACCTAACCATGAAGTTAGACGTCCTATTTCCCTTAAACTTCAATGAATCTTGTCTTCTTGGAGACCTCTTCAAAGTTGCCTACAGTTGCTCAAGAGGTGGACCACAACTTATTGTAACAAACTAATACATAATTAACTCATACCAGTTCAAACCCTCTTTAGGTTATAGAGTCTGCAGATGGTCATTGCCTTGAGAAATCATTGCTTGATCCTCCCTAAAAATAAATTGAGGAGTGCAGTAGTTCAGTAGGTTTTCTTTGTAAAATTTAAATTTGAATCTACCACCTGGCACATCTATGTAGGACAGATTTAGTTACAAAGCTACTTTTTTGTTCTGTTTTGTTTTTATGCCTTGCTTGTATGTTTCCCAGATGCATTTGATTGTTTATTGTTAGGAACAGGATGCTGAACTAAATGGCCTTTTGATATGGTCCAGGAAAGCTTGTATATTCTTATACAGACTGAAATAGAATAATGGAGTCCGTATTGGAGTTGATTCCACATTTTTCTGGCAATTTTAGCATGCTGGAATCTGTAGTGGTCCCAATCGTTTGTTTCTTTTAAGAGAGGCAGCTCTGAAATATTCTGATAGGGATTGGTTTAAATACCTATTTGACAATCACAATAATAAAATAATGGAGTTGGAAATTCTTGAAACCAGAGTTCTCTCCAATTTCAAAGGCAGTAAAAATGCCTTTTGAAAACTGGATTATTATTCAAGACCAGTTTTAAGAAACTTCTGTCAACAAATGCCTTAAGTAAATTCTTACACCAAATCTAGTCCACAGTCTTGGGATAATTGGAGCATTTCATTACTTTTATTTTTAATTGCACTCATTCTGCTAGAGGAACTTGGCATAGCTTATTGCACCAAATTCCAAAGCAATTGCTTATTTCCATCAAAATCATTCTGCATTTTCTCATACTCTTAACAATCTTAATCGTCCCTTGCTCCTTTTCTACATTTTTGTAGCAGTAATTCTCAACATTCAATTCTACATAGCTTCCACATCTTTTCTCTTTCTTTCCTTATAGAGTAGAAATTCTATTAATTCCCCTGAAAGATTAATTTTCTCTGTTATTTCTAATGTAGGACTCATACTTCGTCTTCTTGCAATTTTTCCACGTTTTCTCTTGTTTATTTCACTTTTTCTTCCATTTTTTCCCCAAGATCCATTTTGACTCTGCAAAGAAATGATCTCTCCCACATTACCTAGTATCACATTACATAGTATCCTTCATTGATGCTTTCTTCATCGTCATCATATCAGTGATACTTTAGATTTATTCTTTTATCGTGTGTATCCGTGACTAGATTTTGGTTTAAACCATAAACCTGAAATCAGGAAACCTGGAAACTCACAAGCAGTCATTCTCTCATTCATTCTTGTTTCTCGAAATGGTATTCCAATGTTTCTCAACCTTAGCAGCTTTAAGATGTGTGGACCAACTCTCAGAATCTCCCAATTAGCCATGCTGGCTGGGGAATTCTGGGAGCTGAAGTTTACACATTCCAAAGTTGCTGAAGCAGAGAAAGACTGATCTATTCACTTTCTTTTTACTGTCCCATCTTATTCCATCCATACCTTCACGTCACTTAATAAAATGTTTTTCCATTTAGATTATTTTCCCAAAGGTCATCTTTGGTTGTTCCATTATCACTATTCACTGGTGTACAGCATGCAGCTGTCACCAACTTATGGATTCCTGTTTTCATATTCACTCAATATGATCTAAGGGACAATAATTCAGAAATTTTGCCATATATTTCAGCAGTTCATTCATAATTAAAACAGTATCTTCATTCCCTGCATGTATTCATCTGCTACACTCCAAAGTTCAGACCATTTTTATTCACATCTATTACACTGTTCTAATTCTTCTTAATTTCACAGGTATACCATATATACACACATCCATACACTTTACCGTATGTTCCTCTTCCACTCCAATTTTCATTCTTGTATCTGCTATGGTCATCACCTTTAAATATTGACCACCACCAACTATCAGGGCTTTGGTCAATCAAGGCCTTGTCATAACATGTTTTAATAAGATAGACAGACTGTACAGACTACAGTAGTATAATTACAGATAAATCTACCAACATGCACCATAGGGGCTCTCCCATAGGGGGCAGGTTGGCCCTCTTCTCACACATATGAGAGACCACCACCATGGACCTCTGGGTCCTCAACACCATCAGATTCAGCCTGTCTCTAGAATTCATATCCATCCCCTCGAGATATTTCATCCAGTGTCCATTGTCCATTGTCCAAAAGTCCAGTAAAAAGCGGTCTCATGAGGGAGGCCATCCGACATCTTCTGGACATCCAGGCCATAGAACCGGTACCAGTGGGGCAAAAGGGATGGGGGTTCTACTCCATTCTGTTCATAGTTCACAAGACTTCGGAAGGATGGAGAGCAATATTCGATTTAAAGGGGTTAAACACACACTTGATACGCAGTAGGTTCAAGATACAGATGCTACAATCCATATTGGCTGGCATCAGAAAGGGAGACCTCCTGACATCCATTGATCTCACAGAGGCATATTTACACATTCCCATCCTCCCTGCTCACCAAAAATTTCTCAGGTTCTGCTACGCAGGCTGCCATTTTCAGTACAGGGCCCTACCCTTCGGTCTATCATCAGCTCCCAGGGTGTTCACAAAGGTCCTGTCAGTGATAACCGCACAACATAAATTGGTTGGAGCTCAGGGCCATACACCTGGCTCTATGTCACTTCCACTGTGCAGTGGAGGGTCAACACATGCTAGTCCTCACGGACAATGTGGCAGCAAAAGCCCACGTAAACCACCAAAGGGGTACTCGTTCCAGGTCCCTGATGGCCAAGGCTCAGTTGTTGGGATCCTGGGCAGAGACCAACCTCTCCTCCCTCAAGGCCGAACATATCTCGGGACAGGCGAATCACCAGGCGGATTTCTTGAGCAGGGCGACAGTGGATCCCTCCGAGTGGCACTTGCATCCAGCTATCTTCAAAAAGATATCGGAAAGGTTGTGTCTTTCAGTGTTGGACCTATTCGCTACTCCAGCGAACTCCTAGCTTCTGAGGTTCTTTTCCCGGTTCCCATCTCCAGGGGCAGAAAGGGTAGATGGTCTCCACAGCCTGTGGCCCTGAGGTCTGCTATACGCCTTTCCTCCTTTTCCCCTAATCCCGGCAGTTATCCAGAAGATATTGCAGGAACGAGCGGAGGTAATACTAGTTGCTCCACACTGGCCAAGACGGCCGTGGTTTGCCGACCCCGTGGGCCTATTGGTATCACTCAGCCAAGGGATTTTACATCACCCAGAGCCCCAGTGGCTCCAGTTAACCACCTGGCATTTGAGTGGCAACTCCTTTCGCAGGCGTCCTGCTCTTCAGACGTCATTACTGTGATGCAGGCATCTTGGAGACCCTCTACTAACAGGATCTATGATTCCACATGGAAAAATTTCTGCACCTGGTGTATGCAGCAACAGCTAAGCCCAGCATTGATCACCATCCCACAGATTTTGGACTTTTTGATGGAAGGTCTTAGGAAGGGGCTGTCACCCAACACAATACGCAGGCAAGTGGCTGCTCTGTCCATGATGATTACATGTGGCAATTCAGTGCCATTGGCTCTGCATCCCATGGTGCGTTCCTTTGTTAAGGCAGCGACTAACATCAAGCCACCCGTGGTGCACAGATATCCCTCTTGGGAGCTGTCCAAGGTCCTACAGGCTCTCACTTCTTTTCCCTTTCAGCCCATCAGAACCTGTTCCCTTCCTGACACTTAAGTTGGCCTTCCTAGTGGCCGTCACATCAGCTAGGCGTATTTCTGAGCTGGCAGCCCTATCTATCAGGGATGACTTGTGCATCTTTCACGCTGACAGGGTGGTCCTGCGGTTGGATCCCTCTTTCGTTCCCAAGATCAATCCTTGTTTCACAGGTCGCAAGAGGTTGTGCTGCCAGATTTTTGTCCCCAGCCATCTCATGACTTGGAACGTAAATGGCACACCCTGGACGTCCGCAGAGCCTTATGTCGTTACATTAAGTGAACGGCTTCCTTCCACAAATCTGAGGCCCTCTTTGTTTCGTTCCAACCCTCTTCAATGGGCCAGAAAGTGTCTGCCTCTACCATTGGCAGATGAATTAGGGCATGTATAGTGGAGGCGTATAAGGCGCACTCCTCACCAGTTCCTAGGCGGATCACTGCGCACTCCACTCGCAGTGCGGCGACTTCAGCGGTGTGGGCGACAGAAGCATCGATTGAGGAGATTTGTAGGGCAGCGACGTGGTCGTCGCCTTCTCCTTTTGTGAGGCATTATAAGCTAGATCAATTTGCCTCAGCAGATGCCTTGTTTGGTAGGAGAGTTCTCCAGGGAGTAGTGTCAGATAGTGGAACACAGGCCCAGACTGCTTCCCACCCATAGGGACAGTGAGTCTTTGGTATGTCCCATTCTGCTGTGGATTCTCCATCGATCATGCTGGAGAAGGGGCGTTGTCTTACCTGAACACCTTTTCTCAGCATGACAATGGAGAATCCACTCCCACCCGTTAGGTCCGTCGGGTCCTGTGTTCAGGGACTTGTTTTTCTTTTTGAGCCACCATATTGTGAGGTCATCAACGACACCACCTTCGTCAAGACTGGGGTCCTAGCCAGAGGAAGAGGTGGGGCAAAAGTTTAATTGACTTGGTCTCAGGGCAGGAAGACAAGGATAAACCCATTCTGTTGTGGATTCTCCATCGTCATGCTGAGAAAAGGCATTCAGGTAAGACAATGCCCCTTTTTTAAACTTGCACTGCCACTCATTTCCAATTTTCAAAATATTTCCTTGCCTCATTTTCACTAGAGACAAATATTTTGTCTTGCAGAAATAGGGGATATTCAAACCACTAGACTACATATTACATTGATAATAAAACAAAGCTTCTCTTTTAAGGTTTTTCTCTCCCTTTCTAATGTCACCAAAGAACAAATACATGCATACATACACAGTGAAATAAAAACTGGGTATTTATGGCAAATACAATAATTACAGTAATAAAATGTACGAGTAATAAAATGAAAAGCAGATATAACATCGGGCAGGGCAGGACATCCAGGAGGTAACTTTGAATCTGCCAAATGAACTGTGATTGGGGCCTTGTTTCCTTTCTACCTGTGAATTGTGGAATAAACTCTGGACACACAGGATATTAGTGGTAGAGTAGGAGAAGAGCTGGCAGAGCTGGGAAGGTGGTGTTAAACAAGTCATCAGTCTAGAGTCATTATGTTCCCACAAATAATCTAAATCCAATTCCTCTTGAATTCCATTGACCCTTATCTGATGCCAATTTAGTACTGAACGTTTGTTGACTAGATTCTTCTCCATAGGTTTGAGCAATAAATCCTTTTTGAACTGCAATTTAACATATGGTCCTGGTCCCCTGACAAATAGAGGTTAAATCTATGTGTATAATCTATTGATATGTTACATAAAGGATTCCATGACCCAAACCAGTTCTGTTTGACTTTTAGTTGCAATGCTAAGTAATGTTATAGAGAGAGGAGTTGACTATATGTCCTATTTTACAAATTCAAACAAGGGTGAAACTATATTTACAAAGGTACCCCCAAGGAATCCATGTTGAGCTTTCTAGCAACTAGTCAAATAAGACACTTGAGCTTATTAGTTTAGAAGCCATTTAAAAGTAGATGGATTACAGATTAGCCCTCTTATCTCATACCTTAACAGGGTTAAGGATCCCAGGTCTGATATCTGTTTTATGTATTGACTTTTTTATTTTATTTTGAATAAACCTTGTTTGGATCTGGGCCCTACCATATTATTTACATTAATGAGAAGTGGCTGTAAGATATTGTACATAACTATTACCAAAGTAATCATGGTTCTTCTTTTTCATTTGCTAGATTCATTTCGCTTCATTTTTTTTTAAAAAAAGTAAAATAAAAACAGCAAGAAGATATAACAATAATGAAAGCTTCCATTTAATAAGTCTATTATGCACCGTTGAACTTGTGCAAAAGTCTATATTAAATGCTGTCAAGGGCTAAATTATTTAATTGGTGTGGAAGTTGGTAACACGAATAGCAAATGGATTTGCAACAGGCAGGAGTCTCTTCTGCTGCCCCAAGAGACTCTTTACTACATGTTCCTCTTGTAATCTCAACTGTATTGTTGTCACACCAGCTACAGGAGCCAGACGTGCTAGGCTGTGATTCAGAGAAGCCATACATCGTGGAAATATGGCATGGAGTTTGCTGGGTAGGGCTGAAGGAATGGGTGACATTAGTATTTACACAATGCCTACTAAAGCCTCATAGTTGCAGCTAGCATTTAAGCTGCTTTAATAATCAAGAGGCTGGCACTGCATTTTTATTTGAGTAGAATAAAACAATAGAAGAGATAAATGTGGCTCAGGTCTGAACTTGGTGCTTTAAGAAAATCAGAGACCTAGAATAGAAGAAGATGAAATTATTATGTTTTCATTCAATGTCACAGCACTCTTTACGTCCATAGAACAGGACTAGAGAAAGAATCCATGGCAGCAGAACTACACAACACACCAGACTTAGCTAAATACATAATATAAGCTTACTTATAAACAGCTTAAAAGAGACAATATAAAAGCTAAGAAAGCAGAACAAAACAACAGGAGAGATCCTCTCCACCAACCAGCATCCAATAAGGAGGAAATAACACCAGACAAACAAGCAGAGAACAATACCCTAATCGGGGAATACGAAGGAGAAAACCATACCCTCGCCAACTTTGGCAGGGCAAACCGCTATATCTAAATAGGGAGCAAATCCCACACTCACTAGCATTGATGATGTTACCTAGTCAGGTAATAAAATGTCTACAAGCCAACAAGTAACTCTAAGAGCACCAAAGACTCCATAGAAAACAAGTATCCACCAGTGTAATTTCTCATTTACACCAGATATCAAGACAAGCTTCATTATCTTCAGAGAAGCAAGCCTCATTTCGTATTTGCGGAGTTGGCAAAGTGCTGGTTGAACAGACGCAATCTCCTTCTCCCTCATCTCCTTTGCTACTTTTCTTCTTAACTGGCTCAGCTTCTTTGCTCTTAGGAAGTACCTGTCCTTCTCTTTCTCTCTTGCCCCAAGAAAACAGTATCTGCTTTGCCTTTTTTATATATATGGTAGCAGCCCTTGTCAAAGAGCTTAAAACTGTATTCTTGGTTTTCCCAACACTCTTCCTGGATCTTCACAACTCCCTTGTCAGATAACTTGAGTGACAGATAGTGGGAAGGTTCAAAGAGGAAGTGCTTAGCGTTGGTTTAGTGAATTTTATGAAACCAGCCATTTGGTGGCTACGTAAGGATTTTAATTTAATTTAATTTAATGTATTCAGTGGAGGCACCGCCTGACTCCAAACAGTGATGTGTAATAAAATTGAAGTGTCCTATGTTTTTTGTTTGATATGCTCCTCTCCTCCATCCCTTTAGACTTGAAGTAAACCTGAGAAAAGTGGGGTTTTGTTGGGGAGAAAAGAGGAAAGGGAACCCCCTTTAATCCAGAAAATAATTATGTTCATGCTGGAAAACATCTGTGAGTTGTAGGAAGCAAACAGACCAATCAATCAATCAATCAATCAGAATAGAGCTGGCTGTCCACTCTCTTCTTAAAAAATCTCCAGTGATGAAATATCCACAATTTCTGAAGGCAAGCAGTTCCATTGGTCAATTGTTCTCACTGTTAACAAAATTTCTTCTTGGTTCCAAGTTGCTTCTCTCCTTGATAAGTGTCCGTCCCTTGTTTCTTGTCCTGTCCTCTGGTGCTTTGGAAAATAAATTGACCTCTTCCTCTTTGTGGCAGTCCCTCAAATACTGGAATGATGCTATCATGTCACCCCTAGTCCTTTTCTGTAGACTAGCCATACCCAATTCTTTCAATCGTTCGGCATTCTTCAAACCATTTTCCAATAATACAGTGAAGGTGTGATAGTCTAGGATTTTATACCGTAAGCTGAAAAAAAAAGAAGAATAAAGCTTTAGGGATTTCTTTTTTGTTAATCAGATGACAACTTCCCAGGCGCACGAAGAGCAGGAGGAGAGAAGCAACCTTTGCCAGTTTCAAATTACTATCCGTGCAACATAGCTATCTTCATTAAAGCATCAACCGTCTAAAATAAAGTTCTCAAACGTTGCTTATCTTTGAGACCATCACTCATTAGAGGATCTGTGCAGGGTGAAATAGAGGGTAATTGTTCCTGTTTTTGTATCAGAAACAGCTAATGGCTGCTGAATCCACTCTCTTCCTTTGTAGGTATGTATTAAGGCGGTGCAATTAAAGCACATGCCGCCACCTCTTGTTGAATTGAGGCTGTGATGTGAAAGCTTAGCAGTGAAAACAAGGATAAAACAGAGGAGGTAATGGTGGGTACAGTTTGGCCTGCAGTTGCATGGTGCTCCTGAAACAGATGCAAGTTTATTATCAGTGATCAGAGCGGATGGGTGGGAAGATGGCTCTCCTACTCTGCTGGAAAGTTCATCAATCCTCATGATGGACCATACATACCTTTTTACTGTTCTTATTAATTTTTTTAGTTAACATAGAATGTTAGGAAGTGCCTTGTGTGAGGGAGTAAGAGGGTAAGGCTGGAAGGGTAGAAAACAGTTTGGCCTCCTAAGAAGAGATTTATTGCAGTGTCAAGAGGAATCTGGTTCTATTCATTAGTTCCCAAAAGATGCTTCCCTTCCCCTCCCCTCCCCCTTTCCCTTGGTGTGTTGCACGGGTGTCAAACTCGCAACGTCACGTGACATATCCCGACTCTTTTTGCATTGCCAGCAATGGGGTGGACGTGGCTTCAGTATGATGAAACGGCAGTTTGACACCCCTGGTGTATTGTATCATGTCAATCAGATAATGCAGGGGTCTTCAAACTTGGCCCTTTTATGACTTGTGGACTTCAACACCCAGAATTCCTCAGCCAGGCTTGCCTGGCTGAGGAATTCTAGGAGTTGAAGTCCACAAGTCATAAAAGGGCCAAGCTTGAAGACCCCTGAGATAATGAGATTGGGAGATACAGGAGATACCTTTGAAATTTAATTTCATTACTCCTTGTAATATTTAAAACAGTATTTCTCAAACTTGGCAATTTTAAGATATGTGGACTTCAAATCTCAGAATTCCACAGCCAGCCTTTGTAAAGAGAGTCAAAGTGGGTCCAGTCATAGTCCCTAGTGAACAGTCATGAGTTTTATATATATATATATATATATATGTATATATATATATATATATATATATATATATATATATATATATATATATATATATATATATATATATATGCGGGTTGAATCCCGAGTGCCACGTAGCAGAGTGAGCGCCTGTTACTCGTCCCAGCTTCTGCCAACCTAGCAGTTCGAAAGCACGTCAAAATGCAAGTAGAAAAATAGTCCCTACTACGGTGGGAAGGTAACAGCGTTCCATGCGCCTTTGGCGTCTAGTCATGCTGGCCACATGACCACGGAGATGTCTTTGGACAAGCGCTGGCTCTTCGGCTTTGAAACGGAGATGAGCACAGGCCCCTAGAGTCAGAAACGACTAGCACGCATGTGTGGGGGAACCTTTACCTTTACCTTTAGATATGTGTGTGTGTGTGTGTGTGTGTATGTGTGTGTGTATGTGTATATATATATTTACTAAGCATATTTTTAACTTGTCCATGCTTGATGTTATCCAACTGTAAAATGTCCAGATACTTGTAGGCTTCATCCTGGTGGTTTGGCCATTCAGCATTTCAATTGTATTAAACAGCATTTTACTCCAGTTAATTGCTTTTCTAGCACATTTCTCTAGGGCAAATTCCATTACTATAACTGTGCTAAAAATTATTATCCTATTTGTCAATGACTGGATTTCAATTTCTGGTTTTCCGTAAAGCTTTGGTTCACACATATAAAGCAAATGTGATATTTTATTGGCTTTTTTTACTGTTGGATAGCCAAGATTTGGCTATACTAATATAATAATTAATACCATTATTACTACTACTGATAACTATAAAATAATACTGTTATTATTACCCTTGTTAACTTGAAATTCAGACTAGGAATATGATGTCAAAAGTCTCTTTGCTGATTGTCTGGCAAATAGTATTATCACATTTAAACCCATAATGTGATTAGTTAAATACACACCATTAGGAAGATTTGAGTCTTAATCATCTAATCATGTAAAAAAAATGATTACATGATAAAATGATGTAAGAAAAAGATCAAAGGCCAATAGCAACCTTTTTTCATTATATGTAAACTGTGTGGAACTTTAGTAGTACTGCATATGCATATAATCTAACCTAAAAATGGTGCACGTAAGAAAATGAATTAGATAAATAGTTGTACGCAAAGCTCAGATGTAGCGCAAAGTTACACCCGTATCATAAACAAAGTTTTCGTTCATCATATTTTGATCCTTAGAGAGAACACTGCTGTAGACCTCAGTAGAAGACTTTTTTTTTCATTTGTCTCTGATATGTGTGGATGTGTATTCCTCCCTTCTTTTTTCATATGTTTTTATTATTATTTTAAAAAATCAGTTTCTATATTGAACAGTGTGTTGTCTAGGTATGCAAGTATTATTTATTTAATTTATTTATTTATTAGATTTATATACCGCCCTTTTCCCGTAGGACTCAGGGCGGTTTACAAGGTGTTTAAAACATCAGTACAATAAAAAATTAACAATTAAAAATAATTAAATTCGATCCCTGAAGTAAAAATATAAAAACCCCAATTAAAAACTCTCAGCCTGGGCCGGAAAGCTCAAAGAGCCAGGTCTTTAGGTCCTGGCAAAATGAACAAAGGTCAGGGGCAGTCCTAAGCTCCACAGGCAGCTGGTTCCAAAGGGCAGGCGCACCCACAGAGAAGGCCCTCCCCCTGGGCGTCATCCGCCGGCAGTCTTTTACCGGCGGCACCCTGAGAAGGCCCTCCCTGTGGGAGCGCACAGGACGAAGGGAACTTGATGCCGGCAGCAGGTGTTCCCTCAAACATCCTGGACCCAAGCCATTTAGGGCTTTATAGGTCATCACCAGCACCTTGAATCTCACCCGGAGGGCAACCGGAAGCCAATGCAGCTCACGGAGTAGAGATGTTACATGGGAGTATCGGGAAACCCCCATCACAACTCGCGCGGCTGCATTCTGCGCCAGCTGAAGCCTCCGAGTGGTCCTCAAGGGCAGCCCCATGTAGCGAGCGTTGCAGTAGTCTAACCGGGAGGTCACGAGCGCATGAGTGACTGTGCATAGGGCATCTCGGTCCAGGTAGGGTCGCAACTGGCGCACCAGGCGAACCTGGGCAAAAGCCCCCCTGGTCACGGCTCCTATGTGATCTTCAAAACTGAGCCATGAATCCAGGAGGACGCCCAAGTTGCGAGCCCTATCAACGGGTGGTAACACCTCACCCCCCCCCATCGTTAACGATATAATAAGATATAATAATCATCACAATCATAATAATCTTATCAAGATACAATCATATACTAAGAAATAGCAATCAAAACATTAAAAATAGTATTACCCACATTAACATTAGTTATATAACAATCAAATTATTTACTAATCCATTATAAGTCTTTTTTACATAACCCACATATCCTCATATTTCCAACTTTCTAACCTGTGTTTTTGTCAACTAACCATTGGTAAAATAAATCCCATGCCATATAATATCCCGTTTCTTCTTTTTCTTTCATTTTTAACATTAACCTATCCATTTCTGCACATTCCAGTATTTTTTTTCCATTATATTCTTTTCTGTAGGAGTTTCTTCATTTTTCCAAAATTGTGCATATACTATCCTAGCTGCTGTTAAAATATGTAAAACTAAATAAGTATTTCCTGGTAACATGCCCAGTGGGAATATCTCTGATTTTAAATCTATATGTTGTTTTATCATTGCTTCCAGCCACACATGTATTTTATTCAGTGCTTTTTTTGTAAAAGAAAAAGGTGCCGGAACTCACACATGTCATACAATCCGCCTTGCCTACCCTACAAGCAGGGCTTTTTTTCTCATAGAATGCTCAGAACGGAGTTCCGGCACCTTTTTTGGATGGAACCTTGTAGGATAGGCAAGGTGGGTTGTATGACATGTGTGAGTTCCGGCACCTTTTTCTTTTACAAAAAAAGCACTGCCTACAAGGTTCCATCCAAAAAAGGTGCCGGAACTCCATTCTGAACTTTAGTAGTACTGCATATGCATATAATCTAACCTAAAAATGGTGCACGTAAGAAAATGAATTAGATAAATAGTTGTACGCAAAGCTCAGATGTAGTGCAAAGTTACACCCGTATCATAAACAAAGGTTTCATTCATCATATTTTGATTCTTAGAGAGAACACTGCTGTAGACCTCAGTAGACTTTTTTTTCATTTATCTCTGATATGTGTGGATGTGTATTCCTATTCCTCCCTTCTTTTTTCATATGTTTTTATTATTATTTTAAAAAATCAATTTCTATATTGAACAGTGTGTTGTCTAGGTATGCAAGCTCAAGGTAGGGGTGGGGGAGTGGCGGTTATTATTAGGGAGACCTTATGTCCGCGGGAGACCACCGTTTCTCAGATAGTCGGGTGTGAGTCTCTCTTTGTGAGATTTGGTTCTGGGGCGCAGTTGGGTTTGCTGCTGACGTACATTTCGCCTAGTCGTACAGCGGCAGCCCTGCCCGAGCTGCTCGATATCCTCTCAGGGTTGGTGGTTGAGTTTCCCAAACTTATAGTTTTGGGAGACTTCAATCTACCATCCCTGGGAGGCTCATCTGAGCTAGCTCGGGAGTTCATGGCTTCCATGACGGCCATGGACCTGACGCAAGTAATTTCTGAACCAACTCATGAGGGAGGCCACACTCTTGACCTGATTTTTTTATCTAGACGGTGGTTGGATGATCTTGGTGGGGGCTCTCCATTTATTATGCCCCTGTCATGGACCGATCATCATCTCCTGCGGATGGTCTTCCGTTTTGCCACCCCCCGCCGTGGGGATACGGAGCCAATTAGATGGTACCGCCCCAGACGCTTAATGGATCCTGATAGATTCCAAGCGGCGCTGGGTTCCCCACCTGCCTCCATTGCTCACAGCTCGGCGGATGCCTTAGTGGAAACCTGGGAAAGGGCAGCCACTGAGGCACTTGACCGGGTTGTACCCTTGCGGCCCCTGACCCGGCGCAGATCCCAGCGAGCTCCATGGTTCTCCGCGGAGCTCCGGGAGATGAAGCGTCGGAAACGGGGCCTAGAGAGCTGTTGGAGGTCGAGCAGATCCGAACCCGACCGGTTGCGGTTAAGAACCTATATTAGGTCTTATCTCGCAGCGATGAGGGTGGCGAGGTGTAATTACTTCTCTACCCTCATTGCGTCCGCAGATAATCGCCCGGCCGCCCTGTTTAGGGTGACTCGCTCACTTCTTAATCAGGAGGTGAGGGAGGATCCCTTGCAGGGTCGTGCCGAGGAATTTAGTCAACATCTGTCGGATAAAATCGCTCGGATTCGGACCGGTTTGGACTCCAGCTGGGCAGAGTCAGGCGATCAGGATACGAGCGGTCTTGTCAATGTTATCTGGGAAGAGTTTGATTCTGTGACCCCTGATGAAGTGGACAGGATTATGGGGAGGCTGAGCTCCTCCACATGTTTGTTGGACCCGTGCCCTTCCTGGCTGGTTTATGCAGCTAGGGAGAGGACACGAGGCTGGCTCCAGGCGGTTATATCTGCTTCTTTGAGTGAGGGTTATTTCCCCACCGTCTTGAAGGAGGCGGTGGTGAGACCTCTCCTCAAGAAGCCTGCCTTGGACCCAGCTGTATTGAACAACTTTCGTCCAGTCTCCAACCTTCGCTTTCTTGCGAAGGTTGTTGAGAGTGTGGTGGCGCATCAGCTCCCTCTGGTCCTGGATGAAGCGGATTATCTGGACCCCTACCAATCGGGTTTCAGGCCCGGGTACAGCACGGAGACGGCATTGGTCGCTCTGGTGAATGATCTCTGGAGGGCTCGGGACAGGGGATATTCCTCTGTCCTAGTCCTATTAGACCTCTCGGCGGCTTTCGATACCATCGACCATGGTATCTTGCTGCGGCGTCTCAGGGGATTGGGAGTGGGAGGCACAGTTTTTCGGTGGTTCTCCTCCTATCTCCTGGGATGTTCGCAGTCGGTGTTGGCAGGGGGGCAGAGATCGGCCCCTAGGTCTCTCGTTTGTGGAGTTCCTCAGGGGTCGGTTCTCTCGCCTCTCCTGTTCAACATCTACATGAAACCGCTGGGTGAGATCATTCGTGGTTTTGGAGTTGGGTATCATCAATATGCCGATGATACCCAACTTTTCTTTTCGACCCCAAACCACCCCAGTGATGCCCTCGCTGTGATGTCCCGTTGCCTGGAGGCGGTTCGGGTCTGGATGGGGAGGAACAGACTTCAGCTCAACCCTGACAAGACTGAGTGGCTGTGCATTCCGGCATCCCGGGACATTCAAAATGTTCCATCTCTTTCTATGGGGGGTGAGCTCTTACCCCCCGTGGATAGGGCTCGCAACTTGGGAGTCCTCCTAGATTCACGGCTTACCCTAGAAGATCATGTAGTGGCCGTGACTAGGGGGGCTTTTGCCCAGGTTCGCCTGGTGCGCCAGTTGCGGCCCTATCTGGACCGGGATGCCCTGTGCACGGTCACTCATGCGCTCGTGACCTCTCGCCTTGACTACTGTAATGCTCTCTACATGGGGCTTCCCTTGAAGACCACTCGGAGGCTCCAACTGGTACAGAATGCGGCCGCGAGAGTTGTCTTGGGAGTTTCCCGGTACTCCCATGTTACACCTTTGCTCCGTGAGCTGCATTGGTTACCAGTTGTCTTCCGGGTGAGGTTCAAGGTCTTGGTTATGATCTTTAAGTCCCTACATGGCATGGGTCCGGGTTACCTCGGGGACCACCTGCTGCCGGCTTCAACTCCCCTCCGCCCTGTGCGTTCCCACAGAGAGGGCCTCCTCAGGGTGCCTCCAGTCAGGGAATGCCGACTGGCGGCCCCCAGGGGGAGAGCCTTCTCTGTGGGTGCCCCGGCTTTGTGGAACCAACTGCCGGTGGAGCTCCGGACGGCATCGGACCTCCGAACTTTCCGTCGTGGCCTGAAGACCCATTTGTTTGAATTGGTCGGTCTGGCCTGATGGGGGAGCTGGGTTTTAAATTGTCATTTTAGATTGCATTATTGTTTTGTTTTTTTTTTAATCGGGCACTGATTTAATCTTTGTTTTAACTTTTGTATAGTACTGTATTTTTATTTATATGCCCTGTGAACCGCCCTGAGTCCCCAGGGAGAAGGGCGGTATATAAATTAAATAAAACGTAAACGTAAACGTAAACGTATATATATATATATATATATATATATATATATATATATATATATATATATATATATATATATATATATATATATATATAATATAATATAATATAAAGTTGGAAGGGACCTTGGAGGTCATCTAGTCCAACCCCCTGCTCAGGCAGGAAACCCTATACCATTTCAGGCAAATGGCTGTCCAGTCTCTTCTTAAAAACCTCCAGTGTTGGAGCATTCACAGCTTCTGGAGGCAGGTTGTTCCACTGGTTAATTGTTCTAACTGTCAGGAAGTTTCTCCTTAGTTCTACGTTGCTTCTCTCCTTGACTAGTTTCCATCCATTGCTTCTTTTCCTGCTTTCAGGTGCAGGGGGGTATCAACAGGGGGTAACACCTCACCCCCCCCATTGTTAACGATATAATAAGATATAATAATCATCACAATCATAATAATCTTATCAAGATACAATCATATACTAAGAAATAGCAATCAAAATATTAAAAATAGTATTACCCACATTAACATTAGCTATATAACAATCAAATTATTTACTAATGCATTATAAGTCTTTTTTACATAACCCACATATCCTCATATTTCCAACTTTCTAACCTGTGTTTTGAGCATTCTATGAGAAAAAAAAGCCCTGATTTTATTCCTCCCTTCTTCATAGACGGTGTTTCATTTAAACCTAACTCTCCCAGTTATTGGTTTTTCCAACTTCTTAACAATTTCACTTTTTTGGATGTATTTGTTTCCAGGGCTCCTTGTAAGAGAAGTCCAGATTGAAGTCTCTCGCCAGCAAGTGGAGGAGCTGTTTGGGCTAGAAGATTACTGGTGTCAATGTGTGGCGTGGAGTTCTGCTGGAACTACAAAAAGCCGCCGAGCTTATGTCCGGATAGCATGTAGGTTTGGGAAGATTCTTTTTTCTTTCCTTCTTTCTTTTTGAAGATCCTTTTTATATTATGATTTTGCTGCTGATGTTTAGTGCACTTGCACACCCTGCAGAAAAAGGGGTATATCATGAATAGGCACGTTAAAAAGAATCCACTCGCTCCAACATTTTATAGACTATTAGCTAATGAAGGCCTTGTGTGCATCCAAGGGAGAAGTAGTTATATTGAGATATCCTTTACTGGAAGAAGAAATTCATTGGTGCTTTTTTTTTTTTTTTGGTTTATTGGAAGGCGGCAATCATGTAAAAGAAAACTGTTCATAGAAGAAAATAAAGCTGATTTTGGAATAAAGCTGTGATACACAGAGGATGGACAAGCATCCTTTGTCCTGCTGCAGCTTTTTCTCCATATCATATGCGGTTCTCATAGAAGTGTCCCAAGATAGTCGCTGCCAAGGCAAAATCTTGCCTCCAGTAATCCTTGTTCTTCATTCTCTCCTTCTGCAGTTGCCTCCACGTTATGTGTTTCTGCTGAACTGCATCTCCAGAGTTTCTGATTTCTAAACATTTCCATCAGAGATCTGGTGGCCAAATTATGTTCCTTCAGGGGGATTTCACTGGCTATCCAAGTTGCCCATCAGTTTCACCCTGGTTTTCCAGCACAGCATTTTTTTTAGCCTTTAGCTTGTCCAGTCACATCTTCTTACCTGACTTCTGAACTTTTGCAACTGGGTCCCATTCTAGAGCAGGGCTTTTCAACCTTTTCACCCATTGTACCACTTTTAGGATATGGCAACATCTGAGTACCACCAGTCGCCTAGCAAGGTGTCAAAAACTTGATGACAAAAAAAGGGAAAAAGTGATGAAGTACAGGTAGTCCTCGACTTACAACAGTTCGCTTAGTGACTGTTTGAAGTTACAATGGCACTGAAAAAGTGCCCCACAAGCCACAGCCGAGCAAGACACCTGCCTGCCCGCCCGGCGGCACTCTTCTTCCTGTCCGAGGTTTTCATTGTTGTGAGCATTTCTGTTGAGGATTGGCAGCGGGGGTGGAATTGGGTGGTGTTTGGTTTTTATTCTCCCCCTCTGCTGGGTGGTTGCAGCAGGTTTGGGTCACTTCACATGACCCTGGGACACTGTGAATATAAATCAATTGCCAAGCATCTGAATGTAAATCACAAGACCCTGGAGATGCTGCAACATTCCACCTAATCGGTGCTTCTTCTGGGCTCAGCAGACGCGCCAGGATCAGCGCTGAGCTTCAGCTGGAACCTGGCGCTTCCGCTGAGCCCTGACAGCCCTGCAGCTCCAGCCATCACTCGCTCAGTTTTGTGCAGTGCTGCCACCGGTTCAGCTCATTCCCCTCCCCCACTACCAGTTTTCTAGGATGGTTGCATACCACCTGCTAGGTGCCAATGTACCACAGGTGGTACCCCTACCACTGGTTGAAAAGCCCTGTTCTAGAGTACACATTGCAGATGGACCCTGGCCAGGTTGATGAGGTCATTCTGTGCCACACTGCAAGAGGGGGAGGTGATAGAACAATATTTCTATTGTTGGCAGCTACATAGTGCAGAAAACAGCAGAGAACTCCATGGAAAATCCCTGTTTAACTTTTTAGGAAGCCTGGTTTTTAACGGAATATAATCTGAAATCTCTTATTTTGGGATCATAAAACAAAAGAGAGAGCATTTTCCTCCCTGGGGTCTTCAAACTAATTTCCATCATTGTCCTGGATTCTAAATTGTTATCAATATCTTGTTCATTAGTCTAGCTGAGATAGGGATGAGGATACTGTTTATGTCTACATACCAGCTGGCACACAAACATGTGAATTGCTTTCTTTTTAGCTGAGATCGTTTATAATCACACAAGCCAGGAGCTGCAGTCCTTGTAGTTTAGTTATTGAAATAGCTCTGGAGCAGGAATCAGTTTTCACAGTCCTGATTGACATATTCAGCTTTTCTTGGATTCAACATCTACAGGAGTGAGAGGTTAAGATCCGCATCCAGAGCTATAGCATCTTAGTTATATTTCTCTTTAACCCAGTTTCATTCACCCTAAATTTACTCCGAAGGGCATTTAGACATAATGGCTGGAACTGGGACCATTGCAACCCCAAATATCTGAAGGTACCAGATTACGTTGGTCACACTGGCTGAGATCACATTAAACTTAGTAAATGGGATTCAGCCAGTTTCTGAGTTTGCACAACGCTCTTAACCGTTAACTAACCAAGTGTTTTGGATCTGTCATATTCACTAAGCTATTTTTTTTAAAAAAGAAAATGAGCTGAATATGTTATGTGAACATAGCTGCTCAGACATTAAGCATTTTATATTTGTGTTTAGCCATTATTTACTTGACGTGTAATAGCCTGAAATATCTTTTGTATGCTTGCAATGGAAGAAGCAATAGCTGTGCAAAACAGATTACTTACCAAACTCCCAAGAGGCTGATGGTTCTATGATATCTCTTAATCATTGTAGAACCCATTTCATGAAGTTAGGTTACAAATTATCATTATTGTATACATCATAATCATCGTCAAAAATATTTGTTTGGGACAGCATATAATTTTGTTTGTCAAAATATTTAGGAAGAATTTAGTAGATCTTAGCGCCACCTACTGATTAATTCTTTACTCCTACCTTTTCTTATGGGTTGTCAAATTCATGTTCTTCATTAAAAAGATGGACATAGTTCAGGCTTGTAGGGACAATGCTTCAGAGAATATGAAAAACCATCCATTGGAAGCTACCACCATACTTGACACTTAAAATCCTCCATTTGGAATTTGTTTCCAGTTACAGAACTGAACAGAAATGATAGTCCTTTCAGAAAAACATGTGTTTCCTAAATATTCTCCAAGGTTTTTTATGCAATAGTTTAGTTTTGGGTCACAAAAGGAACTCTTTTGCTGCCGGTTTTGCTAAATGACTGGGATCCAGAAAGCCCGGCCATTTTCCTGAAGAACACCAAAGAAACGTGAATTATTTTGCCAAGGAGCACCATTCATAAGGACAAAATATTGATCCTCCAAGTAAGTCAAAGACAGAAGGGTGGAATCTTTCAAACGCCTATTTTCTTTCAGTCGTTATTCTTTTAGTTTATGCTAAACTGCAAATCTGCCCGGCTTTGAAAAATATTCCACTTTAGTGTTTCAAATAATGGGATGTTCTTCAAAATATGAAGAATAAATTCACCTTTTGCTTTCCCTTTGACTGTCTTTCATACCTTTAGGTGGAAATTACACAAACATTTTGGGCCAAACTTCTGAGAGATCTGACATTTGAGGCTTTTCAGGTGTAGCAAAAATAATGGGAGATGAAAATTTGTCCTCTCTAGCTTTTTAAATTGCCCTGTAAGTATCACGGCTAATGCTGGTGGGTTTTATATCTTTCCTGTCCTTAGATCTGAGGAAGAACTTTGACCAGGAGCCACTGGGGAAGGAGGTGCCTCTTGATCATGAGGTCCTTTTGCAGTGCCGACCTCCTGAAGGAGTGCCAACTGCTGAGGTAAGATGGGCACTCAGTGACGGTGACCAATGGCGGTCGCCTGGGAAACATTCGAAACTTACAGGTAGTCCTCGAACCTTTACAACCTGTCCTGTAGTAATCATTTGAAGTTACAGCCACCTCCCCCCAAAGTGATTTACCAGCCAGTTTTGAATTTCTGGTGTTTGCCCCCTCCCATGGTCACATGAACACAATTTATGTCATTGTTGTCAGAAACCAGCACTTGCTTCCATTTGTCTCACAGCAAACAGTGGGTTTGCTTAATGACCACTGTAAAACAGGTCATAAAAATGGGTCTGGTCCCACGGTGATCTGCTTTACAGCCATCATGACATGACCATAATTGCCAGACTCGATTAAGGTCGTAAGTCAGGGACTACTGATACCTCATAATTACCCGCATCTACTCATATTCTTACAATTGTAACATCTGTTTAACTATATTGCACACCCCATTCTTTGTGCCTGGTTTATTTCTCAAAAGCTCGGGAAAATATCTCAGCCTGTATTGCAGTTACAATGCTACATGTTACTCCTTGGTAGTATCCCTATTGGTAGGTAGTTAGGACATATCAGTACCCACTGCAAATAAATCTTGTGGACTTTGGTACATGTCACAATCAGGCTAAGGCACAGAAGAGTTGGAAGCCCTTTATATACCCTCCACTATAAGGTAGCACCATCTATCCATCTGCAACCAGGCCCGGTTGACCTCCGTATCTCATAAATCACCATAAGCAGAAGCACCAGACACAACCTGTGCAGAAGGCAGAACTGGCCCTTGCTCAAAGCAAAAGATCTTTGAGCCAGACTTCCTCTTAACAGCCAGCCCAAGCCATAAAGGGATTTGTGAGAATGAAATATGGGACTGTTGCAGAACCGGCCTCAGATTTTTGAAGGAAGGGTAGAAATGTTTTCTAAGACACAGTTGCAAGCATCCAGGTGTGCATCCCAAGAAAGAAAGAGAAGGATTCCAATGAAACATTGAACTGATTACACCAGCCTGGCAAAATTACTACCTTTCTGAGCACGGATGGGCATAATGGGAGCTGTAATCACATACATTTGGAAGGTCTTGTGTTGGGGAGGACTAAAGTAGAGGTTTCTGGTTAAAAAAAAAAGGTGGGGCACATCTGGAGTTGGACTTATAATTTGGAAATCCTAGGATGTTTTCTCTGTTTGTTGGATGACCATCCCCCTTTTAAATACTATGTGTTTCTCCTAACTGATGATTCTGAGTCCGAGTTTCCTCTCACGCTAGCTAGGAAAATTTTTATGTTCAAGTAGTTGAGCATCACCCACAAGATAGAAGTTGTGTGTCCTGCCTGCAAGCTATGGAACACACTCACCTGGAGGCTCTTCCTGGCCTCTAATCACTCAGCCTTTTGAAAATCTAAGAGTGCATCTCTTCCACCAGGCATTTTTCCACCGTCATTTTATTTTACTATTTCCCAGTAAATTTTAGTCTGCTTGCATATTCCATTTTTGTTTTCTACAGTTTGTTAGCCGCCTTGCCAGAGTAGAAACGGAGGATATAAACCAACCACCGTCCAAATAAATAAGTACATTCCCATGAGTGGAATTCTGAAAGGGAGCTGATACAATTCATTCATTCGTATTGTCCTATTAAGCGGTCATAATCTGGGTTTTGAGAGGTTCAGTATCTTCTGGGCCTTTCAAGAGGATTAAATCACAGTAGGCAAGTGGGATAGGTAAAGCAATAATCAGCCCCAAACTGAAAAAAAATGGATAAGACATTGAATTTGGAGGCAAGGCTGCCTGTGACATAACTCAATGTTCATGGGCAGAAGACAGCATGGCTACATAATCTCTGGAGATCCATGGTTGCTTGCCTGGGAAAAGTTCTGGGGGGAAAAATCTGGACCAAATTTTAAAGCACCCAGAATTGAGGTTCTCTGTATCTAAATCTTCTTTGATAATTGTAGAGTTAATCCACCTGGGCGTGCTAGGAAAATACAGGTGGTCCTTGGTTTATTTTATTTTTTATTTATTTTAATCCCATTTATATCCCGCCCTTCTCTGAAGACTCAGGGCGGCTTACAATCTACTGTAAGCACAAATCAAATGTGCTTAGCAACAGCCTTCATTCTATGTATATGCCTGCTTATTAGGGCTTTCCCCCCCCCCAAGCGGCATTATTACAAAATCATCTTATTGCCCCCAACAATCTGGGTCCTCATTTTACCTACCGCGGAAGGATGGAAGGCTGAGTCAACCTTGACTACAAATTGCTGCATCACTTATAGGACAAAGTTCATGCTTGCAAATCTGGAACATTATGTACTTACAGAGCAATGCTGAGGTGCAGATTCCTACTGAGTACTTTCTAGCAGCAAGCTCTGTGTTCATACTATATTCTGCATAAAACAAGCCATTTTACCAGCCTTTTCAGTGAATCATTTCTGGAAGGTGATTTGGGTTCTCAGGTAGGAGCAATTTGTAAAGATACATGCTTTGGGATTGAGCTGTAGATATTGAAAGTCAATGGAAACAAATTTCACGTACTTGACAGCTGCCGTATCCCTGGGTCATGCGATCACCTTTTGCAAACTTCTTATAAACAAAGTCAATAGGGAAGCTGATTCATTTAACAACCGTGTTACTAACTTGAGAACTGCAGTGAGTCACTTAACGCCTGGGGCAAGAAAGGTTGTAAAAATGGGGCAAAACTCACTTAACAACCGTCTCACACAGCCGCAGAATTTAGGGGCTCGCTTGTGGTCAGAAGTTGAGAACTACCTTTCCTTCCTGATTCGTCAATTCAACTGTTTCCTGACCTCCCACAGAAGTTTGTAATATCTCATTAGGCATATTGGCTTAGGAAGATATACACCTCCTGACTGACCGTCCTTCTTTCCTTCCTTCCTCTAGCATTAATAAGAATTTTTTTTTTTAATGAATTGCGGTCGTTGAGATATAGTTTCTTCTAATTTGCCAGCAGTTGGTAATGAAAAACCTCCCGCCTTCCTCCCCACAGCTGGGCACATCTGTGCTTTCCCTTGAAGGTGCCTTGGGAAGGTGAATGATGATAGGGAAAAATATCATTTTCCCCATTCCAGATTGTTAATAAATCATATGAAGTTTCAGCCTCATCCAGAATTTCTGCCCAGCCGCCATCTCCTTCCTTCAGTTTACACTTCTCAGAGGCAGACTTGTTTCCTCAAGTCTCTGCGACTGCAGTCAAATTCCAGCTGTGAATGTTGGCACCTAGCAGACAGATGTTTATGATCCCAAATGAGCCTGTTAGGGAAATGAGTTGCCAGGTGAAGATGGAGTGGGATTGTGATGGATAGCACCACGCTGGGGCCCCGTCTGTTTTCATTATTCAGCAGAAGTGTTTATTTTAGGCAGTGGATCTGTTATTCTGACATCTAATAATGTACTTAACCTCAACACCTGTTCCATCCTGCCACCTACATAGGCTGATCAGCCATTAACCCCTGACAGAATTTAGTAAAGAAAACACTGAACAAATTGTTTGCAGAGAAGGGGATCGAAAAAGAACCATTAGCGCTTGGCAAGATCAACAATCCTTGGACTTTTCCTCTGGACGTAATTTCTTCTGCTCTGCTGCAGACTTTGGTTTTCAGTGAGATCTGCACAAAGGATGGTGCAGTGCAGGGGCTGGGCAGTTGCTCAGAGTGGTTCCTGTTTCTCCAGTAAAGCTTGCTAAGTTTCAAGAATGGGTACATTATGTCGCCTGGAGGGAATGTCCAAAATTTATTGTCTCTCTATATTTTGTCACGGTTGCGATAAAGGATTGTTTCCATTCTGGCGCTAAATATGCATAGAATCTGGAGCATGTGGAGATTACCATCATAATGTCTTGATGGTTCTGCAGCAAACTTTCAATTTCAGGAACAATTCTAATTTAATGATTTTTTTCAACATTTCACCCATATGGTCTATAAGCTTAGAGCAAATGTAGATAGTAGTAATCAGTGCTTTTTTTGTAAAAGAAAAAGGTGCCAGAACTCACACATGTCATACAACCTGCTTTGCCTAACCTACAAGGTTCCATCCAAAAAAGGTGCCGGAACTCCGTTCTGAGCGTTCTATGAGAAAAAAAGCCCTGGTAGTAATTGATTTTGCATTTCCTTTTTTCCCTTCCTCCTTCCTTCCTTCCTTCCTTCCTTCCTTCCTTCCTTCCTTCCCAGATTTTCTTCGACTAGGGATGATTATTGAACAGAGGCCTGGCTTGAGAATCATGACTTTCACAATGTGACTTTGGCCCAATTAGACAAAGCAGAATATAAATGCAGCAGCCAAGTAATGATCTGGTCTTTGCTACTTTGCAAACAAACAGCCAGACAAATTAGGCCATTCCAGACCCAACCATTTCAAAACAAAGTTATACAGAGAATTGCCTGTACATAAGAAAAAACATCCTTTTTCAAATAATGAGCAAAACCAGGTGCATTTTAGCATTTTAGCAATAAGAGCATTTTAGCAATAAGAGCCTTGGTGGAGCAGTGGGCTAATGCCTCCCTAAGTAACACCAGCTGCCTGCAATTAGTGCAGGTTCGAGTCCCACCAAGCTCAAGGTTGACTCAGCCTTCCATCCTTCCGAGGTAGGTAAAATGAGGACCCAGATTGTTGGGGGCAATTAAGCTGACTTTGTAATAATGCCGCTTGGGGGTGTGTGTGAAAGCCCTAATAAGCAGGCATATACATAGAATGAAGGCTACTGCTAAGCTTGTAAGCCGCCCTGAGTCTTCGGAGAAGGGCGGGATATAAATGGAATTTTTTTAAAAAAGTTCTTTCTCTGTAACATCTCTTCCAGTTACTGAGCTATCATTTTATGGTAATTGCTTGCAACAGCATGAAATAATTGCGTACATACCTCTCATGCCATGTTTCACATGTCACAAGTACCAGTTGGGGCTTTCCACTACATGTTACATAAGACAAGAAGCCATTTGTACTTGCCATATGTATTGGGCCTCTATAACTCTTAATCAATTTTGGGTGGCAAATTGCTCAGGCTACTCAGAGGAGGCTATACTTCAGAGACAATCACAAATTTACAACTTTAATCTGCTGTTGGAGTAGAAGGAACTATTTTGGGCGGGAATCTTAATTTTTATTTCTGATGATAAGAATTGTGAATGTCTTTTCCTATGTTTTCTGCCTGTCCCAACCTTTTATCACCTGGTTTTTTTTCTCTCTCTCTCTCTCTTTCCAAAACTTAATATAGGTGGAGTGGCTGAAGAACGAGGAAGTGATTGATGCTTCCCAGGATACAAACTTCCTGATAACCATAGATAACAATCTTATCATCAAGCAGGCTAGGCTTTCCGACACAGGCAACTACACCTGTGTGGCAAAAAACATTGTTGCTAAACGGCGGAGCACCACAGCCACAATAATTGTTTATGGTAATGATTTGTTGAGAACTTAGGGGTGGGAGTCTGAGTGCGGGAGAATGTGAGGAATACAATTTGTTGCAATTGCTGATCTTACAAAAGTTAAACAAGTTCAGACCTCGTTATACTGGGAAACCATCAGGAAATATAAGGGATATCGGCTAGACTTGGAAGATAAAATATCATACCAGAAGGAGGTAATGGAAAACCAGTTCTATGTTGTTGCTAAGAAAACAGCATGAACACATCTATGAAGTTGTTAGGGGGTTGCACATGACTCAAAGGAGACTACTCTACCTTTAGTTGGTTTATGCAAACCTGTGAGAAGCAGGCATTTGAAAATGTGACCCAATCTTGTGCATTGCTCATTCAGAACCAAATCTCATTGATTTCATGAGGACTTCTAGCCTTGCAAGCACGCATGAAATTGCAACATAGGTCTTTGGTTTAATAAACAACTAGGTACATTTAACAAAGATGCACAAAAGGCTTTCACATTTCTTGAATGGAAGCAGGGAATAGGCAACCCAGAGAAGAAAGGATACTATTTCTGGTGAAATTTACAGGACTTCTTGGAATAACTTATAGAATCAATCATTTCCCATTCTTACCACAACTCAATTGTGATATAGTAATAACTGCCCTGGTTTATTATCTGAAATATGAAGAGCAAGCAGAAGGCATCTTAGAATCAACATGAAGAACGTCTTTGCTGGATGTTCTTCTCTCTCAACAGATTTATCTTAATTGCCTTTATTGGTTCTCTCCACAGACTAGGATTTCCAAACAGATATTCAGCAGCAATTCTATTTTTCAGACATGAATCTTTCCTTCTGTTACCAGGATTTCCTGAGGACTAAGCCTGGCATTGTTGTGTATCGATCTTTGTCACTTTCCCTAATTCTCTGAAGGATTTGTTCAATTTAATTTCTTTAGCCAATACCAAATTCTCATCAAATTCTGACCATATTCCTAGAGTTCTGTTGAAATGTGTATTCCTCTAACCTTCCTTATATGATTGGGGGCTAGTTCTCATATTACCTCAGAAATAACCCCCTTTGGTTTTGACTTATCCTTATCCTCGATTGCTGTGATTATAAGAAACCAAGTAATATCTTCCAGAAGAATGTTCATAATAGCTAGGACAACCATTTTGATGAACAACTACTGCATGTCTAGGAAGATGCCTACAGAATAGAACAGGGGTCTTCAACTTAGCCCTTTTATGACTTATGGACTTCAACTCCCAGAATTCGTCAGCCAGCATGCTTGGCTGAAGAATTCTGGGAGTTGAAGTCCACAAATCATAAAAGGCCAAGTTTGAAGACTCCTGGTATAGAACATCTTCCATGTAGTTATTTGCCTGTGGCAAAATGGCAGTGTATGATTTGGCTGAGAGAAAAGATGATTTGTTAGGAAGTTGTATTTCAATTTTTCCCTCACTTTATTTGTTTTTGTTTCCTTTTTCACTCCTAGTGAATGGTGGCTGGTCTACCTGGTCAGAATGGTCCTCGTGCAGCAACCGTTGTGGCCGTGGATGGCAGAAACGTACGCGCACCTGCACCAATCCAGTGCCACTCAATGGTGGCTCTATTTGTGATGGACAATCTTTCCAGAAGATTGCCTGCAGTACCATGTGCCCAGGTAGGTACATTGTGGGAGGATATTCCTTTTCAGTTCCTTTGCATGAATTCTGCACTCATTTGTCCTCTTTAAGGAGGCTAATAATGATGTTACTAAGCGTTGAGCCTCTAATCTTGAACTGTGACTTTCTGTCATAAGGAAAAAGGTGAGTCATTTTTTAAAATACTGTATTTCCTTTACTGTTTTGGATCTGAAGAATGGTCAGCCTGCTCTTTTGCTCCTCTGAAGCAATTATTTGCAGCTTGCTCCTTTACTTCTTGACCAGCAAAGTCCCAACTAGTTTTATGAATATTTGCCTTCCTGTGCTGTCCCGTTCTCTTCTCTCTCTCTCTCTCTCTCTCTCTCTCTCTCTCTCTCTCTCTCTCTCACACACACACACACACACACACACACACAAACACACACACACACCTGTGGTTTAGTGGGTTTATTAATATTCCCTTGTAGTTCCCTTCACCAAAAACCCAGAGCTGTTCTAATTAAGTCCAGCCACAAGCAAACCAATGCTAGTCCACAGAGTAAAGGCCAATGAGTCTACAAGGCACTTGAAAATTTCCCAATCAAAATAAACCCACCAGGCAAAATTAAATCCACAATACAAGAGGCTTCACAAGGCAAGAAAAGTCCAGAGTTCACAAGGTCTGATCCAAGTCAAGGCATGGTGTCAATCCAAAGCAAGGCAAGAATCACAATGACCAGAAAACACACAGCTAGGAAATGAACACATTGCTCCCAGCATCGCTTCCATCTCTCTGCTCTGCTAAATAGCCAGCTTCCGGTGCAGCCCATCAAGAAGGGCAAGGCTTTCTCCTCATGAGTAATCTGGCTGACCTTCTCTGCTCCTGCCTTTTCTCTTCCCTATGTGTTCTTGTATCAGGTGCAGAAGGCGGTTCCTCTTCCTCATAACTGACCAACTATGGCTGCATGCTTTCCCCACCCGAAGCCCCAGGGCTATCATGCTACAGCTGTGCTTGAACCAAATCCTTCTCAGACAGCTGCTTGGAGCCATTAACCAGTTCCCCTCCAGATGGGTCTAGAACTAGTTCATCTTCCTCCTAGCTGACATCTAGAGAGATATCTGGGGAAGCATCTGGGGGAGTCATCACATTTCCTTAGATGTTCCTTAGAGACCTTGAAAGATGATACAAGCCCATGTAAGGTGGCCTTCTCCTCCTTTTTTCTTTCATTTTCTTTCTCTCAGACATGGAATAAGAGTGAACATTGCTAGCTGAGTCATCTGTTTGATTGAAATACAGTAATATGTCTTGTTGTTTTCTTGACACAAGGAGGCTAAGCTAGTTTTGAGGCTCTTACTACTGATCTGACAGTATCTACAGGAAGTTATAAGATGGCTATCATTTAACACATGGTTCTGTTTTCTTTCCCAGATGGGCATCAAAACCAAAACATTATACTAGGTTTTCCCAACCTGGTGCCCTTCAAATGTTGCACTATAATTCTCATAATCTCCTGTAAATGTCACAGCATCTGCTAGCAGCAAGACCAGTGGTAGGATTCAGCCGGTTCGCACCAGTTCAGGAGAATCGGTAGCTAAATTTACCTGAATTTGGAGAACCAGCTGAACGTCCAGTCTAGGCCTCGGAGGCCTGGAGGAAGCCTCCCAGGCCTAGAACAGCCCACTGGAAGTGCGTGATGCCACTTCCGGAAGTCTGTTCTAGGCATCAGGCGCAGGTCTGCATCAAATACGAGAACCGGTTGTTCAGGTATTTGAATCCCACCACTGAGCAAGACATACTGTTTCAAAGTACTGGCAAAAAGAACAATCTTCTTACACTTGCGGTCTGGAAAGACAAAATAGGATAAATATTATAGTAAGGAAAACAGTAAAAGCTGCTTTGTGAGAATCCAGGACATTTTAATCTAGTTACTGTTTTTTTCCAGCTTCAGGAGTAAAATGCATGTAGTTTATGACAGAATACTGGACCCTAAGATAAATCACACTGCGAAATGCATTTGCTTGATGAATTTGTTCCATTTGGTATGGATTTTGAATTTATATCTCATGATAAATTGAGATTAGAATTTGCAAATGTTGCAAGAACACTTTGAGGTAGCCAAAATTATGACCTATGAAGTGGAAAGTTTTTATTTTAGATTACGTATATCCCCTTTACCCCACCAGATAACCATAGGCAGATCTTGGCAACTTAGCCCACCCAGCTAATAATAAATTCCATAAATTAAAAAAGAAATTATTATCAGTCTGGGAGAACTCTCAACAGTGTGCATATACTGAAATTAAAGCAACTGCGACATCAAAATCATGATTTTAATGCAAAATTCAAAAATTAATACCAGCCCTTGATCAGCAGCAAAAAAAAAATTAAAAGCCTTCTGAAACAGCCCATTTGACGAGCTAACCCCCTTTTATGCCTATGGATTTCTGATTAGCTTTTTCTGTGTTCATGTGCTCTTTTTGCGGGGGAATGCAGTAGATGGAGCTTGGACTGAATGGAGCAAGTGGTCAGCCTGTAGCACCGAGTGCACGCACTGGAGGAGCCGAGAATGCATGGCCCCATCTCCCCGAAATGGAGGCAAAGACTGTAGCGGCGTCCTGCTTGATTCCAAAAACTGCACCGATGGGCTCTGTATGCAAAGTGAGTCAACATGCAGAGGCTGGGAAAGAGGGCTAAGATCAAGAGTCAGTAATGTTCATGGTGATGACTGAGATCTTTTTAAGACCTTGTAAACTTTGAGACAGCCTGCCGGGAGGCACCATTGGTAAGACTTGATTGCTGAATCTGCCTGCTCCCAGCTTCTCTAGGATAGTTTTAATGTTTTAGCCTAAACTAGTCCTTTTTAAAAAAAAATCCCATTTATATCCCGCCCTTCTCCGAAGACTCAGGGCGGCTTACAATTTAAAGCACAAACCAATGTGCTTAGCAATAGTCTTCATTCTATGTATATGCCTGCTTATTAGGGCTTTCGCCCCCCCCCCCAAGCAGCATTATTACAAAGTCAGCTTATTGCCCCCAACAATCTGGGTCCTCATTTTACCTACCGCGGAAGGATGGAAGGCTGAGTCAACCTTGACTACAAATTGCTGCATCACTTATAGGACAAAGTTCATGCTTGCACATCTGGAACATTATATACTTACAGAGCAATGCTGAGGTGCAGATTCCTACTGAGTACTTTCTAGCAGCAAGCTCTGTGTTCATACTATGTTCTGCATAAAACAAGCCATTTTACCAGCCTTTTCAGTGAATCATTCCTGGAAGGTGATTTGGGATACATGCTTTGGGATTGAGCTGTAGATATTGAAAGTCAATGGAAACAAATTTCACGTACTTGTGGCTCAGCTAGCAATTGCTTGAAATTAAAGTTGGCATCACTCAAAATAATCCCGTCTTCTTCATTATACAGATAGTCCTTGAGTTATGACCATAATGAAGCCTGCCCATTTCGGTTGTAAGTCATAACAATTGTAAAATGAGGAATTCTATGGCAGCTCTCATAAAAAAAGCTGTGTTCCTTAAGTGAACTCCATGGTTATTAAGTGAGCCAATGATTATTGATGCAACTTGGCCAAAAACTGGAAGTAACGGCCAGTTTTTGGCAAAACCATAATGAAATATGGTCATGTGACCGTGTGTGTGTGTATGTGTGTGTGTGTGTGTGTGACCATCAGAACTTCAGTTCCAAGTCACCTTTTTTGGGTGGAGCGTAACTTCAAATAGTCACTAAGGACTGATCAAAAGTCAAGAACTACCTGTATTAGACTATTTCACTAAAAATGAACATTTGTGTGATCTGCTGACTAATTTTCTTCTGGGAGATACATCATTTAAAAAAAAACACCAAGAAAATGACTGAGAATGTATACTGGAAATTAGTGAATAAAGTACCTCCACTTCTTGACTAATTTTGAGTCACAGTCTTGAAGGTTAATATTCTGCAACCAACTTGTAAGTATCGTTCTTGATATACTGTATCTGGCCCTCTATTTAACATTCCTTAATATTAATGCAGGCGAAGAGAATAGCAGGCATTTCATCTGAAAATTAACATACTGGGTTTTGTTTTTACACCTCAGCGTACAAGATTATTTTTGCATCAGGTCCCAGATCAAAGGAGCAGGAATAAGCTGTGATATATTTATTTGGCTGGTTAGTTTCAATGAGTATGTGAAATTTTCAGTACAGATAGTCCTCGTCTTACGACCAAAATTGAGCCCAAAATTTATGTTGGTAAGTGAGACATTTGTTAAGTGAGTTTTGCCCCAGTTTACAACTTTTCTTGCCACAGTTGTTAAGTCAATCATTGGAGTTGTTAATTAGTAACCCGGTAGTTAAGTGTATCTGGCTTGCCCATTGACTTATCTTGTCAGAAGGTCACCCAAAAAAATAAAACAAAAAAATCACATGAACCCCGGGACACTGCAACCGTCATAAATACGAACCAGTTGCCAAGCATCTGATTTTTAATCACAGCACCCTGGGGGATGCTGCAATGGTTATAAGGATGAAAAACAAATCATAAGTCGCTTTTTTCAGTGACTCTGTAACTTTTGAACGGTCACTGAATTGTTGTAAGTCCAGGACTATCTGTACATCCCACTAATTAATGTTACTGCTTTCCCAGCATAGACTTTGGTAGCAGAAGGAATGTTGTCAGGCAGCTGCACTCTGCGGCAAATACCTACTTCAGTATTATAGTTCTGTAGGGCTTCAGGTTTAACTTGGAAAGGAAGCTGTTGGACCGTATCCTCTGCCTGGTCTGCACATTTAAAGATGTTCCATAATCTCACGGTAAGCCAGCTGCTAACTGGTTCGTCACAAAAAAGCGGCAGGCCAGGTGAGCATTAGTGTTTTTAACCTATAGCTTTTGTGTGGTCCTAATCCATCTGTTCTAAATAAAGTTGGGAAGAACAGAAGAGCCAATCTATTTATTGCTCCCATTTGAGAAATACAAATAAATTACCTGATGAAGCAAAAGACCTAACTTTGCTTCCGTGATGTCTCTGTTGGTTGTTTTTTTTTTTAATGAGCAAACTTTCGAGATTCAGATGCATTCGTTTTCCCTGCGTGTGGCTGCTGCCACCTGCTGTTGTCACATGTACTTCTGTTGTGACAACACATTGTTTTGCTATCCTAGAACGCCGACCCTTGAAGCCTGCCTCTGCAGTTGTAAATAAAGCTGTTGAATTGATCCGTTGTGGCACATAGTAGGGGAAAAAAAGAGATCAGGTTGTCAAACCTATTATATAACAATATGATTGGAAATAAATGGAGCCTCTCTGACAATTGCTGACTCTGGTTGGAGAAAATGAAGGCATCATAACAGCCAAGGTCAGGGGACATTTGCTGCCATACGCAACATCACACCTTGTCAGCCAACTGCTGGTAGTTAATTCTTAGCAGAGGAAAAGGTACTGAAAAGAAAATACCCAGTGCCACAATACTGAGAATAGTCATTATATTGAAAATACTACAATATTCAGAGAGGCACTCTTCCTCCCAACCAATAAACTCTCTCCAAAGGCATTGGCAGGGAAGGTCAGAAAGTCAAGATGGTGAACTCAACTGATAGAAACCATAGGCCTTTTCTAGCTATGTGCAAAAAAAGGTGTTGCAGTGGCTCAGCGATTAAAGATGCTGAGCTTGTCAACTGGAAAGCTGACAGCCCAGGTGTTGTGATTTAGGGTCAGCCTGTGGGTTCGGCAGTTGGGTCGGACGAATCAGAGGAGGAGGGGGGTGTTGAAGACCTTGCTGAGGGGGTTGAAGATCTTGCTGATGATAGCCCTCAGGCAGGCCCCTCCCACTTGGTCACCATGGAGACCCAGCTGTGTGAGCCTGACAGTGTGGATGAAGATGACCCACAGCTGGCCCTGTTCAAGGACGCTGGACGCAGGAGACAGTCAAGTAGGAGTAAACAGAGGAAGGCTGTGGGGCTTCTCGGAAGGAGGCAGAGAGAGGCCACGCCCTGAACTTTTATAAAGGGAATGTTTGGGGAGGGCTGGTTTGCTGAAAGCAACCGCTCAGATAGTGTTTCAAAGCTCCTGTATCTTGGTATGTGTCTTGTTTGTTTTTTGAAGTAATAAATTTGGCAGACGTCCTTCCAGCCTCTTGCCGTTTATAAAGGGGTTGCCTTTTCTGCAGGGCCGGTAGCAGGCTGGTACAGAACACCAGGTTCAAGACCTGAGTGCCACATGTTGGGGTGAGCTCCCTTTACTTGCCCCAGCTCCTGCCTACCTAGAAGTTCAAAAGCACACAAATGTGGGTAGATAAATAGGTACCACTTCAATGGGAAGGTAACCGTGTTTCATGTGCCTCAGCGTATAGTCATGCTGGCCACATGAACACGGAAATGTCTTCGGACAATGCTGGCTCCCTCAGCTAAGAAACAGAGATGAGTACCCTAGAGTTGGGCACAACTAGACAGGGGAAACTTTTAGGTGCATGCAATTACATGTATAATATAAAAAGGGATGGAGCTTCAATCATGTGTTCATGTCCATCAACTTGATTTTTTTTTTATTGGCCCCACAGCTGTACTCACTCTTTCCTATATAGGAACCAAACAGAGATGAATGAATAACATCTGAATTAGCACTACAAAATTCATGCTCTTCTCTCCCATACAGCTGACAAAGAAGAATCTAATGCACCAAAATTTGTCTTAATCAGTACTTTAAAGTGCCATAAGATTCTTCACTGTGTCTCTTCAAAAAATGTATTTCAAGTGTCTCTCTTTCAAGATGGATGTGATGGACTCAAAAGGGCACATGACATGTTATATCTCAGCATTGTTTAATAGTTTTACATTTTGATGGCTGCCACCGTGTGTCCAAAATTGTATCAGTGAGATACAATTTTGAGTAAGTATGCATGTTGATGGCCTCTAAGCCATCACGTAGGTGGGTCGGTAGGTAGGTAGGGATGGACGGACGGACAGACAGACAGACAGAATAGAAATATTCAAGATGATAAAAAGTCCTGCAAGTTGTTATGTCATAGCACTGGGAGAAATCCTTGTAAAAACAGTTTGACAATAAGTTGGCAAATCTAGTTTACACGGAGCTCTAAAAACACAGGACATATTTTAGAGTCATAGAGTCATATTGCATTTTGTTGAGGTAGAGAATGTAGATTCTCTATTTTAACAGCAATTAAAAAGAATTATCAGTATACAGTACTTTTTCTTATGAAGAAACAGGAAAACAGAAAATCAGAATTAATGATTCTGTTGGTTTTTCTCCAGTTCTCCTAACATCTTGATTCTTATGGTGCAGCTAGATCAGAACTGTTCTACAACTTCAATTTGGCATATTGCACTTAAGCAGCTATGTTGCAATTCAGTAATGTGTGGGCAGTTTTGATATTTGTTCGTTTGATCTATGCAAGGGAAAAAATTGTAAAAGAGACAGGTTTGGCATCTCAAAAGAAAACCGTGTACTAACCAAATGGGTGGAATGAATTGATGTACAGGTGTAATTGCATAAACACCTTTGATCATGAAAGTGGGAAGACAGGATAAGTGAGAAAGGAGACAGTTTGTACTTCGGCACAGATGAGTTATTAGACGATGCGTATCTCTCTAACAAGAAATATTATGAGCTTTGGGACAGGAGGAGACAACTCTGAAGTAGAACAGGCAACCAGGACTCGAACCCATCAGAAAACATGGCTTCCTTGAATAATGGCCAGAGGCAAATGACATGGAACTATTTGCTCCTCTGCTTGAATGCTTAGATTTGCTGTGTCTTGTTATTTACATCCTAAGGTAGACACAGAAGTATTTAAATTGTGTATATGCTGATTCATATCTCTTGATGCGCATGTAGTAAAAATGACTGTAATTTAAACAGAAACTCAGTGTAACACGCCCCTGTGGAAACGGTGACTGAGTGAACTATGTAGGTGCTCATAACGAAAGGGCTGCTAAGACAATCTGACAGGTCTTTTATACTGCACGAGATGGTTTTTAAGCAGAGGAATCTTTAAAACAGGAGAGCCCATGTCCATCATACAGAGCTGCTCTAAGGGTTCTTGTGTGTCCATTAACAATACATCGCATGCCCTAAGCATGGAACTTAACAACATTAAGCAAAGTGTTCTACTAGAGTTGTGGGTCAGTAAATGCTTAAAAGGTAAAGGTGGCACAGCAGCTGTATGAAATGCCAATCTACTTTTAATACATGATTTTCTTCTGCATGTAGTTTTTAGGTTCCACTGTGTTTAAATTTCCATCCTTCCTTTTTCCTTTAGGTTTGCTGGGAAGGGTGGGGGATTAACCAGCCTTTTTGTTTTCTGTTATTACCATCATCACTGTCATGTCATCCTCATTTTTCAACTTTTTTTTTTCTTTTAACTTTTTTTCCTCTAACAGATAAAAGATTTCTAAGCGAACCCAAAAGTCACCGTAAGTCTCCATTTCACAGTCATTTCTTTTCATTGCTCTGCATTCAAGTGGTTGGATAACATTGGGTGGGAGTTTTTTTTTTAATTTTTTTATTTTTTATTGAAAAGTTTTACAATACATTTTTTTAAAAAGACAAAACCCCTCCCAACCCTCTACCCAAACCTCCCCAACACCTCCCTCCCCTCCCCCTTCCCCGACTTCCCAGAGCTCAATACAGGGTATAAAAATACAAACAATCATAGTCTACCTTATGCAAACAACAATAAAATATTAAATCTATTGCACTTTAACTCTTATAAAATAACTACAAGCAATTTAAATATCACATCAATACTTATTCAAATGCTAAATGAAACTTTTTAGTCCCATATTTATTCTGGATATAATCAATCCATCTTCTCCACTCCACAATATATCTCTGCTGCGACTGATCTTTCAGGTACGCTGAAATCTTTGCCATTTCCGCCAGATTGGAGACTTTTAAAGTCCATTCTTCTATAGTTTTTTTTTTAATAAGCGCTTCTACTTGCCTGATGTCAAGGTACTCCTGAGGAAGCTCCATTGAAGGAATAATTCCTCATAGCTTTAGAGGATCAAGAGGGACAAATAAAACTGAAGGAAAGCTTGGAGATGCAGCCATAAAATAAGTCCATCAGGAGGCCCAATGGACTTTGCAAAAGCAAACTGGATTTATTTTTTAGAGTCAAAGGCATTTTTACTTTAAATGTGGTAGCTGGGATACAACAGTTTTCACCTCAGTATTAAAATTGAATTATTAAAAGCCAGGCCCCAGAAAAAAAAGAGAAATACATAAGTCTCTTACCTTCAAGATTTCCCCAAATGCTCACTTTAATAACTCAAGTCTTTTGTTCCTTCATTTCTTGAAAAGGTGATAATAATGCTCCAGTTAACTGTTCAGTAAAAGGAGAAGGCTCTATTATTGGGGCCTTGATTGCAAAAGTACTGGTTGAGAGAAAGTAGTAATTAGTCTTAATTATATTTGCACTATTTATAATTATAACGGGATTAGCTGGACATCTCCCTCTGAGATTAGAGAAAGCCTCCTGCTGTGAAAGAGAAATTCTAGCATCTGGAGGTTTTTTTTTTCTAGTTCTGTGCCATCGCCCGGAAACTCCTGCATTGGACAAAACATGGAGCATGATAAGATCAGAATCCTAAGTGGTTCTAAACTAGTTTTCTTCTTTTTCTTGCAAAAACACAACTGGAAGCCTGAAGAGATCTCTCTGCCCTGCCTTCCTCTTTGTTGGACTGCCAACTCACACGAGGCTTTGACTTCCTTTCCCAAAATACCACACTACACCCTGACGCATCATTTCTAGCCAGAGAAATAAATAATAGGAACAGACTCAGTTCTGAGTAGATGAGGGGTAGGCCACCTTGGCTCTTTCGTGACTCATGGACTTCAACTCCCAGAATTCCTGAGCCAGCATAGCTGAGGAATTCTGGGAGTTGAAGTCCACAAGTTCATAAAAGAGCCAAGGTGGCCTACCCCTGGAGTAGATCCTCCAGAACGATGGGTAGTCCTTGACTTACAACAGTTCATTTGGTGACCTTCTGACCAGCAAAGTCAATGGGGAAGCCGGATTCACTTAATAGTCTTGTTGCTAACTTAACAGCAGTTATGATCCTCTTAATGACTGTGGCAAGAAAGGTCGCAAAATGAGGCAAAGTTCACTTTTAACAACACTCTCACTTAGCATCAAAAATTTGGGGCTCAGTTGTGGTCATTGAGGACTACCTGTAATAGAAACATATTCAAATCCTTGCGATGCGCATGGAATTGTATTTCATTTAAATCTTCACAAGACTGAATTCAACAAAATCCCAGTAGAGAATCCAACCAAGCTGTGGGCTTTCTCCCTGTAAGAATCTTTTCCTCTCTTAACTTGGATCTTCTTTTTTTTTTCCTTTCCCTGATATTTTTTTCTTGGCCACCAGTAACTTGTCAATGGCTTGTAGGCAGTGGGTGGGATTCAAATATGTGAACAACCAGTTCACTGTGTGGACGCCACTTCCGGAACTCCATTCTGGGCCTGGGCAACAAAAAAAAATTAGCTACCGGTTCTGCCGAACTGGTGCGAACCGGCTGAATCCCACCACTGCTTGTAGGGCATCTGCCAGCCCTCCCCCCCCCCGTTTTTGTTTTGTGGGAATTGGAGTGTTCCTGCCAGCCCTTCCCTTTGCCAACCCCTGAGGGGAATTTTCCACAGCAGCTCTCCGAGGCTATAAAAGATCAAAGCATGTGCTCTCAATTGAACGTGCACCATAAAAAATGGTAATTGCTTCTGCTTGAGGGGGATCCGGCATAGAATAATTTTCATCATTATTAATTTAGGGCTTCCCCCCCCCCCACTCCTCTAAAGTCCATTAAAAATCAAACGAAGGGTTAGTAAAGATTAACACTGTATCCTGATAGGTTTCCCGGATATTGGATAGATTTGGGGCTGTCTCCGGAAAAACTTTTACGCTCTCATCCCCTTGCCTGACTTTCTTCCCACTCCAAAATTCTTTATTTTTGTCAGCCGTTCCTTAGCTCACGGACAGGCCATAGATGTTGCTAAACTAGAAGTCCTCCTTCATTATTGGAAAGAGGGGAAGTTGTACTCTGCAACATCTGGATATTACAGTTTCACCACACTGATCATCATATTCAACCTTCCACTCCCACATTTTTCTTTCTTTTATCAGACTTAAGATTGGCATCCTTCAGTGTAGGGCAGGGGTAGGCAACCTTGGCTCTTTTATGACTCGTGGACTTCAACTCCCAGAAATCCTGAGCCAGCCATGCTGAGGGGAAAGAGGGAGGTTTCCAAGCTGAGCTATGCTGGCTCAGGAATTCTGGGAGTTGAAGTCCACGAGTCATAAAAGAGCCAAGGTTGCCTACCCCTGGTGTAGGGCCATACAACGTGATGCTATATTCATCTGTAATTCAGAATAAAGCCTGATGCACCCAGGTAGAGTTAAACAGGGTTTCAAGAAGACATTTCCCATTGCCACTTTCCAGCCTTTTTGATTTATTTGTGTTACTGGCCACTCTGTCCTACAGCCAGGGAATTTCCTGCCGGACGTTTATATAGACATTAAATGGTTTTGTCCCTGGTTAGCTTTGCAAAATCAACCAAGGTTGACTATATGCTGCCATTTGGTTGGGCATATATATCATAATAACACTAGAGTAAATATTATATGGATGCACTGCAGGAAGATTACATGTCCTTACCAGCGTTAGTCATAAATATATACTCCAACCTCTATGCTACCTGATCTGTATTTCACATTGCACTGAGACTGGTGGAGCGAGGAATTACTTTAGTAACAGCTAATGATGGAAACCAGACAAGAGTGTTCCTCTGTATATCTGTACTCCTCTTTATAAAATCCCCTCTGTAGAAAATGTGTATTTTAAATTACCAGTTACTTCTCCTTCATTTCACTTCAATATTCCTGCTGTCCCTTGATGAAGAATCTCCCAGAGGACCACACACCATGATAAATACAGCCCAGATATAATTGCAGCATAAAAATCTCCTTAGTTCTGCTCCATATATTCTGCCTCACAGAGAAGGAGACTCCAGGACACTTGTGGCGAAACAAATCCAGAAAAGCAGCCAAGAATTTAAAAGAAAAGGGGTGGGGGGTGGGGGTGGGGGTGGGAGAATCAAGGTAGGTCATTTGAATGTCAAGTCTCTTCGTTGTGCCTGGAATAAATCATCAGCTTAAATTTAATAATTTTAATAATTTAATTTGTATACCGCCCTTCTCCCGAAGGACTCAGGGCGGTGAACAGGGCAATACATAATAAAAAACAGAATACAAAAATTAAAAAGCAATTAAACCATTATGCCCGTAATAATTAATACATATTAAAATTAAAACTATTTATAAAAACCCAACCCCATCCCGTCAGACCAGGCCAGCTTGTTCGAAAAAGAAGGTTTTGAGATCGCGCCAGAAGGAGCGAAGGTCGGGGGCCATCCGGAGCTCGACTGGCAAGCGGTTCCAAAGGTCTGGCGCGCCCACAGAGAACGCTCTCCCCCTGGGGGCCATCAGTCGGCATTCTCTGACCGGCGGCACCCTGAGGAGGCCCTCTCTGTGGGAGCGCACTGGACGGAGGGAAGTTGACGCCGGCCGCAGGTGTTGCCGTAGGTAATCCGGACCCATGCCATGAAGGGCTTTGTAAGTCATCACTAACACCTTGAACCTCACCCGGAGAGCAACCGGTAGCCAATGCAGCTCGCGGAGCAAAGGTGTAACATGGGAGTATCGGGAATCCCCCAAGACAACTCGCGCGGCTGCATTCTGCACCAGTTGAAGTCTCTGGGTGGACCTCAAAGTGAGATGAGGCCTGTTTGTAACATTTTGAAGATAGCCAAAACTTAATCACAGCTAGAAAAAAAAACAATTGTACCCTAGATATTCCACTGGCCTTTAAGCGCTGTAGTCTTTATTTTCCTGGTTCTGATTGGCAAAAGGCAACTGGACGTCCTTTGGGAAAAAAAGCACCTTTGAGACTTTGATCTTTATGTATGTGTAGAAAGTTTATAAATTAGGAACTGAGCAAAGAGAAAGTGACAACTCTGTCTAATATCTCTCTCTCTCTCTCTCTCTCTCTCTCTCCCCAGTACTGGAGGCATCTGGTGATGTGGCTTTGTATGCTGGCATAGTGGTGGCCATTTTTGTCTTCATTGTTATCTTGATGGCTGTTGGGCTGGTTGTGTATAGGCGAAACTGTCGGGATTTCGACACGGACATAACTGACTCCTCTGCTGCATTAACGGGAGGCTTCCACCCAGTTAATTTCAAAACTTCCAGAAATGGTAAGGTCCATCTTCATCGGCTGTGAACTTAGCATCATGGCGTTTGTACCTTCTGTGTATTTGTGAATCTTCTCAGACAGACAGACAGAGGACAAAACAGAGATTTAGACTGATGCCTGCTATTCTTTTTTCAACCTGGGCTGGTTGGGCTCATTTTCTTTACACAGAGTTGGTTTTCCCATTTAAAACAAGAAGTATATTAACAAAAGGGATTAAATAAAATAGGGTAAAGCAAATAGCTATGGTGGAGGGGGGGGGGGGAGGAGGAGGATCTTGTTAAGTAAAAATGTCCGTGGTTTCATATGATTATGAGATAACTTTCTCCAACCGTTTGTACTAATGATAATTTCATATGAAGACATTTATTGCTATAATGCCAACTTCCTTAGATAAGTTTTAATAGATAAAATCCTTATTTTTCTTCTGTATATCGGTTTTCATAGGAGACATTTGTGGTATTGCTACAGGAAATATGCATATGCATATGTATGTGTATATGTATATGTATGTATGTATGATGTATGTATATGTGTATATGTGTGTGTGTGTGTGTGTGTGTGTGTGTGTGTGTGTGTGTGTGTATGTATGTGTGGAAGGTACCAGATTAGAAAAGGGCCAGCATAAATATCTGCAAACCAACAATTGCATCAGATTGGAAATTCAGATTTCATCTGATGAAATGGAGTCAAGTCCACAAAAATTTCTGCCATGAACAATATGTTAACATTTAAAGGTTCCAAAGAATGCTGCTATGTTTTTTTGCATCTGAAATATTATACAGATTAGATATTTTAATATCTTACCAAATCTATGCTTGAGTACGCCATTGGCATAAATTCTATGAAATACATAAAGTTAACAGATATACCACTGAATATTTAGTAGCTTGTTTAACTAATCAGCACAAAAGCTAGGAGTTAAAATTTCACCGTTTCCATTCTTTGCTATTTTAGGGCCACAAATTTGTTATTGACCACAGCAGCGGTAATCAAGGTTCAGTTTTGATTTACTGTTTAGGCAGGGGTTGTTTTTTTTTCCTCAACTCATTACAAGATGAAAATAGTTGTGGTTAGTTTAAAGTGGGCTCTTATTATATTACATTTGCCTTTATTGGAAATGCTTACAGAGCTTTTTTTTTCAGACACCCCCCAATTGCTCCATCCTTCGGTGCAACCTGATCTAACTGCCAATGCCAGTGTGTATCGCGGTCCTATGTATGCCTTGCAAGATTCTTCTGACAAGATCCCGATGACCAACTCTCCGTTGCTTGATCCACTCCCTAATCTCAAGATCAAAGTGTATAATTCCTCCACGGCACCCTCCTCCTCCGGGATTCCCGAAGGGGCAGACCTGTTAGGAGCCATGCCCCCGGGCTCCTTCCCAGGAGACTGCTACAGGGATCATCATTTCATGAATCTAAGAAACAAAAGTATGGGCTCCCAGCAGCTTCTGACTCTGCCTCGAGATCCTGGGAATAGTGCCACAGGGACATTTGGCTGCCTGGGAGGAAGGCTCGTCATCCCTGGTACAGGTATGTAAGGGAATACACTTTATAAGATGAAGACTCAGTCCAGTGAAGAAGCACAGTCCAAGAGAATAGCAGAATAGGCTATTTTGGAACCATTAACTGATTGGTTATGTGACATTAAATCGGTTTTTAAAAAAGAGGTTTCCTCTAGTCCAGGGCTTTTCAACCAGTGGTACGGGTACCACCTGTGGTACATTGGCACCTGGCAGGTGGTACGCGACCATCCTAGAAAAGTGGTAGCCAGGGAGCTGAACCAGTGTCAGCACGGCACAAGCCTGAGTGAGAGATGGCTGGAGCTGCAGGGCTGTCAGGGTTCAGTGGAAACAGCAGGATCAGCGCCAGGCTCCAGCTGGAGCTCAGCGCTGATCCTGGCACTTCTGCTGAGCCCAGAAGAAGTGCCAATCAGCTGGAATGTTGCAGCATCTCCAGGGTCTTGTGATTTACATTCAGATGCTTGGCAACTGATTCATATTTATGACGGTCACAGTGTCCCAGGGTCATGTGAAGTGACCAAAACCTGATGCAACCACCCAGCAGATTGGGGTGGGGAATAAAAAACCCCACCCCTCCCCCATCCCCGCTGCCAATCCTCAACAGAAATGCTCACAACAATGAAAACCTTGGACAGGAGGAAGAGTGCCGCCGGGCGGGCAGGCAGGTGTCTTGCTCGGCTGTGGCTTGGGGGGCACTTTTTTCAGTGCCATTGTAACTTCAAACAGTCACTAAGCAAACTGTTAGGGGTCGAGGACTACCTGTACTTCATCACTTTTTTCCTTTTTTGGGGGGGGGGTGTTTCATCCACGTTTTTGACACCTTGCTAGGCAACTGGTGGTACTTGGATGTTGCCATGTCCTAAAAGTGGTACAATGGGTGAAAAGGTTGAAAGCCCTGCTCTAGTCTACCCAGCCATGTCTAACTCTAGGGGGCAGTGCTTATCTTCGTTTCCTAGCTTAGGGAGCCAGGGTTGTCCAAAAATGCTTCTGTGGTCACGTGGCCAGCATGACTATATGCCGAGGCACACGGAACGCTGTTAGCCTTCCCATCAGAATGGTACCTATTTATCTCCTTACATTTTGCATGCTTTCAAACTGCTAGGTTGGCTAGAGCTGGGGCAGGAAGAGGAGCTCACCACACCACTACTTGGGTCTTGAACTGCCAACCTTCTGGTCAATAGCCCAATGTCTTAATCACTAGGCCACTGCGTCCCCATTACATTAAGTCAGTGCATATCCTCAACATGTCTTCCAAAGTGTACCCCTTGCCAGTGTAACTGGAGTCCAGCCACTTTGCTGCTTTTTCCTTCCATTTTTCTCACTGTTAGAGCTTTCTCTAGAGAATTAGGTTTTTTTATAACGTATCTGAAGTAAGACAATTTGAGCCTGGTCATATGTGAGAACTCTGGTTTGATTTGATTTGTTTGTTGATCCCTTCGTTTTCTTGGCTGTCCACAATATTCTTAGGAGTCAGCATGCATAAGGCTTTGGCTTCTCTTCTCTTTTCTGCAATTTCTACAGTTTATTCCAACATCTACTTTGACTTCTTCTGTATCTTCATCTTTGGATGACTGTTTTCATGTTCATCCTTAACAGCTCGTTTAAGCTCATTCTACAGTTCCTCTGGTACCTTGTCCATGAGATTCCGGAGATTCAGGATTCCAAGGTGATTCCTGGTGTTGTCCTTGAATTTCAGAACCATGGACAGCTCTAAACATATATATATACACATATATATACACACACTCCATTGAGGACTCTGAGCCCAACTGAATCTTTACTGTTCAGATAGTCCTTGACTTATAACCATTCATTTAATGACCGTTCAAAGTTATAACAGCATTGAAAAAAACCTGATATAACCATTTTTCACAATTAACAATCATTGTAGCGCCACCATGGTCACGTGATCAAAATTCAGATACTTGGCAACTGGTTCATATTTATGTGCCAGGGTCATATAATCACCTTTTGCGACCTTCTTGACAAGCAAAGTCAATAGGGAAGCCAGATTCACTTAAGAAGTGTGTTACTAACTTAACAACTGCAGTGATTCACTTAACAAGAGTGGCAAATAAAGGTTGTAAAATGAGGCAAAACTCATTTAACTACTATCTTGCTTAGCAACAGAAATCTTGGGCTTAACGGTGGTTGTACGTCAAGGACTACCTGGAGTACTAATTAGGCTTCTCCATTCTATGGACTTACTTTGAAATAGATTGGAAAAATAAATGACCGTGTACATGGTTGAAATGCTATGAAAACAATATACCAGAGGTATCATTCTTAAAGATAGTTAGGATAGTGTTTATAGTCACCATCAAGATGTAGTTACTAAAAACAATGCTAAGGCATATTCATTTGTTGAGAATAATTAGACGTAGTTCCCTATATAAAGGTGAGGGCTAAAAAAACCAGGTTATGAACTTGCTTGGAGGTTTACTGGGAGCTGCAGTGATTGTAGGATAGATCATTTGCAACTTACCTTGACTTGTTTTGTGCAGCCCAATTCAGGAAGGCAAACAGAGCCATCAAATATTAATTATTAAAAAAAAGGAGGTAGGAGAGGCTGTATCAAGTATTCTATGGAATTAAGAATTATGTCACCTAGCTGCAGAGAGATAGACAGAGTGATGCTTTAGGAAATGTTCTTTGTTATATCATCTATTCCTTTTTTTTTCTTTTTTGTAGGTGTTAGTCTGTTAGTGCCACATGGAGCAATTCCTCAGGGGAAGTTCTATGAAATGTATCTGATGATCAACAAAGCAGAAAATATTCTGTAAGTAGAATAGATCGCGTATCTCGTCTTGTTTTTACTCTGACCTCCCTAGCCTAAAAGTGATATCCAAATAAAGGACATCCAGTTAAGGTTTCTTTTTATTATATTATTTTAGAACAGTCTTCCCCTACCTTCATACATGCCTTTACCTGGTCAAATATTAGCATGCCAGACTCGATTCAAGGTGATTTTCTTGCACATAAGTCTCAGTATTCAGAATTATCTTACTTAGTTCCAGTTCCTAACAGAAGAAATTAGAGTGCAGATAACTTAATCCCTTTGCTACCTGGTTGCACTGTCTTTTGGATATTAGACATATTCTGCTCCTTTATGCAACAGTCATACTGCGTCTTATAATTTCCAGAACTGTAGCTACAGTTAGATTGCTTAAAACACCCTTCGCCAACTTTGTGTCTTCCAAATGTAATGAACCAACTCCCATAGCATGGCCTGGAGTTGAAATACAATACATCTAAATGGGGGAAAAAGCTGCCAGTGTTCTGTACCAGCCTGCTACCGGGCCTGCAGAAAAGGCAGGGACAACCCCTTTTACAAGAAGGCAAGAGGCTGGAATTAAGCCTGCCAAATTTATTGATACAAAAACAAACGGAACACAAGACACGAACCAAGAAACAGGAGCTTTTCAAGCGGTTGCCTTCAGCAAACCAGCCCTCCCACGCATTCCCCTTTTATACAGTTCAGGGCGTGGCTTCTCTCTGCCTCCTTCCGAGGTGCCCCATTGCCTTCCTCTGTTTACTCCTGATTGACTGCCTCCTGCGTCGGGCGTCCTTGAACAGGGCCAGCTGTGGGTCATCTTCATCCACGCTGTCAGGCTCACACAGCTGGGTCTCCGTCGTGACCAGGTGGGAGGGGCCTGGCTGAGGGCTCTCATCAGGAAGCTCTTCAACCCCCTCAGCAAGCTCTTCAACACCCCCCTCCTCCTCTGAGTCGTCCGACCCAACTGCCGAACCCACAGGCTGACCCTGAATCACAACAGCCAGCACCTTACTGAAATCATAGGATTCTGGCTTGTTGAGTTGGAGTTTAGGTTGGCATTTATTTATTTATTTGTATCCCAGCTTTATTATATTTACAAATAACTCAAAACAGCGAACATATCCAACATACTTTCCTCCTATTTTTTTCCAACAATAAGAACAACAACCCTGTGGACTGGGGTGGGTTAAGCACTACGTGGTCACATGTATTCAGCAGATAGATAGGGTCAGGTCAGAAAAGTGATTGGGGTAAAGAAAAGAAAAATGAATCAGGACAAGGAAAACTAACAAATATTCATTAACTCAAACAGTATGATAGTTCAAGAAAAAGAATTATTTCACATTTTAAAAATAACAGAATGTTACATTGGTTAACAGTTGTGAATTTCAGCAACAAGGTATGCATTGACTTCAGTACTCAACTCTGTCTTGTTCCTGCTAAACGCAGGGGTCTTCAAACTTGGCCCTTTTATGACTTGTGGACTTCAACACCCAGAATTCCTCAGCCAGGCACACTGGCTGAAGAATTCTGGGAGTTGAAGTCCACAAGTCATAAAAGGGCCAAGTTTGAAGATCCCCGCGCTAAAGAGTATGAAGTTCAATTTTCTCAGATATTCTTTTCCATTTCTAAGACGATTACTCTGCAAGAGTTCCATAGAGCCAACAAAAGTGTCTTGCGTTTGTCCTTTCTAGCTTTCCCTCTGAAGGCACACAGACAGTACTGAGTCCCAGAGTGACCTGTGGTCCTACGGGGCTGCTCTTATGCCGCCCAGTCATCTTGACTGTTCCACATTGTGCAGAGGTCACTTCCCCAGACTGGATGTTGCAGTTGAAAACTCAGTCCCACCAAGGACACTGGGAGGTAAGCTGAATTAACCAAAGAAGTACATGATGATGATGGTGGTGGTGATGATGATGATATTGGAATGAAGTCTTATAGAAGAAGTTGTAGTCCCAGTTGTGGAAGTTCAGTGTATGTCGCTTATCCAAGCAACCTGGTGGCCTACTGGTGAAGACACTCACCTCCCACTCTGGAGCTTGAGAGTTCAATCCTAGGTAGCGGCAGATATTTCTCTCTTAGGGAGCAAAGAAAAAATATCTGCTGTGAACTCTGCGTGGCATCAGGAAGGGCATCCAGCCAGTAAATACTCACTTCCATCCAGTCGCCCCAACTCTACCCTGAATAATTAAGGGATTATAGAATTGTAAAAAGGGAGAGTGTATGTTGCTTATCCATCTGTGGAGCAATTCATTTATTTGACAGAATAACAGAGCTGGAAGGCACCTTGCAGATCTTACGGTCCAGCCCTCTGCTCATGCAGGAAAGTCGATACTATTTGATAGTGAAGATTTATTTTCACATTGTAAAGCATTATTTTTAGTTATTTTTCAATATTCAAACTTCTGTTTTTAATCTTTACTTTTTCTTAAAAAAAACTCTCCTTAGTATTTAGCAATTTTATTCCTAATACTAGATCTCCTGTAAGTTATGAAAAAAAACAGTCCTGCACTGCCTCAGCCAGCATGGTCAGGGATTAAGGTGGTTGTAGTCCTACCACATCTGGGGAATCAAACTCAGAAAAGACCAGCATTTCTATTCTGTAACAACAGTATTCAGTGTGGCTAGAAAGTGTCATTCTGTGTAATAGTATTAAAAACCAATGTATTCAATACTATTAATGCTTCCTGGCACAGCCGGGCAAAATTTGTGTAAGAATGATGGAAACCCTTACGTATCCCTTCAAAACATTACAGACCACATTTTGCAAAGTAAGTTTAGTCAACTGCAGTCTCCAAACTAAAGGAGATGCCAATGAACAAAGTCTCTTGACTCCAAACTTAGCTTTCCTTATCACATCCCGTCATTTCTGTTTTTAAAGGAACACTATGTGTACAGCTCTCATAATTGGAGGGAGGGATTTTAAGCAGGTACTCCTATCCAGGTGGAACCTATAATGTTTTTAATCCCTTCTTACCCCCTTTTCCTCCTCCAGGAAGTTGTGACACTAGATGAAGAGACTTTAAACACACCTTGTTACTGCCAGCTGGAACCCAGGTGCTGCCATATCCTGCTAGAACAGCTTGGAACATACGCCCTTGTGGGAGAATCCTATTCTAGGTCAGCCATCAAGAGATTGCAGCTGGCTATTTTTGCTCCCACCCTCTGTACCTCCTTGGAATACAATCTCAAAGTATATTGCTTGGAGGACACACCTGATGCTTTAAAGGTAATGCATAGCTGAGGTTGTTCTTTCCCTTTTCCCCTTCCCTGGCCTCTGTGCTCTCAATAAATAGTCCTGTTGTGATTCAGGGTCAGCCTGTGGGTTCGGCATTTGGGTCGGACGACTCAGAGGAGGAGGAGAGGGGTGTTGGAGAGGTTGCTGAGGGGGTTGGAGAGCTTGCTGATGAGAGCCCTCAGCCAGGCCCCTCCCACCTGGTCACGACGCAGACCCAGCTGTGTGAGCCTGACAGCGTGGATGAAGATGACCCACAGCTGGCCCTGTTCAAGGAAGCCCGACGCAGGAGGTAGTCAATCAGGAGTAAACAGAGGAAGGCAATGGGGCACCCCGGAAGGAGGCAGAGAGAAGCCACCCCCTGAACTGTATAAAAGGGGAATGTGTGGGAGGGCTGGTTTGCTGAAGGCAACCGCTTGAATAGCTCCTGTTTCATGGTTCGTGTCTTGTTCTGTTTGCTTTTGTATCCATAAATTTGGCAGGCTTAGTTCCAGCCTCTTGCCTTCTTGTAAAAGGGGTTGGCCCTGCCTTTTCTGCAGGGCCGGTAGCAGGCTGGTACAGAACAAGTCCATACTTTCCTTACACATACAGTATACACTTACACAAATTATTGTAGATTAGTGTAGAATTCAGCATGGCCTCCCCCATCTGGGGGTTCTCCCAATGTATTGGATTGTAATTCCAGTCTTCTTAGTCCATTGCTTAAGCTGGCTGGGTGCGATGTGGACTTTATGACAGCTCACCTAGACGACAGTGAGTTGTAGAAAGCCATTGCAGAACATATTTGTGATCCTATTAAGAAAATCCTCAGACCACAGAGGGCATTTTTCCTTCATGACACTGAATGATGAGTTGCTTATTTTAGAGCGTGCAAAGTGATGTTTGCTCCATACGGCTTTAACAGAGACTTGACATATGGGTAATTAAAAGGGGAAACAAAAAACCCACAAATGTATCTCATATGGTTTTGTGGATCGTGCCAGCAATGGTGTTATTGGAATTGTGCTTTAATCATCTTTGCCTTGGCTTATCATGCACTGTTCAGTTCACCGGCAGCCAGGCAACCATGTTTCAGGAGTTGGGATGTAGATGTCTACAAGATCAACACAAAGTTTTACCAAGTGAACTATTTTCTATTGGCATATCTAGGAAAGACAGTGGTTCAATGGCTTAATGACAATTTGAGTCCTAGCAAATGGGTGGTGGGGTGAGCTCCCATCACTTGCCTTAGTTTATGCCCACCTTGTGTCATGGTTCCGACAGATGAAACCCTTCAAAAGAACTTCAAGGCATTGTTTTCCTTAAGGAATCTTTTATTCGGGAAACAAAGTATCGGCACTGCGTAGCTGAACCCAAAAACTAAATTCCCCTCTCCTGGATACAAAGTAACAAAGTGCAGTTCCCACAGTCATAAAGCACAATCCCCAATTAGCTTGAAACACGGGCTTTCTCCCCAGCTCTCCAGCCCGCCAAAAGGTTATCAGCTCTGGACCCAATGTGTCCTTGGATTCCCACGGCATAGTTATTACTACTATGACTAACTGAACTCTCATTCCAATCCCCCCTCCCAGCACCAACTGATTCTAAAAGCATAGAGAAAAATGGCTGCATTGTCATCTGTTGTCAAAGCAAGAACATCCGCTGTTAGCAGCGTTGACACCTTGCAGTTTAATTAATTTAATTTAATTTAATTTTTATTAAATTTATATACCGCCCTTTCCCGAAGGACTCAGGGCGGTTTAGAGGGTATTTAAAATCAAACAGCGTGTTCTTTGTGAGTTGGTAAAATGCCGTAGTTACCACTTTGGTGGGGAGACAAGCTGTGCCGCGTGCAGGCAGTCAGATTCCTGATGGCCCTGAACATTCCCAGTTGTGGCACCTGCTTGCAAAACAGCTCCAGGAATGGTAGGGCCCTTGGGTGAAGCTGAAGGAAGAACCACTCGTCTTTCTGATGTAAAGCCAGCTTGCCCTCTTGTGGCACACCTTGGGAAGAGTGCATTTCCCATAACAGGGCTGGTACCTTGGCAAGCCAAACTACTACTCTGCAATAGCATTGTGGTCTCCTGGCTACTGTAACAATGCCATACGCTAATAATAATAATAATAATAATAATAATAATAATAATAATAATAATAATAATAATAATAATAATAATAATAATAATAATAGATATATCTGTTTGTCCTTCAATGAGAGAAATAAAGGTGGATATCATTATTACCAGTAGGGACGCGGTGGCTCAGTGGGTTAGGACGCTGAGCTTGTCGATCAGAAGGTCGGCAGTTTGGCGGGTCGAATCCCGAGTGCCACGTAACAGAGCGAGCGCCTGTTACTCGTCCCAGCTTCTGCCAACCTAGCAGTTTGAAAGCACGTAAAAAAATGCAAGTAGAAAAATAGGGACCACTACGGTGGGAAGGTAACAGCGTTCCGTGCGCCTCTGGCGTCTAGTCATGCCAGCCACATGACCACGGAGACGTCCTCGGACAAGCGCTGGCTCTTCGGCTTTGAAACGGAGATGGGCACCGGCCCCTAGAGTCGGAAGCGACTAGCACGCATGTGCAGGGGAACCTTTACCTTTATCATTATTACAGCTTTCGTACCAACCCAGACCCCAAACTCTTCAAAAGAGGAAATTCAATTATCAGACCAGCTTCCTCAGTCTATTGCCTTTCTTTGTTTCACCGGACCCCTCCCAATCTGTGTGACCAATGATCAAGGATTAGGTCATACGGCTGTAATACTGGAGGTAGGCAGTATTAGATGTGGGAAAGTTTGCATAAGAATTGATTTCAATTGCATCAAGTGGTACAGATAGATTTTTGTCTGAACCACCCTTACCTCCTGAAATGCGTAGGAATCTAAGTTCCTAATAAATGTGCTAAATTTCTTTATATATTCTAATGAGGACTGGAGAAGGGGACAGTGTGTCCCATGAGCTAAAGGTTAGTTCATCGTGCTTATAAGTTGCTGGTTTTCTCTGCAGATGATTGCTACATGCTTGGTAATTCTTGTGTGTCCCATAGAAGTGCACTGAGTTTGCGTAATGTTACATATGCAAACAGTTGACGTGGTTATTATCCAAAGATGAGCCATTTTTGAATCCTCATCTTTAAATACCTGCACCTTATAGAAACACTTCTGTTTCCTACTTCGGTACTGTTAGGTTTCCCATATTTTAAAAAATGCTATAATAACTAATTCAAGACAGTTGATTGTTCAGTACTTCTTGTCCAGCTCTCTCATTTGCACTTATTTTGGACCTCTGTGCCCCAAAGAGGGCCTGCTGGTAATCCAAGCATGCAATGTGACTTAGAAAAGGTGTTACTCGGGGGAGCAAAACAGCCTGATGCAATGAGCTGAAAAGCGACACAGAGTTTAGTTTCAGTAATAAGTTCCTTTAACCCATTCCTCCTTAGGGAGCAGCCCTGACATTTTCCATGAAGCTCCCAGGAGGAGAAAGAAAGTATTGCAGGAACTATTTTGTGTCCTATTTTGAAGATAGAATTTAAAAAAAAAAGATTTGTTAGCTTTTAATAGTTTTCATGTGGGAAACATCTTTTTCCTATCAATTTTTGCTAATGTAGATAATGGGTAGGCCTTTAATTTCAATACACCTATTAAGAAGAAAGAAAGGAAAACAACAGCATCCCAACATAGAGTGAATGGTGCTCTGGTCATGTATTGTGATTCCTTAACTTGGATATGAATATCTCGGAATTTGATTTTGTCAAACAGCTGACAGCCTACAGGAGATGGGAAAAGGCTGCAGAAAGGAAGAGTAACTGCTATGCTCTTTCATTGCTGCAGTCATAAGCACTGTAACTTTCCTTGACCACTTGTCCCTATTGCCCATAACACCAGTCTATATGTACTAGAACAGTGGTGGCGAAACTTTTAGAGACCAAGTGCCTAAAACCCGCACCGCTCCCTGGCCCGCCCACCTGCTCTGCTGCCTGCCTCTATTCCATCCCCGCTCCACCCCCTGCTCCACCCTGCCCACTTGCAGGGCTACCCACCGCCTCCACAGCCCGCTGATCACCCAGATAGCCCTGTAGCACCGCTCCCTGGCTCGCCCACCTGCTCTGCCGCCTGCCCCCGCTCCACCCCCTGCTCCACCCCACCCACTCGCAGGGCTACAGGGCTACCCACCGCCTCCATGGCCCGCTGATCACCCAGATGGCCCTGTAGCACCACCCCCTGGCCCGCCCACCTGCTCTGCCGCCTGCCCCCGCTCCACCCCCTGCTCCACCCCGCCTACTCGCAGGGCTACCCACCGCCTCCGCGGCCCACTGATCACCCAGATGGCCCTCTAGCACCACCCCCTGGCCCGCCCACCTGCTCTGCCGTCTGCTCCCACTCTACCCCGCCCACTCGCAGGGCTACCCACTGCCTCCACGGCCCGCTGATCACCCAGACGGCCCTCTAGCACCGCCCCCTGGCCCGCCCACCTGCTCTGCCGCCTGCCCCTGCTCCACCCCCCGCTCCACCCCGCCCACTCGCAGGGCTACCCACTGCCTCCACGGCCCGCTGATCACCCAGACGGCCCTCTAGTACCGCCCCCTGGCCCGCCTACCTGCTCTGCTGCCTGCCCCTGCTCCACCCCCCACTTCACCCCACCCACTCGCAGGACTACCCACCACCTCCACGGCCCGCTGATCACCCAAACGGCCCTGTAGCTCCATCGCAGCCACGCCTTCCACCCTCACCCAGCAGAATCATCTGCGCGCTTCAGGGCGCGAAGGTGGAATCTTGTCCCTGCTGTCTGTCTGCCATGTTCTTGGCTGCGCTGCTCCGCACAGGCCACGCCCCTGGTCGACTCTCCAGGGGGGCCTCTGGTGAGGAGGGGGCTGTGAGGGGAGGCGGGGCTGGGGCAATGGCGCCCGTGCCCACAGAGAGGGCTCTGAATGCCCCTCTGCCACGCGTGCCATAGGTTCACCACCACGGTACTAGGAGGATCACCATGTACAAATTATAATTTGTGTCCAAGTGATTCCAAAAACCTAGAAGATTCACCTATGGCTTTATCTTATGCCCTAAAATTCTGCCTAGGAGTTTTTAGCAAAAATAAGGATAGGTCTGGGACTTCTCCACCCCAATCATTAGCCTCTTCAACCAAAGAAAATTTGAGAAAGGGGATGAGTTTTCCTGTTTGATATATTTCTTATGTCATCAGAATCGTAGAAGAGAGCTGAAAATCACATTACTCCATTGCTTTTGTCTTAAGATAAAAACCGGTCATAATCTACATTGCATACAGGTAGTTCTCAACTTACAGCATTTCATTTAGTGACCATTCCAAGTTACAATGGCACTGAAAAAGTGACTTATGACCATTTTTCACACTTAGGACTGTTGCGGCGTCCCCATGGCCACATGAATAAAATTCACATGCTTGGTAACTGGTTCATATTTATGATGGTTGCAGTGTCCCATCTTTTCTGGTCGTCTTTGGTGAACTTCTGACAAGCAAAATCAATGGGAAAGTCAGATTCACTTAACAACCATGTTACTAGCTTAACAACTGCAATGATTCACTTAACAACTGTGGTAAGCAGGGTCATAAAATGGGGCAAAATTCACTTAACTAATGTCTCGCCTATCAACACAAAAACGTTGAGCTAAATTGTGGTTGCTAGTCAAGGACTACCTGTACATCGTCTTCAATCATGCAGTTGAGCCATCTTATGTTATTTATCTGAAGCTTCTGAGAAACAGACAAGATTTTAAGTCTTATAATCAAACTCTTTAGACATTTTAAAATGTATGCTAACTGGCACTGTGCACAAGATCTTTACAAGTCCTTCTTTCCCAACTACACCGCTTCCATTTGTGTTGGGTCTTGATTCCCAGAATTCCAAGCCATCGTGACCAAATTCTCTGATGGATGGCAATTTTGGATGAAGTATCCGTATATCCGATTGTATCTATCCAGGAAGGCTGAATTAGCTACTTATTGTGATCTTTTGGGTGCTCTTTAGTTCCCTACTTTTCAGGGTTCAAGAGAAATACAAAAATTGATTCATAATCCCTGTGTAAGTTGGTAGATAACCACTTAATGGTGTGTTGAGCACATTCTTGGCCTACAAAAGATTTCACATCAGTCTTTGGATAAAAGATGTCAAATTGTAAAGCCGGGAGCAAGTCACTAGCCTGACCTGTTTGAGGGCCACTGCCAGACTGTCTTGATTTGGCCAGGTCTGGTCTAAATATAGGACTTCTCTTCATAAGGTCTTCATCTAATTAATGTAATCACATCATTTATCATTTTAACACCCCCTTCTGGTTTCCAATGTCAAGAGGTGATCTGGAGAGTATGGAACCATGGAACGCATACTCTGATTTGCATTTCTGTATGATCCAATGTAAGGGACGCGGTGGCTCAGTGGGTTAGGACACTGAGCTTGTCGATCAGAAGGTCGGCAGTTTGGCGGGTCGAATTCTGAGTGCCGCGTAGCAGAGTGAGCACCTGTTACTCGTCCCAGCTTCTGCCAACCTAGCAGTTCGAAAGCATGGAAAAATGCAAGTAGAAAAATAGGGACCACCACGGTGGGAAGATAACAGCATTCCGTGCGTCTTTGGCATCTAGTCATGCCAGCCACATGACTCCGGAGACGTCCTCGGACAAGCGCCGGCTCTTCGGCTTTGAAACGGAGATGAGCACCGGCCCCTAGAGTTGGAAACGACTAGCACGCATGTGCGGGGGAACCTTTACCTTATGATCCAATCTGCCCTTAATAGCAAGTCACAAGTTGAACAGGTCCAGAATAGGTTTTCTTGTGGGCTTTTTTTATAGCCAAGTTTTCTTTGTGATCAAAGTATAAAGGCCAGTTATGAAGAAAGAAACTGCTTAGTTGCTATTCCTCTGAAACTACCTATTGTCGAGCTATTTCCATAGCCTATCAATAATGTTAGCATCACTTTGCATGCCTAATGAAAGTGACCCATCATTCTTAATGAAGTATAAATCTCCATCTGCCTTTTTACCAACCAGAGTGATTAGTTCCAGCAATCAACATCAAGCTGGTATTTTAGGCCTTATTGTGTTGTGCATTTTAACCTTGATGTCACAACTGGCATTCAACCTCCCCGCTCCCATCCCAACCCACAAGTTAAAATAGCTTTTGAAAAAAGGACTCTCGAAATTATCTTTTTACATTTTTATAAAGGACATGGCTCAAGAAATTGAAGTAGAATGCTTAACGTTGCAAGATTGTTATGGTATATACAAGGTGAATGCCTTCAGGCAGTGAACTCTACTTAATTACTCCTCAAATAAAGCTTTGATCAGGATAACATTGTGAAGGTTGCAAATATAATATGGGTGTTTTCATTATTGTTATTTTCATTATTTTTAGATGAGAGAGAAACCTGCATTATAACTGAAGTGAAATAAATCATAATGAGATTATTGATTTTTCAAGTGATTGGTTGATTTGAATTAGGACATGTGAGATCATAGTGTACTAGTATAGCTGGTTGGGCGTAAGTTAAATTTAGCATCTAGACCAGGGGTGTCAAACTCAATTTCACTGAGGGCCGCATCAGCATTGCGGTTGCCCTCAAGGGGCCGGGTGGGTGTGGCCTGGGTGGGCATGGCCTATTGGGTGGGCGTGACTAGAGTGTGTATGGCCTACTGGGTGGGCGTGGCAAGCTCTACATCGTTCGCATCAAGGGTGCCTATGGGGGCCTGGGCAGGAGTGGGACAGATCTGGGGGGGGTCTCTGGCAGAAGGAGGGTCTCTGGGCCAGAGCCAAGGCAGTGGGGGCCGTTCCCTCACTGTTTCCAGGATGGCTTCGCGGGCCACATGAAACTACTTCGCGGGCCAGATCCGGCCCCCGGGCCTTGTGTTTGACATGTCTGATCTAGACTATTGACAGCCTTTAGAGCAGGGCTCTCCAAACTTGGCAACTTTTAGACTTATGGACTTCAACTCCCAGAATTCCTCAGTCCCGGAATGGGACACCTTACTTCAGCCAACTCGCCCTGGCCAATTCACCACAACCAACTTGCCACAACACAACTTACCATGGCCAACTCGCCATGGGACAATTCTCTGCGGGATAATTCAACAATTCAATTTAATTATTTAAATTAACTTTAAAAATAATTTTAATTTTTGTCATTCACATTTTATTTGTCCCCCCCTTTGGCACCCGAGTATTTCTTCGATATGAGTGTAACTCTTGTCCCCGTGGCGAGTTGTCCACATCGAGTAAGCCACAGCAAGTTAGCTGTAGAAAGATGGCCGTGGCGAGTTGGCCCTGGCGAGTTGTCGTAGACCTCCTCAGTCCACCAGTTTGGAAAGCCCTTCTTTGGAGCATTAGAGAAGATTGCCAACTACGAGGTGCTATCTGGTGCCCATGATAGGCAAAGTCAAGTGAGAGAGAAAACTTTAATTTGTTAATTTGCTCAGACATTTATTCAAAGAGATACTCGGATGCTTTTGGTAGATGGCTAGAAATTGTTGTTGTTGTTGTTAGTTGCGAAGTCGTGTCCGACCCATCGCGACCCTATGGACAATGTTCCTCCAAGCCTTCCTGTCCTCTACCATCTTCTGGAGTCCATTTAGGCTCACGCCTACTGCTTCAGTGACTCCATCCAGCCACCTCATTCTCTGTCGTCCCCTTCTTCTCTTGCCCTCCATCTTTCCCAGCATTAGGCTCTTCTCCAGTGAGTCCTTTCTTCTCATTAGGTGGCCAAAGTATTTGAGTTTTAGCTTCAGGATCTGGCCTTCTAAAGAGCAGTCAGGGTTGATCTCCTCTAGGACTGACCGGTTTGATCGCCTTACAGTCCAAGGGACTCGCAGGAGTCTTCTCCAGCACCACAGTTCAAAGGCCTCAATTCTTTGGCGCTCAGCCTTTTTTATGGTCCAACTTTAGCATGCACCAAATAATTCAAAGGCATGGAAACTCAAACCGAGACCTAGAAATACAGATAGCTATGTACATCAGCTCTCTTCAACCTGGCCTCTGTCTGGATGGGACTGGGATTCCCAAACGTTTAAGGTTAGATTGGCCTTGTTACCCAGAAGTCCTGGGAACTGCATATCTGGAAGATGCCAGCGAGGCAATCTATGATAAAGGTAAAGGTAAAGGTTCCCCCGCACATGCATGCTAGTCGTTTCCGACTCTAGGGGCCGGTGCTCATCTCCGTTTCAAAGCCGAAGAGCCAGCGCTTGTCCGAGGACGTCTCCGTGGTCATGTGGCCGGCATGACTAGACGCCAAAGGTGCACGGAATGCTGTTACCTTCCCACCGCAGTGGTCCCTATTTTTCTACTTGCATTTTTACGTGCTTTCGAACTGCTAGGTTGGCAGAAGCTGGGACGAGTAACAGGCGCTCACTCTGCTACACGGCACTCGGGATTCGACCCGCCAAACTGCCAACCTTCCGATCGACAAGCTCAGCGTCCTAACCCACTGAGCCACCGCGTCCCTAATCTATGATAGGGTGTAGATATACACCAGCTGTCACGTTCCTTCTCTATCTCACCTCTCTTGTATCGCCTTCCCAATTAAATTGCTTTCTTTTCTTTTCTTTTTTTTACTTTTTTGTCCTTTTGTTTTGTTTGTCCCACAGGAAGTGCTTGAAATAGAAAGGACTCTTGGTGGCTATCTGTTAGAAGAGCCTAAGCCTCTACTGTTTAAGGACAGTTATCACAATTTGCGCCTCTCGGTTCATGACATCCCTCATTCACTTTGGAGGAGCAAACTCCTGGCCAAATATCAGGTGAGTGCTTTTATCTTATCAGTTTAACAATAGACTAAGAGTGATTGTGTAGGGCCTTCTTTGAAATCCTCCATCCCGATGGGTTTGCAAAATTTCCCCACTGCTCCAAAAATACATTCATGAACACATCTAGTTTCCCAAGGTGATACGTATGAGTCTTTTAATTGATGGTTCCCAGACAGAAAGCCATTATGTAAAGAAAAGAAAGAAAAGAAAAGAAGAAATAGGGGTGACATGATAGCAGTATTCCAGTATTCGAGAGGCTGCCACAAAGAAGAAGGGGTCAAATTATTCTCCAAAGCACCAGAGGGCAGGACAAGAAACCATGCTTGGAAACTGAACAAAGAGAGAAGCAACCTGGAATTAAGGAGAAAGTTCGTAACAGTGAGGACAATTAACCAGTGGAACCGCTTGCCTTCAGAAATTGTGGGCGCTCCATCACTGGAGATTTTTAAGAAGAGACTAGATAGTCATTTGTCTGAAATGGTATAGGTTCTGCTGCTCGAGCAGGGGGGCTGGACTAGAAGACCTCCAAAGTCCCTTCCTATTCTATTCTATTCTATTCTATTCTATTCTATTCTATTCTATTCTATTCTATTCTATTCTATTCTATTCTATTCTATTCTATTCTACTCTATTCTATTCTATTCTATTCTATTCTATTCTAAACCACCAGTTGAATTTCCTTCATTATTAGTAAAGGGACTTGTCTCCTTGCTGGATTATAGGAAGGAAATCTTGGATTTAAGTGGGAAATAGTAACCTCATCCCATTTCTCAATAAATTTTGCTAAAAACAGTCTGTGCTTGGAAAAGAAGCAATGTTCCAATATCTCAGGGGCTGCCACAAAGAAGAGGAAGTCAACCTATTCTCCAAAGCACCTGAAGGCAGAACAAGAAGCAACGGATGGAAAGTAATCAAGGAGTGAAACACCTAGAACACGGGTGTCAAATTGCTGGCCTGCAGGCTGGATGCGTCATGCGGAAGCCGCACCCACCCCATTGCCGGCAATGCCAAATACGTCATGCGACGTCATGTGACATGGCAAGTTTGACATATCTGACCCAGAACTAAAGAGTAATTTCCTGACAGTTAGAACAATTAGCCAGTGGAGCAACTTGTCTTCAGAGGTTGTGGGTGCTCCAACATTGGAGGTTTTTATTTATTTATTTCATTTATTTATTTATTTATTTATTTATTTATTTGATTTATTTATCTCTTTTAAGAAGAGATGGGAGAACCATTTGTCTGAAATTGTATAGGGTGTCTTGCTAAAGCAGGGGGTTGGACTAGAAAACCTTTTAAGACAGGCCCTTCCAACTCTTATTATTCTGTTAATCACTTTCAGTTTTAGGCATTGCCAAAGATCCTGATGAGTTTTCACCTTGCACATTGGCAAGATTGGAAATATATGTTTATTGACTATCTCGGAAAACTTCAGCTGACATGCCTGCCACATCCTTTCCGTCTTCCATGTTTCATATTTTCATCTTGTCCAGGGGTAGGCAACCTTGGCTCTTTTATGACTCGTGGACTTCAGCTCCCAGAATTCCTGAGCCAGCTGGCTCAGGAATTCTGGGAGTTGAAGTCCACAAGTCATAAAAGAGCCAAGGTTGCCTACCCCTGATCTTCTCCCTTTGCTTCTCCATTCTCCTATACAACTAAGATTCATGTTCCGTAATTACTTGAAAGGAAAATTATGAAATTAAGTGGGGGCCCCTACACAATGCCATGTAAACACAATAAAAATGTACAATGCCAACGTCTTCGTCTTATAAACCTGGGTTGTGAATTCCAGCTGAAAACAATCTGGAAATTTCTCTTCTGTAGCTCAGAGGAGCCCAACTGATTTATATCAAAGACTTACCTAGTCCAACACTGTTTTCCACAGTGACCACTCTCAGTTATTGTTATGTATGCAGGCACCTGCATAGCAACAGCCACCAGGAGGCGTTGGCCTGAACGGTTTCGGCGGGAAACCAGGGCCAACCCCATTGGCTGTCCGCTTACCTGGCTGGGTATTTAAGGAGGCCAGGTAACCCTCACTCCCCAGTTCACTACCCCCTTCAATAAAGAGCTGAACTCACACACCGGCTGGCGTCTCTTCCTTGCGTCGGACCCACTACACAATAGTTATCACTGGGGAGCCCGCAAGCAAGCAATTACTTAGCATCTAGTAAATAAGACAGAGCTTCCTCAATTAAACTACCATATAAAAGACTCTAAACCAGGGGTCTTCAAACTTGGCCAGTTTAAGACTAGCCGACTTCAGCTCCCAAAATTCCTCAGCTAGGTACGCTGGCTGAGGAATTGGCCAAGTTTGAAGACCCCTGAGCTAAACCTTGTTCTTGGAATAACGAAGAGAAAGTACACAGGATTGTTTTTGTTTTGCTTTTTGCTTTTTTTTTTTAAAAGGACCTATCTAAATTTTCACTGTGGTGACATCTTGTGTCACACATTTGTTCATCTTTTCGGTTAATTTCCTATTTCCTTCAGGAAATCCCATTCTATCACATTTGGAGTGGTAGTCAGCGAGCCCTGCACTGCACCTTCAGTCTTGAGCGATACAGCCCAGCTACTATGGAACTTACTTGCAAAATCTGTGTTCGGCAAGTTGAAGGAGAAGGGCAGATATTTCAGTTACATGTTACACTTGGAGAGGTAAGCAAGGGGAACTGGATAAGAAAAAGCAAACTGAATGAATGAATGAATGAATGAATGAATGAGACAAAAGGAACAAGATATTTAATAATGGGCCTAGTACAGGGGTCTTCAAACTTGGCCCTTTTATGACTTGTGGACTTCAACTCCCAGAATTCCTCAGCCAGGCACGTCAGCTACACTTTCCATTTTTGTGCATAGAGCTATATCAAAGTAAAAGGTTGAGGCTGTATGTTATTATTATCTTATTCTACTGCACTAAAAAGAGTCAGGAGTCAATGCTTCTCTTTCTTTTCCTGTTTTCCCCTACGCTTTTTCCTCTTCCCATTTTTCCTTCCTTACTTTTCCATTATTTTCATTTTTCTTTGTGTTCTATATTTTGGTAAACTAATAAAAATTTAAAATTTTAAAGAACTCCAGCTCCTCTGATGCCTTGCGGTCCTACCCTGGCAGTGCCGTGATAACCCAGCTTGGACCACACGCCTTCAAGATTCCTCTGTCCATTCGGCAGAAAATCTGCAACAGTCTTGATGCTCCCAACTCCAGAGGGAATGATTGGCGACTCCTTGCCCAAAAGCTCTCCATGGATCGGTGAGTTTTTCTTTAATGCTTTGATTTTCCCACAGGAATTAAATTAGCCAAGGTTGGGGATGTATGCCAAGAATTATTTCATATGTTCCTTGAAATAATGTTTATAAATTCTAAAGGCCGTGTGATTGGGTTGTTATGTTCTAGATCAGGAAATTGATTTATTGACAGGGGATGCTTATATAAAACATCTCATCCCCATGATTTTCCTCAGTCCTTAATATTTTTATTTTATAGTCTCGTATTTTTCTTCAGTAGCCTTCTTTCAAAAACCACTCTAGTCCTGAAAATAATTATGATTTCAGTGTTCTGATTTCATGGGGTTATGGATTTGATTAGGATGCTAGTCTACGTATGTGAGCATTGGCATCAGAGTGTTTCAATTACTAATGTTGATCCTGAAGATCAAAGCTGATACTTAGTAAGCTAAGTATCTAAGTATACTTAGATACTTAATAAGCTAAGTATCTAAGACTCCAGAAGATGGTAGAGGACAGGAAGGCCTGGAGGAACGTTGTCCATGGGGTCGCAATGGGCCGGATACGACTTCGCAGCTAACAACAACAACAAAGTAAGCTCTCCTCCTTTTCACCTTATTTAGGTACCTAAATTTCTTTGCCACCAAAGCCAGCCCAACAGGAGTGATCCTGGACTTATGGGAAGCTCAACATCAAGACGATGGAGATCTTAACACTCTGGCCAGTGCCTTGGAAGAGATGGGCAAGAGTGAGATGCTGGTTGTCATGGCAACAGAAGGAGAGTGTTGATGCAGCTGTTGGAGACTTCCAGCCACGTGGAGGATTGAGTAAGAGAGGGACAGGGAAGAAAAAAAAAACTTAAAAAGAGGAAAAAAGCTCTTTGGAACCAGTGGGAAACAATTGCAGAGAAGGAGCAGAGCCAAGGCGCTGAAGGATTCAACTCAGGTTTCTTCTCCTTCTGATACTCCTCCCTCCTGAAATCACAATCAGCCTTAGAAATTGCGGAGTTTACAAGCAATCCAAGTGTTAAAGACTCCTCCTCCCTCCTATTCCTCACAGCCTTTGGATTACAGCTTGAAAGCAATGCATCATTGCTAAGGGTGGCCACAGCCTCAGGCAGCAGTTGTCTTCTCCAAATCTCTGTTGTCTCTGTGTCGCTTATTATGAGGGCTGCTGGAATCTGGGCTATTTGTTTGGTTCTTTGACGATCTCTTCTTGACCTTCTCTTTTCCCATTCCCTACTTTGCTCTTATTTCTTCTTTTCTTGGCATTTATGTTTTGAAGAGTCGAGTACAATTTAGTCAAGACAACTCCTGTCAGAAGCTTCAGACAGCTTAAAATACCACACACGTACAAGGGGAAAAAAATGGAAATCCGTTTCTTAGGAAACACAAGTAAATGTATTATCCAGATCTTTGGATGCATCCTTTTTTTAAATATATATATATATATAAATCTATATATATATATAAATATATATTCAGAATCTTTCATCTATATGAGGGCAAGAATATCTTGGCACTCAAAGAGAGAGAGAGAGAGAGGAGATTTCTGGTGGTAAATTTAAAAATGGTCAATATATGTGATCATCTCTGAAGCTTGGTGGGGTAGGATTGCTGATAGGATTAGAGAGAAAAAAATGAGGGTCTAAAAGGACAAATTGTGTCCTTTTTCACATGGTGTTTAATTTTATTATTATTATTATTATTATAGTTTATCATAGTAGCAAGATTGCCAGAGTGTGGGAACAGGCTAACAATCCATTCAAAACATAACAAGCTGACTTCTGAAAATGTAGCTGTAATGTGAGGCCAGTTTCCTAGATGCAAAGGCTTATAATAATGAGACATTTTTGAGTAGACATATTTGAATTTTTTTTAGAGCTTTCTGAAAAGACCAACCCATTGTGTATTCTTCCCAGTATAATCTTTTTTCGGTTATGTCTTGACTCACTGCCTCCTTTGTAGCATTTATTTTCCTCTGAATTCAGTTCTTTTGGTGGTCCAACAGAAGTAGTAACACTCTGGCTAGTATCACAGTAGCTCCATTAAATTTGTCTTTAAAACGTTTTACGCTGTATGGGTTTTATAGTATCCGTTCCATATGGGGAGTTAAAATTCAATTGTCCTTGATATACAGTGGTACCTCGGTATTCGACTGCTTCAAAACGTGTCAAATTTGGTACTCAACAGATTTTGATGCAAAAAATGTTGCCCCAGTACTTGTAGTTTCTTTGGGATTTGGCGTGCTGCCAAAGGAAGAGGGGGACAGCTGCAGAGAGCAAACAGGAAGTTGGCCATGCTTTGGAGGCAGCTGATATAAGAAAAAGGACAGACAGAAAATTCTTCCCAGCGAAAACAAAGGGTCATGTGATAGGTCATCTGATTTGTTTGGCGGTGTCTCAGTGGGTTAGGACGCTGAGCTTGTCGATCAGAAGGTCGGCAGTTTGGCGGGTCGAATCCCGAGTGCCGCGTAACATAGTGAGCGCCTGTTACTCATCCCAGCTTCTGCCAACCTAGCAGTTCGAAAGCACACAAAAATGCAAGTAGAAAAATAGGGACCACTACAGTGGGAAGGTAACAGCGGTCCGTGCGCCTTTGGTGTCTAGTCATGCTGGCCACATGACCACAGAGACGTCCTCGGACAAGCGCTGGCTCTTCGGCTTTGAAACGGAGATGAGCACGGCCCCTAGAGTTGGAAACGACTAGCACGCATGTGCGGGGGAACATTTACCTTTACCTTTACCAGTTTTTAGCATACATTGTGCTTCCCGGAACCAATTAATGTCAAGTACCAAGATACTACTCTACAGGTATAGTCTACAAATACGGTTTTCTCAGCTATGTGTTCTAAAGCTCTTTTTAACTGCAGCTATATCAAAAGAGAAGGATAGAAACCTTAAATGTGAAAGTATTTTTGCAGCCTTATGTCTGAATGATTTGGGGATAAGTTGAACTATTTAAAGAGGCCTGACCTAACACCACTCCGTGGTAGCCCAATGTCTGTTTGAGAACATGTTCCTGCAGAAAGAATGACAAGAGTTGGAAGGGAATTTGGAGATCTTCTAGTCGAACCCCTGCTGGACCAGGAGACCCTGTACCATTTCAGACAAGTGGGTTGTCCAGTCTCTCTCCAATCTCCAGAAGGTTGATGAAGCTGTTATGGTCACATACAAACCAGCTTACTTGCACAGAATGTGTGCAAAAAGGGGGAAACAGTAAACTTAGCCATTTAAGTGAAACTTCTTTGGAATGTATTTTTGGATATTGAGAGAAATGGTAGTCCTGAGTGAATCTGAACTTTTAGGCAGAACCTGATGGCTATCACAGACATGTTTTCCCTCTTCTGTTCTTACAGTGTTTGCTGACTGAAGGAATTGCAAATACTCCAGATAACGTCCTTTGTATCATGTGAAGTTGGTGCTTTTAGGATTATTTTTTACGTGACTTGATCCTGTGTTGAGATACGTTGAGGTATGAAGGAACGATGCTGGTGTATTTTAGTTGCTGCAGGAATGTCAATCCAGTACCAAATGCATGTGGAATTTCACCGTGATACCCCTTTTGGAAGGGGGGGGGGTTAGGTTTTTGCCGCTGGAGTAAATGATGAGAGCAAAAGTGTCATTTGTTCTGCTTTTTATATAAGGTGCTTCTGAAAAGCAGGATGCAAGTAAAACAGCCCCTCGTTTGCTTTTATTCCCAGTCATTGTTATGGAGAGGTAAACTTTTGACTCAGAATACAGCGCAGGTCGCTCTTGATTTGCAACCACATTTGGGGATCAGAATTTCCATTGCTAAGAAAGGCAGTTGTTAAGTGAGCCAGACCGACTTTTATGACCTTTTTTTGCCACCGACGTTAAGTGAATCATGCAGTTCTTAAGCAAATCTGGCTTTCTCCCCCCCCCCCCCCCAATTGATTTTACTTGTCAGAAAGCCAGCCGGGAAGGTTGCAAATACATGCCAGTTCCTAAGCAACCAAATTTTGATCGCATGCCTGTGGGTGTGCTGCAATGTATATATGCGAGGACAGGTCATAGGTCACTTTTTTCAGTGCCGTTGCAACTTAGAACGGTCCCAAAATGAATGGTTGTAAGTCAAGGACTGCCTGTATATGGGAAACGTGACTACTACTCCCTGGCGCGCACTGAATCCGACCATTTTCCCGCTGGTGATTTCAAGTGTTTTCATAGCATCGCTCGGCCAAACGATATCAAGCCTGTCTTCATGACTTGTTATTTTGGCACAACGAGGGTTGGATGATGCTAGAAACAGGCTACAAGACGGTCACGAGGAAGGACTCCTATCTGCATGAAACAGCGTGACCGTGATGCAAAGCATAGGCGTTGAGTTCCTCAACCTCTCATTTTTAATAGCCTTGATTATTGAACTACACATAGACGTGGCATTGGGTAAATTAGGGCATAGGGCATGCCAATCCCTTTAACAGAAAAGAGTGCGATTGAGGAAAGAAGACTCACCAACTTCCTTTAATTGAGTTTTCACGCCAAGGGGCTACAGTACAGAATCTTAAGACCGGAGATGCAAGCCATCCAGTTCTCCCTTATATTAATAAGTTCATTAAGAAGAGGAGGGCTTTTGGCTTTCTTTACCTCAGGACATCTGCGTTACAGGCGACCGATAAATTTCTTTGATAAGCCTATAATGATCTTTCCTGTTGCTGATTTGTCTCGCCTCCTCCCTCAGCCTCAGCATGGTCTCTCACAGGAACCTTTCCATTTTAGATGTGTACTTCCTTGAACCAGCTTGTTTCTTTCTGTCTCTCTCTCTCTATCTATCTATCTCTCTGCTTTTCCTTCTCTTGTGTAATGAATTCCTAAGATCTATCCCAGAAGTGCACTTTAGTTCTAGTTTGCTTTACAGAAAAGTTAATATCCACTATTTCAAGTGGCTGAAAATCCACAAGGACATCACACCTCCCCGAGAGCTGCTCCGTGTTCTCACATTAGAGGCTCTATGATATTTTAACTTTTTCCTGTACGTTTTCGCAAGATCTCGAGGTGAGAGTGCTGAAGTCTCATGAAGTCTTGGCCGTTTTCAGAATTTACGTTGGGATGGTGCCAGGAATCTCATGGGTAGGTTGGCTAACCAGAAGCTGTGTCCTTCTCGTTAGATCATCAGTTGTGCTGAATTTCATTGAAAGCCCTGGAGGACAAGAGCATCACTGTTGTTGTTTTTCCAACATGTCCAAAACATATCTTCTTTTAAGGATTCCATTTCTTTATGTTGAAGAACTGTATGGTTCTAAGGCAAAGAATATTTCATAAAGAAGAAAAATTTACATGGTGCCTGTTGGGTATCGTCAACAAAAAGATCAATGAGAAAGTTCTTTAGCGCAAGGCACTTGTTTCCCTTTAAATGGATGTTTATTTAACACCTCATCCCTGGTGACCTAACAAAAGATTCTGCAAATTCCAGGACAGAAAGAGCAAGAAATGTTTGAGATAAAATAATAAAATTGTCAGTTTTCATTTTAAACTCATGAGGAAAGCCCAATCTTTTCAGCTGAAGACCAATTATAGGATTGCTCAAGAAATATTCCTAATATGTATTATTTTAAGGGGGGGGGAAATAGAAAATATTAAGAGTCTTCAGTTCCTATATTTCTCTTCCCTAGTTCTTGAGTCTGGAATAAAATTGCAGAGGAGTTTAGGTGCTGTTAACACTCATGCTGGAACTATCAATTCTAATACAGGTATCTAAATCTTTGATTCAGAATACATACCAAGGAATGGATCAGTTAATCATAATTCAAACTATAGAGGCTGGGTTCATACAACACACCAAACCCCCATCAAAGAAACCCAAATCATGTCTTAAATGAACCCTAAGTGTGTATGTGCGTTATTTTGAATACAGTGTCTGCTGTTGTAGAACATATTTACAAACAGTTAGCTATATTTGTTCACTCACTAATATTGGTATTTTTTTTATTTCATTTAGTAATGCTTTTCAGTGCCTTAAATAGATATTTTATATTGCAGATGTTCTCTAGGACATAATTGTTCTTTTTTTTTTTAAAAAAAAGAAAAGTATCCATGAATAATACAAATGATTGTCTTTTAACAGTTCCGGTATTAAATATATGCCAACTCCACTTTGAGTGGAAACGAAAGGCAGCGCATTTTAATTTCCTTCATGATGATCCCACAGTTGTCTACAACATCTGTAAAAAGCCACATGCAAAGGAGTCCTCAGCTTTGGTGGACCTTTCCTTCAGGTTTCTAGCCCTGATGATCACAGGGAGGAAAAAAAGGCAGTGACTGCTAAAGGATCGGGAATTGTTCTCTATAAAGATAGTGCTCCACTCACAAGAGCTCATTTAGTGACTATTCACAGTTACAACCGAGAAAAGTGACTTACGACCATTTTTCACACGACTGGGCCACATGATCAAAATTCAGATGCTTGGCAACTGACTCAGATTTATGGCGGTTGCAGTGTCCCGAGGTCACGGGATCCCCTTTGGCAACCTTCTTACCAGCCAAGTCAATGGAGAAGCCAGATTCGCTTAACAACCGCGTTACTAATTTTAACAATTGCAATGATTCACTTAACAACTATGGCAAGAAAGAGGGTGTTAAAAGGGGCAAAACTCATTTAACAAAATATCTCACTTAGTAACATCAACGTTGGGCTCCGCCGTTAAGTCGAGGGCTACCTGTATTTGCTCTGAGAATTTGCAAATAGGCGTAGGTGAGCCAGGAGCTGAATTAATAACCTGCGTTAATAAATACATCCTTTTGCCGGTGTTGTTTTGCCTGTTGTACTTTCCCAGCGGAAGAAACTAGCAGAGACAATGGTATGTTGTGAAGGAATACAAAAAAGCTAACTCCAGCACTAAAACTCTAATGCAGGGGTGTCAAACTCAATTTCATTGAGGGCCGCATCAGCATTGTGGTTCCCCTCAGGGGGCCAGGTGGGTATGGCCAGGGTGGGCGTGGCCTACTGGGTGGGCGTGGCTAGAGTGTGTATGGCCTACTGGGTGGGCGTGGCCAGCCCTACATCGTTTGCATCAAGGGTGCCTATGGGGGCCTGGGCAGGAGTGGGACAGATCTGAGGGTCTCTGGCAGAAGGAGGGTCTCTGGGCCAGGGCCAAGGCAGTGGGGGCCGTTCCCTCACTGTTTCCAGGATGGCTTTGCGGGCCGCATGAAACCCCTTCGCGGGCCAGATCCGGCCCCCGGGCCTTGTGTTTGACATGTCTGCGTCTAATGCAAGTGCATGTTTATTGCTTTTATTTATTTATTTATTTATTTTCCAAAAAACAAAAACCACCCCACCACAACAATCTGCAATAGCCTGTGCTGTTGCAAGAACTACGTAGTTGCAGGGTATTTTCTTATAGCCACTACCTCTCCAGATGTTGTCCTCTTCTGCCAGCATAGTATGGAGCAATATAGCTCTGAATGCTGGCCATGTTCTTAATTCTTCTCCCCTTTCACAAGTGCTGCTTTGTAAGCAATAACCTTAAGCAATGACATGATGTAGCGGGTTTTGTACCAAGAAGGTGTTGGAGCCTCGGTGATGCCCAGTCCCTTAAATTAAGACGAGTAGAACCTGGGATCACACACCCTCTGCTGTTTCCTTCCAGCTCTCATCGATTCCATCCTATATACACTAGTCAGAACTTGAATAATACACTATCTGAGCCTTCTCCTAAGCCTGACTTCCCAAACCTGGTACCCTCCTAATCATTGGGCTTTCTGAGTCCAGAATTGCAGCTTGAACAAGCAAGCGGGAGAGGACCGTTGAAGGCTAAACATGCTATTGATGAACTCTAGGACAAAAGGGGGGGGGGAAGACCCTCACACTCAGGGAGCAGAATTGTTACTAGAGATAATTATTTCTTTACTTGACAGCTTGGTAACCAATTGTTCCTCAGGATGTCTCATTCATTTATTTGATCCTTGTCGTCCCCCCCCCAAAAAAAAATGTTGAAAGCAAGTTAGATTCACAATAACAACAGCAACATTCCACAGACAGGCATCTGATGTAGAACTGTTTCCAATGATGCATTATCTAGCAATGTTGATTAGAGGTCCTTTATTCTTGCAAAACGATACAGCTCAACTCTTAGTACGTTTTTTTTGTCTCTGAAGAGTCTAGAGTCATTTACCCAGAAAGAATAAAAACTGCTAGGTTGTGGGGGAAAAGCAGCACTGGGGTGGATTTGCGATGCTGTAAATTAAAGACCTTGTAAGCTTTCTCCTACGGTTGTGTAAGGCTTTGATTTAGAGATTCAGCTTGAAAGATTAGATTCGCCTCCAGATCAGATCTGAAAATTGAATCGAAACACTTGAATTGTTGATTCGAAAGGGCTCTCACGTCTCTGAAGAGACTCGACACAGTTTGAGTCTGTGAGTCCACTCAGTGGTTTTACAGATCCGTTTATATTATTGAATCTCATTGAATCAACAGTCCCAATGGAATCAGTGATTTGAACTTGAGGGAAGCAATCTAGAACTTCCTTGCTTTCTTCACCTGTTCTTGGCCTCAAAAAGAACACAACTTGTCTAGTCTTTAAGGGTGTGTTTCGAATTTGTGCCATTTATAAAGTTCAGAAGGGCAGAACTTCACGATCCAAACTCTGTATTTCTTCAAACTTCTTTATGCAAAAACAACTTTCCAGTTGCAGCTTGGCAATCTTAAACGCGTATAGAAAACTATATCGAGATAAATCAGTATTGGAAATTTCTTTTAACCCATCTGATGATACTGGGTATTTTAAAATGTGTGTCCTGTATATTCATTAGTCGCTCATAATTTCTTATTATTTTTTTTTATAAGGCAAATATCAGGGATCTACGTATGCAATATATAGATCTGGCTAAATGTCCAGATTTTTTGGAACCAAAAGATAAACTATGTTTTCTTAATGGCCACTGAGCTTTTTTTTTAAAGTGAAATAACCTGAAGGCCTCTTTCCTTGTGCTCAGTCGTAAAACAAAAACTGTTTCTGTTGAAGATAAATATAGTCATTTAACCACAAGGTATTTGAGAAGGACTGCAGGCATGTCCTTCCTCTATTGCAGCAGGTGGAGAGCAATGGGTACTGGTGGGGGGGGGGTTGGTTTGGTTTTCCTTTCTTTTTTGTCTTATAGGATAGTTCCAGATAGTTGGGGAAAAGGAGATTGATCCCATTCTCAATAAAATGTATAAAAGAAGTCCTGCTTCCTGTGTTTCAATCGTGGCTTTTAATCTGATTTTCTTATTATTGCTAAATATCCGAATGAAGCCAGGACAGCAAGAAAGAAAGTATTAAGACACTGACAAGGATTTAAAACTAGAAGCTGCTCTTTAAGTCTTGATCTCTTTGGGCAAGGGATTGTTTATTTTGAGCAAATCAGATTACGGTAATCTCCCCAACCAAGTGCCCTCCAAAAGTATTGGACTACAATCCTCATAATCTCCAGCAAACGTACTGGGAAGCAGTTGGGAAAAGCTGATTTAAGGGATCAGGATAGAATCATAAACCTACGGGATTTACAGTTGTCCATTGAAACATTACAAAGTCTTCTGCGTTAACTGTATGCTACCTAGACACAGATTCTAAGGGCCAAGTGTCTTAAATATATGTTTCTCTCTCTCTCTCTCTCTCTCTCTCTCTCTCTCTCTCTCTCTCTCTCTCTCTCTCTCTCTCTCTCTCTCTCTCTCTCCCTTCACTCTCCACCCCACCCCACCCCTCCCTCTCAATTAGACTCTTTCTCTCCTGTCTCCCAAAATTGCTTTTCCTGTTATTTTGTTCAAGGCCATAGACAGTACATCTGGGAATATTTGACTCAGTACAATCTTTTTTTCTTCTTTCTTTTGGGTTGCGTGAACATGTCTCTGCAGTCATCCAGAGGGAAAGTCCTACAAGCTGATTTTAGTTGCTTATGTCAACTGTATGGGAAGAGCTAGAAATGACATGTGTGCTTAGAGGCTGCTTATTAAAGGCCAATATGAAGACAGGAACGCATTGGCCTGCCAAAGAAATTCAAATAATTCAATGGAAGGCCCTTCTAAAGGTCTGTAGGGCTTCTGCCTTGCTCTTGAATTCATGTACACGTGTGTGCACGTTCATGTGTGTGTGTGTGTGTGTGTGTGTGTGGCATCAGAACTAGGAAATGGGTGTGCGCTTGAGAAAGAGAGAACTCAATATAACAGATTTGGGAATGTCTGGATACGGCTAGAAAAGGGAATAAATATTGACTTCTCTAGCAGTTAGCAGAGTGCCTCTTTCTCTTTGCTTTTGTTAATGTTGAACAGTGTTTCCGAACCTCAACATCTCTACAGTATGTGGACTTCAACTCCCAGAATTCCTCAGCCAGGAGTTGAAGTTCAACAGATCAAAAAGTTGCTGAAGTTGAGAAACCCTGGTGTAGCATGACAAAACAGGGAAACATTCCCCAAGCTGGTGCCCGCCAGATGTGTTGGTCCCTAGATTTTCCAGAATTGGGAGATCCATCATTCTGCTGAAAGGAAGCCCGCATTTCTTTTACCTGTTTTCTTTTCAAGAGTGACCTTCAACATTCTCTCGTTTTTTTCCTTCTATTTCAATATTTATACCTCCAGAGGATTTCTGTTTTCTTGGGGAAAGGGCAGAGTTTGGAAGCATCCTCTAAACACTCTGTTTGTTCTGTACACTAAGAATTGTAAATAAATTTAGCATTCCTATTGTAACAAATTAATTTTTATGCAATAAATTATATTTCCTAGTCTAATAAAAACTTTCAAATTAAAACAAAAAAAGGACAACTGGTTCTTTGAGATCTGAAGAAGCTGAAATCCTCCTTGTTAACCAAGAAAGGTAAGTTTCGGGATCTATGTAGCAAAATTAGTGATGGATAAGGTTTTTTTTCTTCCCATTGTGGAAAACGAAATATGGAATACTGAATGTGACAAGATGGCAGGCATTGTGGCTTTGATGCCAACAGCTTAGTCATGCAGACTCTGGAGAAGGCCTTGGGAGGAAGATAGAACATTTACTTCTTTATCAAACTTATAGGCTGCCTTTTTAAATGTGTTACTGCTCTACGCTGCTAGCAAAATCTTTTTAACAACCAAGGACATAAATTAAATAATTAATGTAAATAAGAATGTGAAGGAGAAATGAAAGCAACAAACATGTTAAAAATCAAAACATCGGACCAGAATTCCATCAGACCCTCTCACCAGCCCCTATTATTTATTTATTTCCATAGGGCCAGGATAGAGACTATACAAATCTCAGGGAGAAAAGTGTTCCAGAGGGTAGGGTCCATGACAGACAAGGCTGGCTTCCCGAGCCCATTGTTTAATCCGTGGGACTCAGACCAAATGTGACAGGCAGAAATTATAAGTTGCCCAAAGTTACTATTCTAAGTCTTTAATTTGATTTCCGGTAACATGCTAGAAACAGAAGATTATTTAGCTTCTTAGAGGAAGCCTGGCAGATATGAAGAGCGGGGAAGGGGAAGCCTTGAAAACCCTCAGGACCACTTTTCTGGAGGGAATCATAGAATTACAGGGCTGGAAGGGACCTCAGAGGCTTCTAGCCCATCCCTTGCTCAAGGCAGTAGCCTTATATACCATCCAGTCAAATGGCTGTCCAGTCTATTTTCGAAAACCACCAGTGAAGTAGTTGAGTAAAGGAAATCTGGCAGCTAAAGATGCTACCGCGACTAATATGGATTGTACAAGACTGAATCCAGGTTGGTCACTGGGACCAGAGAATTACTCTTCCAAGCGTTCAGAGTCATTCTGGAGCCCATCTTCAGGGAACGACCCCCTGGTCAGTTAGCAGGAGCGCTGATTTACCACCAGCTTATCAGGAGCCGAAGGCTTGCCAATGTAAGGAAACAACAGCCAGTCGCCAGCTATCAACACACCAGTCAGCCAATAGGAAGACACTACGTAAATATGACTCACAGAATAACCCAAAGCTCATATTGCATTAAGAGAAGTTCTCTACTGGAATACTGGATGGGCTCCAGCATGAGTCCAAAAGCCCAGAAGAGTAAATCTCTGATCCTGGTGAGCAACTTAGATTGGATCTTGCAACATTATCCTGGGACATGTATATTTGCCTTCCTTCATGGATTGTACAGAAGGGACGTGGTGGCTCAATGGGTTAGGATGCTGAGCTTGTCAATCAGAAGGTCAGCAGTTTGGCGGGTCGAATCCTGAGTACCGCGTAACAGAGTGAGCGCCTGTTACTCGTCCCAGCTTCTGCCAACCTAGCAGTTCGAAAGCACGTAAAAATGCAAGTAGAAAAATAGGGACCACTATGGTGGGAAGGTAACATGACCACGGAGACATCCTTGGACAAGCGCTGGCTCTTCGGCTTTGAAATGGAGATGAGCACCGGCTCCTAGAGTTGGAAACGACTAGCACACATGTGCGGGGGAACCTTTACCTTTACCTTTTTATGGATTGTATAGTTTTCAGCGGCTGTTGAACATGGATTGTTGGTCTCTTGGTTTCTATCCAACAGAGTAAGATTTGCTGATAAACCTAAAATGGCATGAACATTGGCAAGATATTGGATGTAGGGTGAGACCAAGAATTATACATGGGCTGGATCACGTGTAACATGAATTGTATATAAGAACGTGTAATGGGTGTACAATACTTGGATGAGAACATGGATTGTACAATTTCAGTGGCTGTTGAAAATGGATTGTTGGTCTGCTGGTGCTATTTAACAAGGTATGAAAGGCTGATCAAAAGGTATGAACGCTGATAAGGATTTCTAGGATGTGGGACGAAACCAACATAAAGCTCACCAAAGTGTTTTCAGAGCACAAACCAGGGGAGAAAAATGCTGCAGAGGGAAAGTGCATGGAATGCTTATCTAGAAGGCCATGGGTCAGAAGATAAATGGAAATCAGAAGGTCAAAGGTTTACCAATCAACCCAAGATCGCTTATCAAATCTGTGAGGGGTGGCAAATGGTCAGTTAACATTTTAAGACCTTTACTTGAACCTAAATGAGTAAATAGGATTGGTCCTAGTAATCAGTAAAATACTGTGGGAAGTACTAGGAACACACACATTCATTTTATTTATTTCTTGAGGGGATGAAATATGCTGACCTCAAAACTTTGGAGAACCAAACTTTACAGGAAGAAAAATAAATAAAGCATAAACATCTTTAGTCCTCTCGGCTTTGCTAGAGAAAGGGGCAAACTGCCCACACAAAGAAATGCAAACTAATCAGCAGTGTTTAAGCTGGAAAGGGGAAACGTTCTGATAAGGCTTCCCCTAATACCCAAATTTCTGCCTTGCTCTCTTTATATATTGAATAAAAAGGAGGGGAACCCACCCCCAAATGAGAAACCTATGTGAACCTACCAGTTTCAGTCAAATCCTCTGTGCTATTAAGAGTCTCCTATGTGTGAATTGGGTGGCCGTACAAATTTGTTCAATAAATAAGTAGAAATTAAGAGTGGAGAGGTGCAGATCAACCAGTAACAGTCTTTAGACTCTCATGCAGAATTTTTTTCAGTTCTGGCTGAAGAGAGTAAGGTTGAGGAGAAGCCTCTTGTATGCAAAATATTTCATTTATCATCGAATAGAGCAGTGATGGCGAACCTTGTAGAGACCGAGTGCCCAAACTGCAACCCAAAACTCACTTATATATGATTGGGTGCCGGGTGGGCGTGGCCCAGTGGGTGTGTGTAGCTAATTGGGTGGGTTTGGCCCATTGGGTGGGCGTGGCTGTGGTGGTAATGGCAGACTGGGTGGGACTAAAAAGTTCAATCAATCAATTCCAACTTTGCGAGATCTTTTTTTTCGAGCGAGAAGTTGAAATTGATTGATTGATTGAACATTCTTTTTTTTTTTTTGCACACGGCATCGGAGGCCTAAAGCAAAAAGGTTTTGTAAAACCCATCTGAAGGCCTAGGACTGGGGTGACGGCGCACGTGCCCACAGAGAGGGCTCTGCGTGCTACCTGTGGCACACATGCCATAGGTTCGCCACCACAAGAATAGAGGCTTTGGATGGAGTGTGATGACTCAGCAGTTGAAGAGGCTGAGCTTGTCAGTTGGAAAGCTGACAGCCTGGGTTCCTAGGCCTGAGCACCCTATGATAGGCCCGAGCTCCGGTTACTTGCCCCAGTTCCTGCCCACCTAGCAGTTCAAAAACATGGAAACGCGAGTAGATAAATAGGTACCACTTTGGCGGGAAGATGACAGTATCCCACGCACCGTGGCCACATGACCACAGAAATGTCTGGCTCCCTTGAATAAGAAACAGAGATGAGCACCGCCCCCTCTAGAGTCAGACATGACTAGACAGGGGAAACCTTCACCTTTGCCTAGAGCAGGGGTAGGCAACCTGGGCTCTTTTATGACTCATGGACTTCAACTCCCAGAATTCCTGAGTCAGCTGACTCAGGAATTCTGGGAGTTGACGTCCATGAGTCATAAAAGAGCCCAGGTTGCCTACCCCTGCCCATGGCTGAGACATGGAATGGGACAACTCATAGCTATGCTATGCTGACTCAGGAATTCTGGGAGTTGAAGTCCATGAGTCATAAAAGAGCCCAGGTTGCCGACCCGTGGCCTAGAGGCTTCGGGTAGTGAATCCCAAGGCTACTTCAACAGTTTTTCCTATTTGGCTACTTGGAAATCAAGATTATTATTTTTTCCAGGTACTTTGAAACAGACAATGTGATTGATCAGCTGCAACATCGCTTCCTCATGTACTCTCCTAAAGGGAAACTTCAAACAAAACAAAGGCTAGGGTTTTTTAAAATATTTGTCAGGAATGATGTTACTGAAGAAGCTTCTAGGAAAGTGACGGTTCTTTAGGAAAATTAAAAGCTTAGGTAAATCTGGTTTTCCAGCAGCCGCTTTGCCTTCCCATTGCTGCTTGCTTGCCTATATTAATTAAGATTCAGTCAGGGACTATTGTAAAGAATCACACATCCATCCAGCATACCAAAGGTATTTAGTGAAAGCCATTCAGTTAAGTAAATATTTCCATTAAGAAAACTTGAAAAATTACCCAAATAGAATAGAACACCAACAGATAGAGTAATTAAAAGGGTAACAATATTATAGTGGCGTTCAGTAAATACCATCTGCTCCTTTTGTTTGCCCATTTATCGTTTCTTCTTTGTTTTCATATTCTCCATTTATGCAGATGCCATCAGCAATACGGTTTTAAAAATACAAGTATTGTTCAGTTTTATCACTAATACGGTTAATCGGAATGAATGATGGAATGAATCCACTCGTCATATAACAAGGAAAGATTTCAGATATGAGAATATGCCATAAGATGGCAGCATTGTTCTTCCAACATTTCCTATAATTGGATATTTGGTATTTTAAGTTTATTGTGCTCATTTGGAACAAAGCGGACCAATTCCCTTATTCATGTTTGATCAAAACTCATAGCTATACATCTATTGAACATGCATTGCATTAGTCACTACATTGCAACTGCCTGCTACATTAGCTAACGTTGGATGTGGTCTGACTAGTTAGTGCATATCTCTGGAGGCTGGGAGGAACATCTTTTCTGTCCTCCTACAACAATATCAGTTTCCCTATTATATTACTGTTGTTCATGGCTAATGCAATCAATTTGACTTTAAGATGCCACATTTGGCTGATTAAATCGAAGTTAAGATGGGTGACTGAGCAGATTTGTGTCTCTTTATTATTCATCAGGGACGCGGTGGCTCAGTGGGTTAGGACGCTGAGCTTGTCGATCAGAAGGTCGGCAGTTTGGCGGGTCGAATCCCGAGTGCCGCATAACAGAGTGAGCGCCTGTTACTCGTCCCAGCTTCTGCCAACCTAGCAGTTCGAAAGCACGTAAAAATGCAAGTAGAAAAATAGGGACCACTACGGTGGGAAGGTAACAGCGTTCCGTGCGCCTTTGGCGTCTAGTCATGCCAGCCACATGACCACGGAGTCATCCTCGGACAAGCGCTGGCTCTTTGGCTTTGAAAAGGATATGAGCACCGGCCCCTAGAGTTGGAAACGACTAGCACGCATGTGTGGGGGAACCTTTACCTTTACCTTTATTATTCATCGGATATTAAGAGAAATGTTATGGAAAAGCTCTTTGCTTTCTCTTCCACCCAAAGAATATCACCAATTCTCTGGCCCAGTATTTGTGTTTCTTAGTACACAGCAAAGTCAATATATACAGTCCAGGAAGGGAAACAGATTTTTAGTGCATACACCCAAAAGCTATTTGTGTAACAGTCACTGCACATCCTGCTCTTTGCATAGTGTAGGATGTAGATTTTGACTTGGCAGTAAGCTAAGGCAAAGGAAAAGGTGATTGTAAGGTCAGGACATGATAGAATAAATCTTAGCACTGGAATGGTTAGAAACCCTGCAGATCCAGCTTGTCTCAAAAGCAGCCAATTTTTCCTAATTAAAGTCTCTGATTACTTTTCAAGGCCAAACCCACCCAGATAGTTTTGAGGCCTCATATTTAAATTTCAGCAAAGAGCAGGTCCCAACTGCATCTTCAACTGTTTGGTTTCATTCTGTCCACGACAGAACATGCATGCATGCCAAGGGTATTAATGTCTTTTTTGTTCAAAGCAAACCTCAGTTCATCCACGTTAAATTTTGGCTTCCTGACATCCTCAAGCCAAAAAAAGAAATACACAAAATTGCCATACATGTAGAAAATATATTTTAACAATTATAAAAAAATAAGTATAACTCAATCCTGGATTGGGGTGGGGTGAGAAACAGAAAATTGTAGATCAGTCATATGATTAGCCATCAGGATTCCCCCTTTGTAGCCTTCAGCCAGTGATAAAAACAGTGCCCAGTCCTGAATTCTATTTGCACAAGCAGTGACTGGACATAGACCCACATATTTTTAATGGGTGAGAATCACTTAGAGGCCCTCACTTCACCATTACTAAGCACCTTGGTGTATATCTCCATATATTTGTGGGGGGGGAGGTTTTATAATTGTCCTGGCCCTTTTGTAGGATTTTTTTTCTTTTAAAATAACTTACATGGAGGGATACAGGTAGTCCCTTGACTTACAACCATTCATTTAACAGCTGTTTGAAGTTACAACACCACTGAATAAATGACTCACAATTGGTCTATGCACTTAGTGAGCATTGCAGCATCCCAGGGTCACATCATCAACATTTGAGCACTTGATAACCAGCATCTACTTATGATGGTTGCAGGGTCCCAGGCTCAGGTGATTGCCATTTGTGATCTTCCCGCCAGCTTCCAACGAGCAACATCAATGGGGGAAGCCAGATTCATTTAACAACCATGGCAAAATAAGGATTGTTAAAATCAAGCAGTACTTAACAACCACCTTGCTTGGCAAAGGAAATTCTGGTTCCCTTTGTGGTCATAAGTTGAGAGCTACCTGTACTTCCAGACTGTCATTATTTCTAATCTCAGCCTTCCTTTGTCCAGCCTACCTCAAGATGTTAAGATTTTGAGGCAAATGGTCACTGCTCCATCCTGAATTTTGATAAATGGGATATAAAATTCCTTCCCTTCCGCAGTCCATCAAAGAGGAAATACATTTCTCGGGTACCCACCCTCACCTTTGCTTGTTTTGTAGTTTTGCTTGGCAATCTCCCCCAAATTCTGAGTGGCTTCTAGGAGGAGGAATGGAAAGCCATCACACCTTTTTCACTCCAGAATAACTTGCTTGGATGATAGAAATCCCATTGCTGAGAAGCATGAGGATACATTTCTGGCAAACTACAGAAATGAATCATCTACAACAGGGGTCTTCAAACTTGGCCCTTTTATGACTTGTGGACTTCAACTCCCAGAATTCCTCAGCCAGGCATGCTGGCTGAGGAATTCTGGGAGTTGAAGTCCACAAAGTCATAAAAGGGCCAAGTTTGAAGACCCCTGATCTACATGCATAAACCACAACCACAAGCCTGAAAGATGTAGCCGTTTCTTTTAAGTCCACCACAGGTGAGCTCAAGCAAAGCTGATTTAGATCCAGAACTGGTTCAGAGTCTTTAGACAGAAGTGCTCTATATTCATTGAGATATGTGCCCTTGTGTGCAAAAGCTATATAAAACAGTGTATATGGGGGCCTGGATATAATATTTGTATTTCTTCTGCTCTAGGAACTTAAAGCAAGATGGATTGAATATACCATTCAGATAGTATTGCTAAAGTATCTCTTTCTATAGTTGTTGATCATCAGAAACTGGAAACCTCCAGACCTCCAAAATGCACTGTACACAGTCATTTAAAAGCCATGGTAGCACAGTGGTTAGAATGCAGTTTTGCAGGCTAACTCTACCCACTGCTAGGAGTTCGATCCTGACCGGCTCAAGGTTGACTCAGCCTTCCATCCTTCTGAGGTAGGTAAAATGAGGACCCAGATTGTTGAAGGGCACTATGTTGGCTCTGTAAATTGCTTAGAGAGGGCTGTAAAGCAGTATGAAGCAGTATATAAATCTAAGTGCTATTGCTATTTCAGTGCTCTATGAGTTCAATTCCTGATAAAGAGTTTGAATCCTATGCATTACCATCGGGGACTCCACATCTAATGAAGGACAAATGGTGCCTACAGATGGTCTACTTTTCTGGGATGTTTCTTTGGTTTCCCAGCCTAACCTAGAATTTCCCTCCAAATACTATCTAGGCCAGGAGAGGGCAACCTTGGCTCTTTTATGACTCGTGGACTTCATCTCCCAGAATTCCTGAGTCAGCATAGCTGGCTCAGGAATTCTGGGAGTTGAAGTCCACGAGTCATAAAAGAGCCAAGGTTGCCTACCCTTGATCTAAGCCCACTCCTGATTAGCTTCTGAACCCAGACAAAATCCACCAGATGTTATCATCCACTGAGACATTTTGCTACTATTATTTCCAATGTTTGCATTGCTTACAAGAGGAGAAACCAAAATAGCTCCTTCAGTGGGTAGCATTAGGACCCATTCAGAAATAGGCCAAATGCTAAGGGAAAATCAGAACAAAATCAGGAAATCTCTCTACCTTTCCCCCCCTGCCGCCCCCACCAAAAAAATGGTCTAGAACTGAAAACAATCCTTGGGAGGGGGAAATTAGACCTTTCCAATAGACACTGAATAGCAGTCATTGGTGCTTAAGAAAAAGGGCAAGGAGAAAACCAAAGCAAATGTCAGCCAATAAATTCCTATATGACAAGCTTACATTAGCAGTTACAGGCCACCACACATATTTGCATTACTAATTGGTACTAGTAATTTAATACACCCATGTTTTTCCGCTTTCAAAGCTACAGTATCTTTACTGATTGGACCGGAACAGCTACAGCTAAATGCATTTAAGACTTCCATTACTGCTTCCAACTGCATTGTTGTCACAGAGTCTTGTTCGCATCTGATCTGAGACACAGACGGTGCTCTGACTTGTTCGCCCTAAACAGTTCTAAGATATCAGGGTTGTCCTTCTGAGTTCAGGCTCAGGTCACAGCTACAGCTATATTGCTTGCTGTTATTTTTATTGTTAAATACATTCTCTCCTCTATCTCTACCCTCTCTATCTCTCTTTTCTATCTCTATTTCTGTCTCTGTCTTTATCCTTATCTCTAGCTATGGGTTTCCCCATTTACTTTGCTTGTCAGAAGGCCACCAAAGTGATCACACGATCCCAGGAGATTGCAACCACCATAAACATGAGCCAGTTGCAAATCAACCAAATTTTGATGCTGTGACCATGGGGATGCTGCAACAGGTGTAAGTGTGAAAAACAGTCATGTGTCATATTTTCCAGTGCTGTTGTAAGTTCAGGCACTAATGATTGTAAATCAAGAACTATTATCTATCTATCAGCTGTCATCTATCTGTCTGTCTGTCTGTGTTCTGTACCAGCCTGCTACCGGCCCTGCAGAAAAGGCAGGGACAACCCCTTTACAAACGGCAAGAGGCTGGAAATAAGCCTGCCACATTTATTAACATAAAACAGAGCAAAACAAGACACGAACCATGAAACAGGAGCTATGAAACAGGAACTATTCAAGCGGTTGCCTTCAGCAAACCAGCCCTCCCACGCATTCCCCTTTTATACAGTTCAGGGTGTGGCTTCTCTCTGCCTCCTTCCGAGGTGCCCCATTGCCTTCCTCTGTTTACTCCTGATTGACTGCCTCCTGCATCGGGCGTCCTTGAACAGGGCCAGCTGTGGGTCATCTTCATCCACGCTGTCAGGCTCACACAGCTGGGTCTCCGTCGTGACCAGGTGGGAGGGGCCTGGCTGAGGGCTCTCATCAGCAAGCTCTCCAACCCCCTCAGCAAGCTCTCCAACCCCCTCAGCTAGCTCTTCAACACCCCCCTCCTCCTCTGAGTCGTCCGACCCAACTGCCGAACCCACAGGCTGACCCTGAATCACAACAGTCTGTCTATCATCTAGCTGGGATGTAGGTTGGGGGATTACCTGGAAACTGATTATTTATATAAATAATGTATTCTGTTGTTTCACCTTCAGCATTCATGGCTTTTTAATGTCTTGAGGGTGAAGATTCGTTCTCTGAGCTTGTGGGTTGGTTTCTGAAAGCTTTGTTCTCAGGCTAGGTAGCATTTTCATCTTTTCAATGTCTTGTCCATTAAGCAATGGAGGAGCATCATCGCTTTGGCTGAGTTTAGGGCATCAGTTGGCCTTAATCCAGCTCTGCCAGGATTATCTGTGTAATCAGGCACATTACCTACGTCTCACAGAGAAACTCACACCCGTGACATAAAGATTTTACCCTCGTCTTCAGAAAGGCTTGCATTTTTCAGGCTTACAAGCTAAAAGATCCAATGCAGAGAATTAGTAGAGCGAAGGTAAAAGCAAACCAGGCAATTTGTAATATATATATATATATATTAAAAAAAACAGCTGGTATACAAAGTTCAGACAATGGAGCGGAAGATGGACAATCTCAGATTCCTTGCCCTGATCATCATAGTCTGATGGGGCTGGATAGCATAGCGTGGCATGGCATACAACAGCGAAAGAAAGAAAGAAAGAAAGAAAGAAAGAAAGAAAGAAAGAAAGAAAGAAAGAAAGAAAGAAAGAAAGAAAGAAAGAAAGAGAGGAAGGAAGGAAGGAAGGAAGGAAGGAAGGAAGGAAGGAAGGAAGGAAGGAAGGAAGGAAGGAAGGAAGGAAGGAAGGAATTTTGTTCTCAACCCTTTTCTCCCTCTTAGCAATCTTAGAAATCCCTGGAGGAGGGTTTTCAGGAAGAAAGGTTTAATCTTGCCCCTGAAATGCTAGTCTTCTGTGGGCAAGGATTTTATTCAGTTTTATCCAGAAAAACATTTATTTATGCAGTCTGAGCCTAGGCACAAATTTATCTTCTCCATAAAGAACAAGGGGGAGAGATAGAATCTGAAAAATCCTCTTTCATTTTTGTTAATCTCACATTGCCTTAAAGGTGACTGGTTTAAATTTAAATGTTAAGGCAGATCAGTAACTTGCAAATGAAATTCAGCTATGTGATGCCTCCAAGGAACTGAAGTGAAGAATGAAAATGAATTAATTTGAAGTAGGCCCTTTCTCTCCAATACATAAATGATGATTTGAACATAGTAACATTACTAAAAGTACAATAATGGGTTGTATTCCATAAAGAAAGCTATACTTTCAGAAGCTGTGTGAAATTGTATGAAGATAATAATAATAATAATAATAATAATAATAATAATAATAATAATAATAATAATAATAATAATAATAAGTTGGAAGGGACCTTGGAGGTCATCTAGTCCAACCCTTTGCTCAGGCAGGAAACCTTATACCATTTCAGACAAGTGGCTGGCCAGTCTCTTCTTAAAAACCTCCAGTGTTGGAGCATTCACCACCTCTGGAGGCAGGTTGTTCCACTGGTTAATTGTTCTAACTGTCAGGAAGTTTCTCCTTAGTTCTAGGTTGCTTCTCTCCTTGACTAGTTTCCATCCGTTGCTTCTTGTCCTGCTTTCAGGTGCTTTGGAGAATAGCTTGACTCCCTCTTCTTTGTGTCACCATGCATTTGCCAATATCTACCACCACGTATGTATGGTAGATACGTTTTCTCCATATATCCCTCTTCTCTCAATACTTTATATGGTGTTCTTCCTCAACCCTGGCAGCTTGAAAATATGTGGACTTCAACTCCCAGAATTTCCCAGCCATCCACCCTCCCAAAATCAAATCAGTTCCCATAATTTTCAATTAACATGGCCTTGCATCTGCAGAAAAGTATTTAGAAGGTGCTCTTCCATTATTTTAGCCAAGCAAAAGGCCTATGGCGTTCCAGAAGGAGCAATCACTTTGTTTACAATTTTGGGGGGAAAAAAGAAAAAATATTAGTCTGGCCCTAATATTTCAAAACAATTATTGTGAAGAAAATCGTTGTAAAGAAAAGGGTTATGAGACTGATTTGGGGATTCCATCGGAAAGTAGTTTGACCATTTGGATTTCTGAATAGAATTGCAAAAAGGAATGCAAAATCTTGATTCCTTTTGGATGCCTCTGACTCAAAATCCAATTGGAGAAATTCAAAGTTCAGGGAGTTGAAGGCTTTTGCACAGGAGCAAACACACTTTTCCTGGTCCAGTCTGGAATGTCTAAATGGGATCAACTTGATTTTCCCCCAAAATCCAAAAGTCAAAATCATGTCAACTTGCCAGACTTATCAGAAAGTCTGAATGAAATCAGCATTCTGAGGCAATTTTCCTAGTGCTAGTCTCTCTCTCTCTCCCTTCCAAAGGAAGTCTACTTTAAATAAATGCAGAATTAAATCAAACTTAGCCTTTGAGAAGAGCTTAGCTCAGGGGTAGGCAACCTTGGCTCTTTTATGACTCGTGGACTTCAATTCCCGGAATTCCTCAGGAATTCCGGGAGTTGAAGTCCACGAGTCATAAAAGAGCCAAGGTTGCCTACCCCTGGCTTAGCTGGTCTTGTATCTTAATCAACCTATATGCACCATCTCTGATGACAGGTCTTAGCCAACCAACCAGAAAATTACCTGGTGACTCACCAAATGATACTATAATTAAATGACAAACCGACCCAACTAGTTTTAATTACAGTCGTTAAAATACTGGGTGGAAAAAATATTGCGTCTGAGATCCATAATGGGGACAGAGAGAGATTTAATTCAGGCTCGCCAAGTTACTACGAGGCTCTAGGGGGCGCTGTTTAGTCATATTCTCATACAGTGCAGCCTTCTGTGGTCGCGTTGAACGGTCTACTCCAGCTTGATCTCTTCCAGTTACAGTAGATTGGTTTACAGTAAATTGGATTCTTTGGCCCAGCATTCCGTGGACAATGACAGTTACAGACAGGTATCTTTGAAGAGCAAAAGACTGGAAGAGCCAGATTTCTCTGAAGAGGGAATTATAGGCTAACCGTCTACGTGGCAGATTGCTTTACTGTATTATCTGCAGTCACATCTATGTTCCGGAAGTCAACTATAGATATAAACAATGCTGTGCAGCAGGCAGGTCCTGTTGATAAATGATTAACGTTGTTACTTTATTCAGCTGTAAGTAGTTAAGGAAGCTGGGTTATTAATTTACTGCTTCTGAAAGGCTATGAGAGAAGGAAAACCTATGGAGTCAACAGTCGAAACTTTCACAACTGGGAAATAATTTTAATAGGTTCCACCATGTCAAAATTGCAAACGTCCCAAATGGGAAAAAAAAAGATACAGCCAACACATCTATGTTGTTTTTTGTTTTATTTTTTACTATCGCCCAGATCTAGCAAAGTTAGATGATGATGTATCCCAACGATGGGATTCAAATACGTGAACATCCGGTTCTGTGTGTGGATGCCGCTTCCGGAAGTCCATTCTGGACATGGGCAACAAAAAAATTAGCTAGCAGTTCTGCCGAAGTGGTGCGAATCCCACCGCTGACGTATCCGCTTAAGACAGAGGTATCCAAGCCTGGCATCTTTATAACTTTTTAAGACTTGGCATCTTTAAGACACGCTGGCTGGGGGATTCTGGGAACTAAAGTCCACAAGTCTTAAAAGATGCCAAGTTTGGACACCCCTGTTTTAAGAGAAGAACTTCAGGGGTGTCCCAAGGACAATTTTTGGAGGATAGATTCTGGGAGTTGAAGTCCACAAGTCTTAAAGCTGCCAAGGTCGGACACCCCTGAGAAGAATCTCCACGGTTCCCCAAGGAAGATCTTCGGAGCGTCTCGACGGCATTTCCCCGGGGCGAGAGAAGCCGCCCCTTCGGGCTCAAACCCGGATCGAAACCGTTTACGGCAACGGCCAGCCCGAAAACCAGGATGTTGTCTTAGCCTTTAGCGCCAGCCCGCGCTTCCACTAGGCCGCCGAGGAGCATCTTTAAGACACGCTGGCTGGGGGATTCTGGAAACTGGGGGATTCTGGGGGATTCTGGGGGATTCTGGGATCTTTAAGTCCACAAGTCTTAAAGATGCCAAGTTTGGACACCCCTGTTTTAAGAGAAGAACTTCAAGGGGTGTCCCAAGGACAATTTTTGGAGGATATTGAACATTCCCTCCCTTTTACCAATACTGGAATAGAAATGTGCCTTTCGCTTCAGCTGTCTTGCAAGAAACTACCCCCCCACACACACACACACACAAATACACAAGCACTCTGAAGGATCATGTGGAAACAGCTTTGTATGACAAAGCCCTTTATTTATCCAGAACAGGTGTATCCAACCTCGGCAGCTTTAAGACTTGTGGACTTCAACTCCCAGAATTCCCCAGCCAGCTATGCTGGCTGGGGAATTCTGGGAGTTGAAGTCCACAAGTCTTAAAGCTGCCGAGGTTGGACACCCCTGAGAAGAAACTCCACGGTTCCCCAAGGAAGATCTTTGGAGCGTCTCGACTTCATTTCCCCGGGGCCAGAGAAGCCGCCCCTTCGGGCTCAAACCCGGATCGAAACCGTTTACGCCCGCAGGGGGTCTTCAAACTGGGCCCTTTTATGACTTGTGGACTTCAACTCCCAGAATTCCTCAGCCAGCTACGCTGGCTGAGGAATTCTGGGAGTTGAAGTCCACAAGTCATAAAAGGGCCCAGTTTGAAGACTCCAGGTTTACGGCAACGGCCAGGCCGAAAACCAGGATGTTGTCTTAGCCTTCAGCGCCAGCCCGCGCTTCCACACTAGGCCGCCGAGGAGCGGCCGGTTTGCCGCGCGGCTTCCCCCTCCGCTCCACTGGCTGCAAGGAGGGAAGCAAGCCCGGGCCGAGGCGGCGTGGGAGGGGTTTTTCCCAGGCCCGGCGGCGGCGTTGCTCGACAAAAGCCCGACCGCGAGCCGGACCGATGAGTTAGATGGGGAGGCGCCTAGAAGCGGAGACAGTAAGTGGTTTCTTCCGCGGTTCTCCGGCTCGCTTTTGCGCGGCCCCGCCGAGGCTTTTGTTCGCCTTGGCGCTCGCCGGTCGTTGCTTCCCTTTCCTCCTCCGTTTGCAGCGGGCCTTCGCTTTTCGACCCTTCCCTTTGAGGGTCGGGGCTTAACGCGTGTCTTTCTTGCACGTCTGAAACTGGCTGCTCGGTTTGCCGGACCAATGCCACCAATCCCGGGTTGTTGTTTTTTTTAGCGAGTCGCTTGGAAGGCTGGTACGGCGGGTATAACGTTTTCCGACCGACTCCCCCGCCACTGTCTATTTATGAAAAATAAGAAGAGATTTCCGGGCTGGGGGGCGAAGTTTAGTTTCTGTTAACTTTGTTAAACTTGCGAGGAAGTCTGGCCGGCGGGGTGCGCGCGCGCGACTCCCGTGTGCGCGCTGGACCAAAAACAACTTTTGAACGTCGGCATACAGGCAAATTCCGAATTGAGCCGGGCTGAGACCTGTAATGGTTCGGGTTTTTTTTTCTTCCCAGGGTCAACCTAAGACAGGGGTCTGCAACCTTGACAACTTTTATTTAAGACTTGTGGACTTCAGCTCCCAGCTGGCTGAGGAATTCTGGGAGCTGAAGTCCACAACTCTTAAAAGTTGTCAAGGTTGCACAAGGACCCCTGACCTAGGAGGATAACAGCCTTGGTGTTTGGCTTTGGGGTTGACCCAGCCCTTCCCCATAGGGTGTCCTTAAGGGTATTGCTATACAACTATGGTTTGTTTAGTGAGCGTTTGAAGTTACAATGACACTTTAATTGTTGCTAAGAGAATTGCTGCTAAGATGGCGGACGTGCGGGCGGCCGTGTGAGGTTGAGCTCTGCAGGTCCGAGAAGATAGGCGTCTTAGGAGCCCCTCAGGGCTTTTTTCTTTATGCCCTGGGCTGGGGGAAGGGTGGCAGCAATGAATTTTGCAACTGTCTAGGTCTTTTTACCAGCTTGACCGGCGTTTCGCTGGGCTGCCGGTTTGCTTTCTGCTCAGCTGCTCAGCTGGTCGTCGGGAGTTTCCGGCTATGTCGGGCGGTCTTGGCTTCTTCGGCGGCGTTTGGAGTTCCCGGCGGCTGGCGGCGGCGGTGCTACGGCGGCGGCGACGGAGCTGTTTGCGACCTGCGTGGCCTGCCTTTTCTACCGCTTTCTTTTCGACCGACCTGCCTCTGCTTTCTGCCTGCTTTCTGCCTGCATCAGCCTAATGGCGACGACGGCGGCGGCGGCGTTGTTCCCGGGCCGTTTTCGGGCCACTTTACCATCGATTATTGTGGTTTGGCCTGCTTTTATCGAACCGTTTGTCCCTCTGCCTCCTGGACCTTTTTGGTCCGTTTCTTATCGGCGGTGGCGGTGGCTCTTCCCGGATTGTTTGCGGCCTTGGCGGCGTTCTGATGGCTACGGTGGCTACGGTGATGGCGGCGGCTGTGTCCATAGCGGCTCAGCGGCAGCGGCTTCGATGACTCAGCGATGGTGTTATGCCCGGTTTGCCGGCCCCCCGGTTGGTTTTGCATATCCCAGATGGGTTGGCACCCCCACTGCTTCTGATGGCCCTGAAGGTTCCTGGGCTAGCCGGTTGATCCCGGTGGAGCCCAGTGGGGCCTTGTGGACTTGGGCCATTTTGAAGGACTTTGGAAGATCGGCAGGGAATTTAATGGACCTGGGGGAGCCAATCTTTGTTGACCACAGTCTGGAAGGCCCCAATAATTATCAAACTGAGGGCCTATGGACTGGTGGTCAGTTACAACCTCTGGGAATGACGAGACAACGGGGGTCTTGGCTGTCATCAGAATTGACTATGATGGTTTGTTTTTGTTTTTTACAATCGACTGCGCATTGCCCCTTATACCCCAAAGGACAGAGAATTCTGGGTATGGGCCATTGTGAGAGGATGGCCGAATTTACATCTCCTGCCCCTAGAGGTGAGAGCTCTATGGGGCAGGCCATACCCAGGGGGGTTGCTCCAGACTTCCATCCCCCCCCCCGAGAATTGGCTCTGTAACCGTAGTGAGAGGACGGTGGTAGGCCTGCCCGGGGGGCTTATCCAGCTGAGTGGCAGCGGCTGGACGGAGGCCTGGGACTCCCTCTCAGAATAGATCCTCCTCATGGACTATCATCTATGGACTGCCTACGATTCGGACTGCTATTTATGCCTTCCTTTAAATATTCGTCCACGGACTTATGCGCCCTCAGGGGTGCTCCCCCCTCCTGGGTGCGACCCGCCTTGCCAGCCGATTATAACCTCGAGGAAGGGCCCATTTATTGGGACCCTGAGAGTTGGCTGGGCACGGGTAGGGGCCTTCGTCGTAGACCTAATAAGAGGCCCCTGATTATTTTTCTTTCAAAATTTTTTAGGGGGTTAGGGAAGCGGGAGGGTTCTTTTGGTTGTTTGGATAAGGGGGGCTATCCAACTACCGCTGTTCTGGCTAGGGCCGATGGAGATCGCTGGGGGGAGGAGCGGGGGTCGGTCACCTCCGGGGCTCCAGGGCTGGTCGTGGGGCTACCTATTCCCACGACATCAGGGAATGGCAGCAGATGGAGGAGCAGAGGGCCGTATCGATCTCAGGGAAGGCCTCTCCGCTACTTACAAGCGGTGAGGCACTCCGACCCTCTGGCTCTACCCCAAGGTCCCGGGAGTGAGGGTGTGCAGCCCCCTGAGCTCCGGCTGGTGTATTTGAACGCCAGGTCCGTCGCTAATAAGGCTCCTCTCGTTCGTGATCTGGTCGAGGGTGAGCAGGCGGACCTGGCGTGCATCACGGAGACTTGGTTGGGCCCAGAGGGCGGGATTCCTCTGGTTGATCTTTGCCCACCAGGTTTCCGGGTGCTGCACCGGCCTCGGGCTCAGGGTAGGGGTGGGGGTGTGGCTGTTGTTGTGAGGGAGACCTTGTGTCCGCGGGAGGCCACTGTTCCTCAGATAGTCGGGTGTGAGTCTCTCTTTTTGAGATGCGGCCCTGGTGCGCAGTTGGGCTTGCTGCTGGTGTACCTTTCGCCTAGTCATGCAGCAGCAGCCCTGCCTGAGCTGCTCGATGTCCTCTCTGCGCTGGTGGTTGAGTTCCCGAAACTTATAGTTTTGGGGGATTTCAACCTACCATCGCTGGGAGGATCATCTGAGTTGGCCCGGGAGTTCATGGCTTCCATGACGGCCATGGACCTGACGCAGGTAATTTCGGGACCGACTCATGAGGGAGGCCACACCCTTGACCTAGTTTTTTTATCTGGACAGTGGTTAGATGATCTTGGTGGGGGCTCTCCAATTATTATGCCCCTGTCATGGACCGATCATCATCTCCTGCGACTGGTCTTCCGTTTTGCCACCCCCCGCCGTGGGTGTTTGGAACCAATTAAATGGTACCGCCCCAGACGCTTAATGGATCCCCAGAGGTTCCAGACAGCTCTGGGGTCCCCACCTGCCTCCCTTGCTCACAGCTCGGCAGATGCCTTAGTGGAAGCCTGGGAAAGGACGGCCACTGAGGCTCTTGATCGAGTTGTACCCCTGCGGCCCCTGACCCGGTGCAGATCCCGTCGAGCTCCATGGTTCTCTGCGGAGCTTCGGGAGATGAAGCGTCGGAGACGGGGCCTAGAGAGCGGTTGGAGGTCCAGCCGATCCGAATCCGACCGATTGCGACTAAGAGCCTACATTAGGTCTTATCTCGCTGCGATAAGGGAGGCGAGGTCTAACCACTTCGCCACCCTTATCGCGTCCGCAGATAATCGCCCGGCCGCCCTGTTTAGGGTGACTCGCTCCCTCCTAAATCAGGAGGTGAGGGAGGATCCCTTGCAGGGCCGTGCCGAGGAGTTTAACCAACATCTGTCGGACAAAATCGCTCGGATTCGGACCGGTCTGGACTCTGACTGGGCAGAGTCTGACGATCAGGACACGGGTGGTCTTGTCGATATCATCTGGGAGGAGTTTGATTCTGTGACTCCGGAGGAAGTGGACAGGATCATGGGGAGGCTGAGCACCACCACATGTTTATTGGACCCGTGCCCTTCCTGGCTGGTTTATGCAGCCCGGGAGAGGACACGCAGCTGGTTCCAGGCAGTTATATCGGCTTCTTTGAGTGAGGGTATCTTCCCCGCCGTCTTGAAGGAGGCGGTGGTGAGGCCTCTCCTCAAGAAGCCTGCCCTGGACCCTGCTGTATTGAATAACTTTCGTCCTGTCTCCAACCTTCGCTTTCTTGCGAAGGTTGTTGAGAGTGTGGTGGCGCATCAGCTCCCTCTGGTCCTGGATGAAGCGGATTATCTAGACCCGTACCAATCGGGTTTCAGGCCCGGGTACAGCACGGAGACGGCATTGGTCGCGCTGGTGAATGATCTCTGGAGGGCTCGGGACAGGGGGCATTCCTCTGTCCTAGTCCTATTAGACCTCTCGGCGGCTTTCGATACCATCGACCATGGTATCTTGCTGCGGCGTCTCAGGGGATTGGGAGTGGGAGGCACAGTTTTACGGTGGTTCTCCTCCTATCTCTTGGGACGTTCGCAGTCGGTGTTGGCAGGGGGGCAGAGGTCGACCGCGAGGTCTCTCATTTGTGGAGTTCCTCAGGGGTCGGTCCTCTCGCCTCTCCTGTTCAACATCTATATGAAGCCGCTGGGTGAGATCATTCGTGGCTTTGGAGTTGGGTATCATCAGTACGCTGATGATACCCAACTTTTCTTTTCGACCCCAAACCACCCCAGTGATGCCCTCGACGTGATGTCCCGTTGCCTGGAGGCGGTTCGGGTCTGGATGGGGAGGAACAGACTCCAGCTCAACCCCGACAAGACTGAGTGGCTTTGCATATCTTCATCCCGGGTTTATTCGGACATTCCACCTCTAACTATGGGGGGTGAATTATTACCCCCCGTAGATAGGGCTCGCAACTTGGGGGTCCTCCTAGATTCACGGCTCACCTTGGAAGATCATATAGGAGCCGTGACTAGGGGGGCCTTTGCACAGGTTCGCCTGGTGCGTCAGTTGCGGCCCTATCTTAGCCGGGATGATCTGTGCACGGTCACTCATGCGCTCGTGTCCTCTCGTCTGGACTACTGCAACGCTCTCTACATGGGGTTGCCCTTGAGGACCACTCGGAAGCTCCAACTGGTACAGAATGCAGCCGCGAGAGTGGTGTTGGGAGTCTCCCGATACTCCCACGTTACACCTCTGCTCCGTGAGCTGCATTGGTTGCCAGTTGTCTTCCGGGTGAGATTCAAGGTACTGGTAACGGTATTCAAAGCACTCCATGGCATGGGGCCGGAGTACCTCAGGGAACATCTGCTGCCGGCATCAAGCTCCCTGCGCCCTGTGCGTTCCCACAGAGAGGGCCTCCTCAGGGTGCCACCGATCAGAGAATGTCGATTGGTGGCCCCCAGGGGGAGATCCTTCTCTGTGGGCGCTCCGGAGCTGTGGAATCAGCTACCGGTAGAGCTCCGGATGGCGCCCGATCTTCGCTCCTTTCGCCGCGATCTCAAGACATTTTTGTTTGTACAAGCCGGCCTAGCCTGAGGGGGAGTGTTGGGGTTGTTTTATTTTTTGTTTTTTAATTTTTTTGGGGGTTTTTAGCGTTGTATCATATTGTTTTTAACTAGGGCAATTGTTTAATCTGTTTTTAATGTTTGTATTGGTTATTTTATTCTGCCCTGTGAACCGCCCTGAGTCCTCAGGGAGAAGGGCGGTATATAAATGTTATTAAATTAAATTAAATTAAATTAAATTTAAAAAATGACCATTTTCCACACTTATGACCATTTCAGCATCCCCCCGTGATCATTGTGATTTACATTTGGATGCTTGGCAACCGGTTCCTATTTACGATGGTTTTATTTATTTATTTTATTTATTTTATTACATTTATATACCGCCCTTTCCCGAAGGACTCAGGGCGGTTTACAGGGGAATTAAAAACCAAGATACAAAAGTTAAAACAAGTTTAAAAAGAAATTATAGTTGTCCCTGTATAAATAAAACCCCAGTTAAAATAAGATTAATCCTCAGCCTGGGCCAGAGAGCTCGAAGAGCCAGGTCTTCAGGTCCCGGCGGAATGAACGGAGGTCGGGGGCAGTCCTAAGCTCCACTGGCAGCTGGTTCCACAGGGCAGGCGCACCCACTGAGAAGGCCCTACCCCTGGGTGTCGTCCGCCGGCAATCTCTTACCGGTGGCACCCTGAGAAGACCCTCCCTGTGGGAGGGCACTGGACGAAGGGAGCTTGATGCCGGCAGCAGGTGTTCCCTCAGATATCCCGGACCCTCGCCATTTAGGGCTTTATAGGTCATCACCAGCACCTTGAATCTCACCCGGAGGGCAACCGGGAGCCAATGCAGCTCGCGGAGTAGAGGTGTTACATGGGAGTATCGGGAAACCCCCATCACAACTCGCGCGGCCGCATTCTGCACCAGCTGAAGCCTCCGAGTGGTCCTCAAGGGCAGCCCCATGTAGAGAGCGTTGCATGAGCGGGAGGTCACGAGCGCATGAGTGACTGTGCGTAGGGCATCTCGGTCCAGATAGGGTCGCAACTGGCGCACCAGGCGAACCTGGGCAAAAGCTGGTTGAAGTGTCTGGGTGTGTGTGTGTCATGGGAATTCCCCCATTGCAGCCTTCTGACAAGCAAAGTCAACGGGGAATCCGGGTTCATTTAACAGCTGTGTGACTCACTGAACTGCAGTGATTCACTTTACAAATGTGGCCAGTGGTGGGATTCAAGTACATGAACAACCGGTTCTCTGTGTGGATGCCGCTTTCGGAAGTCCATTCTGGGCCTGGGCAACTGGTGCAAACTGGCTGAATCCCACCACTGAATGTGGCAAGAAAAGTCTTAAAATGGATCAAAACTTACTTAACACATTTCTCACTTAGCAACGTAAAATTTGGGCTCATTGTGGTGGTAAGTTGAGGACTTCCTGTAGATTCTATTATTCTCCCCTCCTCCTCCCCCCCCCCCAAGTGAAAGAACAGCTGGAGAAAAGAGAGCCTATAGTTAATGTGGCTGTAAGAGATAATTATTCAAATTCAAACTATTCACAACTGGGCTGTTGTGATTTAGAGCAGTTTTTCTCAACCTTGACAACTTTTAAATGTGTGAACTTTGAAGTAAAGTTGCCAAGGATGAGAAAAACTGATCAAGAGTATTTGAATCCTGACACATCTCTTGGGCTGGAGTCCTTTCTCCTTTTTTTATGCAGCAAATAGCTGCCTTCCACAGGTAGTCCTCAGCTTACAGCCATTCACTTAGTGGCCATTTGAAGTTGCAGTGCCACTGGAAAAAATGACAAGACTGTGGTAGCATCAACATTTGGGTGATTGGCAACTGGCACATATAGTATCTATGTGATGGCACAGGGGTTAGAATGCAGTTGTTGTTGTTGTTGTTAGTTGCGAAGTCGTGTCCGACCCATCGCGACCCTATGGACAATGTTCCTCCAGGCCTTCCTGTCCTCTACCATAGAATGCAGTATCGCAGGCTAATTCTGCCGACAGCCAGCAGTTCGATCCTGACCAGCTCAAGGTTGACTCAGCCTTCCATCCTTCCGAAGTCGGTAAAATGCAGACTCAGATTGTTGTGCGGTGGGGGCAGTATGCTGCCTCTGTAAATCGCTTAGACCAGGGGTAGGCAACCTCGGCTCTTTTATGACTCATGGACTTCAACTCCCAGAATTCCTGAGTCAGCTATGCTGACTCAGGAATTCTGGGAGTTGAAGTCCATGAGTCATAAAAGAGCCGAGGTTGCCTACCCCTGGCTTAGACTTAGAGAGGGCTGTAAAGTCAGAAGACAGATTTCTTACTGGTTCTGGTAAGACTCAGTGTGCCCTCAGATATTGCCTTGATCACTCATTTAGACTCTCTGTTCCACCAGAGTTTTTAGATTTGTTTAGATGAGTCAAAATGTTTAGAAAAGGGCAGAATGCCAGCCCAGAGTACTCTCTGTTTCTGGTTGCAATTACAGTCACCAAATCAACTATAAACATCCCTAAACCAAAAAACAAGACAAGGATTTTTTTTGGCCCATTGTCCCAGAAAAAGGTGAAAGGGGAGAGGGGTCTAAGGAACATCCATACTGGCAGAAGATCCCCAGCTGATTCTCAAAAAAAGGAACAAAATCAACACAGAATGATCCATATCTTTCTTTTTCAGACCTGTTCAGCATCTTGCCTTTTTTGCTACCCTCTCCCCCCTCCGGGTTACCTGATCACCAGTTTGCCTATAGCAGCCATTTTGTGAACAGGCAGTCAAGCTGTCCTATTACAACCATTTTGTCTAAGTATCCACTCAGGACAATTGATTATGGCAGGTTATCTCTTTCTCTTTCTCTCTCTCCAGATACACACACACACACACACACACACACACACAGAGAGAGAGAGAGAGGGGGGGGAAAGAAAGCTGGTGCTGGATTACAAATTAGTGCACAATGCCCGACAATTTTTCTGGTCCATTTATACAGGGGTCTCCAACCTTTGCGTTTTGGTGGGAGAGGGAGGGAGGGGCAGGCGCCTTACGCGTCTGAATGCGCAAATGGGAATATGGCCACATATTCACGTGCACGTACAAAGACTGCGAGCATGCGCCCCATGCAAATGGGGCTGCGAGCATGCACGTGAGGCTCTCAGTGACAGCGACGCCTGTGTGAGGCTTGTGGCAGCGGCGCCTCCAGGCTCGCGGCGATGCTGCCTCATTGTGAGGCTCGCACTTGGGCCTGAAGTAATGCCACCACCATATGAGGATCACGCTGCGGCGTAGTTGCTACTTGCGGCACTGCCGCCATCCACGCACTACTAGCAGCGCTGCCACTGCCTGCACAATACTTATGGCAACGGTGGCACGAGGGGGGTGAGCACACGCACACGTGCGTGCGCTGCCCAGCTACTCATGCGGCCCGGTGGCCAAGAGGCCGCGGGCTGGTAGTGGGCCACGGCCCGTAGGTTGGGGACCTCTGAGTGATAGGACCTGCTGGAATGTTTAATCTGTTGCTGCAATGCTTAATGATAGCTAGATGGGATTTTGTTTCTCAATAAACTCAAGGATAGGATTACCAGTGCTGCACTGCAGAACTATGAACCACCAATAGAGAGCAGGAAAGAGTAAATGTTCTGTATCTCTGCTGCCATCTAGCAGCTCTCTGGAATGTTGCCGACTGTATCTGGCAACTAACTAGTCAAGGAGCCTACATCCTTTCATGAAGAACTTCTCAACCTCAGCTTCTGGTGTCTTCAGGTAGGATTGGGTAAACTCTCTCCATCCTGAAGGGAGCAAACGTCATCACTTAGAACACTGGGCTGAAGAAGAGCCTTGGTGGAGCAGTGGGCTAATGCCTCCTTAAGTAACACCAGCTGCCTGCAATTAGTGCAGGTTCGCATCCCACCAGGCTCAAGGTTGACTCAGCCTTCCATCCTTCCAAGGTAGGTAAAATGAGGACCCAGATTGTTGGGGGCAATTAAGCTGACTTTGTAATAATGCCGCTTGGGGGGGGGGCGAAAGCCCTAATAAGCAAGCATATACATAGAATGAAGGCTATTGCTAAGCACATTTGATTTGTGCTTAGATTGTAAGCCGCCCTGAGTCTTCGGAGAAGGGCGGGATATAAATGGGATTTAAAAAAAAAAGCCAGCATCTGACTTGGTACCAAATATCAGATATCAGATCAAATAATAAGATTTATATATATTTTTCTAAGGTACACCAGTATTTCCACTCTTATCTTCCATAAGTTGAGAACTGCATTCAGGTTGCAGGAGCTAGACGCAATCCCCATTGTGCATATCTATCTGAAAGCAAGCAAGCAAGCCCCTAACTTAATTTATAGCTCTTTGTTGCTACGAAGAATTAAACCATACAGTAATTCTGACGCTGGGGACTTACATTAGTCATTCTAAAAGGCATCAGGTAACAAAGATTTTAAGATTAATACATCACCATAGTGATATTATCGTATCATTTTATATACGCTTGTTTTCTTCACAAAAGTGTCTCCTGATTTGGAAGACGGCGAAGATGACTTCCAGCCCAGCACAAGCTTTTTGTACAAGTCAACGAACTCCATGATCCAAGAAGAGAAAGCCCTCCGTGAGGAGCCTAAAGACCATTGGAATGCCACTTATATTATTTTCTTCCTCCTTGGGACCAACTCTCTCTTGCCCTTAAATTTTATCATCACTGCAAAGCATTACTGGATGTACAAGCTTCAGAACTGCTCAGAAGACATTTCTCCTGAAGAGCAGGGATCCTCGGATATCCGTGTAAGTATGACATTTTTATGATTTGACTTGACTTTGCTAAATCACTTCCTGTCCGGAATGGTAAAAGATCTTGAGCAGAGGGCTGGACTAGAAGGCCTCCCAAGGTCTCTTCCAACTTTGTTATTCTATGTATAGATCTGGGGGTTCTGTTTTTATTAGCAGCAAATGCAAGGGGTAAGTAGAGTCCACGTTGGTTCTCAGTATTGGTTCAGTGTTGAACAAAATAGCAGTGATAACGTTAATATTTCTAGAATTACATTCCCTTCATTATTGTTTTCTCCCACTAAGCTTTTTGTGATTATACCTTTATTTTGCCATTTCCCCCCCCCCCCCCTATTCACTTGAAATGCTTGAACAGTTCCCTTGAAAATTACAGCTTTATATTGTCTTGCTCCCAACAAGCCGGTGGGACCTAGTGGTGAAAATATTAACTTAAAAAAAAGTTAAGGTGTATTATAAGATAAAATACAAATAGAAACAAAAATCAAGAAAGATAGAAACAAAAGAAAATATACACTGGGTGGAGAAACGGATAGTGTTCGGGTTTTTCTTTTCTCTCTCTGGATTTTTCTTCCCCTGTAAGAAATAAAATGTGGAATTACGTGGACTTTTGTTTTAGGCACTGAAATTGACCTGCAGAAGATTCTAAATCACTGCTCATCCCAGTTCCTGAAAGATTTTGCTCATGTTTACAAGAGGTGTGTGTGTGTGTGTGAAGCAGAAAGAGAGAGATGGTTTAATGCAATTGTTTTGCAAATAAATACATCTTTTTTGCTTTTTTAAATATCTGCATAGGCATTTGAAATTCCTCCGCTGCCTTGCATAGGAATCCTAATTCATAGAGAAGAAATCGATACAAAAGAAGGGTACAAATTGCCAGCCTTGAGATAAAAGACTTTCTGAGCCTGATAAACGTTTATAGCTTTTCCAGTTGCCCTGACCATCATCTGTTAAGCTCACAGATGTAAAGAGACTTTTTTTATATAATATATGGACCATGACAACTTTCAGCTACATAATTGTAACTGCTATTTAAATCAGGAGCTCCAGCGAATAAAAGAGCAATGCAGATCACAGGTTTGGATCTGATAGGCAGAGATGGAGACAGAATTCTCATGATAGCTTTAGGGAATGCAGTGCTCTGCTTAGTCATTACATGTAGACCCCTTGGCCATGGCAAACTCAAGAAGCAGATTTTGGAGGCTTGAATCACTATCGGGCATACAAGGCTGACCTGGGCCCAGTATTTATTTATCTTGTAGCTAGGATGAATAGCAGAATTAGAGAACAGGCAGTGTAGTTTATTCTTTGTAGGCACCACCTTTGGAAAAGGTAGATAGTTGTGCCTTTTGCACTGAGATATCAACTCCTCTAGCCAAGCAGAAACTCAAATCATATTTCCCATGGAATCAGATCTTCCAAGCACTAGTTATTTGGAATATACGCTATATTCAACTCCAGTCTTAATCAGAGCACCAGTAGTGAAGGAGAATACTTTAGCCCTTTCGCATTGTTCTGAACTAGATTCCCACTTCCAACAGCTATGAGATTCTCAACAGGAGCTTCAGTAAGAAGGTGAAGTAGATTCAGAAAGTAGAGAGGAACTGGAGAACTACATGTCTCCTTCTAGCTATTTTGTTCCAATAAAAATCAAAATCCCCAGAGGCTGACTGCAAGAGGTCCTTTCAAAATGTAGGATCAAGATGCTGGAAGATACAATAGTACTAGGTCTTGTGCAGGGGTCCCCAACCCTTGGTACCGGTCCACGGCCCGTTGAGAACTGGGCTGCACAAGTGATGGGTGAGTGCACAAAGTTTTACTTGCGCGTGTGCAGGATCAGATTGCACACACAAAACCACCTCCCCCTCACCGCTGTCACCACTGCTGGTCCAAAAAAAGTTGGGGATCATTGGCCTAGAACAGGGTTTTCAACCAGTGGTACGGGAACCACCTGTGGTACATTGGCACCTGGCAGGTGGTACGCGACCATCCTAGGAAAGTGGTAGCAGGGGAGGGGAATGAGCTGAACTGGTGGCAGCACCGCACAAGCCTGAGCGAGAGATGGCTGGAGCTGCAGGGCTGTCAGTGCTCAGCGAAAGCGCCAGGATCAACGCTTCTTGGGGGCTGCCATGGCTCAGCGGAAGCACCAGGATCAGCGCCAGGCTCCAGCTGGAGCTTGGCGCTGATCCTGGCACTTCTGCTGAGCCCAGAAGAAGCACCGATCAGCTGGAATATTACAGCACCTCCAGGGTCTTGTCATTTACATTCAGATGCTTGGCAACTGATTCATATTTATGATGGTCACAGTGTCCCAGGGTCATGTGAAATGACCAAAACCTGCTGCAACCACCCAGCAGGTGGGGAATAAAAAGCAAACACCGCCCCCACCCCCACTGCTAATCCTCAACAGAAATGCTCACAACAATGAAAACCTCGGACAGGAGGAAGAGCGCCGCCGGGCGGGCAGGCAGGTGTCTTGCTCGACTGTGGCTTGGGGGGGGCACGTTTTTCAGTGCCATTGTAACTTCGAACAGTCACTAAGCGAACAGTTGTAAGTCGAGGACTACCTGTACTTCATCACTTTTTTTTTGGTCATCAAGTTTTTGACATCTTGGTGGGTGACTGGTGGTACTCAGATGTTGCCATATCCTAAAAGTGGTACAGTGGGTGAAAAGGTTGAAAACTCCTGGCCTAGAAGATTATTCATATGTAACTTTTTGCTTCTGGAAAGAGCAAGTGGATATCTTGCCTTCCTAAAAGTTAAACATTTTGCCAGCTTTCTGCTTTTACTGATGAAGCTGTCAGTTTAATCACATGCTCCTCTTCCTCAATTTTCTTCATAGTGGCCTAATTTTCAGATTGGGAACCATCAGCCTCCTGCATACAGGTAGTCCTCAACTTACGGCCACAATTGACACCAAACTTTCTATTGATAAGCGAGACAGTTGTTAAGTGAGTTTTGCCCCATTTTACAACCTTTCTTGCCACAATTGTTAAGTGAATCACTGCAGGTGTTAAGTTAGTCACAAGGTTGTTAAGTGAATCTGGCTTTCCCATTTGACTTTGCTTGTCAGAAGTTCGCAAAAAGTGATCACATGACCCCAGGACACAGCAGGACGTCATAAATATGAACCAGTTGCCAAGCAGCCGATCATGGAGATGCTGCAGTGGTTATAAAAACAGTTATAAGTCACTTTTTTAAAAAAATTCCATTTATATCCTGCCCTTCTCCGAAGACTCAGGGCGGCTTACAAGCTTAGCAGTAGCCTTCATTCTATGTATATGCCTGCTTATTAGGGCTTTCACACACACACACCCCAAGTGGCATTATTACAAAGTCAGCTTAATTGCCCCCAACAATCTGGGTCCTCATTTTACCTACCTCGGAAGGATGGAAGGCTGAGTCAACCTTGAGCCTGGTGGGATGCGAACCTGCATTAATTGCAGGCAGCTGGTGTTACTTAAGGAGGCATTAGCCCACAGCTCCACCAAGGCTCCTTTGCTTCAGTGCTGTTGTAACTTTGGTCACTACATGAATGGTTGTAAATCAAGGACTACCTGTATTAGCAAATGAGCACTGTTTTCTGCTCTCTTGCCAGAGATGAAACTTCTCTGTTTATTTTTAAGAACATTTCTTTCTATCCTGTATAGGCTGCTCACAGCAATACTAAAAAGACTATATAGCGAGAATGCATGCATTTGAAATTGTAAGACAGCTCCCAAATTACACCTTGAAGGCTTTCCTACAATGAAAGATTCCCACCAATTTCCAAAAGTTAGGCTCAACCACAGAAAAATGCCAGTTCTTAGTTCCAGCTGCAGGGGTCTTCAAACCTGGCCCTTTTATGACTTGTGGACTTCAACTCCCAGAATTCCTCAGCCAGGCACGCTGGCTGAGGAATTCTGGGAGTTGAAGTCCACAAGTCATAAAAAGGCCAAGTTTGAAGACCCCTGAGCCAGAGTTATCTCACCTCTAGCATCTTTTCATTGGGATCTAGACATGCAGACAAGTTGATTCTGAACAGCAAGACCCTTCAAGTATCAGCTGGCTCTGGTTCAAAACTATGCAGGGGTTTAAAGTCAACTGCAACACTTTCATCTGTAGCCAATTATGGAGTAACATCCTCCATATTAATTGTCTCAGAGGCAGGCTTTTCATCCAGTTTTAATTTCTGGATACTCTATTGAAGTGTTGTGCATCTAGCCTGGGGTCCCCAAACAGTTGGCCATGGTCCACTACTGGGCTGCAGCCTATTGGCCACCAGGCAGCATGAGTGGTTGGCCAGTGCGTGCCTGCGCACGCACAGCCCCACTCACACAAGTGTTACTGCGAACGTCACAGGCATTTATGGCCCCATGCACGAATGCTCGAGTCACCGCGAGCGTTGTGGGTGCTTGCTCCCACTTGTGCTCACGGCCCCACTCGCACGATTGTTTGTGCATGCGGATGCACATGCATGTGTATTCAACCCCCCCACCCACACAAAAGCATCCCTTCTTTCCCCCCTCCTCCCATTCCGGACCGTCAAGCCCGAATGGTTGGGGAACTCTGATCTAGCCCACTGCCCTGCTACTACCTAATGGTCTTTTATGTTCTAAACCACAGGTCGGCAACCCGCGGCTCCGGAGCCGCATGCTGTTCTTTGAGCCGTCTCCTGCGGCTCCCAGTCACCCGGTGCGCGTGCACCTCTCCGAACGGGAGGAGGTGCGCACGCACCACTCCGAACGGGAGGAGGTGCGCGCGCACCACTCCAAAGGTTTGGAGAGCTGCGCGCGCACCTCTCTCGCACCTCCGCCCGAACACCCGTTTGGAGACCTGCTGGTGTTCGGGCGGAGGTGCGGTTTGGAGACCTGCTGGTGCCGATTTAGAAAGCTGCTGCAGCCCGCGGCAGCTTTCTAAACCGGCACCAGCAGGTCTCCAAACCACTGTTCAGGTGGAGCTGCGCGCGCACCTCCACCCGAACACCTGTGTCAAGACCTGCTGGTGTTCGGGTGGAGGTCGGGCGCCAGTTTGGAGGTCCCGGGGGTGGCTCCGGCGACGCCCGGGCTGAAGGCAGCGCCACAACCCAGCGCCCGTCACCATGGAGGCCCGTTGCCACTGGCGTGCAGGTGCGTCCACCGGCACCAGCAGGTCTCCAAACCTCTGTTTAGGCGGAGCTGCGCGCGCACCTCTCCAAAGGTTTGGAGAGGTGCGCGCGCACCTCCGCCCGAACACCCGTGTCGAGACCTGCTGGTGTTCGGGCGGAGGTCGGGCGGCAGTTTTGAGGTCCCGGGGGTGGCTCCGGCGACGCCCGGGCTGAAGGCAGCGCCGCAACCCAGCAGCCGTCACCACGGAGACCCGTCGCCGCTGGTGTGCAGGTGCGTCCACATAAAAAAAGTGGAACCGCGCACGTGTATCCACGCGTGCGCATGCGCAAAAAACGTTTTGCGCATGTGCGAAACATTTTGTTGTATGCGCATGCGCCTGCTTGGATGCATGCGTGCGGCTCCCACTTTTTTTTATGTGTGATGGAACCAGTTCCCAGTGGCTCTTTTGCTTTTTCAGGTTGCCGACCCCTGTTCTAAACAAAGACAAGATTATTCTGTTGCTGCTATTTGCTGAGATTTCTTTACAGTGTCATGTAGGAGTCCAGACAACATGAATCTAAAGCATATGTCTCTTTGGACAAATCTGAGTTGTTTAGGCTCAGCATAGCAGCCTAAGTAGATTAAAGATACTCTTGAGGATTAGTAATATCTGGGTCTTCAAGCTTAAAAAAATGAGCCCAGACGGAACAGTGAATCTGTGTTCTCAAGTAGAATGCTACTATTCAACACAGCTTGAACTCCAATTCCCAGGTCAGTTTTGTTGCTCAAGCACGATTCTTTTCAGAAGTCAGTTGACTATCTCTACAAGATGTAACTAACAAATCTCTGTTAACTGTTTAAAGACCTCTAACCACCTGCTTGGCATGAGATGCAAAGAAGAGAGAGTTTCCTCTGCTTATTCATGACACAAGGCTCCAGGGGAATTATGTAAATGTTAAATAGCAAGGGGGAACAGTATTGAACCCTATGAAATGCCATAGGCCAGTAGCCAGAAGGCCAATAGAAGAGTCTCAGCGCTGGCTGCTTCTTTTTCGTTATTATAGTTCATCTCACAGCCAGCCAGATGTTCAGACTGGATCTGGCATTTTTTATCCACCTTTTGAGCCCTTCCCAAGAATCTGGGATAGGGAGATGTGGTTGTTCCATGTGTTAAAGGGATCATTGCATGATGTAAGCTATTCCAAGTAAAGCTGCCTTTTACAATTGATTGTTGGTGAATTTGTCAATGCCAGTGGTGTTCAGGTGCTGCTCCAACTGTTTTGGGATGGCACCCAAGCTGCCTATTGCTATTGGAACCATGTTTGCCTTTTTGCTCAGTTCTATTTCGATTTACAGGCCTTTGCATTTCATTATCTTCTCCAGTTCCTTCTCTTTTATTCTGCTGTCTCCAGGTAATGCCACGTCCACCATCCAGAGTTGTTGTTTTTTTTGTCTTTCTGATGGACAATTGTTAAATCTGGGGTGTTATTTGGTAGGTGCCTATCTGTTTGAATTCTAAAATTCCACTTTAGCTTCTTCATTTTCTACTAAAAACATACATGTAAACAAGTGCAAGAGAGAATATGAAAAAGGAGGAAAATAATACAATACGAATAAATAAACCAGGGATTTAACATGTCACGGAACTCATAATTTTCCAAAATATCCTTCTTTATGAATAATTAAATATTAACTAACAATGGTCAACACAGGATCGATCCATATTATTAAAAACCTGTGCATTACAGCTTTCTCCCCACCTATATCATCATTAAATGTTTATTTTTATTAAGAAGAAGGTACTACGAAATTTGCTCAGCATGGAGCAAGACTTAATTACTAGTTAGATGATGGTGATAACTTTATTGTCACTTTGAATGTACACCAATCGGCATACATCAAAATGAAATTTCGTTGCATACAGCTCTTAAAGGGTCACCACCTCAGATATATACTCCTTGTTCGGGGCCTGCTCAAATTTCACATTGTCCATTTTAGTCTCTAGGGAGTGAACGATGGCAAACAGGACAGATGGAAATGGGGCTCCATGTGGATTAGCCCTCAAGTTAGCTTGTATTCTGACAACCTCGCCTTCTTTCTTTTTTCTGATCCTGACTCTTCCACCCTTTCCTTAAAGAGGCCTTGCTTCTTTTCGCCCCTGGAGCACGCTGCTGCCACCGCCACCAACTCCTCCAAAAGCCTCTCTCTCTTCCTCTGGGCCTGCCGACAGCCTCATCCAGTTCCTTCGCTCCATAAACTCCAGGTCCTCTCCTCCTCTGCCTCCTCTGGAAACAGCCCTGATTTGCAGTAGAATCCATCACTGGGCCAGCAGTCAGATCTTGCTGCTGGTAGAACAAATTCAAACAGCGCCAACGACTTTTAACGGTCTCACCAACAGTTCCAAAACAACTAGAAACTCGCCATGCCAGCAAAGATAAAAGATAAAGATAAAATCATTTGAAACTCCTAACTTCACAATGGTCCAGTTTACCTGATTGGGTTCAGTATCTTTAGATATGTAGCATAGGTTCAAAAGAACTGCAGAAGCAAAGAGAAATACCGGGAGATCTGATTAAACTAAATTTGAACACACAGAACTCTACTAGCTTCTGAGGTGGTTCCTCCAGGAAGGATTGACACTCCCATTCAACTGCACTTCCAAGACTTTCCCAGATGGCTTAGTGGTAGACATTTTTAAAAGCCATTTACTCTATTCCAGACATGTCAAACACAAGGCCCGGGGGCCGGATCCGGCCCGCGAAGTAGTTTCATGTGGCCCGCGAAGCCATCCTGGAAACAGTGAGGGAACGGCCCCCACTGCCTTGGCCCTGGGCCAGAAACCCTCCTTCTGCCAGAGACCCTCAGATCTGTCCCACTCCTGCCCAGGCCCCCATAGGCACCCTTGATGCCAACGATGTACAGCTGGCCACGCCCACCCAGTAGGCCACGCCCACCCTGGCCATACCCACCTGGCCCCTTGAGGGCAACTGCAATGCTGATGTGGCCCTCAATGAAATTGAGTTTGATACCCCTGCTTCTATTCAGTTGCCCTATCTTTGTGTGTAGCTGGACCACACAAAGCATTAGAAAGGAGGTAACAATCCATGCTAGCACAAACAAGCTTTCCTTGAAGTGTTAAAGCTACCATGTTGGTTTCATAGCATGGCTCCTGAGATAACTCTCAAATTGCTTGCATGTGTTTGTGCACTCACAAAAAATACTAGTATTGAGTCTGCTGGTGAAATAATAATGCATGGACACAACTCAGTCACAGCTAGGGAGATATCTGAAGCCAAATGTAAGCAGTGCTTTTTTTGTAAAACAGTGTCGGAACTCACACATGTCATACAACCCGCCTTGCCTACCCTACAAGGTTCCATCCAAAAAAGGTGCTGGAACTCCGTTCTGAGCGTTCTATGAGAAAAAAAGCCCTGAATGTAAGTCTTCCATAGGATAGGGCTCCTTTATTGCTTTCAGGAAGGGCCCTTCACTCATGACAACACGCTTTGTGTCACAACCCCCACTTCTCAATGCTTTGCACAAGTCTAATAATATGAAGTAACGGGTCCTTCTCTTCTTTTCAGAAACTCATGCTTCCTGTATTTGCTGCTGAGTTTGTAAAGTAGCTGCTGCAGCTCTCCAGGAAAACCAATTTTTGCAAGGGCTATCAAATTCCATCAGAGGCTTACTGGCCTATCTGACAGATTGCAAGAGAGTATAGGGAGGATTAAAGCAAAGTTCGGAGAGGGCAGCCTAAGCAGTGAAGATTCTCAGTGGGTGCGATACTGAGAAAAGCATAAACAAATAAATTAATCTGGATCTCGAGGAGAGGCCCCCAGAGGACACGGAGGCTATTTAGGACCTTAAATTCCAGAAGTAGAAAACCTATCTCTGTTTGCTTTCTGATTGAAATGTCTCTTGAAAATATTGGCTGGTTGTGCCTGTGTGCTGGCTTAGACATTAAAGCATTGAAATTAATATGAAAAGAAAGCAAAGGAAAGTTCATCAATCCACCCTGGAGATGGATGGATGGATGGATGGATGGATGGATGGATGGATCTCAAAATATACAGTGAACAGTAAACATAGTGCCTGATGTTTAGTGTAAGACTTTGTTGCTGAATGAAGTAAGACTTCATTGGTGGGTCTTCTTGTATGTTGAACTTTCTTGATCATTCAATGACTTCAAGCAGTGGTGGAGCAGTGGGCTAATGCCTCCTTAAGTAACACCAGTTGCCTGCAATTAGTGCAGGTTCGAGTCCCACCAGGCTCAAGGTTGACTCAGCCTTCCATCCTTCCGAGGTAGGTAAAATGAGGACCCAGATTGTTGGGGGCAATTAAGCTGACTTTGTAATAATGCCACTGGGGGGGGGGGGGCGAAAGCCCTAACAAGCAGGCATGTACATAGAATGAAGGCTATTGCTAAGCACATTGGTTTGTGCTTTAAATTGTAAGCCACCCTGAGTCTTCGGAGAAGGGCGGGATATAAATGGGATTAAAATAAATAAAATAAACATAAAAACAATATGTTGTATGGGCAACCAGTAGCCTTGCCTTTATGGAATCCTCATAGTTTTCAAATATGGCACAATTCTATGGATTATTTTTTTTAAAAAAAAAAAACTTAAAACACTTTCCTATTCTGGATGAAAGTATTGCAGAATGCCTCTAGACCAGGGGTGTCAAACGTAATTTCATTGAGGGCCGCATCAGCATTGCGGTTGCCCTCAGGGGGCCGGGTGGGTGTGGCCTGGGTGGGCGTGGCCTACTGGGTGGGTGTGGCTAGAGTGTGTATGGCCTACTGGGTGGGCGTGGCCAGCTCTACATCGTTCGCATCAAGGGTGCCTATGGGGGCCTGGGCAGGAGTGGGACAGATCTGAGGGTCTCTGGCAGGAGGAGGGTCTCTGGGCCAGGGCCAAGGCAGTGGGGGCCGTTCCCTCACTGTTTCCAGGATGGCTTCGCAGGCCACATGAAACCACTTCGCGGGCCGGATCCGGCCCCCGGGTCTTGTGTTTGACATGTCTGCTCTAGACAAAAAAAAGTCCTCCGAACTATAGCGGCTCCAAAAGTTGGAGGGTGGAAGAAGCAGATGTGGAAAAAAAAAGGACCAAACATTTCTGGTCCCTTTCTAAATTCAAGCAAAATACAACAGCTATTCCTAAGAATAACATGTTGGTCCGAATTAACCAATAAATACTGATTTTGTCTCCAGAGCAAATGCGAATAGATGACTATTGCTGTTTTCCTAATAGGATGTGATCATCTCGTTCCCAATGCTGAAGGAGCTTAGAAGAAGAGGGAAATGTGCTCCTTGCTTCTTCCCTTCTCCTCGTCTGGCACACTAGTCCTATTTTTTTCCCCACACCCCTCCTGGCCAGGAAATGTGCACAAATGTGCACAAAGAGGTTTCTGGCAGGCTTTGGTGTCATCTGAATCTGTATGTGTTGCTGTTTGGAAGCTCAGTACCAAGGGGATGTGTCTTGTCTATTTCACAGGATTTCACAGATTGGTTATTCCTAGAGAACTCAAGAGTCGGGAGGGACTTAAGGCAATCAGATATCATCTTCTAATAAGCTAATATTGTGCACCTTGCTTTTGGGTTCTGTGGCACACATCCCATTTCTCTGCCAAGATAGGTATATAAAAAGAGAGTCCAGATGTGGTCTAGAACTCTACAGGTGCCAATTATGGTCTTCCCTTTTCCAAAGTGCGACCTTATTTGGAACGACGCAAGCTGCCTATAGTATTTTACGGCTTTTTCCAATGCCCTGGCAGGTGTGAAGAGGCAGCCTATTGCAGCCATGAGCCTCTGGTCTTGGCATGCAAAATTAGGAAGTTGTCACTTCTCAATTCATGGTCTAGAGATTCTGCTGTGAAAAGCCACCTAAGAACTCTTGGTAGGCGAGTGTGGGGGTGTAACTTTTTTCCCAATTTTTGCTTCTCCCCTCTCCCCTTTGGATTTTTAAACTCTTAGTGAGGAAGTAAATAACTTCTCATGGTAAACATTAACACATCTTTTATAGCAGGCGACTATAGCATGTTGTGATCTATTTTTTTCTTTCCTTCTCTAGCTGGTCTACCCCAGCTTGAATGTATGGTTAGATGCTACTATTGGATTCATTTTTCAAACTTGGACATGGTAAAATTAACCAACTTGATTTGCGGCTCTACTGAAAAGCCATGTTTTCCTACTTAGATGAATAATGCTGTGCTTAGGGCGGGGGTGGGTGGGGCGGAAACCCACCATACATTTCAGGTAAATTGTGGGAAAACGAGTAATATACATTTTTTGTGTAATGTGTGGTTCCTCTGCTGCAATGGAAATGATTTGTAGTTCCTTCCTTCTGGGATTATTTCCCCCCCCCCCCCCCGTTTCCCAATTTATGAGGCTATAAATCCTAAAAACCAGGAATTACTAAAATGGCTGCCATAAATGAAGCACAACCATAAAGTTGATGGCTACACCAATTAGCAAGCAGAGCTGGAGAGGCTAGAGAGGAGGTCCCTGAGGGTGGGCTCCATCACAAGTCCGAAAGCTCAGAAGACTAAGCCCAGTGGTCCCAGTGACCGACCCAGATTGGATCCTGCAACATAATCCTGGGACACATATATTCACCTTCATTGATAAGCAGAGCTATGAACCTTATGACTCTAGGTTTCCCTGGGATAGACGATAACAGCAGCAGTATAACTGCCAAAAAAATGAGGATCAAGCTGGACTTGGGTGAGTTTCTATGTTAGATGGGATTTGTAGTCGATACATAAAATACTTAAAGCACTTCGCAAAAGCTCTGAATAGAAAGCATGGCTGCCGTGCATGTGAGGTCAGAGTTAATAAACTAGAGATATGGGTGATTATGGTTTATGTCGAGGCATCCAGCATGAGCAGGGATCTGAGGAGGGACTCCCTTAGCTCCTTGTTCTTGTGTTGATGAGATCTGTGGAGATAAGTCATTTCCCACCGCTGTAGAACATATGCATAAACAACAAAGTGACTGTTTCCAGTGGTGACTTTGTTTTGTAAACTCAGTGAGAGAACATTCCTGCTAGCAAAAGCAGGAAGTAATTATAGATCTTCTCTAGAACTGGCATCACTGTATTTTGGTGGTGCTCCTGATGGGTTTTTTGCATTGGTGGGTATCATGGGGGCAGTTTTACTTCTGAACACTGGTGTGGTTATTTCACTAGAAAATAGGCTTGCAGAAATGTGTGCAGCTCTCACTGCTCATTCAACGTAGGAGTGATGTTCAGCTTGAAACAAAACGTCAGTAAGAAATGATATGTGCTGACTTGCTGCAGTGCTGTTTATTTAGGATAACACCCCAGACACTGAATTATAACCACCATTGGAAATGAATCACAGTAAAACAGCCCAGAGGTGTAGTAGAAGAACAGCTCTGTACCAAGTCGCAGACATTGTGATTATATTGGTTGTAGTGCAGCCTTGTCTTTAGTAAATTGTCTAGCAGCCACTGGTAAATAACAGCCTCATATAGGAAAGTGTGATGTATCTCCTAGTCCATCTTCTGATGGACTTTGAAAGAGCATTCTGTTCTTTCAAACAAGACTAGAAATTTCAAAAATTGATCACAGTGCTCTAGCAAGTCTCCATTCCTCCATTTGGTGTGTTAAAGATTAGAAGCCTTTGTTTCCGTGTTAATTTCTACCATTTTTCTGCCATCAGCATGGAAAGGAGGCTGCTAGCCTTATGGAAATTTAATAATATTCCTAGCTACAAGAGCCTTGGTGGAGCAGTGGGCTAATGCCTCCTTAAGTAACACCAGCTGCCTGCAATTTGCATCCCACCAGGCTCAAGGTTGACTCAGCCTTCCATCCTTCCGAGGTAGGTAAAATGAGGACCCAGATTGTTGGGGGCAATTAAGCTGACTTTGTAATAATGCCGCTTGGGGTGTGTGTGAAAGCCCTAATAAGCAGGCATATACATAGAATGAAGGCTACTGCTAAGCTTGTAAGCCGCCCTGAGTCTTCGGAGAAGGGCGGGATATAAATGGAATTAAAATAATAATAATAATAATATTTGTTGCCTTATTGATATGGCTGATTGAAGGTCATTTGATAAAACCAAGAAACACGGCTTTGAGGTCACTCCATCAATTTGGTATGGTGCATTTTGTACCCAGATGTGATTAGCGGATGTGGAAATGTACATAAGAGTCTTTTTGATTTAGAGATTGAGGCACCAGGCAAAAACCAGGAGATTGTGAGTTGTAGTCCCGCCTTAGGCATGAAAGCTCGCTGGGTGACTTTGAGCCAGTCCCAAATCAACTCACACGGTGGTTGTTGTGTGAAAAATAAGGGCAGGAAGGAATATTATGCATGTTCACCATCTTGAGTTATTTATAAAAATAATAAAGGTGGGATATTTTAAAAAAAAACCTAATAAAGTTAGTCATCGAATATAGCAACTCCTTCAATATCTTATTAACTTGCACTCCGTTAGGTAAGAAATATTTATTTAAAGCATTTATATAGCCCTCCATCTTACATCAAATTCCGGGAGACTTCCAAACAAAAATTAAAACATAGAAGTGTTAAAACCGTAAACATCAAAAGACAAAAATCTGACACCAAGTCAAGGTTCCGACATGCTGTCACTTCATCCTATCCCAGCATTTCAGGCAATATTCTTCAGTGTTTTTCTGAAGGCTAGGAGGAAATATTTGACCACTAACAGACTGGCATTGGACAGCTTCAGGTAAAAAGTATGATACAGGAGGGCTTGGCACAGGAAATTTGAATTGAGCCTTTTTTTAAAAAAAGAAAAGAAAAGAAAAAAGGATTTGTCCTTCCTTTATGAAATACCAAAGCTAAAAATGCACTTTTTGCAGCCGACATGTTTTGAATTCCAGGCACCTCTTCTCTGCCTCGAAATTCATTTCCTCTTGATGCTGAAATAGTTTTTTTTCCTTTTTTTTTTCTTCTTCTCCATACCTGTTCTCCTTCAGCATTTCTGGAACCTTGCAGTTTTCTTTTTATAGTGCCTGTTAAAGAGTGCAATATTTCTACAGTGATTGTAAAGCCTTAGGGAGGTTTTACTCCTGCTAAACGTCTCTCCGGTGTAAGGATGAAGCCAAGGAGTGCGATCAGGCTGCTGCCACTGCCGCCGCCGCTGCTGCTGCTGTGATAGGAACTATTGTTGATTGATGTTGTACAGATACCCTATTGCAGACATGTCAAACACAAGGCCCGGGGACCGGATCCGGCCCGCGAAGTGGTTTCATATGGCCCGTGAAGCCATCCTGGAAACAGTGAGGGAACGGCCCCCACTGCCTTGGCCCTGGCCCAGAGACCCTCCTTCTGCCAGAGACCCCCAGATCTCTCCCACTCCTGCCCGGATCCCCATAGGCACCCTTGATGCGAACGATGTAGAGCTGGCCACGCCCACCCAGCAGGCCATCTGCACTCTAGCCACGCCCACCCAGTAGGCCACGCCCACCCAGTAGGCCACGCCCACCCAGGCCACACCCACCCGGCCCCCTGAGGGCAACCGCAATGCTGATGCGGCCCTCCATGAAATTGAGTTTGACACCCCTGCCCTATTGTCTTCTTTTCGTCTTTTAGAAAAGACTAAAATTGAACACAGGCAGTCCTCAACTTAAAACAATACATTTAATAACTGTCTGAAGTTACAACGGGCACTAAAAAAAAAGTGACTTGCAGCCATTTTTCACACTTAGCAACCCTTGCAGCATCCTCCAAGGTCACATGATCAAAGTTCAGATGCTTGACAACTGGCAGGTATTTATGACTGTTGCAGTGTCCCGGAGGTCACGTGAACACCTTTTGTGACCTTCTGCCAAGCAAAGTCAATGGGGAAGCCAGCTTCACTTAACAAACCATGTTACTAACTTAACGACAGTGATTCACTTAACAACGGTGGCAAAAAAAGTTTGTAAAATGGGGCAAAAACCCACTTAACAAATGTCTCATTTAGCAGCATAAATTTTGAGCTCAGCTGTGATCATAAGTTGAGGACCATCTGTACTGCGTATTTGTTTAAATGTATTGGCCACCCAACTATATAAATCTATATATATAAAAAGGCCAAAGTAATGCAAGTGCAGCATCCAGCCTCAGAACTGACAGTGAAGATAATAGATAACCTATGTCCTTTAGGATTAATTCTGAAGAATAAAAGAACCAGCAGACCAAAAATACATCCAAGACGGGCACTAGGTAAGGTAGCAGTGAAACCAGGCTGGGTACAGGTTATCCTGGAGAAGGTTGCTAAGAGTTTACCACAATGTTATGGCTATTGAAAACACTTTTGGAATGTATTTTTTTAAATTTTAATTCCATTTATATCCCGCCCTTCTCCGAAGATTCAGGGCGGCTTACAAGCTTAGCAGTAGCCTTCATTCTATGTATATGCCTGCTTATTAGGGCTTTCATACACCCCCCAAGCGGCATTATTACAAAGTCAGCTTAATTGCCCCCAACAATCTGGGTCCTCATTTTACCTACCTCGGAAGGATGGAAGGCTGAGTCAACCTTGAGCCTGGTGGGATGCGAACCTGCACTAATTGCAGGCAGCTGGTGTTACTTAAGGAGGCATTAGCCCACTGCTCCACCAAGGCATCTACCAGAGGGTTATAAAGTTGTTAGTGTAATATTTGTGTGTTTTTTAAAAAAAAGATATATGAGGTGTCTTCGGTCTAGAAAATTCTGCTCATTTGGAAGAAAATATAACCTGTCTTGGTGACAAAGAATCAACCTAACTTTTGCAAACGTAAGTTTGGCAATGTTTACAACTTCGAATTATGAAAGAACTCTGTTATTCCTTGCTTATGAAGGAACTACCTACTGGAATTTGGTCTCACAATTTCTAAAAAAGAGATTTACTTCGCAATTGTAGTATATGTTTTCATGTTATTAGAATATGATTCTTCTTTCCTCAGCTTTCTAACAATAATAGAATTTTTTTTTTCTCTTTTACTTTCCCTATTCAAGTTTTGACCTAGTAAATGTGTATTAAACACTGTTCAGCAATGGTATCACCACCTCAGGACACTGGACTTTTTAAAAAATTTGCTTTTTTTGCATTCACATTTTACAATTTTTAGAATGTTTTGTGGTTATATTTTCAGGATAAAGAGGATTACCTGAACACACAGTGTCTTTTGGGGTAGTTGACTAAGCGCATCCCTAGAGCAGTCAACAATTCCTACCACCTAATAACAGTGTAGTAAACTGCACAAATGTATTGTGTTCATAAATATAGTCAATGTTACAACTTGGCAGTGCTTTAGATTCAAAAGTGAAAAAAAAGCTCTGGAATATAAGGGAATGTTCAAGTGATACCTACCTGCAACTCCTTTTTGTAGGATTGCATTGCAGTGAGAAGAACAGCTGTGTGATCCAGGAAAAGATGCAGCTGTTTTAATGATGCAGCTTGCTTTAAAGCAGGAGACTCCAGACTTGGCAGCTTTAAGACTTGTGGGCTTCAATTCTCAACTACACTGGCTGAGAAATTCTGAGAGTTGGAGTTTACTAATCTTAAAGTTGCCAAGTTTGGAGACAAACCCACCCCCCACTTTAAAGTATAGCTAATAACTGCTACATAGGTGTCCTCTGTGTTCCGAAGCACTTCTTTGTGCCTTGATAAGGAAGTGACAAAACATGACAACAAGCAATAATGGTTTTGTGGCTTTTTCTTTCCTACCTTCTCTTCTCCTGGCTGTGTTTCACATCTTCCTCCTCTGTAAATTCCAACTGTTCTTGGCTGTTGATTAAGAGAAAATCGGTTGAGTGCCTTTGGTTATGTCTTCCATGGCTGTAAAGCTTTTATTATCTCTGCTTATTTGGGAAAGGAAATTGGTTCTGGAGGGGAGGTCTGTATCTTCACCTTCTCTCTCCCCAAAAGCTAACATTTGAGGTCATATTCTGACATCCTCCCATAAACGCGTCCTGGCCTTTAATTGATATTTATGAGAGCTCTGCAGCTGTACAGTTGTTCCTTCTCAGTTCTGCAAAATAGAGATTCCCTTTCCCAGTGCTTTTTTTGTAAAAGAAAAAGGTGCCGGAACTCACACAGTGTTGTGATTCAGGGTCAGCCTGTGGGTTCGGCGGTTGGGTCGGACGACTCAGAGGAGGAGGACGGGGGTGTTGAAGAGCTTGCTGATAATGGCCTTGAGGCTCCGCAGAGCCCTCAGCCAGGCCCCTCCCACCTGGTCATGACGGAGACCCAGCTGTGTGAGCCTGACCGCGTGGATGAAGATGACCCACAGCTGGCCCTGTTCAAGGACGCCCGACGCAGGAGGCTGTCAATCAGGAGTAAACAAAGGAAGGCAATGGGGCACCTTGGAAGGAGGCAGAGAGAAGTCACACCCTGAACTGTATAAAAGGGGAATGCGTGGGAGGGCTGGTTTGCTGAAGGCAACCGCTTGAATAGTTCCTGTTTCATAGCTCCTGTTTCAGGGTTGGTGTCTGTTTTATGTTAATAAATTTGGCAGGCTTTATTCCAGCCTCTTGCCATTTGTAAAGGGGTTGTCCCTGCTTTTTCTGCAGGGCCGGTAGCAGGCTGGTACAGAACACACATGTAATACAACCCACCTTGCCTACCCTACAAGGTTCCATCCAAAAAAGGTGCCGGAACTCCGTTCTGAGCGTTCTATGAGAAAAAAAGCCCTTCCCTTCCCCCCCTTACCTATCAACCCATGTTATGCCTATTACCAGTTTTTTGAGACCTGTAGAAACTATGCATTTGACCTTGGGATGATCTCATCAACCCATTCTGAGATGTGTTGTAGATAAGATGCAGCAACTGTTGCCCCATCTGCCAGCCTGTGATCCTCCCAGTAGTAAGAATTAGGCGAGCAGCCCATTTTCAATCCCTCAAAGGATGTCCTGCTCGTGAATCTTTTGTATGAGAAAGATTTATTGAGGGGCAGGATGGAATCAGCATTTAGAAGAAGGGAAGCAAAAGCCTTGAGTTTTTCAGGATTTTCTCTTTATTTAGAGAAAGAGGCATTATTGCTCTTTGTTCTCCTGCCTTTTTTTTTCTTCTGGGAAATTTGGTGGGGAAAATTTAATTCATCATATCCAATCCACAACAGTGTAGTAGCTAAAAAGGACATGCAGTGAATGAGACAAATGATGAATTGGTTCTTCTTCTACAACTCCGTTTTCACTTACCTTTCCTAAACATTTACTACCGAAACTCCCATTGCCATGACCTTTAACCGAGTGAAACAGTACATTATATATAGGGCAGAGGTCTTCAAACTTGGCCCTTTTATGACTTGTGGACCTCAACTCCCAGAATTCCTCAGCCAGCGTGCCTGGCTGAGGAATTCTGGGAGTTGAGGTCCACAAGTCATAAAAGGGCCAGGTTTGAAGACTCCTGTCATAGGGCAACAATTTTGGAACCAAGGTACCTCAAATTGGCTATCTTACAGAGTGTGTCCAAAATATAGGACGTGTGACTCCAGAGAGAATGGAATTTGGGGAAGTTCTTCCCGTTGGCTTCTCCAGCGAAATCTTTCTCCCTGAAGTCTTCCCACAAGCAAAGTGGAGAAATTTCTAACAAACCTTGGGAGCATGATGGAGGGAACATGAGCATTATTGGAAGAAGCAGGGCTGTTACAGAAAAGGATAACCCTGCCACCATTACACTAGGTGTAGGTTGAGCTGGGAGAATTACTTGGTAGGCTTCCAAATTTTTGTGTTACCCTAATAGTAATAGTAATAGTAATAGGGACGTGGTGGCTCGAATCCCGAGTGCCGCGTAGCAGAGTGAGCGCCTGTTACTCATCCCAGCTTCTGCCAACCTAGCAGTTCGAAAGCAGGTAAAAATGCAAGTAGAAAAATAGGGACCACTACGGTGGGAAGGTAACAGCGTTCCGTGCGCCTTTGGCGTCTAGTCATGCCGGCCACATGACCACGGAGACGTCCTCGGACAAGCGCTGGCTCTTCGGCTTTGAAACGGAGATGAGCACCGGCCCCTAGAGTTGGAAATGACTAGCACACATGTGCGGGGCAACCTTTACCTTTTTTAATAGTATTAAAGCCCTTTTCAAAATTCAAATGGTTCTAGTTTCCAAAGTTTGCATGCCTCAAAACCTGTCAGATGGATGTCAGTTGGTGTGAGTAACCTGGATTGATAAAACAAAGAAGCTTGGCATTACACGGCATTTCTATTTGTACTTTCTTATCTACTTTTCCTTTAACCTGGGGTAGGGAGCCAATAGGGTGTAAAGTTAATTTAAAGCTGGGGAGAGTCAAGTTCAACTCCCATCTTTAACCCTGGCAGCTCACATCGGCGACTTTGAGCCGTTCATTTTACTCAGCCATTCATCTACTCAGAGGCTGGTTATGGGGAAAAACATGGGGAGAGGCTCTTGTCAGCTGCCTTGAGTACAGAGAGAAAAATTTAGCTCATCTTCCTCTTGAATAAATACAGTAAATGAGTTTCCCTAGAGACTGAGTTGTTATGCTGAGTTTAAGAAATACAAAAGGAAAAGAAACTTCGGGCTGAAATTGTAAGCACTATTTAAGTCACATTGAAATCAGTGCTTGTCCATTTTGATTTAATCAAGGCACTTATTAGTGCAGAACAGACTTTACTAGAAGTGTGTGTGTGTGTGTGTGTGTGTGTGTGTGTTACATGTACTATTGCCTGATTTCCTGTAGCAGCAAGATGTATCTCCGGATTAAATTTGACTAAAAACTAATTCTGTCTCTTTCCTTTTGGGCCATTGATGCAAGTTTGTGCTGGGAAAGCAGCACGCTAGCGCAATTGCCTGTGGCATAGAAAAAAAATGGAAATTTGTTTTGAAAGGCCGTTGTTATACTTCTAAATGTTTCTCTTCTACTTTTAAAGATTTGTGCTCTTGAATTATCAAAGAAGGCAGGTGAAGTGACATAAGCTGAATTACTCCGCACATTCCAAATGATTTCTATGCACCTTTGAGTTATCTGCATGTGTGTTGTTATGTATGTCTAAAAGGTAAAGGTAAAGGTTCCCCCGCACATGCGTGCTAGTCGTTTCCGACTCTAGGGGCCGGTGCTCATCTCCGTTTCATAGCCGAAGAGCCAGCGCTTGTCCGAGGACGTCTCCGTGGTCATGTGGCCGGCATGACTGGACGCCAAAGGCACACGGAACGCTGTTACCTTCCCACCGTAGTGGTCCCTATTTTTCTACTTGCATTTTTACGTGCTTTCGAACTGCTAGGTTGGCAGAAGGTGGGACGAGTAACAGGCACTCACTCTGCTACGCGGCACTCGGGATTCGACCCGCCAAACTGCCGACCTTCCGATCGACAAGTTCAGCGTCCTAACCCACTGAGCCACCGCGTCCCTTGTCTACAAAAAGATAAATAAACCAGGTCATGTTGCTGAAGGATTATTGCTGGATACTGCCCATCTTTCCATTATCCCCTCTTCAGGTTTACATAATCTTAACAAGATTGCAAAATGGTTTCGATAAGGATGTCTGTGGAGAGTCTCAGGCATCCATGTCATAGTTCTCCCAAAGGGGCTTTTTTCAAAAGGCAACTGGACTTTGTTTTTCCTTGAAGATGTTTCACTTCTCATCCTAGAAGCTTTTTCATTATTTACTGAATGATGGAGAATGGAATGATTTATATTCCTGGTAGTCATCTGGTCATTAGCACTCTCACTGGGAGTCGTTGAGGCCACTTGGATTATCACAGATAAACCTCCAAGTGGCCTCAACAGTTCTCAGAGAGAGTGCTAACAACCAGATGACGGCAGGGAATATAAACCCTTCCATCCTCCACCATTCAATCAGAACTGTAGAAGCTGCTTGGATGAGAAGCAAAATGTCTTCAAGAAAGAAACAAAGTCCAGTTGCCTTTTGATAAGGATATTGAAAGGGCTGGAATGGATGGGAGAAGAAGAGTCCTTGTGAGTTTTTTTTTTTGATTATGGAAAATGCTGGCTTTCCAGGCCAGGAAAATGAAATGCTTTATTTTATATCGTTGTGGTCCTATCTCTTAGTCTGGTGATTGAAAACAAAAACAAACCAGCATGACCTGTTTGCATAACTTGCTCATTCACCCTGAAGTTCAACTCTGTAAGTGGGAAGAATGAGAAAGTGCTATTTGGCATCACACTGTGGTTTGTTTTATCAATCTCCAGATTGCCAAGATTGTGTAGCGGGGAGCTTTGCCCTAATTGTGTAAGCGCCTCACATGATCTTGAATGGGTAAGGAAGTTCTGCCATCCAGCTGTTGCTAAACTACATTTTGCAGCAGATTTTATCATACTGAGAGTTATAGTTCAGTCACATCTGGAAACCTGCACATATTTTCCATCTTGATGTAGAGACTTGGGCAAGATTTATTTTATTTATTTATTTTATTTTATTGGATTTGTATACCGCCCTATTCCCGTAGGACTCAGGGCGGTTTACAGGGCAGTTAAAACCATGAATACAAAAAATTAAAAACAAATAAAACAATTAAATTAAATTCAAGCCCCAAGAGTAAATCTAAAACCCAGTTAAATTAACAACCCCACAGTCTGGACCAAACAGATCGAAGAGCCAAGTTTTCAGGTCCCGGCGAAATGAGCGAAGGTCGGGGGCAGAAGCTCCCACTGCATACACCCAACATAGGAGGTTCACAAGTATATGCCAATAAGAATATGTAAGAGCGGCAGACAAACAATATGTGCTAGTTGCCAAGTTATTATGGGAGAGAATTGTTGAAAAAGCATCTTGCAGGATTGCCTAGAGAGGTATATTGTTTACACTACAATATAGTAACCATGATGAAATTTTGGGAGGTGCCACCTTCAGACGGTATGTACCATTGATGTATATTTCATTTCTAGCGAGTGCTGGGGAAAAAAAAAACACTTAAAATGCAAATGGGGAGTTGTGCTTCTCCCCAACCTTCTCCTGTATTATATTCGGTAATATGAATAAGCAAATATTAAATAATATGTTGATATGTGAAAAAAATGATGTTCATAAACCTTGTGGCACTAAATGTAAGGTTGAGGTCAGAAGGTCTTGCCTCAAATTCTAATAATAGGGTAGGAATAGGGACCTTTTTAGTATGCCTTGATTTTCAGTGTTTCAGAAATAAACCAGAACTAGTCAAAATTGCGCAATTTACATGTCTCTGAGAACAGAGTGTCTTCTTGCCAAATTTAGATTATCTTGTGACGAATCAGAAATAGTCCTTTTTTTAGCTTCATGCTTTGTTGTCTTTGGATTCGTTCATGCTTACTAAGAGAACCACTCAAGAACCATTCACTTTGAAATACAATTTTCTGATCAGGTTCACTACCCTTTTAAAAACCTCTCTACACTATAACTTATTCTTTATGCTTCATTCTATCTAAGTGGTCATAAAATGGCTAGAGATGTTCCCTAATCATCGTCTGTTTTTCCTAAAGAACAATGAAAATTGAGGGGCTCTTTTCAATCTTTCCACTGTCTTTCCACACAAATGTTAATAAAGCCAGTTGCCAGGTTATATTCAAGCAAAATCAAACACCAGCAAGGGAGTCTAATGTGCGTATATGTCAACATATGAAATTGATTGCACAGCCAGGGGCCTGTCTGCTTGCTGAAAAGACCTGCCCCACTCTTTCAAGAAGCACTGGCTTGCATTAACAGCTCAATACAATTATGGAAGCTTTTATTTTTAGGTTATTAGCGTAGCAGCCTGGATTTGATGTCCTAAGTCAGACATGTCAAACACAAGGCCCGGGGGCCGGATCCGGCCCGCGAAGTGGTTTCATGCGGCCTGCGAAGCCACCCTGGAAACAGTGAGGGAACGGCCCCCGCTGCCTTGGCCCTGGCCCAGAGACCCTCAGATATGTCCCACTCCTGCCCAGGCCCTCATAGGCACCCTTGATGCGAATGATGTAGAGTTGGCCCACCCAGTAGGCCATACGCACTCTAGCCATGCCCACCCAGTAGGCCACGCCTACCCTGGCCATACCCACCCGGCCCCCTGAGGGCAACCGCAATGCTGATGCGGCCCTCAATGAAATTGAGTTTGACACCCCTGTCTTAAGTGATTCACTCTCAGAACCAAAGGCTAGCGAACCAACAACTTCTTAATTTGTGCCAGAGCCACAAAACAGGGATGCAAGGGGCTTTCTGTACCATATAGTCCAACTGCATGGTCAGTCCAGTAATTAAGATTTAGAGCATCCCCCCCCTCAAAAAAAACCCCAGAGTAATCACTGATGGGGGCGGGGGGGGAAGCATCGTAATGCTTTGGATTTTTGGAAGCACCAATGACATTCTCCTAATCAAATCAACCTCTGTTTCTTTTTATATTCTTCTTCTTGTTGTTGTTACTATTATTATTATCAACTATGTGAAGTTAGGGATGCGGTGGCTCAGTGGGTTAGGACGCTGAGCTTGTCAATCAGAAGGTCGGCAGTTTGGCGGGTCGAATCCCAAGTGCTGCGTAACAGAGTGAGCGCCTGTTACTCGTCCCAGCTTCTGCCAACCTAGCAGTTCGAAAGCACGTAAAAATGCAAGTAGAAAAATAGGGACCACTACTGTGGGAAGGTAACAGCGTTCTGTGCGCCTTTGGCGTCTAGTCATGCCGGCCACATGACCACGGAGATGTCCTCGGACAAGCGCTGGCTCTTCGGCTTTGAAACGGAGATGAGCACCGGCCCCTAGAGTCGGAAACGACTAGCACACATGTGCGGGAAAACCTTTACCTTTTTTATGTGAAGTTAGCTCTTTAGCTGTTGTTGGCCTTCAATACACCTCAAGTTCTTTCCAAGAATCTAGAATGTCATAAAATATTGCCATAGTACATGTGTTAATCCAAGCAGTATGGCCTTTTGCAATTAACAGATGGAAATGTCAGATTTTCTAACTGCCATCCAAGATTTTTTGGGTAATGCACCCAGTGTGCCTGTAACCACTGGGACTAGTATATCTGGTTTACCCCATAACCTTTCACCTTCAATTTTGATACTTTGTAATATTCTGCAGTTCTTTGTCTTGTATTCTATTATCCCCTGGTATTGTTACATCAATATAACCTACGTGTCTTCCTTTTAGACCACATCTGATGAGTTATGAGTCAAGACTTTATCAGTTAGTATTTGGAAATCTCCCAGTATTTTAATCTGCTCATATTCGACTACTTTTACAACTATATTTTCTCACCAGTTTTTCATTACTTGCAAATAATGATTTTTATAGATGTTCCATGATCAGACGATCATTTTGGTGACTGTGTCGTGTCGTTATTTATTATCAGTTTGTGCAATCCTCTTGCACCGAGTATATAATCCACTGTTTCTTCTGCCTTTGCACAATCTGCACAATTTGTATCATTTGACATTTTTTTTCAATTTTGCCCTTGATTGCATTTGTTTAAATAGCTTGCTCTTGAGCAGCCTCAATCAAACCTTCAGGGTTTTTTTGTTGTTGTTGTTTTAAAAAAAAACACGTCCCAGTTGTAAGCTATTGCCAAGTTTTATCTCCAGCCATTTTCCCCTTGAACTTTTGTAGACATTAACGATGTAATGCTTTTTCTTTCCAGCACGCTGCTCTTGTTTTTACTACATTATTTCTATATTCGTGTTTTGGTTCCTGCACATTCAGTAAGTTGCAGTTTAATTTGAACCAGTGCTTGTTTCTGGTTCTCCTATATAATTATCCAATACATGCTTTTCTTCCTCGACAGTTTGCTTAACTTGAAGTTAACCTCTTCCTCCATTATAATATAATTATGTTTATATTATAATTATGAAGAAGAGGAAGAAGAAGAAGAAGAAGAAGAAGAAGAAGAAGAAGAAGAAGAAGAAGAAGAAGAAGAAGAAGAAGAAGAGGAGGAGGAGGAGGAGGAAGAAGAGGAGGAGGAGGAGGAAGAAGAAGAGGAGGAGGAGGAGGAGGAGGAAGAGGAGGAGGAGGAAGAAGAAGAAGAAGAGGAGGAGGAGGAGGAGGAGGAGGAGGAGGAAGAAGAAGAAGAAGAAGAAGAAGAAGAAGAAAGAAGAAGAAGAATTTTCTTATTTTTTTATCCCACCTTTATTACTTTAAGAAGACATTCAGGCCACCAAACATACATGATACTCTTTCTTCCTCCTATGTTCCTCAAACAATAACCGCCAAGATAGCAATTGGCTATTTTCTTTGGGTTCTGAAGTGTTGGCTGCCACTAAGATTGAACTATGGGAATGTCTTAAATGTATTTCCGAAGATGGAGTTACACAGACAAACATTTCCAGTGAAGAAACTTGGCAATCTTTAAGAAATCAGGCATTCCTTCAGGTTTCCTGAACACAGATTTGGAGTTCTCTAAACCAGTGGTTCTCACCCTTTGGCCTGCAGTCCCCTCAGGGGCCATATTGTTGTCATAGGTCAGTGGTAGCGAACCTATGGCACAGGCGCCAGAGGCGGCACTCAGAGCCCTCCCTGTGGGCACCCGCACCATGCCTCGGAGGTGGCAACTGTCCCTCTTCAACCAGCTGCCCCACACAGGTGTCCCTCCCCACGAGCGACATTGAGGTGACCACGCCTACCTTGGCCACACGCACCCAATCTTCCATGACCACCACAGCCACACCCACCCAGTAGGCCACGCCCACCTGGCACCCAGCGAGTTTGGGCACTCGGTCTCTAAAAGGTTCGCCATCACTGTCATAGGGGGTCTGCGAAGACTTGAAGAAATATTATGATTTAAATCTTGAGTTAAGTCTTGGCCATGGTCCGTAGCCTTAAAAAGTATTTACAGGGGGTCTGCGGTGTAGAAAATATTAAGAACCAATGCTCTACACTTTGGAGGATTGGATTTCTACAGTATTGGAGTCACTCTATAGGATACCCAGTACAAAATTGATTTGAGGCTTCAGGGATCCAAAACTTGTCTTTTGAATGACTGTATTATCGAGACAATCTGACAACTGTTATAGATTTTTCACTGCTAGCAAGATCTAGTCAGTTTTGCTTCCCCAAATCTAATATCTCTTATATCAAATGATGTTTTTGAATGGTTTTCATTAATAGGAAGTATAGATAATCCATCCAATTATGCCTGTAACTAATTCCCTTTTTTTAAAAAAAATGCAGTCCTGCCTGCTGTTATCCTTATAAACTCTTTTGAGGCCTAACAGACACTGGATGACCAGATCAAAGCCAGGTCAACCTAATGGCAAATCTCAGCAGCTGATGGTTTTCCTGGCAGTGGAAATCTCCCATCTTTTCAGGTTGTTTTGGAGCTGGCCGGGCAGCACCAAAGAGGGGAAGAGTTCATGGGCCTTGCACAGAGTTATTAGAAGTAGGATTCTGAGCTTGGCTCTCTGCAGATAAGCTCACAACAGTGAGGTATTCCTTGCTTCAACCTGCTTGCCACTGCTAATTTCATGCCCTGTGATCCAGGTAATGCTCCAGTGCTTGCTTCGTCACCCAGGGCTTCAGGTCCTTTTTTTAGCTCAGCTGGAGAGCCCAGGGATGCTTCTGCTGCTGAATTTAAGCTGACTAAAAAGCTACTTTGCCAAAGCATCTGGGCAGGACAAGGCTGGCTTTTCATGGAAGCCAACAGTAGTACTTCCTTTGCTGTTTGGGGAACACAAACACAGGCGCACTTAAGTGTCCAGTATGATTACCTGTACAGAAGTATTGTTCTGTTTGGATGAAGAAGCAATTCAGTACTAACAGGCCATTCCATCACCATATCCTTACAATAGCTTAGATTTTGATTAGAATGCTGGTTACTGACAGTGTGGAGATGGATGTAAGAGCTTTTTTTTTTCCTCAGGGAGAGCTGATTGAGGCAGCTTCTTTGCAATTTTCCCAAGCAAACCTCTCACACATCAGGATTTTTGCATGTTCTGGTTCTTCTTAGCCAATGAAGGAGGGTGGGGGCTGGGAGAATTAAGCAACAGGGCTTTGGACAGTCTCTCTTGATTTTTTTAGGCCTCCCAGATTACATCCTGTAAATAAGTCAGGGTACGTAAAAGTATTTCCTGAACTGTCTGAATCATAATGTGCCCATGTTAGTGATCTGTGATAGTATTTCTCAACTTCAGTGGCTTTAAGACAAGGGATCTTCAAACTTGGCCACTTTAAGACTTGTGGACTTCAACTCTCAGAATTTCTCAACCAACCCTGGCTGGCTGAGGAATTCTGGGAGTTGAAGTCCACAAGTCTTAAAGTGGCCAAGTTTAAAGACCCCTGCTTTAAGAAATATGGACTTCAACTCTCAGAATTTGAAGTCCATGCACCTTAAAGTTGCCAAGGTTGAGAAACACTGATAATGTAAGATACCAAAACTTTGAAGAAATGGAGTTTTCCCCAAACCTTGAAAAGATTCCTAGCTTTAAAAAAGAAGGAAAAGTTTTACAAACAGATGTTCAGCAGGCTTTGGTAAAAGTTCCTGTTTGGACAATCCTGTCTTCCTAAGATGTGGATTGGGGTGGGTTCTGACAACAAGATAAAAATTAAAGTATAATTTAATATAATATTAAGTAAATGCATTTAATCCCCTTGTATTCAGAAGGTGTATACACATACACGTAAGATTAGAAATGATTGTTTGACAGAAATTGCCCTTGATTTCTGAAATAGTATTCAAAGTTTGGAGAAGTGTATCTATTCCTTTTTCTTTTACCCTTTTCTTTTACAAAAAAGCCCCACCAATGTTATTGAGGTTTGCAGCCATTGTAGATGGCACGTTTACTCTCTTCCGATTCTCCACCATTATCATAAAGAGTGGAGCTCAATTTGAAGGGGATATCATTCATTCATTCATTCATTCATACATGCATACATACATACACACATACATACATACATACATACATACATACATAAAATTTCTAGGTCATCCAATCTCAGTCACTCCAGGTAGCGTTACTTTTTGGTAATGACCACAGAAGGGGACTTTTTCAAGGATATCATGGCTTTAGTGAGAAGTTTATATTCCCTGTCCAACACAAGATAATCTTCATGATAATCAAGTGGACACATCTGTAATGAAATTAACAAAAACAAAAGACATTACTGCATGTTTCCTCAATAAATAAGAGGAAGTTTGCCTCTGGGAGTCTTAAAGCATTGAATTGAACAAAGATGATCAGGGGACTGGAGGCTAAAACATATAAGGAACGTCTGCTGGAATTGGGCATATCTAGTTTAATGAAGAGAAGGATGAGGGGTGACATGATAGCAGTGTTCCGATATCTCAGGGGCTGCCCCAAAGAAGAGGGAGTCAAGCTATTTTCCAAAGCGCCCGAAGGCAGGACAAGAAGCAATGGATGGAAACTAACCAAAAAGAGAAGCAACTTAGAACTAAGGAGAAATTTTCTCACAGTTAGAGCAATTCACCAGTGGAACAACCTGCCTCCAGAAGCTGTGAATGCTCCAACGTTGGAAGTTTTTAAGAAGAAACCGGACAGCCATTTGTCTGAAATGGTATAGGGTTTCCTGTCTGAGCAGGGATTGGACTAGATGACCTCCAAGGTCCCTTCCAACTTTATTATTGTTATTAAATCTGTGTTCAGGAAAACTGAAGGAATGCCTGATTTCTTAAAGATTGCCAAGTTCTTCATTGGAAATGTTTGTCTGTGTAACTCCATCTTCAGAAATACATTTAAGACATTCCCATAGTTCAATCTTAGCAGCAGCCAACACTTCAGAACCCAAAGAAAATAGCCAATCGCTATCTCACAGGTTATTGTTTGAGGAACATAGGAGGAAGAAAGAGTATCAGTTCCCTTCCAATTTTGTTCTTGTTGTTGTTGTTATGGACGTTAACTATTGTCTGTGATTTGATGTTTGATTCAGTAGGACAATATAGTTCTGAATGAGGCTTTGGAATTTCCCGGAGGAAATGTAAGTTTATCCCAAAGCAATCCCAATGTATGAGGCTCCGCTGGTCATTAGCAGTTTTCACCCCATCTGTGGATAGCCATTGTAGTTTCAATGCCAGGATTCATATTGTGTGCATTGCTGGTCATGAGAGTGAGAAGTTTTGTTTTTTTTTCATTTGTGTTGTAGACAGTCACGTGATTGATATTCTACCCAACAGCGTATTAATAGTTACTTTGAAGTATCACGCATGCTTTTCAGCTGGAGGCTGGTGGTTTGATCGTTGTGCAAGCTCTGCAGATTCGTGAGGTTTCAAAATGCCATGAAAATGTGATCTTGGTTTGTGACAGAGAGATCTGGGGAAAGGTCGTAACAGAGTTGGAAGGGACCTTTGCAGGTCTTCTAGTCCAACCCCCTGCTCTAGCAGAAGACCCTAGACCAGTAATGGCGAACCTATGGCACGCGTGCCAGAGGGGGGGCACTCAGAGCCCTCTCTTTGGGCACGCGTGCCAACCCCCCAGCCCCGCCTCCCCCCATGGCCCCCCACTCACCAGCAGCTCCCCTGAGGAGAGTCACCCCCAGGCGTGGCCCAGGCAGAGCAGCGCAGCCAAGGACATGGCAGCCGGGCGGCGGGGACAAGACTCCGCCCTCGCGCCCTGTCACGCACAGATGATGCTGCGGGGCGTGGGCAGAGGGTGTGGCCGCCAGGGCGCTGCTGGGCCACCTGGGCGATCGGCCGCGGGCTGTGGAGGTGGTAAGTGGCCCTGCAGGCGGGCGGGGTGGAGCGGCGGGCAGAGCAGGGGTGATGGGCAGGGCGGGGGCAGTTTTGGGACACTCAGTCTCTAAAAGGTTCGCCATCACTGCCCTGTACCATTCTGGACCAATGGTACAAGACCAATGAATGATCCAGAGGGACTTGAACCACAATCCCCAGTTCCGGAGGCTGATGCCTTATCCATTAGGCCACTGGGTCACTTGTTCCTTTTGCAGCACAGTTTCTAAAACTCTGTTTTGATGCTTGTTACTTTTCTCTCTCTCTCTCTCTCTCCTAGGATTTCTTTGAAAGCTACATTTCTGTGGCTTCCACTGTGCCTTCTGTCCTGAGCTTGATTGGGAATTTCCTGCTAGTCAACAAGTAAGTGTGATTGCATTAGTGGCCCTACGTTTCCTTCCTCCCACTCTGCCCTGCCTCCTCCGGCCTTGCCTATGCCATGTGTCACCCCAGGTTGCAGCATTAACACAGCAGTGATTTAAAAGTCAAGCTAAAAATTCTTGATGAGAAAATGGGCTTAACCAGAAAATCCTGTGCTGCACAGCAAAACTTCTCAAAGTCATAGCGTGTTATTTACTTTTGTCCTAAATTAAGGCAGACAATATCCAAAACGGTCTAGATGATCATTTTTACTAAGTTAATGGAGGCTGCTTCAAACAGATGTTCTCCAGGGGAAATGAAATTCATCATGCTGGGCAATATCAGTAGGAAGGGTTGCTAAATGTATGGAAAAGATGAGAATCAGCAAGAACTTAACTAAGAAGGCAGTGGCCTCAAATTCAGCAGCTACATGTTGGGCAAAGAGGAAGGAGACAAAAGAAGGAACTGAGGTCAAGATCTCCTGGTGGACTTAGCTGTGACATGGCACTCAAGGAAGTCTTGATTGCTACTTCAACGGCAGCGAACTATTTGAAGACAGCATAGGTTGCTAGCTGAGCAGTTTGTCTCTCTGATATGTAAAGTAAAAGTAGGTCACAGTTTTCGAAGGAGAAGATGGGATGGAGTGATCAGCACTTCTCTTCTATCATTGTTCCTACATGATCTTTGTGTTTTATAACTTGAAGGAGGGAAAGTATAAGTGCCCGGATAAGAGATGTAAAAAAAAAGAAAGTAGAAAAATAATAGGCTTCAAAGTCTTAGGACTGAGAATTCTATACCAAGTACCAGAACCCTGTTTTGCATTTCCTTTCTTGCTATTTTAAGACGTAGTGCTCTTAACACCACTAACCAGGCTCAAAAAACGTAATCCAAACATCACCTTTTGAAATGTCCTTAGGTGTGTTCTAAAGAAACATCGATCATTTAGGTGAGAAAATCTTGGAATTTGGTAGATGATCCCATTAGTTCTCTACTTAATGTGTCCAGTCTATTTCAATTTAAAGCCAGTCATTTTTTGCAGCCATGCCTATTCCCAGATCTAAAACTCTGGAGATGTAGGTAATTGTAATTCAGAACATCTGCAGGGCACTGGGTCCAGGAAAGTTGCGCTTAAAAGATTCATTTTTTGTAATGCCTTTCTTGGGATTATTCTTACTTTGCTCGCATGCAGACTTTGTGTATGTTTAGTAAATTGAGGCTAGGTTTGGCAGGACATTAAAGCAGGTATCTCTAACCTTTCCAGCTTTGCGGATCGGCAGGGGGAGGGAGAGGGGATGGTTCTGTGCAAGCAGGGGGCATGCACCTTCACAAGCGCAAATCCACTTACACACACAGTGGGTGCACACACCGACTGTGTTGTGATTCCATGCCAGCCTGTGCTCCCAACAGCTGAGTCCAGGGAATCTGAGGAGGAGGAGGAGGAGTTTGGAAAGCCATCAGAGTTGGTGGGAGGCTCTCATGAATTTCAAGATTCACAATCAGAGGAAGAGCCTGGCCCCTCCAATTGTGTTCCGGATGAGACTCAGCTGTGTGGGGAAGTTGAGTCAGACTCTGAGGACTCACAGATGGACGTCATTATAGACGCTCGTAAAAGAAGGCAGTTAATTAAAGCAGGTCAGAGGGAAACAATAGGGCAACTCCAAGGGAGGTGGAGAAGGCATTGAGAAGCCACGCCTTGGGGCTGCTTAATAAAAAGGGAAGGTGTGGGAAGGTGTTGCTGAAGGCAACTGTTTGTAAACAACATCAAGGGAATCAGTCTGTTTGTTTTACCAGTGAAATTGTTGTTTAACTCCTGCTCTGTTTGGCTTTTTGAACCAATTATTTGTTGGAAAAGTATTCTGTTGTTTTTGTTTTGAGGAAATAATTATCAGGACCGTATATAAATAAAAAGGGTTGGTTTTTCCAGCCTACTGAATAAAAAGGGGGTGTTCTTGTGACGCAACAAGGACGGGCATAGGCTGGGACAAAACTGTTTGCACAAATGAAGCTGCTTGCACAACCCATTTCCAAACAGGCTGTGGCCTGGTACTGGCCCATAGCCCGAGGCTTGGGGACCCCTGCATGAAAGGACACCTCTTTCTTTTTTAAATTATCATCAGTCATCGCTGAGGAAACTGGACAAACTACCATAGAGCTCCACTCCTCCTGGGTGGAAATATTTGCAAGAGAATCCTAGGGAGGCAACTCCTTGATTCTCCACTACAAGTGCTTCTCAACTTTGGTGGCTTTCAGAGGTGTGGACTTCAACTTCCAGAATTCCCCAGCCAGTCGAGAAATTCTGGGAGTTGAAGTCCAGACTTCTTTAAGCTGCCAAGGTGAAGAAACATGGCCGTTCGGTATGGATATGGGGGCATCTCAGTTTCTGTCCCTCTGATGTTCCAGGAAGGATACTTAATACTATCCTTATTTTTCCACATCTTTATAGAAAAAGTAGCTGACTGTCACAAGAAATGGTACACTTGCTGAAGCCCAGGAATGGATACTGGAGAAAGCCCTTATTTGCTTAAGTGGCATTTTCTGTCAAAAATGCCCCCGTTATCTGTCTTACTGTGACTATCCTTATCTGTAGAATTCCTTAAAGGGAGAATTAAATTATCTGCAATTCCATGAAGTAAAGCTGACCCAGAGACCTGAACATCTTATATATTCTCTAGCTTTGGGAATCCATTTCACAAAACCCATTATGCTTAATGCATTACCTTTTAAAAGTAGCATTCATTTATCTTTGCCACATTGTTGATTCTGCTGAGTGGCGCATCCATAATCAATAAGTGTTTTATTATGCTAAGTTTTCAGCATCATAAATACACATGAGTCTGGCTTGCATTTATGGAAACTCCCAGGAAAATTGGATCCCTGTAGCTTGATTGCCTCCAGAGATTAACTTATGACTACTCCATGCTCCGTCCTTCTTAAAGAAGCTTGGTGATAATTAACATGTGGTGATGGGTCTGAACTGGATCTCGTGCCTAACGTTTTGCAGGGCTAAGGTGAGCAAGACACTGAGGAGACGTGGGTTGTCCACTAGCACGTCTTTTTTGCCCAGGAGCAATTCATTTTGTTTGCTTGATGTATTTCAGAGGTCTTCAGACTTGGCTCTTTTATGACTGGTGGACTTCAACTCCCAGAATTCCTCAGCCAGCCATGTTTGAAGACCCCTGGTGTATTTCTTTAAAGCTATCTGTTCAAACAGGTTGGGTTTGTCAAAAGATCTAGATCCAGGCAGGCAACATTTCTAATTTTGGTAGTCTTGTAGCATGAAGCATATCTCATTTAAAGTAACTTGGGAGAAAAGTGTTTATCATAATAAGACGTTTAGGCCAGGGCCTTATCCAGTGGTGGGATTCAGATATGTGAACAACCAGTTCTCTGTGTGGATGCCGCTTCCGGAAGTCCGTTCTGGGCCTGGGCAACAAAACGTTAGCTACCGGTTCTGGCGAACTATTGCGAACCAGCTGAATCCCACCACTGGCCTTATCCCTGAAGGCTAAGTCAATCTTTTGTCTGCAAGATCTTGGTCACTTTTCTACCTTTTGTCTTTCCCAGCCCTCTCCCTTGAATAATGTGGTGCTTATAATTTTACTGTGTAAACAAATAAGAAAAGTTGTGCCAAGTTAACTTTCCTCTTTAAATAAATCAATCTGAAAAAGTTCTTTTCAGAAAGCTACTGCAACTTTCCCATTTAAGTAAATAAGAACAATTTTAAAAAGTAACTTTCCTGTTTAAATAGCTAGTTATCAAATGGTCATGAAATACTTGGGTTATCTGTTTTTCTCCAGGGCTCTTCTGCTTTTTTGGGGGGTTATGGGTTCTTTTATAATTGCTTATAAACCTGCATCATATTACATGTATTCCCCTTTCATAGAATCATAGGGCTGGAAGGGACCTTGAAGAGCTTCTACCCCAACCCCCACCCCCAAGGCAGGTGTCCTTACACCACCCCAACCTCTTCTTTAAAAATCTCCAGTGATGGAGCAGCCACAACTTCTGAAGGCAAGCAGCTCCACTGTTGTGAAATTTCTCCTTAGTTTTAGGTTGGTTTTCTTCTCGATTATTTCACTATTATGGAATAGAACTGGAAGGGACCTTGGAGGTCTTCTAGTCCAGCCCCCCACTCAAGCAGGAGAACCTACACCATCTCAGACAGGTGATTGTCTAATCTCTTCTTAAAGATCTCCAGTGATGGGGCACCCACAATTTCTTTCTGGAGGCAAGCTGTTCCACTGGTTGATTGTCCTCACCGTCAGGAAGTTTCTCCTTAAATCCAGGTTGCTTTTCTCCTTGAATCAGTTTCCAACCATTGTTTCTCGTCCTTCCCTCTGGTGCTTTGGTGAACAACCTGACCCCTTATGCATTGTGGCAGCTCCTCAGATACTGAAAAACTGCCACCATGTCTCCCCTATTTTTTCTTTTCTTTAAACTAGCCAAACCCAAGTCCTGCAGCCGTTCTTTGTATGTTTTAGCCTCCAGGCCTTTGATCATCTTAGCTGCTGTTCTCTGATTTTTTTTCTAAACTCTCAACATCTTTTTTGTGATTTGGTGACCAGAATTGGCTGCAGTATTCCAGGTGTGGTCTTACTAGGGCTTTGTAAAGCGGCACTAGTACTTTGCGTGATCTTCTTGTCCTGCCTTCAGCTGCTTTGGAGAATAGGTTGACCCCTTCTTCTTTGTGGCAGCCCCTGAGATATTGGAAGACCGCTATCATGTCACCCCAGTCCTTCTTTTCATTAGACTAAAGGTAAAGGTAAAGGTTCCCCCGCACATGCGTGCTAGTCGTTTCCGACTCTAGGGGCCGGTGCTCATCTCCGTTTCAAAGCCAAAGAGCCAGCGCTTGTCCGAGGACGTCTCCGTGGTCATGTGGCCGGCATGACTAGACGCCAAAGGCGCACGGAACGCTGTTACCTTCCCACTGCAGTGGTCCCTATTTTTCTACTTGCATTTTTACGTGCTTTCGAACTGCTAGGTGGGCAGAAGCTGGGACGAGTAACAGGCGCTCGCTCTGTTACGCGGCACTCGGGATTCGACCCGCCAAACTGCCAACCTTCTTATCGACAAGCTCAGCATCCTAACCCACTGAGCCACCGCGTCCCTTTTTCATTAGACTAGACATACCCAATTCATGCAAATGTTCTTCACATGTTATACCCCTTTCCGTTAGAATTTTGCCAAAACTTTTTGAGGTGCGTGTAACAAACTAACCTTCCCGTAGATCTGGCATTCTCTCTGGTTACCTTTTATCTTTACAGAGCGGGACAATCATGGCATTATTACATTCATCAGGCACAGATGCAACCTTCACATATGTTAAAAGCATCACACATCCAGTCTGCAATCAAACCATTCCATCTTTTAAGCATTTCTCTAGTGACACCATCTACACTTGCAACCTAATCATTTTTTCAACATTCTCAAACATTGATGGCTTTCTTTTCAACATATTTTTCCTGAACACCAACATTAATAATATCTATTTCAGTTCCATTGTTCAATTCATCACTATTATTGTCACACAATACACCTTCCAATAATCCTTCACTTCAGTTTCATCCCGAATACTTCCATCATTTTCCCTTTTTATTGCATTCACTCTCCTGGAGGCCTCTTCATCCACCTCCCAGACAAATTGTTATTTGCTTCAACATACCTTGGCGTTTTCTATCTTTTAACAATTTTTTTAAAAAATTTAAAAAAATAATTTTAAATTACACTCTGTGCACTCTTTCTGTTTCTATGCATTTAACTATATCTTTCACTGTTCTTCAACAAGTGAAAGATATATATTTTTATATGAATTTTATTCAGCCACCATCATTCCATCAAACTCTTTTAAAAAATATTTTCCATTAGCTTCATTCCATGCATTTCTGTGTTACTTTATAAAATAAACTATTTTTGCTTTGATCCAAATATCTTACATCTACTGTACTGTCTAATTACGGTCTTGAAAATATAATCTTCTAAACCAGACATGTCAAACACAAGGCCCGGGGGCCAGATCCGGCCCGCGAAGTGGTTTCATGTGGCCCGCGAAGCCATCCTGGAAACAGTGAGGGAACGGCCCCCACTGCCATGGCCCTGGCCCAGAGACCCTCCTTCTGCCGGAGACCCTCAGATCTGTCCCACTCCTGCCCAGGCCCCCATAGGCACCCTTGATGCGAACGATGTAGAGCTGGCCACGCCCACCCAGTAGGCCACACGCACTCTAGCCACGCCCACCCAGTAGGCCACGCCCACCCAGGCCATACCCACCCGGCCCCCTGAGGGCAACTGCAATGCTGATACGGCCCTCAATGAAATGTGAGTTTGACACCCCTGTTCTAAACCGATGGTTCTCTAAGTATGGTCCGGAGATCCCTGTGGTTTATTAAGTCCAATAAATTAATATTTTTAAAATTTATCCGTTTTAATTTCTAGCCCGGTACAGGTAGTCTTCGACTTACGATCCCAACGGTTGTAAGTCAAGGACCATCACCAAATATTGGCAGATATAAACCACATATACCAAAGTTCTGTTCTAAACATTTTTCCAAACAGGACTCTTTCCCCCCCCCCCCACCTTCCTATCATCATTCTAGTTTCATTTCCATTTCTTTCCTCTATTTTTTTCCTCCTGTCCATTTTCCACCCCCCAACTCCCTAGATCAGGGGTGTTCAAACTTGGCCCTTTTATGACTTGTGGACTTCAACTCCCAGAATTCCTCAGCCAGGCACGCTGGCTGAGGAATTCTGGGAGTTGAAGTCCACAAGTCATAAAACGGCCAAGTTTGAACACCCCCTGCCCTAGATCCACTATGGACACCCCCCCAAAATGGTCTGTCCACATTTAGAATTTCCTAACCGGGATTTCCTCTTTCTAGCTATGTAATTGCCTTTAAGTGTTTTGAAAGTTTTCATCAGGGAAAGCAGCCGTAAGTGGAAGTTAAGAATTTTTTTAATTTGTAGAGAAGAACATTTAATTTGCAGTACAAAGGGTGCATTCAGTCATTTGGCATTTCTTAATTAAAGCACATGAAAGAGAAAATCTAATTTCTTAGCCTCTTTGTCCTACCCTGTTCAGCCTTATTCAAGAACCCTTTCCCTTCCTACCCTGTACCTTTCCCATGGTGAAAAATTAACAGTTTTAATACTTCCGTAATCTTCTGAATGGCACAGAGCACTTTGGTGAAAAAGACATGTTCTGACTGGATCATAGAACTGGAACCAAGCCATTTGGTTCCGGGCTTCTTTTGTCAGAGATGCTCATCACTTGTTTGGTGGTGATGCTGCAATTCTTTCATAGTTTAATTTAATTTAATTTAATAATTTAATTTGTATACCGCCCTTCTCCCGAAGGACTCAGGGCGGTGAACAGGGCGATACATAATAAAAAACAGAATACAAAAATTAAAAAGTGATTAAACAATTATGCCCGTAGTAATTAATACATATTAAAAATTAAAACTAGTTATAAAAACCCAACCCCATCCCATCAGACCAGGCTAGCTTGTTCAAAAAAGAAGGTTTTAAGATCACGCCGGAAGGAGCGAAGGTCGGGGGCCATCCGGAGCTCAACCGGCAAGCGGTTCCATAGGTCTGGCGCGCCCACAGAGAACACCCTCCCCCTGGGGGCCACCAATCGACATTCTTTGATCAGAGGCACCCTGAGGAGGCCCTCTCTGTGGGAGCACACTGGACGGAGGGAAGTTGACGCCGGCCGCAGGTGTTGCCGTAGGTAATCCGGACCCATGCCATGTAGAGCTTTGTAAGTCATCACTAACACCTTGAACCTTGTTTATACTCGTTATATTTTTTTCCTCCTGGCCCTTTCAAATAGCAAAGGAGCTTTTGCTGAGGTAATAAATGTAACCTCAGAACTGGGGAGAATCTTCGGGGATGCTTCTCGAGAGACATACACACCCCCACCACCAACAACTCATTTGTTTCCTTTCCAGGGTTTCTGTCAATGTTCGTATTCTCTTCTCCTTGGCTGTCATGCTGGCCATCTTCCTGGTGATCACTGTGCTGGTTAAAGTGGACACTTCAGCTTGGACATTATGGTTTTTCGTAATCACCATCGCTTGCGTGGCTGTCGTCAGCAGCGCTGCCACCATCTTCATCAGCAGCGTCTTTGGTTTGTCGGGATCCTTTCCCATGAGGAATTCTCAAGCACTGATTTCAGGTTTGCTGTTCTGTTCTGTTTTGTTGTTTTTTTTTAAAAAAAAACCAACAACATTTAAATAGATTGATTATTATGCACTGAAGGTTTTTGTCCGTGAACGATGATGTGACGATTCTTTCTATCTCGGGGACATTTTTAGCCTAGTTGGCTTTTACAACAGCCTGAAGAGGAAGCTCAAAATGAAAATTCATGTTAAGAGGTCATCCTTTTCTTTATTATTGTTTCATTCTATGGCATTTTTCGGGGGGGGGGGGTTAACTTCTTTTACAGGTGCGGCTAGTCCTTGACTTATGACTGTAATGGAGACTGCCATTATGATCACAGACTGTGATGGTTGTTAAGTGGGGCACCCATGTAATCGCCTCACTTAATGCTCTCCATCCCTGCTCTCCCCAATTTAATGTGGTTGTCAAGTAGAGCATGGGGTGCCTCAGGCTTGGGGAGGGAGCCCTGGAAGGCCTTGTGCACTCCCTGGCCCACTTGCCTCACCACCACCCCAAAACCTCCTTCACCCCCTGAGGCATCCTGTGCTCCTCTTTCCCCCTCTCAGAGTCCCAAATAGGCCTTGGGCCTGCTAACCCCATAGTTTCCCTGTAGGCCAGGGGTCTTCAAACTTGGCCCTTTTATGAGTTGTGGACTTCAACTCCCAGAATTCCTCAGCCAGGCACGCTGGCTGAGGAATTCTGGGAGTTGAAGTCCACATGTCATAAAAGGGCCAAGTTTGAAGACCCCTGCTGTTGGCTGTGTGATGCCATCCCAGAAGAAGCTGCAGTTTCAGAGTTCATTGCGGTTGCTCCAAAAATGGCGCCCGCTTCCTGGATGGAGCCACATGGCCTAAAGATGGCGAGGGGCAGAGTGACCTGTTCTTCTTCCCCAGCATGATGTCCAAGGCTTCCAGAAGGAGAGCTGCAGTAAAAGGTAAGTGATTGGAGATGGGGAGGAATGTGTGGGACCCGGCAAGGTGGGTCCCTGCAGTTAGTCGAAAGGGTGAATCCACCGAAATTTTGTGAGGGTGCTGCAGCGACCCTAACTTCAAAACCGAGTCATAAGTATCTTTTGGGGAGGTGGGTGTAACTTTGAACAGTCACTAAAGGCCAGTCCTAAGTCAAGGACTACTTGTACTGAAAGAAAACATTTGCATTCAGCTCCATGTTTGTTTACATTTTGAGGGCTGGGGGGGAAGCGAAGCTTTTCATTGTCTTATTTGATATTCACATTAAACCTCATCTCCATAACTGATGAGTTCCAAGTTTGCAGGTATGAGTGATGAGTCCCCTAGAGGTTTATCAAGGATGGATGGCACTGGAAATGCAATCTGAGAATTTAAAAAATGTGGGGGAAGAAGGGAAGAGACAAAAATCAATATGTACTGAGATTTTTATGTTATTTTTATTTTTTTACTTTTGCTCCTGGACCGCAGCAACAAATGCAGTTAAGGGTTGACCCCTGGTGGAGAACTTCACCACAGCCCTTTTTGGAAGCCTTCCAGTACTTAACCATACATTATCATAAATTTATAACATGGAAAGTCACATCAGGTGCTAATAAACCTTTGCGTTGTGTACTTAAACATCTTTCTGACAAAAATGGAAAGTCAAAGGACATTCTCATAAGACCAGCCTAATAAGCGGTGATATTTCTGTTTGTATATATTTGATCCAAAGAGCTAAAATTAACATATTTTTCTACATTTTGAACTCCTGGTTATCTATCACTTTCCTTTACAAATTTGCCACCCAAATATGGTTGGTAATCCCAAGATTTTTTAAGTAATGTTGTCTTTTTATTTCCCCAGAAACAGTAAGTTTTTGAGTCCCCTCAGAGGTGATTTTTGAAATTCCCCCAAGATTCAAAAGTAATATACTTTTTATAGCTATGGAGTTCCCCTACTCTGGTAATAGATAAATGAATTCCTCTTACCTTTTGATATATTTAATCCCTCTACACATGTTTGCTTGGGTTAAAAGCAACATTAGTTGACGTGTGTGGTTTTTCATTACTCAAATGGTACAACTGCCCTATTTGTGCACGTGTGTGTATGTGCCATCTGAACAATTAAGAAATCTATATGAACTTAAATATGACCTTACATCCACATTTATGGAATGACATGGGAATACATGCACAGTAATTGGAGACAATTTCATTACGAGCATAATCAACTAAAACTTCAGAATTCCAGGCAAAATGTCTAACCAGGATCAAAACTGGGATTATTGTTTCTAGCTCCATTGCAGTCTCTTGCTCCCCAATTTCATCTTCCCTGATTTGGCTCCCAAGCTGATTCTCATTCAGCATGTTTCATTTTGACTAACCAAACATTGGCTTGACTTTATTTCCATTTCATTGAGATTTGCGCTACTTCTTCCTTACCCCCCATATCCTCATCACTTAGGGCAAGCCATGGGAGGAACTTTGAGTGCCTTGGCTTCATTGGTGAATCTGGCAGCATCATCGGAAGTCACAAACAGCGCTCTGGCCTACTTCCTGATAGGGGACATCTTCATCGTGTTGTGCATTGTGATGTATCTGATTCTTCCCAAGCTGGAGTACGCCAGGTAAAAACCACTGTCGGATTAGATCAATAATCAGCCTACGTTTAATGGTTGGGCTCTAAGATACTTAGCTCTGGATGTCATGAGAGTGTCTTTTCATGAAAGCCCTTCCTATTATACTAGGGAAAGTGTTAGGAAGTGCCTCTGCTGGTCCTTGTTCTGTTTTCTCTCCCCAGGTGGATCAATGCAAGAGTCATGGTTCTGATAAATGAGACAGTTCAAACAAATTTCAAGCATTGTTTATCTAATAAGTCTTAATAATGAAAGGAAGCATCGGGCACTCATGGAGGCATGCCAGAATCTGAAATCTCCTCCCCCCAAATCCATCCTATCGTGCACAATTCCCACCCTTATTTACACATCATAATCACATTATCCAAGTAGTTTGACCTCTGAAGTTTCACTTTCCTCTCTGTGCAAATAAAAGGCTGTCTCTTATATATTGTCAGTGGAAAAAACATGTCAATGTTTGCAGCATTGACATCAAGCCTGGAATGAAAATACACGATTTATTACAAGTTGCATTCTTTCCTTCTTCTTCCCTGGCCCAAGAACACCCAGACATACAGTCTTGTATGGATCCCGTGTCAATATAAAACGAACTCCCGTTTCGGTGTCACCAGTCTTAAAACTCTGGAGCACAGTCTGTCCAGGTCTTCTAACAGAACTGGGGTTTGGCTTTTACAGATTGGCTGCTATCCTTCTTCGCTGAGCAAGGAGAAGAACTTAGTCATCCTTACCTGATCTTGGAAGCTAAACACATTTAGTTCCAATTAGTATTTTGATAAAGGGCCATAAAAGAATTCCACAGCTGTGGGTTGAACTGGAAAGTTGTGTGTGGGGGGGGGAAATAACATGTTGAAAGGAATGGAAAACTACTTTTCAAGGCTGCCAAGGAAAGGATGTAGAGAGGAAGTGCCAGGATTGGAGGTAGATTCAAGGATGACTTTTCTCTTTTTTTTCTTTTTTAATTATCCTTCTTGTTGCTGTTGATTTATTTGCAATGTAGCATGGTTGGCAGCTATTTCTTAAGGCCTCTTTCTTAGGCCTGTCCTGGCACATTTTCCAGCATTTAAAAATGATCTTTTATGCCACTGGTGGCGAACCTATGGCACGCGTGCCAGAGGCGGCATCAGAGCCCTCTCTGTGGGCACGCGCGCCGTTGCCCCAGCAGAGTTCGCCAGAGTAGCGAGCACGCGGCATTTTGAAGCAATAGAGCAGGAAGTGAGCGAGCAAGCAACGTTGGCCCCCCAGGGATGCCCTGGAGATGGCGAGGGATTGGCCCCGGCCATGCTCAGCCAGTCTGCTGTGACCACTGCAGCCACACCCACCCAGTGGGCCACGCCCTCCTCCCCCCCCCCCCCCCGAGGGCACCACAATACTGATGCAGCCCTGGCACTTTATGATAAATAAGTGGGTTTGGGGTTGCAGTTTGGGCACTTGGTCTCTAAAAGGTTTGCCATCACTGTTTTATGCAATTGAACAACTTGGTTGAATTTGATTATTCCCCCATCCACGGTTCTTCAGATCTTATAAATACCACGTTCCATGATTCATGATTGGTTTGCCCAAGAAGGTATTAATTTGAATTGAATTGTAGAAGTGACCAGATTAGACAGAATTGTTCTCTGAGCTGGTATGGGAAGCGTTTCAAACTTCCTCTGTAATTTGGTAAAGAGTCAACATTTTCTCATGGGTTAACGTCCATGCAATGCATCCGTCAAAGTTGCATTCTTTGAATTTATTTTTCAGTAGTAGTGGACATGCTGTGAAAATAGTTCCCCAAAGTTAGGGTAGTCTCTTCCTAAATAAGTAACAGCTTGAAGAGTTTGCCCTTTCTCCTCCATGAAAAAATAATAATTTTGTAATTTTGGGGAGACTTGGGAAGCGTCATCAAAGCTCCTGTAGAATACAGTTTTCTGCTTGGTCCAAGGAGCCAAATTAAAACAAGCCCCAAACATGGCAGTCCATTCTCTGCATGAAAACACCTAGCAAAGCAGAACCTCTCATCTCTCTGGTAATTAATTTCTTTGTTAAGTTGTTCTTCCTGTTAAGTAGTTTTCTGCTGAATTCTGCCTTCCTGAAACATGTCACGTCTTCCATTGTGGCGTGATAAGAAGAGGTCTAAAGTGGCTTTGGGGAACAGCCCTACAGCTGCAGAATTTGTAAGTCACAAATATTGAGAACTGTGTCAACCTTTCAAACGTTTCTGGCCACAGCCATCTTCACTTCGTTTTGGGTTGCCACAGCAAAAGGAGGGGGAGATGCATTCTTCTAGTTTAGTCATAACAATAACTTTCTTGTGGGAACCAAGGTCAGGCTGCCTAAGTGTTTGGTGGGCTGAAGCTATCATTAGAGAGCTCGCCAACGTAGTTATTTGGGGATTGTGATTTATGACACATACAGGGGTGGGGAGTTCAGCTTTTACTTTGTAACCTTGAGGGGGGGATTTTCAGTCTTGGTTTCACCTTTGTTCGTGCTGATATTCTGTAGCCATTAAAAGTGTTCTCTGAGGAAAGCAAATGCCTCAGAGTTCTTATTTCTACTGCTCTCATCTATCAGAGCCATGACATACTGGTTCAATAGCAGTAACTGCAAGAGGGAGTCCTAGTGGACAACCACTTCAGCATGAGCCAGCAGTGTGCTGCCGCTACTAAAAAAGTCAACACAGTCCTAGGCTGCATTAATAGAGGGATAGAATCGAGATTGCATGAAATGTGAGTACTGTTTTATAAGACATTGGTTAAGACCACACGTGGAATATTGCATCCAGTTTTGGTCGCCATGATATAAAAAAAGATGTTGAGACTCTGAAAAGAGGGCAAAGAAGAGCAACGAAGATGATTAGGGGATTGGAGGCTAAAACATAAGAAGAAGGGTTGCAGGAAGTGAGTGTGCCTAGTCCAGGGGTGTCAAACTCAATTTCATTGAGGGCCGCATCAGCATTGCGGTTGCCCTCAAGGGGCCGGGTGGGTATGGCCAGGGTGGGCGTGGCCTACTGGGTGGGCGTGGCTAGAGTGCGTATGGCCTACTGGGTAGGCGTGGCCAGCTCTACATCATTCGCATCAAGGGTGCCTATGGGGGCCTGGGCAGGAGTGGGACAGATCTGAGGGTCTCTGGCAGAAGGAGGGTCTCTGTGCCAGGGCCAAGGCAGTGGGGGCCGTTCCCTCACTGTTTCCAGGATGGCTTTGCGGGCCACATGAAACCACTTCGCGGGCTGGATCCGGCCCCCATGCCTTGTGTTTGACATGTCTGGACTAGTCTAATAAAGAGAAGGGGTGACATGATAGCAGTGTTCCAATACCTAAGAGGCTGTTACAAAGAAGGGGATGGAGGGAGAGGTCAACCTATTCTCCAAAGCACCAGAAGGCAAGAAACAACGGATGGAAACTAACCAAGGAGAGAAGCAACCTAGAACTAAGGAGAGCTTTCCTGGCAGAACAATTTACCGGTGGAATAGCTTGCCTCCAGAAGTTGTGGGTGCTCCATTATTGGAGGTTTTTAAGAAGATAGCCATTTGTCTGAAATAGTCTTGGGTCTCCTGCTTGAGCAGGGGGTTGGACTATAAGACCTCCAAGGTCTCTTCCCTACTCTGTGATACTTCTATTAAAGAATCAGAAGCAACTGAATGACTGAACAAACAGGAACGCGAGCTAATGAACTCCTTTCCATCTCCTGACTTTCCTATCTCGATTTCAGCTTTGATTTCTCTGTTGGCTTGCTTTTCTCTGACACTTTTTTTTTCCCCTTCCCCCCCCCCCTTTTCAGGTATTATACTGCAACGCTGTCACCAAATGCTTTACCCAGCAGTTACTTGCAGGAAGAGGATATGGCAGCAGATAATCCCAGCCAGCTGTTGCCAAACAGAGACTATACTGATAAAATCCCTCCTCTATGGCTCATCTTGAAGAAGATTGGCATGTTAGGTTTCTGTGTCTTCTACGTCTACTTCATCTCGATCACCATTTTCCCTGCAATTTCATCCAGCATTGAGTCTGTGAACAAATTCTCAGGAAGCCCCTGGACAGATAAATACTTCATACCTGTCACTAGCTTCCTTCTGTACAATTTTGCTGACTGGTGTGGGCGGCAGATCACCGCGTGGGTCCAGGTTCCTGGACCACGAAGCAAGTGGCTACCAGCTCTGACTTTGCTCAGAACTTGCTTCATCCCCCTCTTCATGTTATGCAACTATCAGCCTCGAACGCACATTGAAAAAGTCACCTTTGCCCATGATGTGTACCCAGTGGTGTTTATTGTGTCCCTAGGACTCAGCAATGGCTACCTGAGTACCTTGTCGATCATATATGGTCCCAAAGTCACTCCGAAGGAACTGTCAGAGGCAGCAGGAGTGTTGATGATGCTCTTCTTGCAGTTGGGGTTAGCACTAGGATCGGGCTTCTCGGTTCTCATTGTCCATCTCATATAGATGGGAGATTTCAAGCCACTTCTGGAACTTCACTACTACGAGGAAATTTTCAAAAAGGCAGAGCAAACACTGGCCTACCAGTGGAGTATTCCATTTTTTAGGAAGTAGTGTAGGCCAGGAGTCCTCAACCTTGGCAACGTTAAGACTTGTGGACTTCAACTCCCAGAATTCCTCAGCCAGCATGCCTGGCTGAGGAATTCTGGGAGTTGAAGTCCACAAGTCTTAACGTTGCCCAAGATTGGAGACTGCTGGTGTAGGCGTCCTGGCCTTTGGATGTGCAGAAAAAGCTTGGAAATGCACCACAAAATGAAGAAGTGAAATTCCAATGTATTATTGAAGGACTCTCTTTTTTTTCTTTTTTTTCTTTTTTTGTGGGGGAAAGTGGGTTTTTATTTTGATGGCAAGTAAATTTATTTAGCAGTAGGATTCACATATCTTCACAGGTTTATGACATGGAAACTCTTGTGTTTTTCTACGGATGTGAAGGAATTACATTCTAGATTTTAAAGCTCTCCTTAAAATCAGTCTTCTAAATTATTCAGAATAATAAAAGTTCATTCGAGAAACTCTGCAAAGAAATCAGTAGCTTACTCTGTCTGCCAATACATGTTTTATAGGACCTTAAGAGAAATAGTCCTGTAATACAGTGCAGGATAAACATGTTAAAAATATAACAAATGCAGATCAGTCAAGTAGGATTCTCCAAAGCTTTTCATAGGAAGAATAGCTGAGAAACAATTTTGGTTGAAGAACAGGTAACCGTAACCAATAAACCTCTGGTGCATATTTTTCAAGGGTAAGTTACAACAGTGAGTGCCAAATGAAGTTAAACAGAGATTAAAATGGGATCAACCAGGATTTTTCATTCACTCTACCCTTATAGCTAGGTAGCCTGGATGAAATTGGTAGGAGTTGCAGTATATACAATACACACTCAGAGAGAGAGAGAGAGAGAGAGAGAGAGAGAGAGAGAGAGAGAGAGAGAGAGAGAGAGAGAGAGAGAGAGAGAGAGAGAGAGAGAGAGAGAGAGAGAGAAATATATTGCAAATCAACTTATCCTGGAACCTCAAAGGCCTTTGAAATTTTTTGGAGAAAATATGGGTCCCTCCAGCCCAATACCTTGCCTGCAACCATTGGACAAGAACACAAGCATGTTGTCAAAGAGTTAGGAGGTCCTTGTTTAAGTTTGGTAGTTGTTGGATTCATTTCTATTTTGCAATCTGGCTGTTGTGAATCTTTGCTATTCAGAAAAGAGGACCAGATGGTTACAAATAATGGGACATAATCAAATGAGGGCATTGGGTAGTAGATTTGCTACTCTATTAGTTTTTACTTATTTAGGGCTAAAAATAACTGTAATTTTTTACATTGAAGTGTAATCCTTCACACAGAACTTAAGTAGGGCAACCACGTCTGGATTACAAATATCCGAATGACCACTGGATAACAGCAAAGCATTAGTGTTTTCTATGTCTGTTTGCTGCCATCTCATGGTCATTCAGGGGTTTGCAGACCATATGGGAGTAATGCTAACTTAAGCTCCTTTGATGGCACAAATCTCATTTTTACATTCTTGAGTTAAGTAATAAAAGCACTTTCTTTGAGTATCACTACAAACACTTTTTTCACACATTGTAATTTCTAACAAATACTACATTTGTGCATGGAGGAAAAGTCACTTTGTATAATGACCAGTGTCTTTGGAGATTCTCAGTCATCCAAGGTTGTGGTTGTCCCAAAGATGCTTTTTCAAAAGGCAACTGGACTTTCTTTGTTTTTGTTTGAAGATATTTTGCTTCTCATCCAAGAAGCTTCTGGCTGAACTAAGGGAGTTTCTTGGATGAGAAGCAAAATGTCTTCAAGAAAAAAACAAAGAAAAGTCCAGTTGCCTTTTGAAAAAGTACCATTGGGACTATAATGGCTAGTGTAATAATTCTAGAAACATCTAGTAGCCTGAAAACAGAGAAAGATGATAATGCTGATTAGATCTGATGATATATGCAGGCAATATCCTTGTATGAAACCTGCTTGTGTGAAGCAAGTGGAAGATTGAGGAAGATCTGAAGCATCATTTTTAGTAAAGGTAAAGGTTCCCCCGCACATGCGTGCTAGTCGTTTCCGACTCTAGGGGCCGGTGCTCATCTCCGTTTCCAAGCCGAAGAGCCAGCGCTTGTCCGAGGACGTCTCCGTGGTCATGTGGCCGGCATGTCTAGACGCCAAAGGCGCACGGAACGCTGTTACCTTCCCACCGTAGTGGTCCCTATTTTTCTACTTGCATTTTTACGTGCTTTCGAACTGCTAGGTTGGCAGGAGCAGGGACGAGTAACAGGCGCTCACTCTGTTACGCGGCACTCGGGATTCGACCCGCCAAACTGCCGACCTTCTGATCGACAAGCTCAGCGTCCTAACCCACTGAGCCACCGCGTCCCTTCATTTTTAATATAGGTAAGCAATTGTGAACTGTAATTTCTCTCCCATTTTCTTCCTGAAATCTGTCTACAGAGACTTTGAGCCATGCAAATTCTACACAAAAGCATCCAACTTCTAAAAGAACAATATAGTTTTGGTGACACCCTGCCACCACCTCATCTAGACTTTGCACAATCAGATATTTCCAGATATGTGAAGTTTGCAAATCCATTACTTGCAGCTTGCATAATTCTCTATGAGGTCAGTAGCCTGGTACATCTGGAGGACAATACAATGTGGAAAGCAAATGTAAATGATGCTTTGTGTAAGATCCTATTGTCTAGCTTGTTTGTAAATGCACTCATCTCTTGCAGTTTTGCAGCTTGCATTGCAAATGTATTTCTACACCATTCATCAAGATTTAATCTTTTTTTGGGGGGGGGAATGGTTAATTCCAAAACACGGTACAATATAATGTAAGTCTGGGGACTGGTGTGTTTGTTGTAATATAACAAATATTGAAAAGCTTTTAAACTGGTAGTGTTGTTTTTCCCCTGTTTATTTATTTATTATTAGATATATGAAAGAGTGTAGAATTAGGAAATCATAAGCTGACATGATTGAGAACAGAACCTGGATGAAGTTCCCTAAGTGAGCATCCATAATTAAGTGTGGTTCACTAGTAATGCATACCGAGTCTAGCTGAATAAGTAATTTAAAAATAAATATGCCCAGATGTGAATAGAATATTTACTAGGCATATATGATGGAGAAGAAACAGCTGTATGGTTTGTGATAGGCTTTTTGCATAAACTCTGGAAATTGTAAGTGAATACAATTAGAAAATCTTTTGCTCCCTGCTTGCCTGGATTTATGACAGGGGTGTCAAACTCAATTTCATTGAGGGCCACATCAGCATTGCAGTTGCCCTCAGGGGGCCGGGTGGGCGTGGCCAGGGTGGGCGTGGCCTACTGGGTGGGCGTGGCTAGAGTGCGTATGGCCTGCTGGGTGGGCATGGTCAGCTCTACATCGTTCGCATCAAGGGTGCCTATGGGGGCCTGGGCAGGAGTGGGACAGATCTGAGGGTCTCTGGCAGGAGGAGGGTCTCTGGGCCAGGGCCAAGGCAGTGGGGGCCGTTCCCTCACTGTTTCCAGGATGGCTTCGCGGGCCGCATGAAACCACTTTGCGGGCCGGATCTGGCCCCCGGGCCTTGTGTTTGACATGTCTGATTTATGACATTGGCAGAGTTGTTTTAAATGGTCTCAACTTTCTTTAGCTTTTCCATTGGAAAACTGCAAAGGCCAAGAGCGGGTAGAACAGTCTTGATGAATAATAGCAAAGATTGTCTTAGTCTAGCATTTTATTTTTCACAGGGACAAACTAAATGCCTCTTGGGTGCTTCCAAGTAGGAGATCCTCTCTCCCTTTTGCTACCATGCAGAAAAAACGGGGGATCACGCACCCCCACCGCCAGATTCAATTTAATCAATCTGTCCTCTGTGAATTTATCCAGCTCCTTTCAAACCATCCAAGTTAGCAACCACCTTAAGCTCTTGTGGCGATGAGGTCCACAAGTTAATCGTAGAGTGAAGACATCATTTCATTTGTTCTACTGCTGTCACTGAGCTCTCCGCTGTAAGTCCCGAGATTGATTTGTTGCAGTCAGACTTCACCAGTGTATTTGTGAAGTTAGGGAGGTTCTCAAAAGATGCATTGCTTTAAATTTTAATCACATTTGTCTTACATTAACACAGACATGTCAAACACAAGGCCCGGGGGCCGGATGCGGCCCGCAAAGTGGTTTCATGCGGCCCGCGAAGCCATCCTGGAAACAGTGAGGGAACGGCCCCCACTGCCTTGGCCCTAGCCCAGAGACCCTCCTCCTGCCAGAGACCCCCAGATCTGCCCCACTCCTGCCCAGGCCCCCATAGGCACCCTTGATGCGAACAATGTAGAGCTGGCCACACCCACCCAGTAGGCCATACGCACTCTAGCCACGCCCACCCAGTAGGCCACGCCCACCCAGGCCATACCCAGCCAGCCCCCTGAGGGCAACCGCAATGCTGATGCGGCCCTCAATGAAATTGAGTTTGACACCCCTGCATTAACAGAACCTTGCAAGACTAAAAGTATTCCTCCCCTCCTTTTACCTTCTGGAAAGTTAGGGAGTGTCCTTTATGAAATGCTTCGCAGTCATCCCCGCCTTCTATGAGGCGATACCTTTCACATTCTAGTTATCCAAGCTGTAGTTATCCTCCTGTCTCCCAGGGTCATTCCCGCACACCCTTAGAGGTGTCAACTAATTACAGTGAAGGGATTTTATTGTGCTTATGATTTTAGTATGTTTAAGTTCGACATTAGCAGGGCTTTTTTTTGTCATAGAACGCTCAACAGAGTTCCGGCACCTTTTTTGGATGGAACCTTGTAGGGTAGGCAAAGTGGGTTGTATGACACGTGTGAGTTCCGGCACCTTTTTCTTTTACAAAAAAAGCACTGGACATTAGCAGCTATTTTATATATAGTAACCATTTTGTATTGATACTTGTAGTGTTATCATGTAATCATACTGCTAAGTTTGTAAAGCCGCCCTGAGTCTTCGGAGAAGGGCGGGATATAAATGGAATAAAAATAAAAATAAAATAAAATAAAATTGTTTTGTTATTTTGCAATCATTATTTTGTAGCCCATTGCCTGAGCAGATGCTTTATGTATATTGGAAAAGTAAGAGTCTCATGTTAAACATACAGGAGATGGCTTACATCAGACATGTCAAACTCGCGACGACACGTGACATTGCGCGACGTATCGGAGCTTCTTCCCCACTGCCAGCAATAGGGTAGGCGCGGTTTCGTCGCGACGCGTCCGGCCCATGGGCCGGCAGTTTGACACCCCTGGCTTACATGAAAAGAGCATGGATGAAGGGGAGGGGAAAAAGCAGTTATGGATGGAGCCTGAGTTGCTTTGTATGAGTCATCATCTTGGAATTTGTGTGTGTGTGTGTGTGTGTGTGTGTGTGTGCTATCTTATGCCTGGTACAAAGACTTGATCTTTTTGTTCTGGAAAGATATAAAAGGTGGAAGGCATCTTTCTTCATTGCCTTCATTCCTTTACTAGCCACAAAGAGGAATGGGGCAACCCCTCTCTGTTTTGATCGAAATAAAGTTGTAATTCATTGCTGAAACCTCAGCTGAGGAGTTTCTTTTGGCTCTTTTAAGTTCCTGAGTAACGCTGGGACAATAGTTGAGGCTAAGTGGACAACCTTACAACAGTTTAAAGAGATCTTTTGGAGCTCTTCACAAATCTGCTTTGGCTTCCACTTCCCTGAATAATTTGGTATTATGTACAAATTCAGCCGGCAAATCTAGACAGCACACTAAAAAAGCAGAGACATCACCCTGTCAATAAAAGTGTGTATAGTCAAGGCTATGGTCTTCCCAGTTGCAATGTATGGCAGTGAAAGCTGGACCATAATAAAGGCTGAGCGCCAAAGAATTGAGGCCTTTGAACTATGGTGCTGGAGAAGACTCCTGCGAGTCCCTTGGACTGCAAGGCGATCAAACCGGTCAGTCCTAGAGGAGATCAACCCTGGCTGCTCTTTAGAAGGCCAGATCCTGAAGTTGAAACTCAAATACTTTGGCCACCTAATGAGAAGGAAGGACTCACTGGAGAAGAGCCTAATGCTGGGAAAGGTTGAGGGCAAGAGAAGAAGGGGACAACAGAGAAGGAGGTGGCTGGATGGAGTCACTGAAGCAGTAGGCGTGAGCTTAAATGGACTCCAGAAGATGATAGAGGACAGGAAGGCCTGGAGGAACGTTGTCCATAGGGTTGCGATGGGTCGGACACGACTTCGCAGCTAACAACAACAACAACAAATTCAGCCAGCTCATTACTTATTCCCTAAAGCAAGCTTACTCCTTTACTTCTTGACCAGCAAAGTCCCAACTAGTTTTATGAATATTTGCCTTTCTGTGCTGTCCCCCGTTCTCTCTCTCTCTCTCTCTCTCTCTCTCTCTCTCTCTCTCTCTCTCTCTCTCTCTCTCTCTCTCTCTCTCTCAAAATTTGAAGCTTTTGTGCATTTACACGGAAGAGTATTATTTCAGGGTGTGTGTGTGTTTCTGTGGTTTTTATTCACACCCCTGTCCTTTTCTGGTGCAGCTATAGGAAAATATGATGCTATTCTTTCCTTCCCAAACAAAAACATACCCAAAGATAAACACATATATTTCCTTTCTCCTTTCAGCATAAACAACAAAATAAAAGGTAAAGGTTCCCCGCACATGCGTGCTAGTCGTTTCCGACTCTAGGGGCCGGTGCTCATGTCCGTTTCAAAGCCGAAGAGCCAGCGCTTGTCCGAGGACGTCTCCGTGGTCATGTGGCCGGCATGTCTAGACGCCAAAGGTGCACGGAACGCTGTTACCTTCCCACCGTAGTGGTCCCTATTTTTCTACTTGCATTTTTACGTGCTTTCGAACTGCTAGGTTGGCAGAAGCTGGGACGAGTAACTCTGCTACGCGGCACTCGGGATTCGACCCGCCAAACTGCCGACCTTCTGATCGACAGGCTCAGCGTCCTAACCCACTGAGCCACCGCGTCTCTTAACAACAAAATAGGGGGAGGCTTAAAAAAAATGTAGAAGTTGTAAAAGAAAGAGCTGCATTGAGAAAGAACAAAACTGGATGGAACAGACCCAAAAGGGGGAAACAAAACAGAACAGAACAGAAGAAGCAAAAAACCTGAAATCATGTTTAGGATACTAGAAAGGGTTAAATCCACCAGGCAAACCTCTCCAAGCATCAGGTGATCTTAAAAATTATTGCCTTTCTTTGGCAGAGAGACCTTCAGCCATTTGCACCTAAAAAAATGATTTTTTTTAAAAAGGAACCTAGCTTTTTAGTTCTTATCAGCTGAATGTAAATTCACCACCTCTCTTTTCCCACTCAACAAGTTTGGAGAAAAAAATTCATATGGTAAGAAGTATGGTTATGAATCATTAATTTTTTGGAAATTAAGTTCATGATTTCTCCCATAATGCTCATTATGTATTACGATGGAAAGCAATTTGTAACACAAAGAAGAAATGGTTGAACAGAATGAACTTGAGTAACATGGAAGGCTCTTGGGAGTAAATTGTAAGGAAAAGGGTGTTGCAGGAGTAAAGAGTTGGTTATCTTGGGTTTGTGGAAAAGATGGATAATTCTTCCCTATTTTTCATCAGTTTGCAAATACAATGTGGAAAAAAAATTCAGACTCTGTGACAATCTTTAGATGCAGTATATACTTCAGTTGTTCCATGGGACCTGTTTGAGAGTCTAAATCCTTTTAATTAAGTGGGAACTAGCCTGTTAGGTATCTAAGGAGATGGAAAACTTGTCAGTTTTAATATTTCTGATTATCAGCAAATTTCTGTTGAATCAGACTTGCATCCAACACTTTTTGCCTCTAGAAAAATAGGCCAAATGTTTGTGCATGCTATGCAAAAAAGGAGTCCATTTTCTCTCAGCTGGTAACAGAAAAGGACAAGAATGGATGCTGATTATGAAATTTTACTCATGCTTTGCCGCTTTGTCAGGCATGCCTAGAATGCTACTCCAAAGGCCCATGTGTTTCTAAGCCTAACTTTGAACAAAAGTGCAAGAACCTCCATGTTTAAAAATGAGTTGAAATATTCACAGTAGCTGTGATCTCTTGCCCAAAGTTCAAGATGGTGCAGCCTACAAACATAATGGGCAGTTTGCCATCTGCAGTAATACAGCTGTGGATGCTTTCCTTGGTGTGCAGATGCAGAGGAGGGGGAGGGGAATTATGTAGCAAAGAAACATTGTAGGACTTGTGTACAGTGTATAGTGACTGGTTCCAATCAGGAGGCCATTTTGTAAACAGTGTTGCAAGCTTTTCCATTACCACTTAAAAGACCTAATTCCCCACTGAACCCCAGGAAGGATGTTAGAAAGAAAATCAAAAATTTTCTGTCCTAAGGGACATAGAAATATATTGACTCTAAGTGGGAAATTATTCTGTTGCTGGAATTGTACCATTATTTATTTATTTATTTATTTATTTATTTATTTACTTATTTACTTATTTATTAATTAATTATATTTTTATACCGCCCTTCTCCCGAAGGACTCAGGGCGGTGTACAGGGCAATAAACATAAAAAACAGAATATAAAAGTTAAAAAACAATTAAATATAATGCCCAAATTTAAAATTTGTGCCTCCCACTCCCAACCCCCTGAGACATCGCAGCAAGATACCATGGTCGATGGTATCAAAAGCCGCTGAGAGGTCTAAAAGGACTAGGACAGAGGAGCAACCCCTGTCCCGAGCCCGCCAGAGATCATTCACCAGCGCGACCAATGCCGTCTCCGTGCTGTACCCAGGCCTGAAGCCCGATTGGTACGGGTCTAGATAATCAGCTTCATCCAAGAACAAAGGGAGCTGTTGCGCCACCACGCTCTCAACAACCTTCGCCAGAAAGCGAAGGTTGGAGACCGGACGAAAGTTGTTTAATATTGCTGGATCCAAGGCAGGCTTTTTGAGGAGGGGTCTCACCACCGCCTCCTTCAAGGCGGCGGGAAAGCTACCCTCACTCAAAGAGGCAGTAATCACTGCCTGGAGCCAGCCTCGTGTCCCATCCCGGGCCGCATAAGTCAGCCAGGAGGGACACGGGTCCAACAAACACATGGTGGAGCTCAGCTTCCCCATGATCTTATCCACTTCTTCAGGAGTCACAGGATCGAACTCCTCCCAGATAACATCGACAAGGCTGCCCATATCCTCATTGTCAGACTCTGCCCAGTCGGAGTCCAGACCGGTCCGGATCCGAGCGATTTTGTCCGACAGAAATCGACTAAACTCCTCGGCTCGACCCTACAAGGGTTCCTCCCTCACCTCCTGATTAAGGAGAGAGCGAGTTACTCTAAACAGGGTGGCCGGGCGATTATCTGCGGACGCGATGAGGGTGGCAAAGTGTTTAGACCTTGCCACCCTCATCACCGCGAGATAAGTTCTCGTGAACGACCTTAGTCGTAACCGGTCGGATTCAGATCGGCTGGATCTCCAACAGCTCTCTAGGCCCCGTCTCCGACGCTTCATCTCCCGGAGCTCCATGGAGAACCATGGAGCCCATTGGGATCTGCGCCAGGTCAAGGGCCGCATGGGTACAACTTGGTCGAGTGCCTCTGTGGCCGCCTTTTCCCAGGCATCCACTAGGGCATCGACCGAGCTGTGCGCAAAGGAGGGAGGTGGGGGCCCAAGCGCTGCCTGGAACTGCTCAGGGTCCATCAGGCGCCTAGGACGGAACCATCTCATTGGCTCAGCAACCCCACGACGGGGAGTGGCAAAACGGAAGACCAACCGCAGGAGATGATGATCGGTCCATGACAGGGGTGTAATAATTGGGGAAACCCCCCCCCCAAGATCATCTAACCACCGTCCGGATAGAAAAACCAAATTGAGCGTATGACACCCCCCCCATGAGTTGGGCCCTGAATAACCTGCATCAGGTCCATGGCCATCATGGAAGCCATGAACTCCCGAGCTAACTCAGATGATCCTCCCAGGGATGGTAGGTTGAAGTCACCCAAAACTATAAGTTTGGGGAACTCAACCACCAAACCTGAAAGGATATCGAGAAGCTCAAGCAGGGCTGCTGCTACGTGACTAGGTGAAAAGTACACCAGCAGCAAGCCCAACTGAGCTCTAGGGCCACATCTCAGGAGGAGGTACTCACACCCGACTATCTGGACTATGGTGGCCTCCCGCAGACATAAGGTCTCCCTCACAACTACTGCCACTCCACCGCCCCTACCCTGAGCCCGAGGCTGGTGCAGCACCCGGAAGCCTGATGGGCAAAGATCAACTAGGGGGACCCCACCCTCTGGGCCCAACCAGGTCTCCGTAATGCAAGCCAGGTGCTCATGCTCCTCAATCAGCTCACGAATGAGAGGAGCCTTATTCATTACGGACCTGGCATTAAAATACACGAGCCTGAGCTCAGGTGGCTGCTCATCCTTGCTCCCGGTACCACGGGCCGAAATCAGAGGGTCAGAGCACATCACCGCTTGGAGACAGCGGGGACGCACTCCCATATATTGATATGGCCTTCTGTTCATACACCTGCGGCCATTCCCTACCGCCATGGGAATAGGCAATCCCACACCCGCTCCGGGGCCCCGTAGGCCCCCAGCCCAACCCCCACCACGGTGCGATCAATCCCCGACCTGGTCTGAGAAACGGTTGGTGGAACCCCCCCCCAGTTTCCAACCGAACCTGTAAACCCACCCCCCTCCCTAACCCCACAAAATATTTCGCTAAAAAACACGCCAGGGGCCTCTTATTAAATTTGCGAAGGAGGCTCCTGTCCCTGCCCAGCCATCTCTCGGGGTCCCAATAATTGGGCCCGTCATCAAGAGGAATGATGGAAAGGAAGGCGGGTCGCGCCCAGGAGAGGGGGGCACCCCTGAGCGCAAATAAGTCTGTGCTGGAGTAAGATAAATAAACCATTTGTCCGGGTAAGTCCAGTCAGGCAGTCCATCAGTCTAGAGATGAAAAACTGGAAGGTCAAGAGTGTCCAATCCACCAGCTCCCTGCCACTGAGCTGGGTACCATTCAGGTGACTTCCAAAATAGAACAGGCACCTCCCTCTCACGAAGGGCCCGAATCTATCATGGGATGGACAAAATACCAAACCAGTAGGGCATACCTCCCTAGATCTCTCACCTCTAGGGAGGCAGCAGATGGTATTAGTTGGTATCGATGAAAATACAAACAAGCCACCCTCTCACAGAAGCTCGTCCAAGACCTTCTTAATACAATAGGGACCATAGGGAGAGAAGGAAAAGAGCAGCAGTTATCAGGCATAACCTGAAGGTAACCATGGTTAGGTTGGAGAGCACGGTTCATTTCAAGGCGGGAAGAGCAAAGCGAGGAGAGCAGGAGACGCCGGACGGCAGATAGATGGACCCCAATGCAGGCAGCTGAAGACCGGATGGCAAAAAGCATGTTGTTTAGTCAGCCACACACAGCGCCAAAAGTCAGATGGTCCCATGCCATTATCCCTTCCATCTCAATAAATCCTGAGTTGTTAATTAGGTGTTGCGGGATATTGTGCTTTTGTGTGTTCTGAATGTCTGTTTGGGACTGCAGCACAATTTTGGAGTTTTTCTGAACTCGCATCTCCTGTTTGTAGAAGTGGTTGCTATGACTAGGAAGTCCTTTGCATAGTTGTGTATCAGTTGAGTTGAGTTGAGTTGAGTTGTGTATAGTTGAGATTGGCTCAGCCAATCTCAATATATACATGGTTGTACTTTGACAATAAAGGTTCGTTCATTCATTCATTCATTCAGTTGTGCCCATTTCCAGACCAGAAGGACTTCTAGGCAGCCAGTCATACTTTGGTCAACTTATATGTGACTATGGTAATCTTGTCTATTTGGGTCTACCTTTGAAGGTAATTTTGAATCTGCAGCTGATCCAGATGTTAGAGGTATGCTGCTATGTTAGAGGATGTTAGAGGTATGCCGCTATGTGTCCATGTAACACCTCTGTTGTATTGAGTTGCACTGATTCCCAGTAGGCTTCTTTCAGATGCTGCTTATTAGCTACAAAGCCTCCAGGGCATAAGGCCTGGCTGTCCAGCTACAATTCAAAGTGCAGTTAGTCACCTCTAAAGATGATGATGATGATAATAATAATAATAATAATAATAATAATAATAATAATAATAATAATAATAATAATAATAATAATAATAAAATAGGAAGGGGACCTTGTAGGACATCTAGTCCAACCCCCTGCTCAGGCAGGAAACACTATACTATTTCAGACAAATGGTTGTCCAGTCTCTTCTTAAAAACGTCCAGTGTTGGAGCATTCACCACTTCTGGAGGCAGGTTGTTCCACTGATTAATTGTTCTAACTGTCAGGAAATTTCTCCTTAGTTCTAGTTTCTATCCATTGCTTCTTATCCTGCCTTCAGGTGCTTTGGAGAATAGCTTGACTCCCTCTTCTTTGTGGCAGCCCCTGAGATATTGGAACACTGCTATCATGTCACCCCTCATCCTTCTCTTCATTAGACTACTAGACATACCCAATTCCAACAACCGTTCCTTATATGTTTTAGCCTCCCATCCCCTGATCACCTTTGTTGCTCTTCTTTGTACTCTTTCTAAAGTCTCAACATCTTTTTTACATCGTGGTGATCTTCATGGCATTGGGCCAGAGAGATTGTCCATCTCTTATAGTGTTTGTTAAGTCCAAAAGAATGAACAAGCATTGGCTCCTTTGTCCAAACAGTGTCATATGACAGTACCCCGGACGTGGACCACCTTCTTTTGTTACCTGTGCTCTGCAACAGCTTTTCCTCTTATTGGCCCTGTCTTGTTTAAAAACAGGCCCTTGAACCTCCTCTTCCTCAGACCCAAGATAGACTGAGTGGTAGATATTTTTGTGCAAATGTAAGGGAAGGTGTTTTGTTTAGTTTTGCAAGATGTCCATCATTTCTTTGCATGTTGTATAATCTGTAGATCAGGAATATGCAACCTTGACAACTTTAAAACTTGTGGACATCAACTCCCAAAATTCCCCAGCCACCATGGTTGTCTGGGGAAGTCTGGGAACTGAAGTCCACAAGTCTTAAAGTTGCCAAGATTGGACACCCCTGCTGTAGACTGCCCAGTGTGGTGATGATGTCAGCCAGGTTTTTGAATTTGATAGAGAAATATCTTCATATGTTCACTGGATGATGAAGCAGGCAATTAAAGAGGGCAATACTGAGTGGCTTCTACCAGATTATATTCCAGTTGGATGAGGGAACTGGATAGAGAGATTTTGGGAGATGTAGGCCCAAGAAGTGCTTGCCTGCTCAACTGGGTTATAGCAATTTTTCCTTTAAAAAAATATTTTTCATAAGATTGATTTGGTGTGTTCAGGGGCTTATTCTTTTTGCATAGCCATTCTGGACAATCCTCTCTATGTTTCCATTATTATAGACACAACGCTGGCCACTCGCTGGGAGTTTATTTTATTTATTTATTTATTTATTTATTCATTCATTTATTTATTTATTTATTTTAATTCCATTTATATCCCGCCCTTCTCCGAAGACTCAGGGCGGCTTACAAGCTTAGCAGTAGCCTTCATTCTATGTATATGCCTGCTTATTAGGGCTTTCACACACACCCCAGCGGCATTATTACAAAGTCAGCTTAATTGCCCCCAACAATCTGGGTCCTCATTTTACCTACCTCGGAAGGCTGGAAGGCTGAGTCAACCTTGAGCCTGGTGGGATGCGAACCTGCACTAATTGCAGGCAGCTGGTGTTACTTAAGGAGGCATTAGCCCACTGCTCCACCAAGGCTCAAGTTGAGGTCCACGCAGCTTAACGTTGCTAAGGTTGAAAAACTCTGTTCTAGAGAAAGTGCCATTTGCAGTGGAAAGGATCTTAGTGATAAATGTCTCCGAGCGGGGGGAAAGGCTAACGTTTCCTCCAAAACTTGAGAATTTATTAGAAGAAATATATTTGTGAGTGAAAATGAGCACAAATATTTGATTTGCTTGAAATTTATACCATACTGCTAGGCTTCAGAATAGCAAGGTAAAAAGTTCAAGATGGCTACAAATCTATTTAAACCTGTTTTTTTTAAAAAAAATAAAAAATAAAAAATAGTTTAATCTCTCTGGCATACATTTCTCAGAGATGAGGAGGAAAATTAAATATTCTTTATTTTTATTTTCTCATTGGTCTTTTTGACAGCATTGATGGACTCAAGAGCCAGAAAAGGCCATATATACTTTCTGCTTCTTGTTTCCCCTTAACTTGGGGAAAATGGCATCTCTAATAGAGACTGTTCCTCACTGGGAATAATTTTATTTCAATCAAAATGAATTTACTTTTTGTTTCTGAATATAAACTGACCTTGATGAAAAACATATAAACTGAGAGCAAAATTTGATGGCAAAGAGAAACCTCTTTTGCCAGATACCCATTGGTGTTACCTTGTTCCATACATACTTCAAAAATAATTCATTTCTTTTAAAGACATGCTTGTTTAATAAATGATATCATTTCTTTAAGCAGGAGCATCTTTTTTCAGAGTCAGGTGGAAGCTTAAGGAATGGCATCATGTTTCAGGGAAAAGCAGAGAAGTTCACCTGAGGTTCAAAGCACTTCTTACGGGTCATTTTCAGAGCAAACACAATCCTTCTGCTACCCTTCCTAAAATCACAATGTTTGAAAATACAGTGGGGATGATCCAAGAAACACTTTCATGGGCCACTGATTCTCAGCGACGGAGGCTTAAGCTGAAGCCTTATCCTCTTTCCAATAGACTAATTTAATTTAATTTAATTTAGGCAAGTATCGATTCTCCTCCCTAAACAAATGGAATCACCAAATGCTTACCTTGCATTCTTTCCCCTAACTTCTCATCATCTGCCTTCTGGTTTTGAAGGATTGGAAATTTAGGATTAGGACAATGTTGAGTAAGCTTAACGAACATGGGTTACCCTAAGGTATGGCAGCGGGGGGGGGGGAGCGGGATGGAGGAGAAGGACTCTGAATCTGTACTCACCTAGTAAATATTTCTGATCTTGGCTTGGAAAAGTTAACCCCTGATCTTGCCTGCCTCCTGCCTTTCTATCTTGTTTGTCATGCAAGGGCTTTCGGGAAAAAGCTCCCAAAGGCTATTCCCATGCCTGCCATTAGTTTTCTTGTGTTGAATTATTCCCGGCAGTAACCAGACATTTTCTATCACAGATTTTTTTTATTTAAAAAGTTTTACAATACATTTTGACTTTAATCCCCCCCTCCCCCACCCCTATCTATCCCTCCCTATCCCTCTGCCCCATTCCCTCCTCCCCCCCCGACTTCCCAGAGCTAAATACAGGGTATAAAATCGAAAAACAAACGTAAGCACCCCTATGTTATCAACAATAAACTATTAATTCTATCTCCCTCTAGCTCATATAAAATGAATACAAACAATATTAATATTACAAATAAAGTAAAAAAGAAAAAGAGGAAAACAGAAAAAGAGCTTTACTCAGAATAGATTTTCTTAATCCCAGTCCTTATTCATATTAATTTCAAAAAAAAAAGAAAAGAAAAAAAACTTTCACCTACTATTTGCATTCTCCCACCTTTCTCTAATTTCTAAACAAATTCTCAGTTACGCGCCAAAAGCGCCTATCTCTGTTAACCTTAATAATCTCCAACCAAACTAAACTATGATCAAAAATAGTTCTTGCATGTATCACGCCAAATGTCTCGCAGTTCCAAATCATCCTTGAGTTCAAATAAAAAGAGTAAAAAAAGGTTTAGGCAGTCTCTAAGACAACTTGTTAATTAGGAGCTTGCGTACCCATTCTCAGTTCAACACATACTTTTAGTCCATAACCCTAATATACTTTTCTAGCAAGCAAATAACATCAATCTTAAATTGTGTTAAATATTAAAAAAACTTTCTTTCTCCTCTATGATAAATTTAATCCATTGACATTCTAATTTAAAAATTTAATCAGCAATCTTGACGCCCCAAAGCTTTTGGAGCACGTCTGTCATGACCCCCAAAACTTCTTTAGACCGCGCCCCTCCCACATCTTCACTGTAAGTACGCTTTGGAGATTCCATAACTTTCTGCTGGTCTTGCTCTTGCTCTCGTCTCGCTCTTCTTAGGGCGGCACGCGTCATCTTCTGGCCTCCTGCAACAACCGATGAGACTGTGACTTGATCCCCTCCAACACCATTGTCCTCTGTCTGTCTATCTGCAACATCTTGAAGCTTTCCCTCGCCGTATCCCTTTACAGCTTCCAAAAATGATAGGGGGGTTGCTTTTAACACATTGCTATAAAAATCACGTGCCTGAGCCACAGTAACCAGACGATGTCTTTTACCTTCGTGCGTCACCACCAGTCCAACTGGAATCTCCCATCTAAACTTAATATCACATTTCTTAAGTTCCTGTACTAGAAATGCAAAATCTTTCCTTCTCCTTAGGATCTTCGGAGGAATCTGTTTTAAAACCAAGACTTCTTGCTCAGCCACTACCAATTTAGTATCATAAGCAGCTTGAATGACTTCATCTCTAATTACTCTCTTTGTAAAATAGACCACCACATCTCTGGGTAACTTCCTCTGTCTTGCAATCCATGAATTTACACGAAAAATTTTGTCCATATTTCCCTCAATTTCAGATGCTGGCTGGCCCAGTACCCCTTCCAGAGCCTCAGAAATCAGCTGCTTTAAATCTTCTTTACAATTCTCCTTTAAACCCCTGATTCTAATAGCATACTGCATCTGATGATACTGAACAAGGCTCAATTCTCCGTCCATTTTATCCCTTATATTTTCATTTTCTAATACCTTTGCTTCTAATATAGAGTTCTTTTGACTGAGATCCTCCACTTTTACATCCAGCTGTTGCACACATTCAGCTACGGATTCAATCATAGACAACATGTCCACCCTCATTGCTCTAAACTTCTCTTCCATCTTCTTCTCCAATTTCTCCATTTTCTCCTCCATTTTCTCCTCCAGCTTTTTCAACTTTTCATCCATCATGTCAGACATCAATTGTGAATGCTTTCCAAGAGCATCTTGTTAATCCTTAAGCGTCAATACCGGAGGAGATGCAGGAGGAAGCAAAGCTTGCAATGAGGTCTGTTGCACCAGGGAAGACCCCGCATTCCGAAGAGCTTTAGAAGTTTTAGCCGCCATCTTCCCCCACTTTCACTTATTGCGCACTTTCACTTTAAAGCTATAAAATCCATTGAGCTAGAGAGTAAAGATAAGAGTCCACATCACCTTGACCTCCTGTACCGCTCTGCCTGCATCTTGATAATCAAAAGTATTTCCTTTTGGCAGGGGTGGTTGCTAACGCCTGGCTCTGCTCCAAAAATCCCGGAGCAGGGGCGCTGCGCAGCTCAGAGCAACCCAGGCTTCAGGGGGGCTCATCCTTCAGCCACCCAAACTCTCAGCTCAGGCAGCCCCGGAGAGCTCAACCCCTACCTGGGGCCTCACCCCCTCCTCTTCTCCCGAGGAGGGGGCTTCAAATCCATCTAAACAGCTGATCGGCGCTGTTTACGATGGAAAAACACAGCTGCGGAGCGGGCAGCCCGAAAACGGCTGTCTTCGGCGTTGCGTCGCCACCGGAAGTCCTCTATCACAGATATTTAGCCCATGTTTTTCTGACATTCTTTCAGAGTCTGATCGATCAATCAGAATAAAGTTGGAAGGGACCTTGGAGGTCTTCTAGTCAATCCCCTGCTGAAGCAGGAGACCCAATACCTTTTCAGACATGTGACTGTCCAGTCTCTTATTAAAAACCTCCAGTGATGAAGGACCCATAACTTCTGAAAGAAAGCTGTTCCATTGCTTAATTGTCCTCCCTGTTAGGAAGTTTCTCCTTAGTTCCAGGTTGCTTCTCTCCTTGATTAGTTTCCATCCATTTTTCTTGTCCTGCCTACAGGTGGTGCTTTGGTAAATAAATTGACCCCTTCCTCTTTGTGGCAGCCTCTCAAATACTGGAATACTGCTATCATGTCACCCCTAGTCCTTTTTTTTGTCTAGACCAGTGGTCTTCAAACATGGCCCATTTATGACTTGTGGACTTCAACTCCCAGAATTCCTCAGCCAGGCATGCCTGGCTGAGGAATTCTGGGAGTTGAAGTCCACAAATCATAAAAAGGCCAAGTTTGAAGACCCCTGGTCTAGACTAGCCAAACCCAAATCCTGCAACCGTTCTTCAAATTTCATCTGCTGCCACAATAGTGACAAAAAGTGGTTTGTTGAAGGATATGTCTGTGATCAGTCTTGCCAATAGATTAACCAAAAGGAAATGGATGGATGGATGGATGGATGGATGGATGGATGGATGGATGGATAGACAGACAATATTTGAGTCAGTGACCAGATCAAAAGGGATAGGATCAGTCAAACATGTCCATGGACATTGACTGTGGTTAGATCAGTAGCTGATAATCTCTCTTGCTTCAATAATCCCAGCCTTCCAAGAAAATTTTGAGAGTTGATCCCTTACTGCAGGAGGGCTCCAATCTTGGCAACTGTAAGACTTGTGGATTTCAACTCCCAGAATTCCCCAGCCAGTGAAACTGGCTGCGGAATTCTGGGAGTTGAAGTCCACAAGTCTAAAGTTGCCAAAGTTGGAAAACCCCTGCCTTAGCAAGCCTCCTTGCTAAGCTTCATTCACTATATAACTTACAGCCATAGACAGTCCATCAAGAAATATCGCCTAGTTTAGTAGCTCTTGCAATTTGGGCTATAAAGTATTCTGAACGTAGTTATTTTAATATTGAATGGGGCAGGGAGTGTAATATTGCTTCAGTTAATCCAAAACTGCAGTTTAATTCCTCTAATGATACAGCCTATATCAATGGTGGCGAACCTTTTAGAGACCTAGTGCCCAAAACCTGCACTGCCCCCTGGCCTGCCCACCTGCTCTGCTACCTGTCTCTGCTCCACCCCCTGCTCCACCCCACCCACTCGCAGGGCTACCCACCGCCTCCATGGCCCGCTGATCACCCAGACGGCCCTGTAGCACCATGGCAGCCACGCCTTCCACCCGCACCCAGCAGAATTATTTATTTATTTATTTGTTTGTTTCGATTTATATACCGCCCTTTTCCCGAGGGACTCAGGGCAGTTTACAGGGCAAATTAAAACAATGCAATGTACAAATTAAAATAAAATAAAATTAATAGCCCCAAAAGAGTTTAAAATTTAAAATTTAAAATCTTAAAACCCCTCAGTCCAGGCCGGCTAACTCAAATAGCCAGGTTTTTTAGGTCCCGGCGAAACAAGCGAAGGTCGGGGGCGATCCGGAGTTCCACAGGCAGTTGGTTCCATAGGGCAGGTGCGCCCACCGAGAACGCTCTCCCCCTGGAGATCGCCCGCCGGCACTCCCTGACCGGCGGGACCCTCAGGAGGCCCTCCCTGTGGGAGCGCACAGGACGATGGGAAGTTGATGCTGGCAGCAGGTGCTTCCTAAGATAATCTGGACCCATGCCATTTAGGGCTTTATAGGTCATCACCAGCACCTTGAATTTGCGCACTTCAGAGCGCGAAGGTGGAGTCATGTCCCTGCTACCTGGCTGCCATGTTCTTGGCTGCGCTGCTCCGCACAGGCCACGCCCGGGGTCGACTCTCCGGGGGGGCTTCTGGTGAGGAGGGGGCCATGGGGGGAGGCGGGCCTGGGGCAATGGTGCGTGTGCCCACAGAGAGGGCTCTGCCGCCTCTGGCACGCGTGCCATAGGTTCGCCACCACAGGCCTATATTGTCTCAAAATCATTGTTAAATTTGTGCAGCCACAAGTTGTTACATCTATTAACGTACGTGGGTGTGATTGCTGGCATTCCTCTGGAAGATTTGCATGCTCAATTGTTAGACAACTCTATGGAGGAGTAAACTGCTAAGCTTGTAAGCCGCCCTGAGTCTTCGGAGAAGGGCGGGATATAAATGGAATTAAAAAAATAAAATTAAAAAATAAAAATTAAAAGGAGCGGAGGAGGGGGAAGATAGATGGAATCCCCCAAAACTGATACAGAGTCCCTTAGCTTTGCATTTATAGATTGTTAATGGCTGTTTATAAAACTAGGTGTCAACCGGAACCTGGGCTGTTATTTCTACAACCACATTCTGCGACTCTCTTTTTAGAATGCACTAGATTGGCTTTCTGTGGACTTGGGGGCGGGGTTTGATTCCGGCCATAATCCAGGGGCTTTGAGAGATATATCCAACTCTGGACTTTGAATCACCTACATCACACCTTGAAATGATGTATGGTAAGATTCATCCTAACAGTGTATAATTTGTCACGCTGTGAGCTGTGTGTTGTCTACCTTAAGTGCCTTAGTTCTCTGTGTGGAAAGCAAGATGAGGTTGCACTCCAGATGAAGTTTGCAATCCAGATGAAATCTGGCTAGAAATTGGGAATGGTGACAAAAAGTGTCATGTCAAAATAGTTTTTTATTGACTCAATCATATGTAAATAGCACGGTAGTTCGGCAGAGGAGAAAGTCCTTTAATTTCGTTAAATACTGTCAATGGTCTCTAGGAAAGTCTTCTTGCCCAAAGACTATTGGTCTTTGATGACAGTTAAATTAGCACTGCCCACACCAGGGAAGGAATCAGAATATACTCTACTAATACTTGTCCAAATGCACATGAGATGTTAACATTGTGAGGAATTAAGCAGAGAAACAGAATCAGATATATTTACTTTTATTCTGTTGTATGATGATCCCAAAGATGCTTTTTCAGGAGGCAACTAGACTTCCTTGTTTTTCTATGAAGACGTCTTGCCTCTCATCCAAGAAGCTTCTTCAGCTCTGACTGGATGGTGGGGAATGGAAAGATTATACTCCTGCAGACAGCTGTTCATTTGCATTCTTTTAGTAAATTGTTAGCGCTACCAGGAGACTTATCTGTGTCTCCGGGGTCACCTGAGTAATGCAAGTGGGTGTGGAGCCTTCTTGGAATTGTTGCAAGGACTGTGTTGAGAGACTGGAGATAGATGATGTCGGATCCCTCCCCCTCTGTTGAGAGTGGGCTGTTCAATTTTGACATACAGTACTGTAGATGGCCTCTTTGAACCTTCTTTCAAACCAGCGGTCCTCTCTGTCCAAAATGTGGACTTTGCTGTCTTCAAAAGAGTGGCCTTTTGTCTTTTCAATGCAGATGGACTGCTGACTCTTGTCCTGATGGGTTTGTTCTCCAATGTTGTGTCATATGTTTATGAAGTCTGTGTCAAAATTGAGCAGCCCTCTCTCAACAGAGGGGGAGGGATCCGACATCATCTATCTCCAGTCTACAACACAGTCCTTTCAACAGTTCCCAGAAGGCTCCACACCCACTTGCACTACTCAGGTGACCCTGGAGACACAGATAAGCCTCCAGGTAGCTTCAATGACTCGCTAAAAGAATGCAAACGAACAGCTGTCTGCAGGAGTACAAATCTTTCCATTCCCCACAATCCAGTCAGAACTGAAGAAGCTTCTTGGATGAGAAGCAAAACGTCTTCAAAGAAAAACAAGAAAGTCCCGTTGCCTCGTGACAAAGCATCTTTGGGATAACTATAACCTGGATGACTGAGAATCTCCACAGATACTCCTATGATGAAACTTAAAAAGGCTGGTTTTGAGTCAACAGGCTTATCCATCATAGAGACTATGGAAAGATTATCAAGAATTTTTCAGTTCCTGGATAGACACGTGTTGCAGAACATGTAACTGAAGAACCTGTTACATTTCACCTTCTAGTGAATGTCCAATAAATGTAAGTCAAATTGTCCTATACAAAGAAATGTCTAAATATTGCCTATTGCCTTGGATTATGGGCTATGAGGAAATAATGCTTTGAAAGACAAGTGGCCCAGCTGCAGAGATGCTTCTGTATTCCTGGACTTGATTCACTTTTGTGTGCTTCACAGACTGATTGAGCAATATTTACATGACGCTGATGAAGAGTTTTGAAAAGCAAATTGAAGGAAATGCTGTCAAATGATCGCTTCGAGGCAGAGCTGTTTACCATTCCCACCAAAAAATTAAAGTAGTAGGGGAAAATTGTCATCCGAGGGACAGTCTGCTAGTCAAAGCTGGGTACTTGCCACTTGATTTGTGTCTGTAACAGGAGGAGGAGCCGCAGATGCATGCTCAATCCTGCGGGGGAACATATGAATGCGTTTAAATCATTTACAACTTTTTATGGGCTCCGTGGTGAAGCATGTTTCTTTTCTGCCTTCAAAATTAGATTTCCAGCAGATGGTGAAGCAGCGTTACCCCCAGTTTAGGAAGCTTTTCTTGTGGTGGACAGCACCAGCAAAAGAAACTGAGCTTTTTTTGAAGGTGCTGCATTTGTCACCTCATTTTAATAAAGAAAATATATTTAACGAGAATTTGACTAGGTTTGCAGCATAGGAAATATAATTAACCTGCAAGCAACTCAATATGTCATCATTACATATTGATATACATATTGACATACATCATTACACACACATGTATATGTGATAGAGAAATGGCCAAGGAGATAGGCAACAAAAGTCTTGGTCCTTCCCATCTCTACATGGCAACGAATACTTGCTCTGTTTCTCACAAATTACCTGTTTTGCTTCCATCTCTTTTCTCATGAAGCACTTTAGCTGAGCCAGTCCAAGAGTTTTTGGCTGCCTGAAATTAAAATGATGTCCCAGCTTCACTCTTATGTATAGCTCCCAAACAGCCCTGTTAATTCTACACATAGATGGCAACATAGTGACAAGAATGTGTTAATTAATTAACTAAAACATCAGTACTTGGTGCCTTTTCATGCTACCCAAGATTAGCTGGCTGAATGTCTCCTGATAATTACTGATAGGCCTGTTCTTGAAATTCCAGTGGTTCTTTGTTATTGGGTGAATGGGAATTCTAGGAGTTGAAGTCCACACATCTTAAAGTTGCTGAGGTTGAGGAACACTGCAATAGAGGATGCTACCCTGTCTTCTGGATTGAGATAACGGTCAACTTTCAATTGCTGGATGTGGAATGGAAACAGGAGATGTGAATCATGTCTTCAAATTGAGAACAACTTATATTGGGCCAACGTTGTGTACGTATTAACAAAGGAGAATGAACTTTTTTTCATATGTGAAAAATCTATTTGTACAATTGCATACATGGTGCTCCCATTTTTCCCTACATCACCAATTCTGTGAGTTATGTTGAACTGAGAGGATGTGGCTGACTTGGATTAACTCAGTAAATTTCCATGACTGAGAGTGGAATTGAATATGGTCTTAATCCAGCCCCTAAAAACATAGCGCCTTACCTCTCATGCTGTCAGTGAGTTTACCTCTTTATAAACATTGCTTTGAAAGAGGAAACAATTAGTGCAAAATTAGTCAGTGATCCACTACATTTCTTGCTGTTCATTTAAACTCTAATACATTTTATTTTCGACATGCTTTTTTTCTAATTTGGATTCAGGGATACAGAGCTGAACTTTTGTAAAACAGCAGATAGCAATGACAGGGGAAAATATTATCAACTGTGAACTTGAGAATGTGCTGAGCTCAAAAATGTGCTGTTTTCAAGGAAACAGAAGCCTAAATATTCTGCAAATTTACATATATATATGTAAATTACTAACAAAGAATTAACAAAGAATTACATAAATATATGAGCTGTCCGGTGTTACTACTGCCTGTTCGATGGCCTTCAAGATAGGCTGAAACAGGAAATAAAGATTTGCCCCATGTTTGGGGCCTAGCAAGGTAATCTAAATAGTTAACAAGTATTTGATATATATATATATATATGTGTGTGTGTGTGTATGTGTGTGTGTGTATATATATATATATATATATATATATATATATATATATATATATATATATATATATATATATATATATATATATATATATATATATATATATATATATATATATCTCCGAGAGTCTTTTTGTACCTGAGACCCTGCTTTGTCAGCTGTGGTTCTTGAAGTCAGCCTTCAGAGGGCGCTTGTGATGGTGCCTTGTGTGCCTTTTCTGTTCCTTTTACAATCATGCTGACACTTTTGTGTTACAGAGAGCTAATATTGCAACACGGAGGACAATCCTATTGAGCGTCTGCTATATTTAAACTAATGGCTATTACCCAAGGCTGAATTAATTAAATAATGCCAAAAAATGCAGCAGCTGTTAATTTTCAACCACGTTCCCTTTTAGAAAATGGGTGAATTCAATTTTATAAGGCGAACCGGATGCAGCATAGAAATGTCAAACTATTGAGGTAGAACACCCGTTTTGAGATTCATTCATTCATTCATTCATTCATTCATTCATTCATTCATTCATTCAATAAATCTATTTATGTGGCTGCCCAGTCATAGAGCAATTACAGCAACTTGAGAACAAAACTTGGCTGTGAGGAAAGGTTGCAAAGAAGGAACCAAGATTGACCATGAAGAGTCTGGACTTTGAAAAGTAGACTTATAGTCTTCCATAGTGTTAATGGACTCTGTCATTTCAATATGATTATAATATCTTTTTAAATACATTTTTATTTCAATTTTGGCTTTCCTCGAACCTCCATTCCCCAATGCACCTTAAACCTCCTCCTGAGTTCCTTGTCAAAGGGAGGTCACAAAGTAGAAAATCCATTTTTGTCTTCTCTTGATTCGTAGTGTCTTACTCTGATCTTCACGATTTGACTGCTGATTGACTATGAAGTCCGAGAAATGTTTCTTCATCACTGATCACACATAATGATGACCTTAAGGCTGTGATCGAGAGATTTGGATGTGGTTTAGTCAAATCACTTTGATCATTTGGAAAGCCTTTTGCCGATACAGAAAAGAAACTCAGAAATTATTACTATGATAAGAAAGACATAGCAAAGCCTTAGGGCTCCGCAAGCCTTTGCAGCCACTAGCAACAAGTAGTTATTTTTTGTTCCCTTTCCTGCAAACTGATAAAGAATGAGAGACAGAGAAGCAATTCAATAAAAGAGCAATTGGGAGACTACTTCAAACTTTAGCAGCATCTTCTGAAGACAGGTAGTTCTCCCTTAAGTGAGCACCGATTCAGCAGGCATTCAAAGTGATGAGAAGGTTGAACAAGGAGGCTGAAGGCCGGTCCTCAAATTGTGGCTGTTGCAGCGGGCTCATAATTATTTGATTATGATTTGGACACTTGGCAACCAGGATGCAGTTTCAACAGTCATCGTGCCCTGTACTCACATGATTGCCTTTTGTGAGTTTCACTTCTGGCTTCCACAAGTAGCAAAGTCAATGGGGAAGCAGCAGGAAGTTGAAAGTTATGATCATGTGTCATCCCATTTAACAACTACAATTAGAGTTGCTGGAATTGCCATTGTAAGTTGGAGCAGTCACAGGACTTTTTGCTACATGACCTTGTGGCTTAACCGTATAAAGGCTGAATGGTAGAGGATTATACAAGGCTTAAGTGTAAAGTAAAAGGATATTAAGCCTTGAGTAATAGTGATCGGAGCATCCCGATACTCCCATATTACACCCCTCCTGCGTGAGCTGCATTGGTTACCGGTTGTCCTCTGGGTGAGATTTAAGGTGCTGGTACTTAACTTTAAAGCCCTACATGGCTTAGGCCCGGGATATTTGCAGGACCATCTGCTGCCAGGAATGATCTCCCATCGCCCAGTACGCTCACATAGAGAGGGCCTCCTCAGGGTGCCGTCGGCTAGACAATATCGGCTGGCGACCCCCAGGGGGAGGGCCTTCTCTGTGGGAGCACCAGCCCTGTGGAACCAACTCCCCCTTGAGCTCCGGATGGCCCCAGATCTCTGGTCCTTTCGCCGTGGCCTTAAAACACTTCTTTTCCATCAGGCTGACCTGGACTGACGACAGGGATTTTAAAATGTTTTTTAATTTTTAACTACAATTTTAATTTATTCTATTGGGGCTGTTAATTTAATTTTTTTTTAACTTTTGTATCGTTGTATTTTATTGTTGTTAGCCGCCCTGAGTCCTTCGGGAGATAGGGTGGCATATAAGTCCCAATAATTAATACATAAATAAATAAAATAACATTCCCAGTCCTTAAAGGATAAGAAAAGAATACTGCCTTATTACAGGAAAAGGTTGGCAGTTAAAACAAAAAACACAGAATAAAAATTTGTTATGCGTTGTCAATTTTCATTTATAACAATAACACTGCCATGTATCAAAATATTATTAGGCACCAGCTTACTTGTAGGTATTAGATTTAATACATGTCAACTACATGATTTGTAAAATAACCAATCTTAAGTATATAAAAGAAAGGAAAAGCATTCAGCTTCTTGATCTATGGTTTGTATTATAATTATATTTAACTGTCTCCCTATAACTATAATGAGATCTAACAAATAAACATATTGTTTTCAGTCCGGGAAGATATAAACATGCATGTTTTAGAAACCCTATAGGCTTCTTTGTTACTGAAGTGGAATGCCTAAATCTTTCCCCCAAATTTTATCTGGTCTCATTCAATTCTAGTTTCACACTTACAGAGCACAATCCCACTTCTGTCTTCAAATGTTGCATGTAATAGACCTAGAAATTAATTTCACATTGGGCAAAATAATCACTTTCAACCGTAACATTCCAATATTTTTGCATGCATGAGCCAATCGAACGAGTCCGATGGTAATTAATTTATTGAAGTGGACTTGGTGATAGAAAAGGCTACGGTCATCCCATGTTTGAGAAACTGGAATTAGGGCAGCGGAGAGACAGTCCTGGCTAGACTCAAATATTCCCACCAGAAAGAAAAACTAGGAATATTTGACGCTCCGGACTCTCCAAATTTTATGCCAGTTAAAGTGAGTAAGTATAAAACGATCTGGATTAATGTAGATAGAATGCATTTCAGTCATACTTCCCTGCAATTCTTAACATCTGGAACATAATTTGTTTAGAGTGTCATAAAGTGTGCTTTCAGTATGTACTCTCAATGCCAATAGAGCAGAAACTAAATTAAACACACCAAAATCTGATTGAATATTTGTCTTCTATTAGAATCAATAGGACCATGGAAAAAAGGTATTTATGACTCAGTTTCAAGGTTCTAATGGCACACACACACACACACACACACACACACACACACACCAATCATGTTCCACATTTGGGGTGCTCAGCCCCTTTTATGCCCATAACCACGATTTACAATGTTTTTTGCCAAAACCCAGGTTTTGCCTCCAGTTTTTGGCAAAAAAAAAAGCTCCATAGCAAACAATGGGTTCAGTTAAACAACTACAGATTCGCTTAATGACCAGGACGATTTACTTAACAACCAGTGCAAAAAGAGGTAATAAAATTGGGCCAGTCATGTGATGACTCCCTTTATGACAGTCATGTCTTACAACCAGGCTTAAGGTTGTAAGTTGAGGACTACCTGTATAGGAGTTTACACTCTCTCTCTCTCTCTCTCTCTCTCTCTCTCTCTCTCTCTCTCTCTCTCTCTCTCTCTCTCTCTCTCTCTATATATATATATATATATATATATATATAATATATATATATATATAATATATATATATATAATATATATATATATATATATATATATATATATATATATATATATATATATATATATATATATATATATATATATATATATATATATATATATAAAGGTGTAGGGGTGACGTTTCGACGGAATCCCATCCGTCATCATCAGGCTGGTGGCTTCTGTTTCCTTCTTCTGGGAGAAGCATGTGGCTGTTTGTTCCTCTTTTTTAAACTGCCAGAGGGGGTGTGTTCTGTGGGTGGAGGTGTGCTCTGATTGGGTGGGAGTTTAAGTGTGTTCTGATTGGGTGGGAGTGTGTTTTGAATGGTGGGTGTGTTCTGATTGGGTGGAGGTGTGTTTTGAGTGTATGGGCTGGTCTCAGCTGCCAGCCTTAGACCTGAGCTGGTGAGTTGTGCTGCTTTTGTTTGGCTTCGTGTTTGTGGTGGTGCCATGTTTTTATAGTGGGTGTCAGTTTGCTTATTGTGTGGTTTGGAGGGGTTTAAAGTGGCTGATGTTGCAGCTGTAGTTAGGTTTCTGTTTTGTGGTTGTGCCTCGTTATCATTGTCGGTTCGGTTTTGCTTTTTGAATGGTTGTGTGGTGGTGATGTCATGTGGTGTTATCATGAGTTTGGGTCTGGTATCATTCTTGGTGGTTGGGACTCGTCTGTCAATCAAGGCGGGTTTCCAAATGGTTGGTAGGCGAGAGGTATCATCTCGTTTGTTTATGCTGTGGGGGCGTTTTTCTATCTCAATGGCTTCTCTGATTATTCTGTTGTTAAAATGTTCAATTTTGGCGATAGTTTTGGTTTTTTCAAAATCAATTTCATGTCCCGTGAAATTGAGACCAGCCCATACACTCAAAACACACCTCCACCCAATCAGAACACACCCACCATTCAAAACACACTCCCACCCAATCAGAACACACTTAAACTCCCACCCAATCAGAGCACACCTCCACCCACAGAACACACCCCCTCTGGCAGTTTAAAAAAGAGGAACAAACAGCCACATGCTTCTCCCAGAAGAAGGAAACAGAAGCCACCAGCCTGATGATGACGGATGGGATTCCGTCGAAACGTCGCCCCTACACCTTTAGTTCTACGCGGGGAAAAACCCGAATAACCAAAGATCCACATACGAACACCCGCGAAAACCTCAGAAAACATATATATATATATATATATATATATATATATATATATATATATATGTATGTATGTATGTATGTATGTATGTATGTATGTATATGTATATGTATATGTATATGTATATGTATATATGTATATATACACACACACATACATACATACATACATACATACATGCATACATACATACATTTGAGTTAGGGCGACCTGTGGTAGAATGCAGACATTCTACAAGTTAATTACAACAGAGGGCTTTGTTGTTAAATTATTTGTAATTTAACTTTGCTGTTGATTAACCTGTTAACTATCTATTTTTCATATATACATGTCTGACAGGTCAAATTGGGTTGCAAATAGATATAGATAGAAGTTTATAAATGTTGGGCCTTTTTCTCAAGGGGGAAAGCAATTATTGTTGTAATGTACTTGTCAGTGTCCAGCGAGGGAGGGGGAATAATATATGCTTTTTGTCTTTTAAACTCACGTCTTTTAAAATGTTTTTGTTTAGTTTTGTTTTGTCCTGTTTAGGAATTTACAATCTGGAGCCAGTCCTGAAAACATCAGTGATGGGATTCAGCCAGTTCGCACCACTTCGGCAGAACCGCTAGCTAATGTTTCGTTGCCCAGGCCCAGAACGGACTTCCAGAAGCGGCATCCACACAGAGAACCGGTTGTTCACATATTTGAATCCCATCACTGGAAAACATAACTGTGCAACTGTGTAACCATGCGATCTGCACAGCTGTTAAGAAGAGACCCCCTTGGTAAATCAATGAAGTCAAATGAAAGGAAAGTTAGCCAGATCCAAGTTACTAGCTGAACTGTAGGCAGACCTCAAAGTGGTATGATGCTCTCATCTAATGTAACACAATTTCTTACGTACGAAAAACCTATTTGCATTACAGGCAGTCTTTGACTTATGACCACAACTAAGCCCAAAATTTCTGTTGCTAAATGAGACATTTGTTAAGTGAGTTTTGCCCCATTTTACAACTTTTCTTGCCACAGTGGTTAAACGAATTACAACAGTTGTTAAGTTAGTGACACGGTTGTTAAGTGAATCTGGCTTCCCCATTGATTTTGCTGGTCAGAAGGTCGCAAAAGGGGATCACGTGACCCCAGGATACTGCAACTGTCGTAAATGTGAGTCAGTTGCCCAGCGTCTGAATTCTGATCACATGACTAGGGGGATGCTGCAAGGGTTGCAAGAGTAAAAAACGGTCATAAGTCATTTTTTTAGTGCCGTAACTCTGAATGGTCACTAAATGAATTGTTGTAAGCTGAGGACTACCTATGTAGTGATTTGTACGAGTGGTTCTACTGGCAGAAGAATTGAAGTTTATTATTAATAATGAAAATGTGAACTGGCAACTTCAGAATGAAACACAAGAATGTAGCTGCATGTTATTTGTCGTCAACATTAGCATGCTACCTCCTTCCCAATACTGCACTGGTTTATCTGCTTCAAAGCAACTGCTGAAATGCACATACTAGACAGATACGTAGGGATTTGTGGGTAAAAAAAATAGAGAGGGGAGGAGGGTGAAGCTGAATTAGCCAGCTAGTTAATTTCAGACCTTATCCGTTTTTTCCCCCTTGGGTGTGTAATGAAGAGCTCTCTTGTTGCCGACAGCTGTTCTTGAGGGGATGTTTTATAGCATCACTTCCATAATTCAAGGTCTAATAAGCCTTATAAGTGAGAAGCTTCGACAGACTTATAGGGATGGAGACTACAACTAGCTCCAAAGCTCCAAGCAAATAAAAAGCATAGTGAACAGGGGAAACACATCTGCTCTGCCAACGTTTTAGTCTAGTAAAATGGAATCTTTGGGGTTGCTTCTGCGTCAGGATTTTGGATCCAGACTGAGAGGTGAAACCTGTAGAAAAATAAAATTATTTTTAATCCTTCAGTGGGCAACCTCTTATCTTTCAGACTTGGATAGGAAAAATAGCGGAAAGGTTTCTCTTGCAGGGTTTATATGCTCTTTTGAAGTCTGCTGTTTCTTTCTTAGAACATAGAATAATAGTGATATATATTAATGTCAAATGTTTAATGTTAACGTTATGTTACTGGTTATTGTTAAATAGTTGGTTACATGAGGTGTACCTCAATAAACCTGTAACCCGAGCCTGCTGTCTCCGCGTAATCCTTGCACTCACAAGCCACTCATTCTGGACAAATGGTTGCCCAATCTCTTCTTGAAAGCCTCCAGTGATGCAACACCCAAGTGAACAGTGGAGGTGTTAAAACCTGGAGGCATAGTTTCCAGCCATTTTGAATCTCAGCCTAGCTGTAAAAACCAAGGGAAAATCTGAGGTCAACAATAGGGGGGGGAAGGAATATTCTGGCTGGATCTAAATATATAAGACACTTTGAATCCTCTCTTGAGCCTGTAGAAAACATAAATGTAGCCAGCAGCTAGCAAACATTGCTAAGATCTCAGCTAGTGGTAATGTGAAACATTAGAGCTACCTTGTCCTCTTCCATAATAGCAATTGCACCAGCTATTTACCTCCAAAGAATTTCCTTTGGCATGCTTCTTCTTGTCTTAGCACTGAGCTGGTATTTGGGTCAGTCTGTGGCGTCTCTCTCATGAACTCTTTAATAACGTGCTACAAGAATAGAGCAGACAAGCAATCAGTGGAGAACTAAGCTGATTTTTCCTAATAGTTGCTACTGGAAAGAACCAACCTAGCCTTTTGCAGTGGAACAATCTAAGGCTGCAGGAGTTCCTGCAATCCATTAATCAAGAGATCTGATTAGGGGTATTTCTGCTGGGTCTAGTTCCAATGGAATCCTATTTACGTACAAAAGCTGGGATAGAATCCAACCCATTGTTCTTTTCCCCAGGGATTTTCTTTTTTAAAAAAAACTTGTTAATTTCTGAGAGGGTGAGCTGGGACATTTGTGCTTTTAATGTCAGCTAGGAACACATGGAGAGCTAGTTTGGGCTAATGTTTTAAGCAACAGATAGAGAGTGGAAGACTGTAAATGCTAGTCCTCCCTTAGGTGCATCAACTGTCTGATTCTGGGCCACATTTGTGAGAGCTGAGAGTACAACCTAGATCCATTCTTCTGTAGGTATCCTTCCTTCCTTCCTTCCTTCCTTCCTTCCTTCCTTCCTTCCTTCCTTCCTTCCTTCCTTCCTTCCATCCTTCCTTCCTTCCTTCCTTTCCTCATCAATGAAAAATATTACTGCCCCACACAGCAAATTGCAAGAACTCATTCAGGCAGGGAGCAGGAGTCAAAATTAACTCAAGGGCACCCACTGACATGTACACAAGGAACACATGACATAGACCAGGTCAACCTCTTTCATTTTTCTTCCTTCCTTCCTTTGTCACATTTGTATATCCACCTGTCTCCCATAGTGACTCTGGGCAGAGTACATATTAAAAACAACCAATGGAAATTAAAAAGATTAAAACAATATAAAAAAACAGAATGGAGGCAAACATACCAGGAGCATATTCAGTGGAGTGTCATCTAGCCATCTAGCAAGCCCTCTCCACAGAAATACATGGGTAATATGAGGATAAAGCTTAGAGTTGTTTTTCAGAATGGCAGAGGAAGGAAGGAAGGAAGGAAAAGGAAGGAAGGAAGGAAGGAAGGAAGGAAGGAAGGAAGGAAGGAAGGAAGGATAGGTGCAGAAGAATGGATCTAGGACAGACATGTCAAACACAAGGCCCGGGGGCCAGATCCGGCCCGCGAAGTGGTTTCATGCGGCCCGCAAAGCCATCCTGGAAACAGTGAGGGAACGGCCCCCACTGCCTTGGCCCTGGCCCAGAGACCCTCCTTCTGCCAGAGACCCTCAGATCTGTCCCACTCCTGCCCAGGCCCCCATAGGCACCCTTGAGGCGAATGATGTAGAGCTGGCCACACCCACCCAGTAGGCCATAAGCACTTTAGCCACGCCCACCCCATAGGCCATGCCCACCCCATAGGCCATGCCCACCCCATAGGCCACACCCACCCATCCCCCTGAGGGCAACCACAATGCTGATGCGGCCCTCAATGAAATTGAGTTTGACACCCCTGATCTAGGAAGTACTCTCAACTCTCAAAAATGTGATCTAAATAAGTTGAAGCTCCTGCATTTGACAGAAAATGACTAAAAGAAGAACAACTCAGAGGTCAATGGATGATCACATCAAGGTTGCCTTCCACTCTGAAGATGTTGAAAAGCTGGTATATACCGAGGCCTTGTAGCAGAATAAGTCCATATAAGTTTCAGTTATCTGTATGGCTTTTCTGAATGTGCATCATGTGTCTCTTTTATTCTGACTTTTTTTTATTATGTAAAGTGAAAGGCAAGGGAGAAAAAGAAAGATATGCCCAATTAAATGCAGAATTCCAAAGAATAGCTAGAAGAGATAAGAATGCCTTCTTAAATGAACAATGCAAAGAAATAGAAGAAAACAATAGAATAGGGAGGACCAGAGATCTTTTCAAGAAAATTGGAGAGATGAAAGGAACGTTTCATGCAAAAATGGGCATGATAAAGGACCAAAATGGCAGGGACCTAACAGAGGCAGAAGAGATTAAGAAGAGGTGGCAAAATTATACAGAAGAACTATACAAGAATGAGCTTAACATCCCTGATAATCACAATGAGGTGGTCACTGACCTCGAGCCAGACATCCTAGAATGTGAAGTGAAATGGGCCTTAGAAAAGTTGAGCAACAACAAAGCTAGTGGAGGTGACAGTATTCTAGCTGAGCTATTCAAAATCTTAAAAGACAATGCAGTAAAAGTGCTACACTCAATTTGCCAGCAAATTTGGAAAACTCAACAGTGGCCACAGGATTGGAAAAGATCAGTTTACATTCCAATTCCAAAGAAAGGCAGTACCAAAGAATGTTCAAACTATCGCACCATTGCACTCATTTCTCACGCTAGTAAAGTTATGCTTAAAATCCTACAAGCTAGACTCCAGCAATATGTGGATCGAGAACTACCAGAAGTACAGGCAGGATTTCGAAGAGGCAGAGGAACTAGAGATCAAATTGCTAACATACGCTGGATCATGGAGAAAGCTAGAGAGTTCCAGAAAAACATCTACTTCTGCTTCATTGACTATGCTAAAGCCTTTGATTGTGTGGATCATAACAAACTGTGGCAAGTCCTTAAAGAGATGGGCATACCAGACCATCTTATTTGTCTCTTGAGAAACCTATATGCGGGCCAAGAAGCAACAGTGAGAACTGGACACGGAACCACTGATTGGTTCAAAATTGGGAAAGGAGTCCGGCAAGGCTGTATAATGTCGCCTTGCCTATTTAACTTATATGCAGAGCACATCATGAGAAAGGCAGGGCTAGATGAATCAAAAGTTGGAATTAAGATTGCCGGAAGAAACATCAACAACCTAAGATATGCAGATGATACCACTCTAATGGCAGAAAGTGAAGAGGAACTAAAGAGCCTCTTGTTGCGAGTGAAGAAGGAGAGTGCAAAACTTGGGTTGAAACTAAACATTAAGAAAACCAAGATCATGGCATCTGGCCCTCTCAATTCCTGGCAAATAGATGGGGAAGAAATGGAGGTAGTGACAGATTTTATTTTCCTGGGCTCCAAGATCACTGCAGATGGGGACTGTAGCCAAGAAATTAAAAGACACTTGCTCCTTGGGAGGAAAGCCATGGCAAATCTAGACAGCACACTAAAAAGCAGAGACATCACCCTGTCAACAAAAGTGCCTATAGTCAAGGCTATGGTCTTCCCAGTTGCAATGTATGGCAGTGAAAGTTGGACCATAAGAAAGGCCGAGCGCCAAAGAATTGAGGCCTTTGAACTATGGTGCTGGAGAAGACTCCTGCGAGTCCCTTGGACTGCAAGGCGATCAAACCGGTCAGTCCTAGAGGAGATCAACCCTGACTGCTCTTTAGAAGGCCAGATCCTGAAGCTAAAACTCAAATACTTTAGCCACCTAATGAGAAGGAAAGACTCACTGGAGAAGAGCCTAATGCTGGGAAAGATTGAGGGCACTAGAAGAAGGGGACGACAGAGAATGAGGTGGTTGGATGGAGTCACTGAAGCAGTAGGCGTGAGCTTAAATGGACTCCAGCAGATGGTAGAGGACAGGAAGGACTGGAGGAATGTTGTCCATAGGGTTGCGATGGGTCGGACACGACTTCGCAACTAACAACAACAAAGTGCCCAGGGTCAGCTAAGGTTGGGCATTTTAAAAAATTTATTTATTTAGCAAAATTAAAAGACAAAGAAGACTGTTGCCATGTATACAATCTTGTTTTTTTTTAATAAGCATCAGATAATCGACTCTCTGTAGATTGAGACAGGACCCTTTTGATAGCAACACTCCTGTTGTGAAATTTTTCCTTGGTTCTCTTTTTATAGCGTTTGACATGAGAAGCAGATGTAGGGAGTGATTTGAAAATATAATAAATAAAAATAAAGAATAACTACAGGAAAAGGCAGTATCTGTGAGTTTGATCACGCCTGGACAATTGGTACTATTTTTAGGATGCTGCACCTATGCAATTGTTTCACATGGATAGTTTTATAGTGTCTGTCTAGGCTGTAGATTAAGATGTGATAGACAAGATTAGCTATAATTATTAAATGATGGTCTGTTAAAACTAATGAACCAGAGCTGTAGTTTTTTTTTTTTTACTGTAGAGGTCAGTGCAATTCCAAACTGACCACAGTGCGGTCTGGAAATATTTAGCTAGTGAAAAATATTTAGCTAGTGAAAAATCAGGATATTTCTTGGATAATCCAGATGTCATTGGAAGTGCTGTTTATGAGAAATCTGCTATTGCTGGTCTTTAATTCCAGCCCTCTCATTTCAGCAAACGATGCAAAACCATCACATAGGCTTTTATTTAAAGGAGGAGGGAGAGAAGTTGACCTCTGTTTGTGTTTCTGTTTTAAAGAAAAGTAGTAGAAATGCTAATTGGTGGAGTCAGTTATCATCATAGTTTAACCTACAGTATTAAGGATTAGATATCTGAAATCAATTTAATGCCAACTAAGAATGTATAGCTCAGCCTTTGGGAAGTGCTAGAATCTCATCTTGACCTATTTAATCATCCACATTAGCCTGATAACTTGGCACTGAAGCTGATGATCTCTATTGATATAATGTGGATCATCCAGAACTGTTAAAGTTCATTTATAGATATACATCCTGTTTTAAAGGAGAAATTTATCTCTCCATATTATAATACGGGTGGTCCTCATTTTGCGACTGCCTTGGATAGGGACTGTTCATAGTTACAGCAGTGATGAAAAAGTTTCTTTGCAATCAATGCTCACATCTGCAACCTTCACAGGTCTGTAAAGCAAAGGAAGGATTACAGGTATAAGCATAGGTCATGGTTTCACTTAGTGGCCACTTCACTTAACAACTGAGTTGTTAATTCAATTGTGGTCGGTAAATGAGAATGACTAATATACCCATCCAAGTACTAACTGGGCTCTGACACTGACTAATTTATAAGCCTTAACATATACTGGAATATTTCATGCTTTGGTTAAATCCTAGTGGAAGGCAGCAGGAAGGAACAGATTTAGTAACAAAGGCAATTATAATAGGTGGACTTTATTTGTATTTATTTGTTTGTACATATTAATCAGTTGTATGCTGCCTATTGTCATCACACTAGGCAACTTACAATAAATACCATAAAGCATCCATAAAATACTCATTAAAACAAAGCTGTCTGAAACCAATAAATCACATCAATAAAATGGTCACTACCCTTCAGCAAATCTTCTTCTGTGAAGCCTCTCCTGAGGCTAAAGTTGTTTCACCATTCTATAAAAAGACCTCAGTATTAGGTTCACATATGACTTTTGGTGGGCAAGCGTCTCCAGAGGAAGTGGAAGAGGGCCACTGCTAAGACTGTCAGTCTCTTTCACAGTAGATAACAGGAATATACTCTCCTTACAAGAAAATATAAGGCAGGCATAACAAGATGGTCCCAAAACAATAAGAGTGCAAACCAGTGGTGGGATTCACATATGTGAACAACCGGTTCTCTGTGTGGATGCTGCTTCCGGAAGTCCGTTCTGGGCCTGGGCAACAAAAAATTAGCTACTGGTTCTGCCGAACTGGTGCTAACTGGCTGAATCCCACAACTGATGCAGACTATAAGGAACTGTGGCAGTGCAGTGTTTAGAATGCAATATTGCAGGCAAACTCTGCTCAGAGCCAGGAGTTCAATCCTAACTGGCTCAAAGTTGACTCAGCCTTCCATCCTTCTAATGTCAATAAAATTAGGGCCCAGATAGTTGGGGTAATATGCTGATATTTATAAACTGCTCAGAGAATGCTGTAAAGCACTATGGAGTGATATATAAGTCTAAGTGCTATTGCCATTGTTATTGCTACAAAGGGGTATACTGTATAGATAATCACTAGCATTAGAGATCTACCAGTAACAACCTCTGAGACTTCAAAGTGTGTTTTCAAGACAGCCTTGAAGAGAATTGCAGCAAAGGAATAAGAGCATAAGTCACTGTCCTTGGTGCTTCCTGGTTCAGGAAAGTGATAGCTATTGTGGGATCCTTGGTGCTCTCCAAGCTTGATGGTTTTCTTGCAGATATTTCATGATCCAAGTAGATAACATCATCAAGCAGTGTTCCAATATCTCAGGGGCTGCCACAAAGAAGAGGGAGTCAAGCTATTCTCCAAAGCACCTGAAAGCAGGACAAGAAGCAACGGATGGAAACTAATCAAGGAGAGAAGCAACCTAGAACTAAGGAGAAACTTCCTGACAGTGAAAACAATCAATGGAACAACCTGCCTCCAGAAGCTGTGAATGCTCCAACACTGGAAGATTTTAAGAAGAGACTGGACAGCCATTTGCCTGAAATGGTATAGGGTTTCCTGCCTGAGCAGGGGGTTGGACTAGATGACCTCCAAAGTACCTTCCAACTTCTTCTTCTTCTTCTTCTTCTTCTTCTTCTTCTTCTTCTTCTTATTATTATTATTATTATTATTATTATTATTATTATTATTATCATCATCATCATCATCATCATCATCATCATCATCATATCATCTAGTTGAGTCATGAAACATCTGCAAGAAAACCACCAAGCCCAGAGAGCACCAAGGACCCCATAGTTCAGGGGTGTCAAACTGCTGGCCTGCGGGCCAGACACATCACAAGGAAACTGCGCCCACCCCACTGCTGGCAATGGGGAAAAAGTTCTGATACATTGCGAGTTTGACATGTCTGCCATAGTTCAACCCTGAGATACAAATATTCTCTTTTATCAGTTCGCTATTGACCAAGTACTATTCTGGCAACATCTTCTACCTCAGGTTCCTACTGGAGCAGTGAGTTCAAGAGATTCCCCAGATTATGTTCTTTAATGAGAATTGCTGCCCCATCAAGAGCTATAGATGGAACACCCACGCTACTAAATGGTAAATGAACTAACATTAACCCCCTCTTGCTAGGACACAAACAGAGTCTTTGTCACCCTATCCCAGGGGTAGGCAACGTTGGCTCTTTTATGACTCGTAGACTTCCAGAATTCAACTCCACGAGTCATAAAAGAGCCAAGGTTGCCTACTCCTGCCCTATCCGGTCCCTCACAGCCTCCAGACCCTTTCTCAGTTCTATCATATCTTCTATTCACACTGATATTTTATCATTCTATTGATGATATAACCCACCCTCAAATGATAGATGACCTCTACCAATGTTTTCATGCATATGTTAAATAAGGTGTGAGAGAGGCATTGATGGGTCTAAGCCAGGGGTAGGCCACCTTGGCTTTTTTTATGACTCGTGGACTTCAATTCCCATAATTCCTGAGCCAGCCATGCTGACTCAGGAATTCTGGGAGTTGAAGTCCATGAGTCATAAAAGAGCCAAGTTGTCCTACCCCTCATCTAAGCCCTCAATCTCATTTTCAACAACACTGTGTAGGACCACCTGCTCAGGAAGGTGTGGAAACACTGTAAAACAGTTCCCCAAACTCCAATCAATGCTCCAAACTCCAACCCTTGCAGGCAGCCCAAGAGGATACTTGTCTTATTTATCGGAACCATGACAATACTAAAATCAATGTAACTGAATGCTACTAACAGATCTAGCAAGATCAGAAGAGACACATCAGCCTCTTCCAAGTTCCATTATAGGTCAATCCTGAGAATAACTAATATAATTGCCATCCTAGGTCCAAACATGAAACCTGATTGGACATCTTCTAGAATCTAGATAATTCATCTCATGCAGAATCCTCTGTGGTATTAAACCTTAAAAAGGTAAAGGTAAAGGTTCCCCCGCACATGCATGCTAGTCGTTTCCAACTCTAGGGGCCAGTGCTCATCTCCGTTTCAAAGCCAAAGAGCCAGCACTTGTCCGAGGATGTCTCCGTGGTCATGTGGCTGGCATGACTAGACGCCAAAGGCGCACGGAACGCTGTTACCTTCCCACCGTAGTGGTCCCTATTTTTCTACTTGCATTTTTATGTGCTTTCGAACTGCTAGGTTGGCAGAAGCTGGGACAAATAAGAGGCGCTCACTCTGCTACGCGGCACTCGGGATTTGACCCGCCAAACTTCCAATCTTCTGCATTTGGGATCATTGGGGCAAATCTCTTTCCATAGACAAATTTAGACAAAGCATTTGTGTAATTTCCCTATCCAGAAACTGGGTGAAGCACTTTGAAAGATCATTAATGGTCAGCTCTGGTCCCCAAAATCCCAGCTGCATCAGCAGGCAGTGCTAAAGGCATAAATCTACTATTGATGTTGTGTCTATTGGCAGTAGATCCTCAAATGGGGCATACTTCCCATAATCTTTCAGATTTATCCCCATTGAGTTTGGAAGAAGAATGTAAAAAAATAAAGAATCAGCAGACTTAAAGGCCTAGTAGCATCCCACCAAGGGATGGATATTACACAAGGGATGGATATTGCTTCTACCATCATTGCATATAAACTTATAGAGGACAATCCTCAGCAATCTAAATTACACATCCTTACAGTTAATATCGTAAATTAATTGCAAACTTATTTTCAAGAAATACCAATAAAGATGTGCTGATGGTAGTATTTTAACATAAAATAGCCTTTTTTAAAAAATTCCTGAGGGATCAGGAATGCGGACTTTCTCAGTTTAATATCTCCAAAACAAAGTTTTGATACTTCAGAGATGCTAGGCCTTGTAATACACACAGAGGGATGGACCACAGATGGTCTTAAGTGATTCAGGAGGAGCGAGCAAAGTTTGAAATTCAGGGAAAATAATCAGCCTTCTCGAGCAAGAAACCTGTTCCCCATCAACCATGATCCAAAGACTTCTCAGTCTTTCATACAGCTACTAACATTACAAAAAGTATGCTCATTAATTGCATTCCTGCAATTAAATGCCTAACCAGTTTGGCCTTAAAAAGCAATGTGAAAAAAACGACCTCAAAACTTTTTTCTTCCATCAGGCTCAACTGGATTGATGATGGGTTTTTAAATATGTTTTAATTTTTAACTGTGTAGTTAATTTATTTTGGGGCTGTTATTTAATTCTTTTTTAATTTTTGTATTGTTTTTTTATTGTTGTTAGCCGCCCTGAATCCTTCGGGAGATAGGGCGGCATATAAGTCCCAAAAATAAATAAATAAATAAATAAATAAATAAATAAATAAATAAATAAATAAATAAATAAATAAATAAATAAATAAATAAATAAATAAATTTTTAAACTTCAAATGCCTTTAGATCAGACAGTTTATTCTAAACCATCAACTCTGGGTATTTTAAGGATGAATTTGAAACCACTTAAGTATTTGATTTATTAAAACGTTATTTCAACATTATTGTTTAATGAATTAAGCAACTTCCCTGCTTGGGAAGATCAGCATGGCCAAATTTTGGTGATTGGGAATATCTTTCCCTAATTTACCAAATCCTGTAGTTTTGCCTAAGAGCCTTAGTTCTTTGTGTATGAGGTTCTCTATCTTTGATGAAGGAACATAAGAAATTGACTTATGGAGAGTGATTGCTTTGGGTCATCTAGCTCCAAACTGTTCATTCTTCATTGGCTGGTGGGTTTCTATATTCAGTAAACCAGGTTTTATTACTTAGCATACTGTAATAAGCCTATCCATTGTGGTTAACTGAACAAGTTGTAGATTAAAAAAAAAAAATTCAAGGCTTACACAAGCCACTAACTGGCAAGTAATTGTCCAAATCCCACACAAGAGTATTTCCATCTTAATTTTATGATGCTAAGGACTGGGCCTTTTGCATGGAATGGACAATTGAGCTATCATGCAATAGGCAATTTTCCAGTTGGATAATGGGTGGGATCCTAATACCATTATCAGGGATAATGTCCTGATAATGACACTATAACACAGGTGTGTAAGGAAAATGATTGTGTACTATCTGCAGATCCAGACAGATCCTATGCTATTCTCTTTACTGAAGGGGTACTATAAAGGTGAGTGGAGTAAGCTTTACCATTGTTAGCTATATACAATGATTTATTGATTGATTTATTAAATTTATATGGCCGCCTATTTCACAAGAAGTGACTCTGGGGGCAAGTAAAAGAAATATATAAAATCGATCATTCTAATAATATTATTAAATAATTATTAAAAAATAAAACATCGTTAAAGTATACAAATCATAAGGCACGGAGAGTGAATGTATCATTCACAGCAGTAGAGCCACTTCGGATGTTACTGGTTCCCTGGGCCCCCCAAGCCTCATAGCCTAACCAGGACTTTTACAGCACTAACAGGGATGGAGTTAACATTGCAACAGGAAAGGCCCACTTCTTTGGACCCAACCAATGTAAGTCCCTAATAAATGCAATCTGCTTCTAATGGGTTGGGCTGATGTAATTAGGGAGAGAGGGTCCCTCAGATAACCAACCTGAAAGACTTTAAAAGTTAAACCAGTGCCTTGAATTGGATCTCAAAGCAAAATGGCAGCCAAGGCAGCTTGCTCAGCAGAGGGGTGACACGTACTTTCCTGAGAGCACAGATCACTGCCCACGCTGCTGCATCCAGCACCATTCCAGATGTTCTTCAAGGGTCCAATAATCCAATCTAAAGGTGAGTAGGGCATGAGGTACTGTGAGCGTAGCCTTCAGACCTAGGAGAGGGTGCAAGTAGTGCGCAGCATGAAGCTGGCACCATCATGCAAACGATACCTTATCTGCTACAGCGCAAACCATTGATTCTGCCACCAGGGCAATCAAAGAATAAGAAGAGCTTTTTAAAAGCTTGTCAAAGCGATGAGACCGTGCTTTTCTGCGACTGATTTAATAGCATGCGGTTTAACATATATGAACCTTGAACTGGATTATTACAACATTAATCAAGATGACGTTTTTACATAGCACCTGTTCTAGTTGACAGAATGCCTGTTCTAGTCTTGGCTAGCACTTGAGTTGGCAAGAGTCAGTATGGAGGTTTTGTTCATTTTTATGGAAGTTATACAAGCAGATTGGCACTTGACTTTTGGGAAACCCTCAACCCAGAATGGTCCTTCCTAGCTGATGTTTCCTAGTTCAATTGGGCAGGAATTATAGGACCTTTAGTCCAACATAGCTGGAAAGCTCCAGGAAGGCTGATTTAAAATGGTTTTACTGGACCTTTCTCCCACTCCCAAGCTGAAATACTGTCCACCCATCCTTGAGCCAGAATAAAATTTTACTGCCTTGAAAATTGCTATCCTCATGGCTGATCCCTGCTCTATTCCTGGTCACTGCCAGTCACCTGATTTTCCTCCAAGATAATGAATGACACATTTTATACACTTTGAGGCTGTCCTTGAATGATGTCAAGAGATTGAGAAAATACTACTTTAACATTGGAACAGCTAAGCATGGTTTAAGTCTGTCTCGTTCATTGGCTGAGGATGGGAACGGTAATGGGGCATGGCAAATATAAAATGTTGCCACAGCAGTTTTGGGCCATGCTGAGTCACCTAAACACTTCACACTGGGGTTATTGCAATGTTCTTCTCTCCGTAGGCCATTCTGAACTACAGCTGGTGCAGAACACGCAAAGCAGGTATCTTAGTTGAGCTGTGTTTTTTCCACTGTCTTATGAATTGTACACAATTCAATGGTTGTCACTTATAACAGCAATAACAATAGCAATAACACTTAGACTTATATATTGCTTCGCAGGGCTTTTACAGCCCTCTCTAAGCAGTTTACAGAGTCAGCATATTGCCCCCAACAATCTGGGTCCTCCTTTTACCAACCTCGGAAGGATGAAAGTCTGAGTCAACCTTGAGGCTAATAGAATCAAACTCTTGGCAGTGGGCAGAGTTAGCCTGCAATATTGCATTCTAACTACTGCGTCACCATGGCTCCTGGTGATAATAGAACCTGGATAGCTATGAAATCACCTTTATTCAATTGTTCCTTCCTATTTATTCCTTCCTTACTTATATTCCACCTTGATTTTTTTTATAAAGTAAAAGGTCTGGTGGTGAGATGGCTCAGTGGTTTTAAGGACCCTGAGCTTGTCAGTTGGAAAGCTGACAGCCAGGGTTTGAGACCTGACTGCTGTGCAATGGTGTGAGCTCCCATAACTGGCCCCGGTTCCTGCCCACCTAGCAATTTGAAAGCATGCAAATGTGAGTAGATAAGCAGGTACCACTTCGGTGGGAAGGGAACAGCATTCTGTGTGCCTTGGTATGTAGTCATGCTGGCCACATGACCACTGAAATATCTTTGGACAATGCTGGCTCCCTCAGCTAAGAAATGGAGATAAGCACCAGCCCCTAGAATCGGACACCAGTGAAAGCCTTACCGTTAAATAACCCAAAGCTGCAAACCTCCTCCTATTTTCCCTATAAACAACCCTGTGAAGTGAGTTGGGCCGGGAAAGAGTGATTGCCCCAAAGTCACCCAGCCAGCTTTCCTGCCTAAGGTGAAACTAGAGCTCACAATCTCCTAGTTTCTAGCTTGATGCCTTCACCACCAGGCCCAGCCCTGGTCCTATCAGTGTCATCTGGCAGAGTCTCAGAGTAGGCTTTCTCTCTGGGTGCTTTTGAACACCCTTCCCCCTCCGGCAAATCTATGCAGCCATTTGGCAAAGCTTTGGAAACTATGTTTTCCCAGGAGGCTTGGGACAGGTTTCCTGTGATCCTACTCTGAGTTATGTTTGGCTTTATAATAGGCTTTGAAATTTTACCAATGTGAGTTTTTATATCTTATACTGTTTTGTTATTATTGGTTTCTGACTTTATTTGAATTGGTGTAAGCTTTACAGAACTGCAAACTGCATTTAAGATAGATAGATAGTTAGATAGATAGATAGATAGATAGATAGATAGATAGATAGATAGATAGATAGAGATGATAGATAGAAAGACCCTCCAACATTGATGTTTCTGATCAGTTAGTTATTATGCAGAGACTTCAGATCAATGGATTCTGCTAGCAGTCATCATAGATCGTTGGTGGAGATAGATGGATTACTGCAAATAACTGATTAATCATCCCTCATAAAAAGATTGATTCATTTTATTTTGTTTTGTTGACTTTATTTACTGGAGGCTTTTAAAAGTGTCATATTGATAAAAATGCAGGTGACTGTCTATAGGATGAAAAATAACGATATGTTTTTATTTCTTCTTATTTAAGCAGCTTTTGTTTTATTAAAGGTAAAGGTAAAGGTTCCCCCGCACATGCGTGCTAGTCATTTTCGACTCTAGGGGCCAGTGCTCATCTCCGTTTCAAAGCCAAAGAACCAGCGCTTGTCCGAGAACGTCTCCGTGGTCATGTGGCTGGCATGACTAGACACCAAAGGCGCATGCAACTCTGTTACCTTCCCACCATAGTGGTCCCTATTTTTCTACTTGCATTTTTACGTGCTTTCGAACTGCTAGGTTGGCAGAAGCTGGGACGAGTAGGCATTCACTCTGCTACGCGGCACTCGGGATTTGACCCGCCAAACTGCCGACCTTCTGATCGACAAGCTCAGCATCCTAACCCACTGAGCCTCTGCGTCACTTTTTTATTACATTTTGTTTTATTACATTAGTCTAAATTAGCCTTTCCCTTATTGCCTTCCAGATGTTTGGCTAGTGAGTGCATTTTATAAGATTGCTTAAAGCTATACAGAGGACATCAAGTTGGCCATAGCAAGTATTCAGCTGCAGCATTATCAAACTGACCAAGGAACACTGCTTTAACCCTAATCCAGAGGCTTAATTGTAGGGTTGAATAATCTCTCTGACCCCAATGGTGACTAGATCATGATGTTCACTTGACTACTTGGCTTAACTCAGGTAAGCTTTGCTGAAGCCCATTAAAATCAATCATAAAACCTTTTGGTAATTTTGAGCCAAACCTTCTCTCTCTGAGAAAGTAAGCCTCACTATCCATGGTTAGCAGAAAGAACATCTGACCATATGTTGACACCCTTTATTTATGGTCCTTGTGGCAAAAGGCTATCATTGAAACCTAGAGGAGCTGCCATTTCTATTTAGCTTAAACTGGAATTAGGAAACCATCACAATAATGTTAAAATGAAGGATGTGCCTGTTATCTTGACATATCCTCCTTCGAAGACTATCACAAAGTATCAAATGTATGCTTACAAATGGATATTTGAAGTTATCATAAGAAAGCCAGGAAACTTAGCCCTTGGCCAGTGATACTGTGAGGGGTCCCTGGTAATCTCTGAGCTTGGTGGTTTTCTTGCAGATGTTTCATTACCCAAGCTAGGTAACATCATCGGTGCTAGTCCTGATGACGTTACTTAGTTTGGGTAATGGAACGTCTGCAAGAAAACCACCAAGCTCAGAGAGTGCCAAGGACCCCTCATTTCAACCCTGAGCTACAAATATTCTCCTTTATTGATACCAGTAGCACTGTCTCCAACAATAGTTATGGGGCATAAATGTCTATGGAGACATTTATGGTTATGGGGCAAAGTATTTGAAATCTGTGTTGCTGGTACTCTATGGGTTGTAATGCCAGATATTGTATCTGGGCATTTGTGAATGCCAGCCATGTCTTTGCCCTTGAACAATGGCTCCTGCCCATCTCTGTTATGGTGTGGACTAATAATCGTACATCCTCATAAACACTGCAAGGGAGATTTGGACATAATTTAAACCATACATGGAGAAATGAGCAGAGCTTAAACAGGATGGTTACGCTGGATTAAAATGGAGGTACATTGCTAGCTATCACACCAGGGAATTTGGCCACTTCCTATTCTCATTATACTTGCCTTAGGCCAGGCATATTACTCTTCCATTGCATAAATATTGAAATTCACTCAATGTTAATGGGAGGGAATTATGTATCTGTCAGCCAGCAGTGCCTGTTTTAAATATAAATGTGTGAAAATAACTGGCAACTTTATCATGGGAGAGAAATGTGCCCCCAGAAACGTTAATGGGATCCATTGATGAGATTCTTCCTTTGCTGAGAGGCTGGGAGGGAAGGTGGATTTTGCTCCTCTTCTTAATCCTGAGAGATGTGAGATGTCACAGCCTTTACCAGCTGTTCTGCAGCAGCAAGCAGAAGGTAAACTGCTCTTGTGAAGACACTGCTTGGGCATGCAGAATCTTTATTCTGTCTGGGCACGTGATGGTGGACCTTAGCATTCATTTAGCAAGTATTAATGGAGTGGGATTTGAATAGGGTGGGGGAAGCCAGGGATCTCAATCTGGAGCTTAGTGGATTGCCAAATTAATAGCAGACACCAAGTTATTGACAGTGTGGTTGATGATTGGAATCATAGGCAGCTCGGTCACATAAAGACTATGTAAAGGTCTTGCTGAGAGATCTTTCTTTGATCTTCTCAACTAAGACTCGTAGCATCCCATGTCTCTCCATGCATTCATTTCTTCCCTGGTTATTTCATGCTTTTCTTAATTCCACAGTCCAGCAATGTAAGTGTTTTGGCATAGGCTATTCTAGTCAAGGGTGATTCTTACAAATCACCAAAAGTAATACCTACATTTTCATAAAATGGAAGCGATGGTTAAGTTAAGCTTACTGCAGGGAATAATTAGGAGTAGATGTTGTCGCCGTTTTTCTAAACTGCAGGAAATGTGCTTCACACTGGAGATTCTGGCACACTTATTCCAGTAATAAGATTGGGGGCAGAGAGAGGGCCAGGGAGAAGGACTGTGAAATGATCAACCTGCGTTATTAAAGGGAGGAGAGAAGCTTCTGATTCACTTGGAAATGCCACCATCTGTACTCATTCAGTGCCCATCAAGGGTGATGCTAAGATTTGGGATCTATGCAAAGTCACCTGGCATCTCAGGCATCTTCTTCCATTCCCTGTCCTCACCCAGGGGCTGGTGTATTTCTTTACAAAGAGCAATAGGTGGCTTTCTTTCATCTAAAGACTCTTTTTGCAGGGCCCGTAAGTCTCTGAATCCCAGAATTGTCCTTTTATATTCCGTGTTCTTCCAATTTAATCCACCATGCCCAGTAATGAATGCAATGGGAAGAAAGAAAGAAAGAAAGAAAGAAAGAAAGAAAGAAGAAAGAAAGAAAGAAAGAGGGAGGGAGGGAGGGAGGGAGGGAGGGAGGGAGGGAGGAAGGAAGGAAGGGAGGGAGGAAGGAAGGAAGGGAGGGAGGGAGGGAGGGAGGGAGGAAAGAAAGAAAGAAAGAAAGAAAGAAAGAAAGAAAGAAAGAAAGAAAGAAAGAAAGAAAGGCAGGGAGTGAGGAAGGAAGGAAAGAGAAAGAAGAAAGAAAGAAGAAAGAAAGAAGAAAGAAAGAAAGAAAGAAAGAAAGAAAGAAAGAAAGAAAGAAAGAAAGAAAGAAAGAGGCAGGGAGGGAGGAAGGAAGGAAAGAAAGAAAGAAAGAAAGAGGCAGGGAGGGAGGAAGGAAGGAAAGAAAGAAAGAAAGAAAGAGGCAGGGAGTGAGTGAGGGAGGGAGTGAGGAAAGAAGAAAGAAAGAAAGAAAGAAAGAAAGAAAGAAAGAAAGAAAGAAAGAAAGAAAGAAAGAAAGAAAGAACTCTTGGACTCTTGGCATCTGCCTGGAGTTTTCTTGGCAAGAAAAGTGGTTTGCCACTACCTCCTTCCTAGGGCTGAAAGAGAGAGACTGGCTCAAGTTCCCCCAGCAGGCATTGTGCCTAAAAGGTGTCCCAGGGTCTTCCAATTTTTAGCCTGATGCCTTAAGTATTATATCAAACTGGCTCTGTATTAAAAACAGACTCTATATTTCATCTCAATGCAAATATGACAACCGCAGTATTGTTACCACCATCTGTCCCTCCAGAAACTCCAGGGCTATAATGCACTCAATAGGGTAGAACCTGCTATTTTCCAGCAACTGCATTTAATTGCGGAGGGAAAAAAAGTTTACTGAGAATAGTGGCTTTTTCTTGGATAACATCATATGAAAGGATAAGTGAAGGCCCATAAAAACTGCCAGATTGACAATGGCAACAACAACAACAACAAACCCCCCCTCTCTTTGAAAATCACCTTCTTCTGATTGCCCAGTTGAAGGAAGGAAATCTTTCCTCTCCTCTGAATTCTGTATGTTTAGCAGAGCCATCTCACTTAGACCCTGGATCTCGCACTCTCCCCAAATTATCTCATGTGAAGGAAGAGATGAGTTATTGCTTTTGAATGTCTCAAGCCCAATGGGATTGGCCCATCTCTCTGTGCATTTTTCGAAGGACCTGGGAATACGAACAAGACTTGGGGGTTCTGGTTGTTAAAAACAGGGTGGCTTTGAGTTGATCATGAGGACATGGTCCTCCTTACCTTGGATCTCCCATCATATTTGGGTCCACAAACATCCGCCAGGTGAAACGACAAAAAACAATGCAATCCTAGGCTGCATTAACAGAGGAATAGAATCCAGATCATGTGAAGTATTAGTACCATTTTATAAGGTCTCAGTAAGGCAACACTTGGAATACTGCATCCAGTTTTGGTCACCACAATGTAAAAAAAGATGTTGAGACTCTAGAAAGAGTACAGAGAAGAGCAACAAAGATGATTGGGGGACTGGAGGCTAAAACATATAAAGAATGGCTGCTGGAATTGGGTTTGTCTAGTTTAATGAAGAGAAGGACAAGGGGTGACATGATAGCGGTGTTCCAATATTGGAGGGGCTGCCACAAAGAAGAAGGGGATCGACCTATTTTCCAAAGCACCAAAAGGCAAGACAAGAAACAATGGATGGAAATTAATCAAGGAGGGAAGCAACCTAGAACTAAGGAGAAATTTCCTAATGGTGAAAACAACCCGGCCAAGACTGAGTGGCTTTACGTACCAGCATCTTGTTTAGTCCAAGAGGTTCTATCTTTGGTTATGGGAGGAGAGGTGTTACCTCCCGTTGATGGAGCACGCAATTTAGGCATCCTTCTGGATTCACGACTCAGTTTTGAAGATCATATAGGAGTCGTGGCCAGGGGGGCATTTGCCCAGGTTCGCCTGGTGCACCAGTTGTGCCCCTATCTGGACCGAGATGCCCTACGTATGGTCATTCATGCACTCGTTACCTCCCGGATAGATTACTGCAAAGCTCTCTACATGGGGCTGCCCTTGAAGACCACCCGGAGGCTCCAGCTGGTGCAGAATGCGGCCGCGTGGGTAGTGATGGGAGCATCCCGATACTCCCATATTACACCCCTCCTGTATGAGCTGCATTGGTTACCGGTTGTCCTCCGGGTGAGATTTATTTTATTTATTTATTTATTTAAATTCCATTTATATCCCGCCCTTCTCCGAAGACTCAGGGCGGCTTACAAGCTTAGCAGTAGCCTTCATTCTATGTATATGCCTGCTTGTTAGGGCTTTCACACACACCCCAAGCGGCATTATTACAAAGTCAGCTTATTGCCCCCAACAATCTGGGTCCTCATTTTACCTACCTCGGAAGAATGGAAGGCTGAGTCAACCTTGAGCCTGGTGGGATGCGAACCTGCACTAATTGCAGGCAGCTGGTGTTACTTAAGGAGATTTAAGGTGCTGGTACTTACCTTTAAAGCCCTACATGGCCTAGGCCTGGGATATTTGCAGGACCGTCTACTGCCGGGAACGACTTCCCATCGCCCAGTGCGCTCACACAGGGAGGGCCTCCTCAGGGTGCCGTCGGCTAGACAATGTCGGTTGGCGACCCCCAGGGGGAGGGCCTTCTCTGTGGGAGCACCTGCCCTGTGGAACCAACTCCCCCTTGAGCTCCGGATGGCCCCGGATCTCCGGTCCTTTCACCGCGGCCTTAAAACATTCCTTTTCCATCAGGCTGACCTGGACTGACGACAGGGATTTTAAAATGTTTTTTTAATTTTTTTAATTTTAACTTTATTTTATTGGGGCTGTTAATTTAATTCTTTTAAACTTTTGTATTGCTGTATTTTATTGTTGTTAGCCGCCCTGAGTCCTTCGGGAGATAGGGCGGCATATAAGTCCCCAAAATAAATAAATAAATAAATAAATAAACAAACAAACAAATAAATAAATAAATAAATAAATAAATAAATAAATAAATAAATAAACAAACCAGTGGAATGGCTTGCCTTCAGAAGTTCTGTGTGCTCCATCACTGGAGGCTTTTAAGAAGAGACTGGACTTATTTGGAAAGGTATAGGCAGGAGGTTGGACTAGAAGACCTCCAAGGTCCCTTCTAATTCTGTTATTCTGTTATGTATAATAAACTTCTGTTTTTAAGAAAGCTGTTCGGGATGGTTGTCAGGTACAATTGTCCATTAAGCAAGGAAAACAAAAAAAAAAGTGGATTTCTAAACCTACCGAAGAGATTGCTTGATGCCCCTTACAGAAAATAACTTTTATTGTGTGGCCTTCATGGAGCAAAACAGGTGCAGACTGCATTTAATAGTTGCATTCCTTACTGGAAGCCAGGTGCCAAATTCTTAACAGCTAGCAATAAGCAAGACTTTTCAAAACAAGCAGGTAGCGGGAGAGGAGGAAATCAAGGTCTGTGGAAGCCGTGGATTAGGTGTGAGAATGGGAACAATGAGGTCGGAAACTGAACTTCCTCTCTTACGCCGGACTGAATGGGTCAGTTGCAGACTCCCCATTCATGTGTGATTCCAGTTCTCTTATGTTGCTTTGCCAATATTTTCATTTGTCTTTAATATCACTGGTTCCATAAAAGGACAATGCTATAAAAACCAAAGGAACTTTATGTCCCAGCACAATTGGTACATTACTACTGTAGGGGTAATTTTGTTCCAACAAGGCAATTGTTTTCCACAGCAGCTGATGATGCTGCCAAAATAAGAAAATGTGCTTCTTTTCTAAAGCTTTTTTTTATGTATGGAACGATCAGCCAAAGCATGAACAACCTTGATTAGTTTGAAAAGAGTATTTTGGATGCCAGGTTCCACGAGAGAGAAACCCAGTCTGTAAACAAACACACTAATTTTATGGAGACGGACCCAAGCTAAAGAGAAAAAGCCAGGGAAATATGAGATGGCTCTTCAAGACGTTTCAGCATACTTTTTAAAACAAAAAATCAATAAAATAAAAGGTTCAGAATGCATGCGTTTCAGAGATTGATCCCTTAAACCTTGCTTTATTTTTTTTTTAAAAAATGTATTGCATGAAACTAGAACTGTGTAGAATGTTCATGAAGTATTTATGATTACTAAACAAAGATAACCAACAGCAATAGTAATAGCAATAGCACTTAGACTTATATACCACTTCACAGTGCTTTACAGCCCTCTCCAAGTGGTTTACAGAGTCAGCATGTTGCCCCCAACAATCTGGGTCCTCATTTTACCAACCTTGGAAGGATGGAAGGCTGAGTCAACCTTGAGCCGGTGAGACTTGAACTGCTGGCAGTCAGTAGAATTAGCCTGCAGTACTGCTTTCTAATCACTGCCCTTCTGTGGCTCTCAGGAACATTTTAAAATTATGTTTGTATGTCATATTTCTTCCCCCCCCCCACAGTATTAATGTGAATTTCATAAAGAATCTATAGCCTTGGAAAATTAAACTGTGATTCATTCACATTCAGTAGCAGGGATGGCTGAACGGTGTGGAAGGGCAAGAAAAATCAAGATGTGATTGAGGTTCCACCTATTTTTATGTGTGTCACACACATGACCCAGGGGAAAAAAAGATATGGAGCTTTGATTGCATTGTTGTGGCCACCATCTTGATGTTTGAAACCCTCCCCCCCTCCACAGATGCTTCTTTCCAACAGAACTGGATTTGATATGATTTCAGTTGATTTAGATCAGAACTGGAACTTTCAGAATAAGCAGCTGGAAGACATTGTAATAACCAATGTCCATACGGAGCTTCATCTCAGTATAGCAAGGATCTCTGCTTTGAGGAAGCCTTGATGAAGAGTTGAACTGCCAGAACTGTTGAGGAACAGAGTAGGGGAAATGTAGTTGAGATGCTTTAAAAGAGTTCTATCAAGATTTCTACCAGGTGAAGGTCTTTCAAAGCTCTTGAATATGCTCCCTCTCTTCACTCCCAACACGAGGAAGCCACTTGAGGAAGGTAAATTCATGACCATAAAACTATGGAGGTTCTCAGTCATCCAAGTCATGATTGTTCCAAAGTTGCTTTTTCAACAGGAAACTGGACTTCCTTTGTTTTTCCTTCAAGTCATTTTGCTTCTTATCCAAGAAGCTTCTTCAGTTCTAATTGAATGGTGGAGAATGGAAGGATTTACATTCCTTGGATTTATTTATATTCCTTTATATTCCTAATGCCCAGAAGAGTGCAAGGAATATAAATCCTTCCATTCTCCACCATGATACTTGATGATACTTGAGGCAGCCTAATTTCCAGTTTATTTCCAGTCTAATAACAGGTGAATTTGTCATGATTCTGAGCTGCTTGTAGTTAAGAGTGTAAAAAAAAATACATAAAGAAAAGTAACAGCATGGTTCATATCGTGCTGAGTTTTCATAAGATGCAGAAGACCTGACCCAGTTTGATTCATAATGACAGAGTGGTGGCTTGAAAATTGCAAGTGTTGGATGAAACAGCTTGTTTATTTCTTCACATGCATGTATACATGTATCCTGTAGGCATTATATATACATTTATATGCTGCCCAGGACCTAAGACTCCAGACAGTGTGCAATAATATTAAAAACAATCCTAAATGATCAAGCAAGCAAACAAGCAACCAGACCTTAGCAAACTGAAAATAAAATAAAATAAACAGAAACAGGTGGCTGATCATAAAAATCTCATGAACAGTACCAAAATCAAACAGTCCTTAAGCTACAAGAAACATCTAAGCAGAAAAATAGCCTTGGAATCCATAACCCTTCGAATTGTATGGGGAGGAGACCCTAAGGACTCCTTGCTCACATATTCATGTGTGCTCAAAGGAGACAGACTCTAAAATAATCCAAAGTCAAAACGTGGGGGGGGGGGGGGTTTGGTTAAAACCAGGACTTTGAATTGGGCTCAGAAACCTACTGATAGCCTGTGGACTTGAGTGTTGAAGTGACCTCAAAGTTATTGGTTGGTTGGTTTTCTCTGTAGGTCAAGATCAGGTTCTGGCGTTATAACAGAATAACGGAATAACAGAGCTGGAAGGGATCTTGGAGGTCTTCAACCCCCAGCTCTAGCAGGAGACCCTATACCATTCCAGACAAGTGGCTGTCCAGTCTCTTCTTAAAAGCTTCCAGTGCTGGAGCACCCACAACTTCTGAAGGCAAGCCGTCCCACTGGTTAATTGTTCTCACTGTCAGGAAATTTGTCCTAAATTCTAGGTTGCTTCTCTCCTTAGTTAGTTTCCATCCACTGCTTCTTGTCCTGCCTTCTGGTGCTTTGGAGAAGAGGTTAACCTCCTCTTCTTTGTGGTAGCTCCTTAAATATTGGAACACTGCTATGTTCCAATATTTGCGGAGCTGTTCCTTACAATCTAAATGCACTTATTGAGATAGCTCTGTGTTTAATTACACTCTTCCTGGCTTCATCACTGTAAAAATATAAAAGAGGCATTAAGTGATAGAAGACGAGATTGATGGGCATTGGAGCTACTTTTGTATGATGTGTACTGGAGAAATTGGTTGTTTCAAGGAGGAGGAATCAGTGGTTGGAGATCCAGCAGGAGCAAGCAAGATCTGAAGAGAGATCAAGCTGAGTGAACTGGATGGTAGAAAGAGCTGCATTTTTGGACAACAAGACCAGAGGGAAATGACAACACTTGCTGGAATCCAAGAAATCCAGGAAAGTGCTATTTCTTCCTTTTCCCATTCCCTAAGACAGAAGTAAAGTGAGAAATGAAAGCAAAAAAAGAGGATATGGAAAAGAAGTAGAAACGGAATAAAATAGTTAAGACACTGTAAAAGGTTTGATTTGAAACTGTGTTTATAGAATTATGTATTTGTCATTTGTTAAGCCAATTATGTATTTGTCATTTGTTTTTTTTTGTAAGAAAAAAGGTGCCGGACTCACATCTTGTTAATCTTTTATTTAATATATATATATATATATATATATATATATATATATATATATATATATATATATATATATATATATATATACAGTTCTTAACATAAATTTAATTTATTGTATTTAAGGCAAATGTTCATAGTAAATTTTACACTAAAATTAAAAAAAAGATTTTCAATTCACCAATGATTGTTTAAAAAATAAATTATTTACCTTTCACACGTAGTCAATCACTGCGCACACACCCACACACGTCAGTTGTGTAATGAAACTTAACAGTCGCCACCCACAGTAAGCACTCAGCATGCGACCACACAACCAATCACAAGCTGAGCAGTGCCACAAGCCGAGCAGTGCCATCACAACCAGCGTGGACAAAATACACACTCATGAGACTCGACACACAAGCAGCCCGCATGCACCGTTTTAAAGATTTTGCCGCCAACCTGCTACGCTCGATGTGGACCAAACATCAAATTTTCAAAAGTTACTTTTAAAACTTGGAAAATCCGTCGGAAAAAGGTGCCGGAACTCCTTTCCAGTGCGTTCTATAACAAATAAAACCACTGGTTAAGCCAAGGCTGCTTATGTGTGTCATTTGTTAAGCTGTAGGTGATTGAAATACATTGTGTGCATGTCTACATAGGCAGAGCAATAGTAGCTCTCATCCTATAACATTTGACCATTAACTTCTTGGAAATGTCTGGGAAAAGGTTGTGGCATGTAAATTTGGTCACCTTGGTGAGATTTACCTTCTTTATTCTTCTTTTTGGTAGAGTTACATGCTGTCAGTCAAGGGAATACTATATGTACCTCTTCATTACATCTTTGAAAATGCTGTCTTCCCTCGAGATTTCATTTTGTCCCTGTTTGTAATACCTTTGTATGCCCTAGGAGTGGTGGCTTTGAGATTTGCAGTAGCTAGTGATGGTTCTTTCTGTCAGCCCAGAGACTTATTTAAACTGAAATTAACTAAAGTTGTAACCAGGCTTTTTTTGGATCTCTCTGATGAATAGGATTCAACTATGCTTGAAAGATCAAACGTGAAGCCTTGGTGGGTTCTGTAGGAAAGAACAATATTGTTCCTACATAATCCTACAAAATAACCCTTTCTCTGATGTAGCAATTTGAAGAGATGGACTGTGTCTCTGTGCATTTGTGTGAGTGTGTGTGTGTGTGAGAGAGAGAGAGAGATGATAGTAAATTATAGTTGAACTATTGTAGCCCATCTGAAGATTCCAAAACTTCTAACTGAATTTAAAGAGTGGACCAGCCACTATCTAGACATTTTTATTACATTTTATGGATATATTTCAGCTTCCACTGAATCTGTATCTTTCCCATCGCTTTCCTTCTGCATCAGCTCTTGGTTTTTTGAATTCCTTTCCAACCTATCCTCTCCTCCAACCTATCCTCTCCTCATTTTCCCTTTTGACATCATCTTCACTTTAGGTTTTTGATAACAGGAAAAGGTTAAGTGTGGATCTCTACCACTTCACTGGGTGCCTATATTTTATTTGCCACTTTTCTCTGTATTTGTCAATTTCAATCGTCTTCTTTCTCCCCTTGGATAGAGGAGGGTGATCATTTGCTAGATTCACTTCTCTGTAAGACTAAGCTAGATGCACTCTCCTGCCAATGGGATGACTTCTGGTCTACAGTAGCATCTTTTCACGCTTCTTTGATTCCTTGCCAATATGAATTCATGAGAAGGAACACAGGAAAAATAGGCAGAGTCCTGAAATGAAAGTCTCCTATTCCTGCTAAATGACCCTGTTTTCCCTAATAGCTGAAGATATCAGTAAAACAGAGGAGGGAACCAGTCAAATGTCCTAATAAGGAGAGGGTCACTATGACATCGGGACAACAGAATTTGGCATGGCAGTGGCCTTTTCCCCATTGTATTTTGGCGTGGCACCTACATGCACCTTCACAAGTTACGTTTCCTACCCCTGTGTGTCCCCAGCCCACAAATGAGACAGGCTGATGTTGACCTCAGTTATACAGGTGTTAAAATAGTATTTTCTCTGTTTTTCACAGCACCCAAGGGTGTGGACACACCTTAAGAATTGCTTGAGGGGAAATCGTGTAACTGGGGAAAAAAGGCAGAATTGAGGTCAGTAATCCAGACAGTAAATTTCATTCCAGTATGGTGGTCTTCAGACCAATAGTGGAGGATGAACTTTTAAGTCAGCCTCCAGATTCCGAATTAATTGCTCGGTAGTTTTAACACTATTTGTATTTTAATTCAAATATTGTTCATTTTATGTATCTTTACTGACTGTATTTACAGCCCACCCGATATTATTAAACCATTAGATTTTATATATCATCTTTTAAAAACCAGGGAACAAGATAAGAGTGGAAATTTATAGGGTCATTTTACAAGCATTCCATGGGAAGAGACTTCTTTAGGGAAACCTTATGTTCTGCCATTTTTGAATGTCCTTTTCAACGGGGATTAAGAAGAGGAGGCCGCTCAATATTTATTTTGCAGGTGAATAGGAAGAAGCAGAAATCATTTTGAAAAAGTCAGTGGAACTTTACATTAGGATACCACAGAAACGAAATAGTCAGTGTGGTCATTATCCCAGGAAAAGAAGCCAGCAATGGGGTTTCCCCCCCCCAAAACTGAAATCTTCAGTCATGCTTGCATTTTGCTAAGCTGTGTTTAGTGAAGAGGAATTCCGTTTTCTTCACATAAATCTGAAGTTACAAAATCAGGATCTTATAAGACCAGATCTTATAAGCACACAGCAGGTTCTCCAACCAAGAGCTGTGTTGACTGAACAATTGTTAAATTGTGATCCTGTGCATCTTAGAACAGGGGGGGGGTCTTCAAACTTGGCCCTTGGCACGCTGGCTGAGGAATTCTGGGAATTGAAGTCCACAAGTCATAAAAGGGCCAAATATGAAGACCCCCCCCCCAGCAACCTTGACAACTTTAAGCTGTGTGGACATGCTGGCTGGGGAATTCTGGGAGTCGAAGTCCACACGACTTAATGATGTGTTCTCCATAGGTTATGGGAGAAAGCTCAAACGAAGTACCTGCCAGCCAGAAATTCAACGGATCCCGTTTCTCCAGAGCCAGCTGCTTCTTTCTAAGCGACTCTCGCCTGCTCCTCTCCTAAAGACTCCAAGTAATAAGTTTTCTTCCAGCGATCTTTCGCATACCATCCACGCAGACACCTCTAGGGCCGGGTCAGGGTCGGTCTCTGGCCAGAAAGCATCACCTGGTTGGTTTCTGCACGGCGGAAGGGAAAGTTACCCGAGCAGGGCAATGCTACTTCAAAGGGGAGGGGGCGACAACAGCAGAGACCCTCTTACCGCTGCTGCGCAAAAAAAAAAATATGGGAGGGTGAAGAGCCGGACCCACTTTTAGTTTTAACCGATTGAGCAGCCGTTGCTTTCCTCCGAGAGGACGTCTGCTGAATTACTTTGGAATGGTAAGTTATCTCCCCACCACCACCACCACCCCGAAAAGAATCCTTAAAGCAAGAGGCGCTTAAGACTTGGTGGAGCAGTGGGCTAATGCCTCCTTAAGTAACACCAGCTGCCTGCAATTAGTGCAGGTTCGAGTCCCACCAGGCTCAAGGTTGACTCAGCCTTCCATCCTTCCGAGGTAGGTCAAATGAGGACCCAGATTGTTGGGGGCAATAAGCTGACTTTGTAAAAAAAAAAATGCCGCTTTGGGGGAAGCGGGGAGCGAAAGCTCTAATAAGCAGGCATATACATAGAATGAAAGCTATTGCTAAGCACATTTGATTTGTGCTTCTTGTAACGGGATATAAGTGGGATTTTTAAAAAAAAGACTTGGGGGAAGGGGACCAGAGCAGCCCCTGGCCGCAAAGAGTTCTCTGGAAAGTCCCCCAAGGCGGAGCCTTTCCCAGTTCTTCGTCCCTCCGTCCGGCCAGCGATTCCAGAGGCTGACGTTTCGGAGCCGTGTTTTCGCGGCCGGCGGCGGAGCGCGCTCGCTCTTCGCGGCCGGCGGCGGAGCGCGCTCGCTCTTCGCCGCCGCTTCCTCTCTTTCGGGAGCCGCCGAAGGAGCGAGTCCCGCGCGGCAGTCAGGCAAAGGGAAAGCCGGTTCAGCTGACGCGCGCCGAAATATTCATTCCTCCACCCTCCCGAACAATGAGGCGGCCGCCGCCGCCGCCGTCTCCTCCTCCTCCTCCTCCTCCCGCGTGCGCCCCGCGAGCCTCCTCAGAAACCGCGCGGCCGGCTTCCCGCTCGGCTTGACGCGCCCGGCTGCTGCTCCCACCAGCGGGAGAGCGGAGCGCGCCCTCGGGTCAGCTCAGCCCCCCCCCCCGCGGGAGCCGCGCGCCGGCCCGTCTTCCCGCGCCACAAAGTTGCTCCGCTCCTCAGGCGAAGGACACGAGGCGAGGTGGGGCGTGTGTGTGTGAGGGGTGGTGGTGGTGGCGGGAGGAGGAAGAAGCGAGAATAGGGCAGGGCAGGGCGCGGGGGGAGGGGCGGCGGCGCTCTGCGGCAGGCTCCTCAGGCGAAGGCAGCTGGAGAGAGAGAGCGGACGGCGGGGCGAGCCGAGGCAGGTGACGCGGGTCGGCGGGAGGAGGCGAAGGCGCTCCGCTCTGGCGGCGGCGGCGGCCGTGCCGGCACCTCTTCGCTCCGCTCCCTACCGACCTCTTCGCCGCCACCTTCTCTTCCCGCCCAGACGCGGGAAGCGCGCCATCTCCGCTTGCCCGTCAGGTAAGGCGAAGAAGTTCCGGGCGCCTCCCGGCTCTTTTTTTTTTTTTTTTTTTTGCGCTCGCTTCTCTTGGCTGGAAGAGTTCGTCGCGGGCGTCTTTCGGGACGTCCCCGGCTCAGGTCTTCGTCACCTGCTTGCTTTGGGGGACTGCTCCTTTGTGGGGCGTTCGTGCCTTCGGGTGTTAATAACGGAAACCTCCCCCCCCCCACACACACACACACCCTCCAGCGAGGAATTAACTACTGGAGTTGTTCAAGTTGCCCCTTGAAGCGGGCGGGCTTCTTGGGAAGGGCGAGGGTGGCTGTTACTGGATGGGGCTTTTTTTCCTCATAGAACGCTCAGAAGGGAGTGCCAGGACCTTTTTTGAATGGAACTTTGTAGGGTAGGCAAGGCATGACATGTGTGAGTTCCGGCACCTTTTTTTCTTTTACAAAAAAAGCACTGGGTAACCCGATGCGCTTCCCTAGAGAGATTTCCCAAAGGGCTCGGTGGGGGGGGGGGTCTCTAGGCGCAAGTAGGGTTTACTATTTCCGAGTTAAGTCTGCGCCAGGTGGGCGGATTTTATTTACCGGCACCTTTCCAAAGGAGGTACCTTCCTGTTATCCTTCCTGGTGCGTAGTCCTAAACCCGCGAGGGAGTAAGCTGGGTTCCACAAGGGACTTGTTTCCAAGTAAACATGAGATGTCGAGATTATTGGCTTGCTAGTGCTTATGAATTGCTCCCGGGCAGCGTAAAAGCGAATTCAACCCGAAAACCAAAATAAGGAATCAGAGCAGTCGGGTTACATTAAATCGCTAATACTGAACACAGACTAATTTTATTTATATATTTTTTTTAAAAAAAAGGCTGTGCCTAACAGCGTAAAATTGGGAAAGACGCGCGTGTGTGTGTGTGCGCGCGCGGGGAAGCACAACATCACAAAAATAAAAGGATTGGCCCAGCAAAACAAAACAAAAAGTGAACTTTTAAAAATGTTTTTTTTTTGTTTGTTTGTTCTTACTCTGTGCCTAGGGAATAGATTTAATTCAGGCTTCTCTTCTTTGTCGTTAAGGCTGTTAACCGGAATTTAAGTTTGGATTAAACACGCATGGGCTTGGTTGCTCGCTAGTTTTCTTCAGCTCTCCTTGACTTGCCTGCCTGCTCAGAAATGGTTTGGAGACAAGGAAGAGAACGGCAAAAGTTGGAATTTGGGATGGAGTTAAATCAATTACATGGGGAATATTTAAGAAATGCATAGGGTTGGCATATCCTGTTCTTCCCCTTTCATTCAGGCTGGGTTTTAAGCATTTCCTGAATAAATAACCTGTACATTTTCCCCACCACTGCAACAGTTCTATATTAGGAAGTGATCCAGCTGTAAAAGACCCATGAGGCTGCAGACTAAAGCCATTAAATGTAGCATCCAAAGAGCTGGCACAATTATTTAGCAAAGAAGTTGAAGCTTGGCAGTTAAGATGGTCTGATGGAAAAAAAATAAATAAATTGCAGGGTTCCTGAGTTTTTAAAGATGGTTAGAAGAACTCCTCTTAATGCTGCAGCTTCAGTGCCCTTACCAATGTGATACGGTTAAGAGGATCCTCTTGAAAACAAATGAAACTGGGTACTCTGGATAGACCTTAAGTAGTGGAAAGGTTATATCACCATTAGGTTTTACTTGATGGCACTCGTTAAACTGGTGGCGGCAGCTGGGAGCATAATTTCTCTGTCTAAATTAGTTTATCACAACGACAACTAATTAGCATTCTGGCCAGGTGACTTTGCCCTTTCACTGTGGCTGCCTTTCTAATCGTTCAGGTCGCTTGCTTGTAAATTGTGTTTTTATTCCCAGGAGACATCTTTGTATCTTTGGGACTGCAATGCTCTTAAGCACATCTATTTGAAATTACAACTCGAGGAAAAGTTATGTATGGGAAAGAGGTCCTGAAATAGGAAGCACCACAACAGGACTTCATGGATCTGAGGTCCAAGGGAAGGGTGGCTATCTTGCTACCTTCTAGACCGGGGGTCTTCAAACTTGGCCCTTTTATGACTTGTGGACTTCAACTCCCAGAATTCTTCAGCCAGTGTGCCTGGCTGAGGAATTCTGGGAGTTGAAGTCCACAAGTCATAAAAGGGCCAAGTTTGAAGATCCCTGGGCTAAGGTTTCTGTAACTTGCCACACCCCCTTGAGACCTACAGATGTTTTTAGTGGACCAAAAGCCCTGGGCAATAGTGTTTTCTGGATCAGGTGTGTGTTTCTCAGGCTGGGTGAAGATTGCTGAGAACTGTCATTTTTCCGTCTTCCTGCTTTTTTCACGCTGAAGGGATATGTCTGCTTTTTTCCCAGGTTATGAAGTTCACAGCTACTTCAGTCGCTATTCCCCACCCTTGGTTGCTAGAGCCCATCATTCAAATTGCCCTGTGTAACTATTCTTAGCATTGGGGTGCATAGATGATGGTATAAGAACACCAGACATTTTAAAAGTGAGAGATCTCTCTTTCTGAAAGACTAATAAATAAGTCCAGTAAATATTGACAGGACTAGGTGACAGATTGAGTAAGCTACTTCTTGTCATGGGATGGAAAAGCAGGTTGAGGTCAAAAGCAACAGAGAACAAGCACACTTCATTGCTTTGTACCTGTGAGTTATAGTCCAGCTTCTCTGTGGGAAGAATGTCATTTTGACTTGTGACGATGGCCTCAGAAAACATATCAGAGGAAAGTCACATACAAAGGCTTTTCTTAAACAGTAGCCACAACTACTCATCATGGGAGTAATGTCTTATGTGTTGCACTAGGACTCTAGAAAAGCAAGTTTAAATTTCCAGTTAGCTATTAAGTTCCTTGGGTGATTTTTAGAGAGTAGATGGCTGTGGTTGTTTCATTATTTGAAATAAGTATCTGAGTGCAGAAATCAAGATAAGCACTGGATGGCAACGGAGGGATGCAGGAAAACTAATTCTGTGTTACCATGAGGTTTTTTTGCAGCTAGGAATGGTAGTTCTGACACGAAGTGGTCCTTCAGTCATATCCGATTCTCCATAATTTGATGGATAGCATTTTATTGGATCTTTTAATTGCTGCTTTTTTAAGCTTTTGTCATCAAGAAGAGTATCAACCACCTTGTCCTCTGCTAGCCTATTCTTTATTTGCCTTTAATTGTTAAAGACAACTTTCTCCAACAACTCTTGCATTACGTGTCAGAAATATTAAACTTCTTTATTATGGCTTCCAGCAGCCAGTCTGGTTTTCATTCACCCAGAATGTATTTTTTCTCTCTTGTAATTTAAGTTATTTCCAATGACTGAAAGTATTACTACAATTCATGAAGTTTTACTTCATTCTGCTTTCTCGTGATTCAGCTTTCACTGCTCTATGTTATCATTTAGAAAACCATTGTTTTGAGAATATATATGTTTATCATTAGTGTTATTCTCTACACTGTAATACCATTTCTCATTTCATATTCTGCATTAAGTTTCATAAATAAGGTGACAGTATAGAGATTCATTCCCTGTTACCAATCAGTTAGTTGTTCTATAATTGTCTTTACTGAATCATCATAGAGATCCTTCAGTAGGCAGATGAAGTGTTTTTCAGGACTATCCATGTTTTTCAGGACTATCCATAATTTGCTGATGTCAGTACACAATCAAAGAGAGCCTTGGTGGAGCAGTGGGCTGATGCCTCCTTAAGTAACACCAGCTGCCTGCAATTAGTGCAGGTTCGAGTCCCACCAGGCTCAAGGTTGACTCAGCCTTCCATCCTTCCCAAGTAGGAAAAATGAGGACCCAGATTGTTGGGGGCAATAAGCTGACTTTGTAATAATGCCGCTTGGGGTGGGTGTGAAAGCCCTAATAAGCAGGCATATACATAGAATGAAGGCTACTGCTAAGCTTGTAAGCCGCCCTGAGTCTTCAGAGAAGGGCGGGATATAAATGGAATTAAAATAAAAAATTAAAATAAAATAAAATATCCATAAAACAAATACAGATCTCTCTCTTGAAATTCCCTTGCCTTTTCCATTATCCATCGGGTGGTTAGCAATGTGATCTCAGGTGCTGCTTCTGAATCTAGCTTGAATGTCTGGGAATTCTCCTTCCATGCATTGTTGAAATCCAGACTTTAAAATTTTGAGTATCACCTTTTTAGCATTTTTTTAAATATAATTTGGTCATTCTTCAGTAGTCCTCTTTTTGTTGTCAGAATATAACTTGATATTTTCCAGTCCTTTGGCTACCATTATTTTTTTTCCCCTGTAATGGACAGTAAATAGCACATGAACTGCCATATTTTGCAAAATTTTAAATAGTTTAGCAGTCTCATCAACTCCCACAGTTTTGTTGTGAACATTAGGTCTCATTAAATTTCACTTTTTAAAATATCTCGCATATGTTCACTGACCAAACCTATGTAAGTATCATTGATTTTATGATTATTATTTTTTGGGTAGAGCTTATCTCTACATTTATGCCATCTCCTCTTTCCATCTTTCTTCTGTAGGTCATTCTATTCTTCGACTTTTATGATATCTACTTCTGAATAAATTCCCTGATTTCTGCAACTTTATTAAATAACTCTCTCGTCCTTTCCATTTTATGTTATCTTCAGTCTCTTTCCACTGCTTCTTATCTATAACGTTTTGTCGCTTCTTGATCTTGGCAAATTTTTCATTATTGCCTTCTGCTCTTCCTAGTTTTTCAGTTTTTTTTCAACATACCAGGCAGCTATTTTCCTTCTTTTAGCATTTTGGAATATTTTTACTTGTTTCATCTCTAATAATAATAATAATAATAATAATACACATTTAAATCTTGAGTCTTTCAGATAGCAAATTTAATCCATTAAATTTTGTTCTTTGTTTTCACCAGGTGATCATATAAAATATGAGGCCATATCTTATTGCTTTGGTTATTTCATTTCTTTTCCATAATCAGAACTTTTCCATCTTTGCTTGCAAATACATATAGTCAGTTTGAATTTGGTGTTTTCTCCTCAGGGATGCCCACGTACTTAGCCACTTCTTAGATTACTGGATAAGAATAGTTGCTGTAAACATTGAATTTGCTTGGCAGAACTTCACTGATTTTCCCTTTATTGTAGATGATATTTTACTTGTAGCATTTGGCATCCCAGTTTCCTATAATTAGCACAACTTTTTTTGTGTGCGTTGGGTTGAGAGGATGTTGCAAGTTACCATTACAACTGTTTACTTTCTTCTGCTTTTCCATCTGGAATATTTTGATGGATCATGATACCACTGATTGGCCTGTCTTGGATCATATTGAGATTTCCCTGTACTACAGTTCACTGAATTAACCTAACTGCCTGGATTCTCACAACACACCGAATCATAAAATGGCCATGCTGCTTGCATTCGCATTATACGCTGAGCCACAGATGATACTTTATTGAATGCAGCAATTGCTCCTAAAGGTGACCTGCCTCATAATATTATTGCGAGGATAAAATGTTGTGGGAACTATTTATACTTTTGCTCCTGGAGAAACAGCAGGATGCAAATGTAAGAAGAATGCTTTTTGTACATCAAAGATTTATTTATGCAGCCTTCAGGATTATATATTTATTTTTAAAATAAATATTTTTTAAAATAAATGTCCTTCAAGTTGAGATGGACTTTTAATTACAATACAGATGTTTATTGTTCTTGATTGATTATGACATCACGTTAGTCTCAGCTCTTAATGACTGCATAGATCAGGGGTAGGCAACCTTGGCTCTTTTATGACTCATGGACTTTAACTCCCAGAATTGTGGGAGTTGAAGTCCATGAGTCATAAAAGAGCCAAGGTTGCCTACCCCTGACATAGATACACCATCTCCAGTACGATCTATTCTCAAATTAGTCCTCTTTCTGTTTTATTTGAGTTCATCCACCTTGTTGCTGGTCATGCTTTTTTCTCTTTCATTCTACCTTCCCCAGCACTATAGATTTCCCAAGAGAGAAGATATTAATTAATGTGGTCAAATGATCTACTTATTTATTTTCTTGGCTATCAATGGTGTTCTGATGGGGTCTGAGAATATTTTCTTCAATGCGAATCTCAACACTCTAAACATGTGTCTTAGTAATTTCATTGGCAAGAATATAGAAGTGCTTTGACAAGCCTTCTTCCATGTTTTTTTTAAAAAGTTTCAATTCCTGGTTTGATTCCCTGTGTTGTTGGGATTTCCTAGTGATCTATGAAGTTCAGTAATGATCCAAGTATTAATCAGGTTCATCTGAACTGATAGAGCTGCCACAGATCTGACTTGTGATACCAAAATCCTTTTGCAGTTGATCAGTAATTCATTTGTCTCCTGATAATGCTGATGAAAAAGGGGCAAAAAAGAATAGATTTGGTGAAAGTTAAGAAAAGAATAAGGGGGAATGAAAATAAAATTAAGCCACTAGCTGTACTAGATGGCGCTATCATTTTTCCAGAGACACCACCCATCTTATTTTTATTTTTATTTTTTGAGGGAGAAAGGGGGATAAGAGAGGCTCGGTGGAATACATCAGGCTTATTCTTAATTATTAAAAATATTATATTATTGGTTGTGAAAACCTTTACTTAAGCATGCATCCAGAGCTCCAATTACCTTGCCATCTAGAGCCTTTAAAACGGGTTTTCAAACTTGGCCCTTTTATGAGTTGTGGACTTCAACTCCCAGAATTCCTCAGCCAGTCATGCTGGCTGAGGAATTCTGGGAGTTGAAGTCCACAACTCATAAAAGGGCCAAGTTTGAAGACCCCTGCTTTAAAATATTACTTGTATGCAACATGGGCTCCTTCCCCAAAACTGAGAATATCCAATAATGGATGATATATTGCATTTACCGGTACATTTATTTGTAGTGAGTTTACTGTAGCACTTCCTAGGTCTAGCATCTTTTCGAAGTTAGGTAGCAAAGAGTGTTAAAGATATAGCCTTTCACATAGCAACATTAGATAGTGGCTGGTGTCTCTCTGCAATAATACCTTTTATACTATGGTATTGAGTTTACCAAATGTGGAAGAGTGGTGCACACTTTTAAAAACATAAAGGTACTATAACTTGCACTTCCTTCAAGTAGTAGTTTTAATTTGTTAAGAGGAGAGAAAAAGAATTTTTAAAAAATCTGCTTTCTGCCAGATGTGGCAAAGAAAATGCAAATTTGGCCTTTGCAACTTTGTCAGCTGATGCTCTGGTCAGCTGTTCTTTTTTGTATAGGAAAATCAAATAGAGTTTGCAATGGCATCATTTTGGCATGAAGAGGAATTTATATTTCAATTTTGTATGAGAAAGATTGAGACGAGACCAGCATTTTTGACAACATGTTTTTAAGAAGAGACTGGACAGCCATTTGTCTGAAATGGTATAGAGTTTCCTGCAGGGGGTTGTACTAGATGACCTCCAAGGTCCCTTCCAACTTATTATTATTATAAAACTTATTCATAAAACATGAAACTCAGTCAACTGAACACTCAAACTGACTGGCACTAATGGTTGACACGGGTTGCTGCCAGCATTCTAGGTATCAACCAGGTATCTCCTTAAAATGTAAGATGTTCCGAGTAGAGCAGTTTTTTGTAGCTTTGCTGGAGTTATTGCAGGAAGCTGCAATTTCTTGATGTATTTTGCAAAGTTTTTGGACATAGTTCCCAGTACCCCGATGACAGTGGGTATCACTGTTACATGTTTCATCCATAATCACGCAGTTTCGATGGCCAGGTCATGGTATTTCTTAATTTTTTCCAGTTCTTTTTCTTCGACTCTGGCATCTCTTGGTACAGCAATATCAATCAACTTGTTGTTGCTGTTATTATTTCAGTTGTACTTTGTGACCAAATATAATAATTCCAGGAACGGTAAGTGTAGGAAGTCATGTTTTGACCAGTTGATGCCCCCTGTTTCTGGAATTACCTTCTTGCAAGTTGGCTTAGGGGAAATGAAATATACCATTCAAATATGAACTACTTATCATTTTGCATTTGGCCCTTTGAAGCAAACTGGGACCAAGGAAATGGCACCGGAGTTTACACTTGTTAAAAAATTGTTGCTTCCTGAGCATGCTCACTTATGCAATAACTTTCAGACCTCTTCATCCTCCCATTTGAGAATGGTAATAGTTATGCTAAAGAAAAGGAATACTTGGATTGCTAGCATATAAACTCTGCATTCATCTCCCCGAGGGTGAAATGTTCAGTTTAATCTCCTTTGGATCATAGGTGAATAACAGTAACCTTATTTTGCACTGCTAAAAAGATACCACTACGCGCAGGCGAACTGGTGGTGTCAGAACTAGAAGTGAAAATGTGAACGAAGGTGGAAATGAATTAACCTTTGGAAAGTTGTTTGCATATTAAAGTTATGGGAACTGATTTGCTGAGTCAGATTAAAGTGTTCGGATTCCCTAAAGTAGAGGAATGTTATCTCACTATGCTTGCTAAAGGTTTTGCTGTATTTCATGGATGATGATAAAAGGAGGGTAAGAGGGTTGTAGTATGCTGTATGGAGTAGAGTTAAAAAGGAGAAGTAAGGTAGAGTTGGGCAAAGAATCCCTGAAGAATACTTTTGATGTTTTGGAGCACTGAAGACCCAAACCCATTTCATCATTTTTGATAATATATTTTACGCGTGGATTTTTTTGAGGAGAGGCTAACAATGACCTGGTCTTTAAAACTAACGGAAATGGAAATGAATGTTTCTGCCTTTTTGTTGTTGTTGTTAAAGTTCAAAATTGCCCTGGAATGGCTTTTCCCCATCTGGGATGTTGCATATTTTTTTTAAAAAAAAGTTTTATATTTTAGTTGACTCTTTAATGTTCATTCTATCTAATTATCATTTTTATGCATCTCAAAACCTGGGGATGTATTAAATTGTACATTTATTTACAGACATGCACAAGATAGATAGATAGATAGATAGATAGATAGATAGATAGATAGATAGATAGATAGATAGATAGGGATAGGGATAGGGATAGGGATAAAGAAACCACACATTTGCTGTTTGGCTAGATGAACAAAGGTATTCCTGGATGAGAGGAAGAAACTGCAGTCCTATACATATCTATTCAACAGTAAACCTGAGACTGTACACTTTTACAGACTTTGAAGACAGCTGATGGAACTCAATAGAGGTACATATGGAGCTGGCAATTGAGACAGATGACCTTGGGACGGCATATTGCCCTCACCTTAATTTCATATTGTTCCTCAGCAAAAGCAACCTGTCTCTTCTCTTAACAATTTGCAGCACAAAGAGAGAAAAAAGTCCTGACCTAAAGATAAAGAATGGTACCACCTCTTTCTTAATCCCAGCTACTTTTGCCATGATGCCTCCAGTACATTATACCTACAGAAAGGTAATCCTCATCAGAACAATGGTTGCTTGTACTGGGAATATAGGCTTGTATTATGATTTTTTACTTAATGTATCTGTAGATTTAGCTGAACTGATGACTGGAAACAAATGCTACAACTGTTTTGTTTGCATTTTGTTTAGAGATATCATATGGAATCTGCTAATAGAGCTAGATATTACTGCATTTACCAGTTAGGAAGACAAATTGCTTACCCCTATAAAATGGGTCTGGGGAAAAGGTTGACTTGCGTTTGCTGAAAAGAGTAGGTCAGTTGAAAGAAACAAATGGTTGGGTGTTGAAGATGTTTGCTGATATCACTGTTGAAGCATAGCTGAGAATTAGAATTAGGAATACAGTAGAACAGAGAGTAGAGTTAAGAATAGAATAGAATAGAATAGAATAGAATAGAATAGAATAGAATAGAATAGAATAAGGATAGGATAGGACAAGGAATAGGAATAGGAATAGGAATAGGAATAGGAATAGGAATAGGAATAGAATGTGATTGGACACACAAATTTGCCTCTGGTGCATAAGCTCTCAGTGTACATAGAAACAACAAAATAATATAATCATAAGATAACAATAAAAGGTAAAGGTAAAGGTTCCCCCGCACATGCATGCTAGTCATTTCCAACTCTAGGGGCCGGTGCTCATCTCCGTTTCAAAGCTGAAGAGCCAGCGCTTGTCCGAGGACGTCTCTGTGGTCATGTGGCCGGCATGACTAGACGCCAAAGGCGCACGGAACGCTGTTACCTTCCCACCGGAGTGGTCCCTATTTTTCTACTTGCATTTTTACATGCTTTCGAACTGCTAGGTTGGCAGAAGCTGGGACGAGTAACAGGCGCTCAGTCTGTTACGCGGCACTCAGGATTTGACCCGCCAAACTGCCGACCTTCTGATCGACAAGCTCAGCGTCCTAACCCACTGAGCCATCGCATCCGTTTTAAGATAACAATAGTAGAAGTTAAAAGGAAAGAGGAGAAGGATTGTAGTAATACAATCCTACTACATGGGTAAATATCTTTAGGCATAAGATGGTGCTGTGGGATGGCTGTGTTTTGGAAACTCTGTTTGGGAGAAGCTGGCTGTTTAGTGGAGTTTTACTTTTTTTATAATACATAAAAAGAGTTTTTCTCCCTTTTCATAGACTCTTAAGGTTTGAGCACTCAGCTGACATTGGGCCCATTCCCTGTTGCATTTCATTTTCAGTTCACTGTAGTTATTTCTTCAAGCTTCATCTCCATCCCATTTTAGTTCCTGGTTTTGCTGTCTTCTGTTTGCACGACAGCTATCTCTATTCTGTGATTTGTTATGCTTGTTTGACATTTTTGCTGGAAGGAGGGAGGCAGATAAGTAGTGATGTGCATGTGAGGGTGATTTTATGTCTCTGGGAGAGAATGTCTTGCTGTGGGTTGATTAATTGATCAAATTTATAGGGCCACCCATTTCAGATGAAATGACTCTGGGTGGCATTCAAATCAAATCAAATAACGAATATATAAAAATCATATATAAATATGATAATGTAGGAAAAAATCTAATACACTTTAAAATCATTGTTAAAATTAAAATATTAAAAATTAAAAATATACAAACCACAAGGCACAGAGAGAGGAACCACAATAGTGGATCAACATAAGAATATTTCCAATTCTTCTTTTCCATAACCAGATCTTGAGGGACTTCTAGACTAGAACATTAACAGGATGGAACTAATTCTCTCTCTCTCTCTCTCTCTCTCTCTCTCTCTCTCTCTCTCTCTCTCTCTCTCTCTCTGTGTGTGTGTGTGTGTGTGTGTGTGTGTGTGTACTTCACACACACACACACACACACACAAACTATGACAGAGAAGGTTAATCTTCTAGCACTCATCACATATCCCTAGCAGATGATACCCACAACATGCCTTCACTGCAGATTAAAGGGGAATCAGTTTATTTTATAAATGGAATATATTATATGATGGATTTTACAAAATTTTGCCAATTTTTCTGTCAATTATTATTTTTGTTGGATGATCTTAAATATCTAACCATATACGGAAAGAACTTTTTTCATCAGGAATTTTTAACTGATAGTTAAATAGGAATAACCTCTGTAGTTTTCAATTTGATGGGAGAAAAATCTATGTCTCCAGGAGTCAGAAATACTTAATGACCGATAATCAGTCAATCTGTAGAGTTTCCTACTTTCACTAAGCCATGCATAAGGGAGCCTGATGGTGCAGTGGTTGGAATGCAGTATTGCAAACAAACTCTGCCCACAGTCAGGAGTTCAATCCTGATGGGGTCAAAGTTTAGTTATTGGATTTACAGTATATACTTATATATTTTTATTATACTTATTATTTTTTATTATACTTATATATATTTATATACTTATATATATATACTTATATATATTTATATATTTATATATATTAAAGTTGACTCACCCTTCCATCCTTCCAAGATCGGAATTGTTGGGAGCAATATACTCACATTGTAAACTGCCAAGAGAGTGCTGTAAAGCACTATGGGGCAGTATATAAGTGTACATGCTATTGCTATAAATTAAATACTATTATACAGTATTATAATTTGTTTTGCTCTGCCTTTTTTGTTTTCTTTACTAGAAGAAAATTCTAAAATACTCTATTTGCTAGTCACTAAATTTTTACTAAAATTCTGCATTTACTTTTAGGTTGAATCATGGTCCCATCAGGACAAACTTTGTATGTCATATCTCCTAGAAAATCTCTACCTAGATTAGCTTCTGCAGACCACTGCTAGCATGAGCTATTTATTGTGATTTATTATGTGCTGTTCCTTGCTAGGGATTATTCTGGTTAAAATGACAAAAAAGTTTTTTTAAAATATAAACAAATAATGTGGAAAAGCACAACAGTAATATGTATAGCATTTCCACACTGTGTATTGATTCCCATTGAAGAGAGCTGCAGAAGAAATTTACCCAGTTAAGACACTCAATTAAATGACATATTTCTCAATAATGGCCCATACTGATGTCTGTAGTCTTCAGTAGAGGCATTAGAGATGCTATAAGGACAGTGGTTATCACAGAGAGGGAAGATGGATAATATTTTTAACCACCCATATTTGATCTGTGATACTCCTGGGTCAACTCAAAGAGAGTATTAGTAAGTCTCTTCCCCTCATACATTTTGCTCATTCTGTCAAGAGCTAGTTAACATGGCTACATGTGAGCTCCAGGGTCAGAAGAATCATATTTGCAGGGTAATTGCTTACAATACTAGGGATGGCCCAGAGACCTTAGCCTCTGTTCGTGGTCCTCCCATAGGCATCTGATTGGCTGCTATGGAAAAGCAGTACTGGATCCATAGGTGCTGGTCAGATTCAGCATGCTCCTCTTTTATGATGGGTATTGCTGTATCTGCATTTCCAAAATGAATAAAAACCTAGAATCATTTTGGATCTCCAAAATGGAAGAGTGAAACTGTCTGGCTCAATTAAAATCTCAATATATCCTATGTTTGGGGAGTGAAGTATACCAAATACTTCATTTTGATAATACAATTAATAGAGAATTTAACATGAAACAGCCTCAGGGCTATTCCAAGCTATAATCAATTCCTTCTGGGTTAGTTTAAGAGCTAGTTGGCTTGAGTTATCATGTTTGCACAGCACCATTACATTCTCCAATCCAATTAAGGAAGTTGCCCTTATTAAGAGATACACGTACTCTCCTTGTTACTTACCTAAAACATAATTTTCCTCTAAATGTGCAAATTTTAACAATATACTTAGTCAGCTTGTATTGCCTAATTAAGTGAATAGTATAAAGTACTATGAAAGTAAGTCCTGTTAAATTCAATGCAAGTTATATTTGGATGACATAAAAGATTATGCTACAATGCATTTTTCATTAGCATCAGCTGTGCATGCTGAAATCGTATTTGGTTGTTTCAAATATTTTGCTAAGCCAGAATTTTGAAATGATTTGTAGAAAGAATCAACAATGCATTCACACATTGTACTAAGAAATACAAGGGTGACACAAGCAACAGTGGAGGCCACAAACTATGAGTTCAGTCATATAACCTGCAAGGAAAACCAAATGATCAAAGCCTAATTATTATGTATAAGATTACCATAATTTATTGAGATAATTCTTGCAGGATCCTTGAATAGTTCAGAATTTCCCACTGTATGTAGAAAATATAGAGGATCTTGTGGAACCTACAATAATGGAATAATCAATCTGTTATTATTAATATGTCCAGAGTCATCTTGTAGGGGAGATGAGATGGGTGGCATAAATATGTAATAATAATAAATAAAAGTTACACTATTCCCCCCCCTCCCCCCAATTCACTGTTATGGACACTTGGAGTGTTGATTCAGAAAAACAGAATGGGATTTCACTATGTCTAGCACTTGTTAGCTCAAGAGGAATACTTGAGTATCAAAAGTACAATAAGTAATTAGATAGAACAATGAAACAAATGCTATCTTAAGAGGATTCAAAATGATTTTATCTTTTCTTCTTTGTAAAACAAGTGCATTGTAATATATCTGCTTCATACTGCTTTTGATGGAAGGCAATGGTGCTAGAAACAGTTTGAATATCTGTAGTGATGCAGTGATGAGTGTAGTATTCAGAATATGACTGCACACAAATTTATCTGCTAGAACTATCCGGATTTCTTCTTGTATCACATCTAATTACATATAACTGGAAATACTGTAGTTAAGGGGGTCATTATTTGATTGCAAATAATTCAAAAAGCATTGACTGCTTAACTACCATAGGTTTAAGCCTTGTAAGCCCATTGTTAAAATAATAATGGAAAAAACCTGTATCTACATACAATATGATCCATTGGTCCTTGGGCAAAAGCCTATATATCAGTTGGCCAGGTTGCCTGTAACAACACAGTATTGTTAGGTGACATGCAGGTTGGCCTAGACAACTAATGGCTAGCTATGACAGCATTGATGGTTGTTTTTATACTGCTCATAGCATAGATGTTTAGACTAGATTAGGCATTTTTATACACCTATCAAGACCTTCCCAAGGACCTGGGATAGGCAGGTATTGTTTTTTATAGTGTTAAAAGGTATTGCCTCAGGATGTAAGGTGTTCCAAGTAAAGCTGGCTTTTGCAATTGATGGTGATTGGTGGTGATTTTTTCAATGCTGATGGTGTTCAAGGGGTGCTCCAGGTGTTTTGGGATTGTACCAAAGGTGCCTATTACTATTGGTACTATCTTCACTTTCTTTTGCCACAGTAATTCTACTTCTATTTGCCGATCTTTGTATAATATAATTATCTCTAGTTCTTTCTCTTCTCTTCTGCTGTCTCCAGGTAGTTCCATGTGTATTATCCAGAATTTTTTGTCTTTCTTATTGCTAATTCTTAAGTCTGGGATATAATATGCCAGGTGCTCTTCTTCTTCTTCTTCTTCTTCTTCTTCTTCTTCTTCTTCTTCTTCTTCTTCTTCTTCTTCTTCTTCTTCTTCTTCTTCTTCTTCTTCTTCCTCTTCTTCTTCTTCTTCTTCCTCTTCCTCTTCCTCTTCCTCTACTTCTTCTTCTTCCTCCTCCTCCTCCTCCTCCTCTTCTTCTTCTTCTTCTTCTTCTTCTTCTTCTTCTTCTTCTTATTATTATTATTATTATTATTATTATTATTATCTTTTATTCATTAAACATGAGCCTCAGTCAACTGAACATTCAAATTGACTGGCGCTGATGGTTGACATGGGTTGCTGCCAGCATCCTAAGTATCAACCAGGTATCTCCTTAAAATGTAAGATGTTCCAAGTAGCACAGTTTTTTGTAGCTTTGCTGGAGTTATTGCAGGAAGCTGCAGTTTCTTGATGTATTTTGCAAAGTTTGTGGACATAGTTCCCAGTGCCCCGATGACAACATTTCATCCGTAATCGCGCAGTTTCAATGGCCAGGTTGAAATATTTCATAATTTTTTTCAGTTCTTTTTCTTTGACTCTGGCATCTCCTGGTACATCATCCTCATCCTCATCATCATCTTCATCATCATCATCATCATTATTATTATTATTATTATTATTATTATTATTATTATTATTATTTAATATAGCTACCCACTCTAGTAAACTATGGGCAGCTTACAAAATATAATAGTAATTAAAACAATTAAAAACATAGAAATAAAACAAGTCAGTCTGGATTAGCAGCAACCATTAAAACCAAGCATCACAGCTCTCCCCAACACACACAGACACACACTAACACATATTAACTCTCTGTGTGTAGAGAAGACAACATCAGTGAATGTTGTGAAGAAGGAGGGTAATGATTAATTTATTTCTTAATGCTGGGGTCATGCAATAAAATAGATTCAAAGTATTAAAACATATACTTTTTCATATAGCATTTAGTAACTTGGCATATTTTGTTGCCACAAGATACAGTTCTCAACCACCCACTTGATCACTTTTTAATAAATATCCAAACCAGCAGATTGGCTGCTAGTCATAATGGCTGTATATTTCCCACAGTAGAGGTGAGACTAAGTACCTCGGTATTTGTTTAAACAATTTGCATCAGATCAAAATAAAGTCTCCAAGTTACGGTACATTTCATGTAACCTAGAGTACAGGAATTCTTCATTCCAGTAGTAACTTGGCCTAACGCTGCTTAGATTCTGAGCCCAGAAAAATGCTGTTGTTCACTGAGGGATACAGTTTTAAGGAGACCATAATCTGGGGGCAGAGCTATTTAACGGAATTTCAGCAGAACAATTTCTTTTGATAATTAAAATGTGAGAACCTGTCTTTATGTGCCTCTGGCCAGTGATCTATGATCAGGTAAAACGAAATCATGTCACAGAAATCTTCCCTAAGGAAGAGTGAGAAAGAGTCACTTTCCCTCTAAAAGCATATGTTGTCACTGGAATAAAGATGTGATTTAGACCTCAGTTGCTCTGGTTGTGGTTCATAGTAGAAAACTTGATTGTAGCTAAAGAGAGTGACAGGTTAGAAATAAGAGAGAACAGCCAAAGTGAATGCCAGGGCTTACTAAAATAAAAAGATTAAGAATTACTGTGATTTACTGCCTGTGTTAGATTAAGCGGTATGCTAGAAGAAGAAAAATCCCTGTTAAAGTTTCCTGAACACTCAACAAGGAAACTAGAGAAGATTAAAAATAATGCAGACAAAGTAGGTCTCAAGAGTGGAAATATTGGCAGCATTTAGCCAAGGTGTGTCTCTAACTCCTATGAAGCAATTCTATGTGAAAAGGTTATTTTTTTTAAAAAAAATCTGAAAATCTTACCTTTCACAATTAAGTACTGAAATTAAATTGTCACACAAGTCTTAAAACTCAGGTATTCAGAAAAATTATTATTCACTTCAGTAGCAAAAAGATTATCTTTGAAGAAAAGGACATTGTCCTTTAAATTTTTGCTTCCTTGAATTGGAAGTCATGCTGTGCTATATTCATTTTTCTCAAAAGCAGGCTGTGATGAGCACTGATATTAGTTCTCATGACATATTTGCATGTGCTGCTTAGATATAGTTAAATTTTTAAGAAAAAATTTTTAAGGAAAAAATTTTAAATTTTTATATGTTCCATATAAATTATAATTTATTACATTATTATATCCTGGAGTAATAAAGAAAGTCTATTTGTCCATCCATCTACCTATCCATCCATCCATTATTATCTATCATTGTCTGTCAATATCTATCTGTCTGTCTCCCTCTAAATGTGTGCAATACAATAATATGTTATGCTGAAGTAGTAAGTATTATTAAGAGTAATGGTAAAGCTTCTTGTGGGAAGGATAGTAATATAAATTTATAAATAAATAAACAAGCAAATTAAAAGTTGTTTTCTTATCTTAAATTATTACTTAATTATTACTGGATTGCAAGCTTGTAAGAAGTAGTAATGTCAAAGTGGAATGCTCTAGGAGCTGTCCTTCCTTGAAGTGCTGAAATTATTACTGTTAACATCTTGCAAGCAATTTTCTTGAAAGAGTCTTTAATATGATTTTACATCAGTTCTACCTTTTTGTGTGTGGGGGGGTTAGTTGGATTCATAATATAATCATAAATCAGTTTAATTTTCCTGAAGCACTTCTTAAAACTTCTGTACAACTTAAAATTGAATTTGATTTTCATCAAATGCTTCTTGGCAATTTATTCAACTTATGCACTCCTTTCCAATCCCATTGCTGACTCTGAAAAGGTGATTTATTGAAGTTATTGGAAATATAACCTGAAACCAGTTATATCTAAGCTGATACCTTAACTCAAAGTTGATAGATGACCATTACCAAATAATGATCAGTTTTTAAAATCAATTGCATGTTGTTTTAAACAGTAAACTAGCCTCTTTTGATATAAAATAGGATTCATACAACATAAAATTTGGTTTTGAATATAATGGACAATTAAGGATTTTGAGTAAAGTTGAGTTATGGTTGACTTGCTCTGGGAAATGCATTTACGAGCTGGAATGCTCTCTCATATGTTCCACTATTGCCAGATTTTAGACAGAAATTCATAGGATTGTCAATATTAATTTAGAATGACTGTTATTTATCAAAGGTGTATATTTTGTCCTTGTCTAGATATACATATTTGGAATTTAGCAGGAATGATACTTTAACTATAAGGGTTAATGAAAAAAATGATTATGTGGCTGACTGTGCAACCAATCATAGTATATTAAATTTATATGCTGCCCAAATCCCATGACTCTACTTTTAAAATTAAAGTAAGCAAAGGAGACATTGCAGTTACAGAATTTAATGTGGAATCCAAAGATTTGAAATTATGTAGAATTATCACAAGAAGACTTCTAGGATAAAGACAAGGGGAAATTCCTGAGGCTTATAGAGTAGTGCAAAATATTACAATGGGACGAGAGCTCTGCATTGGTGCATTTATCCATTTGGAGCTTTTTGAGGTGTAGACTCGGGCCACCTGTATTAAGCTATTCCTTAATCTGATTGAATGGATCATTAGGAAAGGTAATGTTTGAACTCCACTGATTATTTTAAGGCAGTGGTTCCCAACCCTTTATATACCTTGCACCTCTAGAATACTTCTGATATATTCCTGCACCCCTTACAAAAGTTCAAAATAACAATAACGAATTATGCATATAACTATAATTTTGAAAACCCAAGTTTTCGCACTCCCTGGAATATCGTCTCGCACCCCTGGTTGGGAACCCCTGTTTTAAGGGATAATTTTTTTTTCTCTGAATTAGACATTTGCTACACAGTTACACAATCCCCTTAATAGTAAAGTGTGTTCTTGATTCTTCTTTTTGGCTTGAGAACTATCATCAGAAAACATGGTATTTCCAAATCCCCTTTCCAATATCCATATATACACTTGCTCTACTATGTTGTCCTAATTCTTAGATCTTCTGCTTTTTTATATGTTTCTCAATTGAGGTCTTCTCCCTATTCTTTAAAGCAACATTTAAATCTGCAAGGCAATCTCCTAAATTTAGCAAATGAGTTTGTCTGCACCACAGTTAATATTTTGGGAGCTCCATTTAAATAGCATTTTACTTTTATTTTGAAGTTTGAGTTGGATTACCTCTTTTCCCTGCTAAAATTTGTGGGGCTGTCTTTCTCGCAACTAACCAAATATAGCAGAGAGGGCATATTCTGGGCCCCTTTTCTGGAGTTGTGCCTTCTCAGGGACAATGCTCGCCCTGTGGAATAGCTTATCACTGGTTGTTTAGATGATCCTGACCTTGTTAGACTTTCGTGAAGATCTGAAGACATGGGTACTTCAATAGGCAATTGGAATAGGAGATTAGGTGTACTTTGCTACTACTGATATGATTGCTTGCTTTGGGGACTTGGAATATTGTTTTATCTTTGAGTGCTGAGTGTTGTATGCTATGGTTTCATATTTTAATCATGCTATCTGAAATCACCTGTGTGCTCTATGTGGTTTGGGGCATGTATGATGACTGGGGTGAATTCATCTAGATGCATGTTTGGTCATTATTAAAAGATTTCTTACTATATAATTATTTATTTTAAAATTTGAGTAATATGTCTAAAATTTTCACATATATATCTTCAGGAAAAGTACAAATACTATATTCATACTCAATATTTCTATCCAGAACACCAGTTATATATGAGCATAATCTATGAAACGCTGTGTAAGAATTGAGATTTCAACTACTTTGTGAACATAGTCAGGAGCTTTGTCAAGTTTAGGAAATGTCAAATGTTTTTATAGCTCAAACTGACCAATATGTGGTGTTGCATATCCAAATGTTTTTCAACATTAGTTGCTCAAAGTACCAGACAGTTTTAGCAATAGCAATAGCACTTAGACTTATATACTGCTCCATAGTGCTTTACAGCACTCTCTGAGCAGTTTATAATGTCAGCAAATTGCCCCAACAATCTGGATCCTCATTTTACTGACCTCAGAAGGTTGGAAGGCTGAGTCAACCTTGAGTTGGTCAGGCTTGAACTCCTGGCAGCGGGCAGAGTTAGCCTACAATATTGCATTCTAACCACTGTGCCACCAGGACTCCTCCTCCTTTTATTGTTTCTTCCAAAATTATATAAAGGTCTGTGTGACTGAAAATAGTTTAGATGATAGAGAGAATGTTATGTCATACATAAAGAGTGAACATTCAATCTTTTTATATGCAATAATATTATTGTTCTTTTTAAAATATTTGTAGGCTGCTGTTAAAGAGTATTCACTCTTAAATGTAATAATAGCAAATATATCAGAAAGTGCGTGTGTTCTATCAGAAGATCAGCATTTTTCTTTTTCTAATTTCTTAATATGATGAGTGAGTTTCTACAATCAAGTGATACTGGGAAAGCAGAAAAAGTGAAATTAGTAAAGTTTAATTAGTGTGATTTCTTTTTTTTAGGTATTAGTGGGAAAATAGAATTTAGTCAGTAAATGCTTTGGCGGCTCTGCTGATTCTCAGTACTTTTGTCAAGCAAATTTTTATTTTCTGTTTTATTTATTTTTTAAAATTTCTGTGCCTGTCTGTGTCTGTTTTCTACCTTAATACAGTATAGGACTGATTCTTAAGTTTGCATCTGTCTGTTAATAACTCTCTTGACTTTGAATTCATGAAGAGCATTTTAATCATACACATATTAATTCCAGTACATCCCTGCCATAATTATAAGCTTGTTTGACCACAGTGGCTTCCTGGTGTCAATTAAAATATAACGATGAACTCTGCTGAGGAAAGGATTCACAGGTTTTTAACTCTGACTGCATAGTGATAATGTATATAAGAAACAAACTGCAAGAATCCAGTAATTTTGTGCCTCTCATATACAAAAGTCATTAGAAGGTAAAGTGCAGCCTAATGTAATCAACGCATTGCAAATATGTACAATTAACTTATCTTGGTCTCATAAGCCAACCTCTCTTGTTACCTTTAGCACTCAGATAATTTGGCACTAATATTTAGGATGTGTTCAGCTGATCTGCAAGCTAAAGATACCATCCTGGTGTGCAAATGGTTCACTTATCTTTAGAGATTTTAATAAATGCTGAAACTTTTATGTGAAGAGGTAAATGTTTATATCAGAAGCAAAGTGGTGAAAATAGTCATGGGTTTGGAAACGGTCAGTAGCAACTTCCATAGCAACCTCAGAAGCCTGAAAAAAAGTCATGTTGACTTCAACAAATTGGAAACAGGTGCTTTGTAAGTACTGTCATGTCTTTAGAAGGGTCTCTTTTGAAGGATTTCCACAATCCTGTTAGCTGTACTTAAATGTTAATATTCTTCCAATCTCTTATATTTGCGTTGATTGCTGCTGGTGCTCATATACAATCCTTGATTCCTTAACTTGGACTAGCACATTTCTTTGAGATCCTGAGAAATGACTAAATGCCATTTCTTCCTGTGTTTGGAACCAGTCAACAAGCTTGTGGCTTATAGGTGATCTCTTTGGAATTTGAAATTGTAAACTGAGTTCACAGTGAGACTTACATTTTCTTAATCCAAACAAAGAGCTGATGGTGCTTCCCATAATGCCTGACCATATGCGCACAGAGGAAAGTTTACCAAATACCTCCCAAATCTATTTGTGAAAAATATTAGTTTATTTATTTAAAAAAACATTGATTTGATTTATGTACTGCCCATCTAACTATCAAGCAACTCATTTAAATTTGTGGTAGACTTTGAGGTAATCAAGGGTTTGATAAATATAATGTTTTGAGAAAAGATTCAGAAAAAAAATCAGGGTTGAAATGTCCAGAATTAAATAAAGTGATTGGGAGGCATTAACTCTTCAATTTAGTACAAAATTCCATTGAATTGGCTTTGACTGAATTTCCGAACTTGATGATTTGTACAATATATACCATTTCATGCATTGATCTAAGAACTATCTACATGGGAGTTTGTGTATGTGACAACAGAAAAACCAACGGAGTCATTAAGCCAATTTAACTGAATACATGAGGTAGTCTGAAACTGAGAGTATTATGTGTTTTGTTTCTTTTATTCTCCAGCTATTAATTACTTCAACTGGAAGCATATATCCATCCTTCCAGCTCTGATGTCTGATATTCAGTTGTTAAGGATCTCTTGCATGTAAAAGATGTAGTAATAATGGCCTGTGTTGCCTTCCCAAATAAAACATAGAATAATAGGGTTGGGAAAGATCTTGGAGGTCTTCTAGTCCAACCCCCTGCTCAAGGAGGAAACCCTATATCATTCCAAGCAAAGGGCTGTCCAATTTCTTCTTAAAAACATCCAGTCAGGGCTTTTTTTTCCTCATAGAACGCTCAGAACGGAGTTCTGGCACCTTTTTTGGATGGAACCTTGTAGGGTAGGCAAGGCGGGTTGTATGACATGTGTGAATTCCGGCACCTTTTTCTTTTACAAAAAAAGCACTACCTCCAGTGATGGAGCTCCCACAACTTCTGGAGGCAAGCTGGTCCACTGATTAATTTTTCTAACTGATAGGAAATTTCTTCTTGGTTCTAGGTTTGCTTCTCTCCTTGATTAGTTTCCATCTATCGCCTTTTGTCCTGCCTTCAGGTGCTTTGAAGAATAGGTTGACCCCCTCTTCTTTATGGAAGCCCCCCAGGTATTGGAAACTGCTATCATGTCACCCCAGTCTTTCTTTTTGTCCGAGTCCTGGATTGTATATGAGCACCAGCAGTAAGCAACTAGACGTACCCGTTTTCCCCAATCATTCATCATGCAGTTTAGCCTCTAGACCAGGGGTCTTCAAACTCGGCCCTTTTATGACTCATGGACTTCAACTCCCAGAATTCCTCAGCCAGCATGCCTGGCTGAGAAATTCTGGGAGTTGAAGTCCATGAGTCATAAAAGGGCCGAGTTTGAAGACCTCTGCTCTAGACACCTTATCATCTTTGTTTCTCTAGTTTATTCTGATAACAGCTTTAACAATTTTGAATGACTGTTCCCTATCTGTCCTGTTATTACCATCCCACAATAACCACATGCTATAATATAAAGTTTATTCTCTAAATAAAATGCCAATAAACCATATTTATTAAGGAACGAGTTTTAATCACTCTGAGCAGTGGGGGTAGGATAGGGAGATTCTTCATGGAACAAATCTCGTTTTCAACAGCTTTTACAAAATGAGCCATAAAATTACAATATTCCAAAGTACTTTATAATTCCAGTGCAGGCAGCTCTTCATCATGGAATCTGAAAGCTCAGAAAATACAAAACTCATTAAATTAAAATAAGCCACCTACTGCGAGGAAGAAAAACACATTTGTCAGTATCAATTTTGCTTCTGATTATCCTATATATTTATCTGTTATTTTTAAGAATTATGATATGAGTGTCATTCTTGCCCAAATGAAAGTATTTACCCTAAGCCTTATTTTTCCATTTCTTATTGAAATTTCTTATTATCCAGTTTTAAAGACTGGTGAAAAATAACCAAGCAACAGGCTCTATAGTTATCAAAAGATACACGATTCCAACAATGCAACTAAAAATTGCTTTAAAATACTTTAATCAACATAGTAATACTAGTTTTAAAAAGGCGGCACTGGTGAGTTCTTTGAACTGTTTCATGTTTTAAAGTTCTCCAAAATGTACCTGTTTAAAATTTTTCTTCATGTTCATTTCATTCATATTTTCAGCCTCTTAAGACCTTAAAGCTGCATTAGCAATTAACAGTGCAATAAGACCTTTATTAAGTCTAATTAAATCTAATGCAATAGTGAGGAATTGTATTAGTATTTAGGCATTTCTCCAGCCCCTCCCACTCCTTCCAAAGTTAATTAGCCACTCCTGGGCTATTATTTGTTAGTATTTTAGAACTTGGTAGAGTTCAGCCAAACAATTTAAGACTATAATCAATTGGTTACCAAATTACCAGCTACTACTAAACCCAATGTACGTAAATATAAAGTTATTCTATATAACAATGCATTTAGAGTTTTGAGACGGGCTATTTATTATATGTGATAGATTGACAGTTGGTAGCAGACTGTAGAATGTAGAAAGAGAACACAGTTAAGGCCTCAGACAGATGTAATTGAACACCCTAGTAAACAGATCTCTATAAAAGAAACTTTGTTATGCTGATACCTCATCCTTCAGGTCTTTTAGTATTCAGTTGAGTATTCACACCCCCTCCACATGCACACATACACCACCATGATAACAGAGTATTTCCTTGCAGTTGGTAACCATGGCTTCAGGTTTGGGTGTCTCAGATATTTTTCTTTCAGATATAAAGTCATCAGTCCCTTTGATTGAATCTACACATTTGTGTTTTTCTAATATTTTAAAGATGCTCCTACACAAGAAGAATGCTTTTGCTCAATTTGCCTAGTCAACTCCTTAAGTGAGTTGACCTCTCCTTTAAGAAGCTCCTGTACGTTGAAGAGACACTTGTCTTGTTAGTATTTAGACGGTTAGAAAAATGCACCACTGGGTTGGCATTTTTTTAAAAAAAGGATTTTAAAAAAACAACAATAAAAATAGCAGACACAAGTGTTTAGGCAGAACGAGTATTCCCAGAAGTAACAAGGAGATAAATTGAAGAAATAGATTCCTGAGGCTCAGCCCTCCCTCAGTTGTTCTATTTTAAACTACAGTTGCGTGGGCTTTTGAATTTTCTTTTATATTTTGATTATGTTTATCAAGTCAGTGTCAACGGTTAATGACCACATACTATTTTTTTGCCTGATCATCTGTTCTGGTCTTTTCTTCCATTTTCTCCTAGCATCAGAACCTTTTCCAAAGCTGTAGGTCTTTGCATAGGAGGCTAGAATATTAAAAAGAAGCCTTAGAGTAAAATTTTAGGACTTTGAAATACAGCAGACATGTCAAACACAAGGCCTGGGGGCCAGATGTGGCCCGCGAAGTAGTTTCATGCAGCCCGCGAAGCCATCCTGGAAACAGTGAGGGAACGGCCCCCACTGCCTTGGCCCTGGCCCAGAGAGCCTCCTCCTGCCAGAGACCCTCAGATCTGTCCCACTCCTGCCCAGGCCCCCCATAGGCACCCTTGATGCGAACGATGTAGAGCTGGCCACGCCCACCCAGTAGGCCACGCCTACCCTGGCCACATACCCCCAGGGCAACCGCAATGCTGATGCAGCCCTCAATGAAATTGAGTTTGACACCCCTGAAATACAGTATATGAACACTGAGGCAGAATGAAAACAGAAATAGCACGATGGACTGAAGTCTGCACCACAGTAGCACAGGATTTCTTAGATAAGTAGGTAAATTGTTCATAATTAAAGAGGTTGACAACATTTTTAAAAGGAAATTGATGTAAGCTCAGTTATCGTGTCCCGGCTGAAATCCTAAAAGTAACCATAGCCCAGCTGTCATGGACTAGCTTTGCAAGGGCAGCTGAAAAGAAAGATCTTATTGTTTGTTCTTTGCTCACATTTTATTTTCACTGGTTTAGTTTAAATAAACAGCCAATATCACTTTTCCTATCTGCACAGCATTTTAATTTGTGCGAATAATCCAGGTGGGGGCTTTCTGTGCCTTCTTTTTGTAAATATTTGACGGTCCACAGGCCACAGAAATGCCAGGAAGGCCAACTAGGTTTTCTTGTGTATTTATCTGTTTTTATTAATTTCAGTTTGGAGTGGCTGTCTTCTCTACTGGCAGCTATTGCAGGAATGCTAAAGGAACTCACAGAGTGACAAACACAGTTCAAAAGAAAGTCTTCATCCTGCTTCTAATACAGAGTCTTTGATCTGACTGAATTATATATTTCAGTTTATCGTCTGAATCACTGGCATGCATTTATGATGTCAAAACTGATCCCAGTGCGTTGTTGGTGAAGATCTTCCTCAGGTTGAAGGAAGAATTTAAAAATATTTTACAGCACCCAAGGTGCTGGTTTTTTTCCAGCTGTATGACCTGTATGCTCTTGAGCTAAACTACTTCGAAATCTGAAGTTAAATCATTTTTCTCCCATCAACAGTGAAAGCATTATCTAACATGGCAATTGGGCATCATCTGGCTTCTGAATTGGTGCCTGGTAGCTTAATTGTGCCCACTCAATTTTCCCATCATGCCTCAGAAGTTGCTGCAGTGTTTTCTATTAATGCATCAATGCAGATAGACACATTGAATTACATTTTAAAAGCTCAGCAGACAGCCTCCACCAAATTAAGAGAATAAGAAAAATATATATGAAGACTTAATTCTCAGATTTATGTTTGCACTTATCTACACTTATCTTTTTTCAGGTGGACAATGCTGTAGTAGCCTTGACCACTTGTTTTAGCTATTGCAATTTCCTTATCTTGTTAGCATTTAAAGAAACACATTTATCATACCATCTTCTGGAATATAGTCAGTATAAAGGCATTTGAGAGAATGCTCTCTGGAGATCTCCATTGCTGTGATATTTCCACTTCATTTGCTGTTAGAAAATGAACCATTAAAGTCATTTTTTCCATTTGGCTTGCGACAGATATGTGGTCCTGAATAACAGTGTAATGTCTTGTTGAGTTCAGAAATGCAGCAATCTTCTCTTTGACTTTTGTTGCCAGTAACTCTATGATCTCATTCTGACTTGTTTTCCAAAGTAAATAACTTGGTTGGTGAAACATCCCAGATGCCTCTAGAATACAATATCAAACTCAGCCGTAAGCTCTGTGATTTTAAGGATATTTCCATTGTTTGGTATATGCAACTCATTTGAATTGCTGTGCAAAATTCTAGATTTTGGGTACAGGCATTTTTGCAACGGGAATGAATATTTTGCCAGTAAACAAGCTCCTATCAATTAATTGACCATATGATTATCTATGGTTGTCTTTAATCTAACATTCAGATCAAACTCTTTTCATTCATTGAATACTCCCTAGTTATTTCCTGGATTGTATGTCATTCTAGATTCTAGTGATTTTTTTTTTTAGTTTTTTGTTCTTCTAAAACTCAACGTGGCTAGACTATAAGACTGGAAGAATTGTCAAAAAGCACAGTATACAACATTGTGGGATTCTGAATAAATAAGTCATCATCTCTCTGCTTTTTTACCAATCCCATTTTCATATGGTAGATGGAACTTTATATTTGCAGTGTCTGTGGAGAATATTAATTTTTTACTGGCTGTAGTAGATCATACAGTGCAAGGGTAATCTTCATGTTGCTTGTAATAACTGGTAATGTGAACAGAAGAAGATCTGAAATAGCTGTAGTACCTGCACAATATAGCACTGTAACATTACTGATTAGTCAATTCGCCATAGGAAAAAAACAATGGATACCGGCCACAGTGAGATACAATAGTTTTGTTGGCTTTTGTGCTGAAGGCAGGATGAGAAGTCAGATTTTCTTGCTGTTAATTCAGCTGGTTCTAAGGAAACACTCTAGACACAAGTCAAATTGCTTTGCAGCTATATTTCATTCTGTTCTCCCTCCTCCAGTATCTATAAATGTATGCTCAAATAATCCATGTCTGCAATTTTCCTGGAGGCACAGTAAAATGCTTTTGTTGGCTTGCATGTTAATATAGTTCCTAGCATATCACAGCTGTGCTCAGGGTGTAAGAACACGTTATAATAAAGTATCTTCTACTAGAAATAGTCCACTGAGATTTCCCCCCCACCCCCTGTTTTTTTTGGTAGAAGCTCCACTTAAAAGAAAGGAATGTTTTCCTTTAGGCAGTTTTCATTCCCTTTAAAGTCCTACTGTCCCTTCTTTATACTTTGACATTCCTGTAGTACAGGGGTGTCAAACTCAATTTCATTGAGGGCCGCATCAGCATTGCGGTTGCCCTCAGGGGGCCGGGTGGGTGTGGCCAGGGTGGGTGTGGCCTACTGGGTGGGTGTGGCTAGAGTGCATATGGCCTACTGGGTGGGCGTGGCCAGCTCTGCATCATTCGCATCAAGGGTGCCTATGGGGGCCTGGGCAGGAGTGGGACAGATCTGAGGGTCTCTGGCAGAAGGAGGGTCTCTGGGCCAGGGCCAAGGCAGTGGGGGCTGTTCCCTCACTGTTTCCAGGATGGCGTCGCGGGCCGCATGAAACCACTTCGCGGGCCGGATCCGGCCCCTGGGCCTTGTGTTTGACATGTCTGCTGTAGTATCTTGAATTTGAAAATCTGTCTCTTTTATTTAGAATGATAATTCATCCTACCCAGAAATGCAGCCATATATTAGTATTCAAGAAACATCTAAAAACAAAATATAGAAAAGTGATAATCAGGTTAGCATAATAAAAAAAATGTTGACTTGGAAATTAAAACTGTTCAGTACTATGAAAACTCTTACTGTCTTAAGCTTCTGAGAATCAGTCCACTAAAATAATGCATATGGTACTTTCAAAGCTTTTTGACCTCGAACCTCAATGAGCATCAAGAATCCACAGAAATAGCGTACTGTATATGCTGAAAATTAAGCCTATACATTTTGTTCAAGAATCTCATGGGACAAATGATTTACGATGAGGCAGCATCCTTGATTGGCCAGAGAGACTGGTAACAGCATGGAAGAAGAGGCAAAAACAGGTGTATTAAAAATGAACTGTTTGGTCAGTGATTCACAGCTAGAACAATATAGTAGGAAATGAATGCTAAACAATATCGCAATAACTAGACATAGTGTCACTTTTGCTTAAATTGGATGTTCCATTTAGCTTTTAGGGAATGCAGCATAGGCAACATTTCGGTAATCTAGTTTTAAGGTAACAAATAGTAGCAAGTGAACCATGGTTATATTTGATAGAAAAGAGACAGTATTACGAACAGATGATAGGGTTCTGTGGAAAATGGCTTCTGTTACTGCATGAACTTGGTCTGCTAAGGGCATCTGTGTCCCTGAGTCATTCAGGATCAGTGACTTGAGGATAGCTGATGATCAGGACAGCGATTCTTTCTAAATCATGGAATCAATCAGACACAAGCTTTTGTGAGATGCATCTTACTTCATGAAATGCTTTTGCCACCATGAACGTCGTTCTCCTCTACAAAGGCAGTCATCGTGGCACTCTGTCCTAATTCTGCTTTGAAAGGTTATTTACACTTAGAGCTTGCCAAGCACAAATTTTTGCATGACTGGAGATAGATGAAAAAGTGGCAAACCTGTTTATATTGGAATACTGATTGGATCTAATGAAGCACTTCAGTATAAATTTACTTAGCATATAGGGCAGAAGAACATGATGTTCTCCTGTTTGAGGGGAATAGCTCTGTCAAAAACAGAACAGATGAGTAAGTCCTTGTTGGGATGCACAGCCTACATAAGCCATATACTCCAGGCCTTGGGCTATCCAGCAAGATTTATAGGGTGGAATTTCTGCTACCAATCTCTGATCACTAAGTACATACAAGAAGCACAGCTTCAGTGCAGTACCTAGGCTAAAAGGCAGGCTAATCTGATCTGTTCTGCAAATGCAATTTTAATTATAGTATTCATTATTCACAACTGCATTAGTTCAGATATCTTAATATTTGCTTGCTGCTGGCGCTCATTCTATGCCTTGCCTTTTTTTATTGCTGTCTGTAACTCATTATGAAACTCTGGAATTATTACACTTTTCAGCAAACAATTAATTTATCCTACATTCTAGTGGGATCTTGTAACAATGACCTGGCAGGGTTAGGGCCACTTGGCAAATCCCCAATCAAAACCTGGGTGAAAAAATGAGAAAGGCTTGTTTTCTTTCACAGTGGGTAAATCACAAGTAGGGGAGAGAGGAAAAAGTAACACATGCCATATGTCTGGTGTGCAGCAAGAAGCAAATAAGCCAGCAATAATATATATCAGAAGACAACAGTATTCCAGTATTGCAAAGTTGCAATCATCTGCATACACTTATTATTCTATAAGTCAGGTAATAGGGAGAACTGAGTATTTTTTCCTCTGTTTTTATGGTCACTTTAAGAAAGAACTATACATTGATTTCTTTAATTCAATGTTTTCTTTAATTCATATATATGTTTTGGGGACACTTTTTTGCTATTACCTATATATTTGTGGATGTGATCTTATTTCATTTGATGGCATGAGTGCCCCATTAGAAGACAGACCTATTACCTACAGTAGGGCTGAAATGATAACGATTTATGTTCTCTTTCAGGAAACATGAAGTCTCCTTATTTGGCCAAGAGCATTTTCCTTGCTCTTTTGTTCTTGCAGTCAGTGTGTTTGGGTAAGTACAAATCATTTATTTTATTTTATTTTATTTTATTTAATTTTAATTCCATTTATAACCCGCCCTTCTCCGAAGACTCAGGGCGGCTTACAAAGCTAAAAAATTGTTCCATCTTTCCTCTCTTCCTTAACCAAGTGCTGATGGGACCCTGGAGAAAAGTATGATCTCTAGGTAACTCTGCCTTTTGCCCAAATAAAAGTTTATAATTGTACTGTGTCAGCTCCCTCTCTTATACTCCAATCTTTTCCTTACAAAAGGTGAATTCACACAATCCACTTAAGGAACAAAAAATGCGATGTGATTGTGTAAGAGAGAATGGCAAGGCAGCTGTTAGAGTAAGTAATTTGCCAAGTGCAGGAAGCTTGGTAATTATTACAGATGATATGTGAGAAAAACACTGTATGAATTTGCCCCAAATCAAATAATTCACAAAGGATTTGTGACTTAAAAAAAAATCAAACCCAAAGCTTCTCAGTACCCATCAAAAACTTTATAGATCCTTTGTTGAATTAATAATGGACTATATAGCTTAAATCGTGAGTTCGATAGTGCTATGTCACTGGATCTGTTTTACTCTTAAAGTAATTCTCACTTTAGTTCCAATATTTTATTTTAATTTTCAAAGTTTTTTAAAGCAAAGCCTTATAAGAGGTCAGAAACCTGAGTAATCTGTATTCTTGCATAAGAGTTCATTCAGTTTTGACCAATTTATATTCTTTGTTTCTTTTTAACTTTTCTTTGTTGTTTTTTATGCTGACCAATATTAAATGGATTTAGGTCATTAATTAATTTTCATATTAATCTATAAGAGAACTTGAAAGTCAAGAAATTATTTAAGTTATAGATTTTAGTAAACTTTAGTACACTTCTACAGATAATATTTTAATGTGGGTTATAATCAAAGTAAGTTCCTTTATTTTACTCCAACTTGGTGCCTTTTGATGAAAGGCATTCTGGGAGTTTACGTTCCAAGGGGACAGGGGGCCATTGAATTGGGGAAAAAACCTGATGCCACAATTTTTAAGACTTTCAAGATTGAACATAACTTTTCACTAAAATACATTGTTAATTAAAGAAAGAAGGGCAGGGCAGAACACATGTTTAGATGTAGGGATTTTTTGTGATGAGGATGATCATGTATTGCAGCTCCATACATTGTCATCAAATGCGGCTAACAATAATTTTAAAATATACAACAAATTACAGTTAAACATGAGATTGTTAAAATGTATGTAAATTTAACGTGCAGTGCAATTAAACCTGATTTAAAAACCATGAAACCTATTGATGAAACATCCAATCAGTGTCTAATCAAATTCAAATTCATCTCAGTGGATGCATTCTAAATTAGATGACAATTGAATGCTTGAATAATAATGTCTATCAGCAGGGCAACAAAATAAAGGGGTAAGGCTGACCTTTGGCAGAAAGTTGTAAAGCTTTAGAGGTGTCACAGAAAGGAAAACCTTCTCTTACACTTCCTGGCTGTATCTAAGATGATGTATTTCAGCACAGTTAGATGCAGCATTTTTATGAGCGCCTTATGATCCTGTAGGAAGAAATGTCTTCAACATGGTTCAGTCCAAGCCAGGGATAAACAACATGGCGGCTGCTTTAGGAAGAAGGTCACAGTTTATTGCAGAGGAGAGCCAGACAGAAGGATGGTTCCAGCAGAAAAAGTACTGAGCACATGTAGGGAGTGGGTTTTTATACCCCCTGGAGCATTTGTTTGGAGTTATTTCCTGTTTCAGGCTTTGTATTTCCTGTGTCACGTATTCTGACCTGAGTCTGGGTGTGGCTTTCTGGTATTCTTGGTGGTGGTGGGTCAATCCTATTATGTCCAAATAGGAGATAGAGCTCAAATTCCTGCTTCCCTGGGGCTGGGGTTTGTAGATTTTAGGCCTTTGTCTTCCTAAGCTTCCAGCTGTAACCTTCCTGATGGTTTACATTTGCATGTCTATAAAACTGGTTTTCTGCTTGGGGGAAGGAGACCTGGGACTGTTAAGAAAACTGGGCATGCTTTCCTGGTTCTTCAATATCTTTTTAGGAAATACATTTTTCTGCCCTTTTAATATTTCCTTCTCTGGGGAGCTGACTTCCCACAATCCAAAGCTGCTGATATGGCCATAAGATTACAGAGGGGAGATCACATACTCTACTTATTCTGAACACTAGAAATATGTGTGGAAGCATCGGGTTGAAAAATAGGCAAAAAGTATAATTATTGTCTTCCTAAGGCTAACTTAGAAAAGTCGAGAAAATCTTTCTAATTAAGTATGAAAGTGTAATGGCCCATCTTAGAAATATGGAGAAACTCCTATTTGGAGTTGTTTTGTTCACTCCAGCAATATACCCTAGCAGTGATTAACGTTGAAGCTTAGTGCCTTTTCATATGATTGTCATAGATGGAAAGTATTTGTCATGGAGATAAAGTCTTGGTGAAATTGTCCACATATGGAAAGATTAATGACTATCGTATCTTGGAAAATGTCTCTTTTTTCATTATGCAATAAAATGTTTTATGACGTCTATTTTGCAAGATTTTTTTAGATGCAAGAGTCATGCTTTATCCCCTTTAAAAATGGCTCCAGAGTAGTTATGGGTGCTTCTCACTTTGCCCATTACAAACTCTGTTCTGCAAGCTGCATTAGCTGTTAATGGTCTCTGGGTGCCGTTAAAAGTATGGCTTGTTATCTCTTCTGAAGAAATGGGGTCTTGGGAATGGGAAAGGAATGGGTGAATCCTTAAGATGAGACAGAGAGAAACTGTTTTAATAAGAATAAAGAACATTCCCAGAATCCCTGCCAGATCTGTTTGTTGAACTGACCTACCTGAAAGGGCTGACAGTTATGTCTATTGTGTAAGCTGCCTAGAGTCACTCTGTAATTGAGATGGCATACAGATCAGCCCATAAAGTAAGGAAAGAAAAATGAAAAGTACTCCATGCAAACCAGTGATGGTCCTGCTTTTTCCATATTATTTCCTGTGCAATATAATTTAGATTTACAACATAGGGTAGAAAGGAAAGAAAGCTTTTTTGTGACCAGCTTGAGTTCTTCCTTTCCTTTGATTTCTCCTCTGGGACTTTAAGGAAGTGTGAAGAGCACAGGATGACACCCAGTTTTCAATTATACAAGGAAAATGCTGAAAGCATCAAGAGTGTGGATAGAGGTTAGAGGAAGAATTGTATGGTGCAGGAGAGGAAGAATTTGCAATTGAGGGATTGGAGTAGCCAGAAGCAGCAGTTGAGCAGCCTTACCACCCCAGTAGAGATGCTGACAGTATAGCTAGCCAGCCAATAGCTGGCAAGCACTTTCATTTTTTCCCACCCCAACCCAGGCTGAGAAATTGGAAAGCCAATGCTTACATAACAGTTCAGAACAGCAGCAGATAGCAACAAAATCCAACTAAGTCAGGGGTCTTGAAACTTGGCCCTTTTATGACTTGTGGACTTGAATTCCCAGAATTCCTCAGCCATACATGCTGGCTGAGGAATTCTGGGAGTTGAAGTTCACAAGTCATAAAAGGAGAGCCAAGTTTGAAGACCCCTGAACTAAGTGGAAAGTGACTAAATAGAGGCTGATGGTTTTGTTATAAGCTCAGTCAACAAAGAGCAGAAGTATCCATAGGAATGAGATACATGAACAGGCAAAGACATTAATAGCGTGGTATATAATACACAGCATAGCTTAAGCCAGGTGTCCCCAACCCCCGGTCCATGGACTAGTATCGGGCCACAGCTTGCCAGCAACCTTGGTGGAGCAGTGGGCTAATGCCTCCTTAAGTAACACAAGCTGCCTGCAATTAGTGCAGGTTCGAGTCCCACCAGGCTCAAGGTTGACTCAGCCTTCCATCCTTCCAAGGTAGGTAAAATGAGGACCCAGATTGTTGGGGGAATAAGCTGACTTTGTAATAATGCCGCTTGGGGGGGGGGCAAAAGCCCTAATAAGCAGGCATATACATAGAATGAAGGCTATTGCTAAGCAAATTGATTTGTGCTTTAGATTGTAAGCCGCCCTGAGTCTTCGGAGGAGGGCGAGATATAAATGGGATTAAAATAAAAAATAAAAATAAAAAACCAGTCCGCACAAACAAGCAAAGCCCCATCCGTGGGATTCAGGCAGCACAAAAAATCATGCATCCTCTGGTCTGCGGAAAAACCTCTCTCCACAGAACTGGTCCCTGGTGCCCAAAAGTTTGGGGACCTCTGAGTTAAGCAATTCAAAGTTGAGAATAGCAATTTCTGAATCTGCATGTTGATATAGCATGTTTAATTCTTTGGTTTAAATCACATAGAGTTCTGGAGGTCTTTATCACTGCTGTAATTGAGTCAATCCTTGCTGCTGTTTCTCTTTCTTTCCTACCGTTATAGACTTCTCAAGGCAACTTAGAACTTTGCCTAATGTGTCCAAAACACGGTAATTTGAGTCTGATCATTTGTATCTTGAGCAAAAACTGATTCAAGAACTCCGATTTATGATCTAGTTCTTCATTATCTTGGGTATTTTTCATCACCAAAATTCAAAAGCATCAGTATTTTTTCAATCCTGTTTTTCTCCCTCAAGTTCTGCTTTTATTTCCATAGGATATCTCAAAGAAATCCATTGTATGCATGATCCTGATGTTTGTAGGTATATAGATATCTCAACACCTGATTATCTTTTCCAAACCCTTTATTATTGTTCTACAAAGTGCTAGTTGATGGCCTGTTTCTTATCTGCTGGTTTCCTTATTATTATTGATGGTTCATCTTAAAAAAGCAGAACCTAACTACCCTTTCAAGATGATCATTGTCAATTATAAGGCTGGTTGCTGTACTTGTGTCATTAGTTCAGTCCTAGAGCAGTCCTAGACTGGTCCTAGACCAATCTTAGTCCCATTTTTCACTGTACTCCTTGACTTTCGTAGCTTCAGCTTCCAGATCATTTGTGTTTTCAGAGGAGTGTCATCAGCATGCTTCAGATTGTTGTTGTTTCTTCCTCCAGCTTGTCTTCTTCTAATTTAGCACCCCTTGATAATACATTTGGTTTAAAAATGCGGGCCCAACGTGTCCCAAATATAATCATATTGTTTTAGCTTGCATTTGGAATTTGAACCTGGTTGGATTCTCTATTCCAGGGGTGTCAAACTGCCGGCCCATAGGCCGGATGCGTCATGCCAAAACCGCGCCCACCCCATTGCCGACAATAGAAAAAAAGTCACGATACGTGATGTTATGAGTTTGACGCCCCTGCTCTATTCAGTGAAAATATAATTGATAATTAGGAGAACATTTGGCCCAATAGAACCATAGTACATACAATAGCAGCTATTGTCTCTGTTTATATCGTGACTCTTAAGTCTCTCAGCTTTGGAAGTGACAGCGCTGGCCAATCTGAGTTGATCTTGAAAAGGCTGGACTAGGTTAGCTCTGACAGCAACAAACATCCTTCTGAATTGTTGCCAATAACAATAACATGGAAGCCAGTGTCTATGCAGTCAGTAGGAAGAAAACACAAATTAAAAAATGTATACTCTTGTCACTTTTTTCTTTTAATGACTCATATAATCTATACATAACTAAGATGTTACGTTTTTTTTACCATGTGCTTGAAACATATTTCACCTTACCAGCCCAGTAGGTTTTAATATATGCCTTGTAATATATAGCACCCCTATCTCAGCTACAAAGTGTCTCTCTTCAACTGGGATGCTTAAAAATTCATGCCATTCTTTTTTCCCTCTTGTTCTTGTGTTGATCCCTCTGATATACTCATTTGCTGAGCAGGGAGAGAAAACAATTAAAGTTAGTAACAATGTGTTGAAAAGATCAGCAGAAGCTGCCTAAAAACAACCTGGCAAGACTTTCACATGGTGGTGTTAACATCTACTACTAGTTAACTCCCAGGTGTCTGTAAGAACCCATCTTCCAAGCTTTAACACCTCAGCTGGGTAGTTTTAAAAAAGATTTTCCAAACTTCTTTAGAAGGTGTTCAAACTTTTAATTCAGGGAGCTGCTTACCAGCTGAAGAGGGCAAAGAACGAAACATGGTTTAGATAGGAAGGTAGCTATGTTTGATTGGGCCATGGAGCTCCACATTGCTTTTATTACTTTCAGCAGCTTTCCAGGATTTCAAATAGCAAATTCTGTGGATTCACATTATGGTGGCATTGCATCTGCTGTGTAAGTCAGCTACTTATCCTTTTCACACTTTTTTGTACCTGAGGATTGGAGATCAGTGACCTCTAAGCTCAGCCACTTTGCCTTGGTAATTGGCATTGAGTGGCACATGTCATATTTTTTGCAATTTATGCAGATTATTACTATTTGAGTACAGATTTTATATTAACCAACTTTCTTCTACAGAACCGGGATTTGATTTAAAACTGGCTGCCTACCGCCTCCTTGTTATTCAAAGTTAAAAATTCTTGTTATTCAAACGTCTGGTTTTTGAGGGTTGAGGGAATACAGAAATTCAGTGCCCAGCAGGCAGCTAAGATGTCCAGGCAACCGGTAATTATAATTGGCAGATGCTTTAAGCTAAGATTTTAAAACTGAACATGTCACAGAAATGTTCTGTATTTTAGCTTATAAATAATCCCCAACAGTCTGATAACTTTCCCTGATATTCGCCACCATTGCAAACTTCCCCAGACTTTAATCTGCATTTTAATATTGTTTGTTTTTGAACTTGGGGGAGGAAAACCAAGTTTGTGTGATAAATTTGAACTTCTGTAAAAAAAAAAAAGTGGTATGACTCCAAGCCACCATGGAATGTTTTGTTACTTTTTCTCCTGGAGTTTCGATGTAGCTCGATCAAATATTGGAGGAGAGGAATATTTATGATGATCACCTTCATGGCCAACTTTCCAATTAATCAGTCAGCCGTTCAGCTTTAATATTCTTGAAGCATCTGACCATTTATCTGGAAGAGGTTCAGGTCAAGCACTCTCCTGTAACACAAACTAAACTAAACTAAACTAAACATGCTGGAAAAAATTCCCCACTTCAGGCAAAAAATATCCAAGGTTCTGTATTCATATAGCTTGAGAAATTGGCTCACTTCACCTCTCACTGGAGAAAAACCTGAGCCAAAACAGACACTATTCCATGTGGAATTAGGTTTACTTTACTTACTTGAGTCTTAGATATCTTTACTGTAAATGGCATGCAGAATGAAAACAGTAAACACTGGCTGAATCTCAGAATCAGTATATTTATATCAATGAGTTGAACCACAAATTCATATGGATATAGTCAACTGCCATGTTTGTTGGGGAAAAAAATGTAAAAATAATATTTATATCATGCCCTTATATAAGTACCATGGAGCAGTGGGCTAATGCCTCCTTAAGTAACACCAGCTGCCTGCAATTAGTGCAGGTTTGCATCCCACCAGGCTCAAGGTTGACTCAGCCTTCCATCCTTCCGAGGTAGGTAAAATGAGGACCCAGATTGTTGGGGGCAATTAAGCTGACTTTGTAATAATGCCGCTTGGTGTGTGTGTGTGTGTGAAAGCCCTAACAAGCAGGCATATACATAGGATGAAGGCTACTGCTAAGCTTGTAAGCCGCCCTGAGTCTTCGGAGAAGGGCGGGATATAAATGGAATTAAAATAAAAAAATAAAAAAAATAATGTAACAGACTAAGGCATGTTGGCTGGTGCTTCTAACAAATTAATTCTTGATTCCACATCCTAAATTGGCCCACCTGTTATGAAATAAAATTTAACCATTTTTTTCAGGGAGAAAATGCAGAAATATTTTTCCCCACTTAAAAAAGTATAATTCTGTGTGTAAGAGGATGTGGGGGAGGGAGGGAGGAAGAGAGAGAGAGAGAGTAAAAGAATTTGGACTAGTTTATTTCTTATTTGTCTAATTCTAAACACAGTTTTAACTAAACGCATTTGGTGTCTTATTTTGTTTTAATGAAACTATGATAATTGATATTATAATTTGGTAATCATGAGAAATATCTTAACAGTACCAATTTTAGAAATTGCCTTCTTTGGAAAGTTACCAATGCTGCATCAGTTATGTAAGTCAGTTGAGTGAATCAAGACCACAACTAAGTTCAACAGTTACACAATTGCACCATTAGTGGTGCCATATTTGAGCTTTTGTAACAACTTTTGTTGGTACGTTTCGGACTCCAGTTGTAAGGAGATTTTCTGGAAAGTGTTGTACAAAACATAGCAGAGGTGGTGAGGCTGCAAGGAGGAAGTGAACCTCAACTGCAAGTCTTCCTAAATAAGTGCTCTTCTCTAAAACTACCTACAGCTTGGAGGTTCCACTGAATAATATTGTATTGTTTCCCTCTAGTGTCTTATTCAAGCAACTGCATAATTCAGTTCAAATTTAGGTCACTTAGCTACTCGGTATTTCAGATAAAAATGGAAGTAGTAGTGTTTTTATTAGAAGCAGAAATTCATATTTTTTTCCTCCTCCTTCTTCGAATTAAATCTGCTATGTACTATTTTTACTGTGCCTTGTCCACCAGCAAAACATGTAAGGCTGCCATCTTAAAGACTAGTTCAGGGGTCTTCAAACTTCAAACATGCTGGCTGAGGAATTCTGGGAGTTGAAGTCAACAAGTCATAAAATTGCCAAGTTGTGAAGACCCCTGAGTTAGATATATGCCATCCGAATTGGTTACTGGTAGAGAGAAACCTCCTTTCTCAGCAATCCTCTCATACTTTGTTTAAATGTTTTATGTTGTGTTTCAAACTTTTTAGATGTTTTCTTAATTGTATGATCTCCTCAGCGTGCCTGGCTGAGGAATTCTGGGAGTTGAACTCCACAAGTCATAAAAGGGCCAGGTTTGAAGACCCCTGGGCTAGTTTATAGTTTTATTTGATGAATACCACACTACAGTAAAGCTATAATGATCATTTGACAACACTTTCTTAGTGTTACAGACACATCAGTAATTGATATCTCAGCTGTTGGTGACTATTACTAGAATAGATCAATTTGTCATGACAGCCAAGCGCTTTCTAGGAAACGGAGCTACTTTAGAAATCTAGAGTACCAAAAGCTGAATGTAGAAATGAAGATGATTTGTTCTTAAAAGTGCACATTTACCTTGCCTTCAATGAACAAGTGTACAGTTTTATTCTCAAAATACAACTATTTAAAAAAAATCTAAAAGGATCTTTTGTCACGAACTCCCTTCTCCTAAGCAATGGAGTTTCTGTGACATTTCATGAGCTAGGAACTTTCATTTTTTGAGGCCCTGTTGCGTCACTGTTTATGTTTATAAACTTTTTTAAAGAAATTTTCTATAGTTATTCTACAACCAGGAATAGTGGGAAATGAGGTGTTTAAAAATCATGCTTATATTCAGTGGAACTTCAGGGTTTTAAGTTTAAAAGAATACGTTTTTTGTGACCAAGAAAATGGAACTTCCACGTAGAAAGATTTACTTTCTATTTTCCATTCCTCTAATTCCCAAGGCATGTCCAACTATTAATGTACTTCCTTTCTTATCAAATAATGTCTGTGGATGGTTGGTTGTTGGTTAGTAGAGTGTTTTGTTTTCAACTTCTATATATTTCAATAAAATCTGGGAGGGATATTTTCCACTGTCTTCTATATCTGTGGAACTCTCAGCCAGATATATTTCTAGTGGGTATAAACATTAGAAAAAATTATTCAGGGTTATGAAGCTTTCACTCAGTGGATATTTCTGCTACATCAGAAGGCAGTTAAACATCAATATTGCTTCAATTCTGGGTTACAGGATCATGAAGGAAGGAAGGAAGGAAGGAAGGAAGGAAGGAAGGAAGGAAGGAAGGAAGGAAGGAAGGAAGGAAGGAAGGAAGGAAGAGCTGCAAAGCCTAACCATCAGACGCTGAATGTGTTGCCTGGAAGGTTACATGGAAGAGCAGTTTCTGACTCAAAGCTCTTCGCTCTTAGATTTAAATAATCTTAATCCTTTTTTGAAATTTCCAGCACTTCTGAAAAATGCATTAAAAGCTAATTGTGCTTATGAATGATAATAAATATGGTTCTAAATCTTGAAACATATTAACTTATGAGAAACAAAGGAACACACATATTGTGGAGAGAATGTAATGCTGCTAAATCTATACTACCCTTGAGAGAAGTTTCCATCTGTTTTCCTTCCTCTGTTGTATACTGGCATAACTTTTTCCACAATGTATACATTTCAAAAACATCTTTCAATGAGCTTTATTTATTGAATGACACGTCAACGTTTTTTTTTAAGTTCGCCACTTTTTTCTTTTCTAAAGGCAAGATATAAAAAGGTTCAAGGTTGACTCAGCCTTCCATCCTCCCGAGGTAGGTAAAATGAGGACCCAGATTGTTGGGGGCAATTAAGCTGACTTTGTAATAATGCCGCTTGGGGTGTGTGTGAAAGCCCTAATAAGCAGGCATATACATAGAATGAAGGCTACTGCTAAGCTTGTAAGCCGCCCTGAGTCTTCGGAGAAGGGCAGGATATAAATGGAATTAAAAAAAAAAAGATATAAAAAGGAAGATATTTACATATTAGTAACATAACTTCTTAAAATGTTGGTAGGAAAAATATATAGTTAATTCTTAATTATTCAACCCTTGATTTATATAAAATGTTATGCCTTTGGGAAGAGAATGCGACTTTTAAATTTTTCAGAGATTGAAAAGTAGATGCTATAGAGACAAATTATTCTTATATTCTGTATTTGCTGCTTGGTACATAATTAGAAAAAATAGAAGTATTGCAGTAGTTGCTTCCTATGACATTTATACAGGCACTGATATGCAAGTTATAGACCATTTAGTAGAATTGGAGCAGTGGTGGAGCAGTGGGCTAATGCCTCCTTAAGTAACACCAGCTGCCTGCAATTAGTGCAGGTTCGTATCCCACCAGGCTCAAGGTTGACTCAGCCTTCCATCCTTCCGAGGTAGGTAAAATGAGGACCCAGATTGTTGGGGGCAATTAAGCTGACTTTGTAATAATGCCGCTTGGGGTGTGTGTGAAAGCCCTAATAAGCAGGCATATACATAGAATGAAGGCTACTGCTAAGCTTGTAAGCCGCCCTGAGTCTTCGGAGAAGGGCGGGATATAAATGGAATTAAAATAAAAAATAAAAATAAAAATGTGAGCTGAACATTCTTTCCATCTCTTCATTCTGGCAACTGTCTCAAAATCACCCCAATAATTTTCCTGGCAGATGGGAAGAACTACACCTGGATATCTCTGTTCCTATTCCAATATTTTATGTACCATACAATAGGTAGTCCTTGCTTAATGATGGTAATTGGGACTGGGATTTCTGTTACTAAATGAGTGGATGGCATGTAACCTAGCAATGGCAGTTCCACCAGTCCCTAGTTCCCATTGTTAAGTGAATCACTTTTGATCATTAAGTAAGGACCTTAAATGACTGTGATTTCAGACCTGCTGATGGCTTCCCCATAATTTTTTCTTATGGGAAGCCGGCAGGGACAATCACAAATTATGATCACATGGCTGCAGGAAACTGCAATGATCAGATCAGGTTGTCAAGTACCTAGATTGTGATCATGTAACTGCAGGGGTGATGTGATGGCAGAAACCATGATAGTTGGAATCCATCGCTCTTGATAGCAAGATGGGCAGCATACAAATTTAATAAAGTACCACACATTCAGCAGCAACGATAAGTTCCAACAGTCACTGAATGGGGGTTGTAAATTGAGGGGCCCCATCTATATTTGGAGACCTTCAATGTGTTTGCACTTGTAACTCATTTATTGGTGTTTCTGCTCTAGTGAATATTTATTCAGAATTCCAATTGTTCAAGGGAGCTTGCTTCAAAATAGATTTATTTTATTATTTTTTATTTTAATTCCATTTATATCCCGCCCTTCTCCGAAGACTCAGGGTGGCTTACAAGCTTAGCAGATATTGATAGGAATAACCTACTTACCACAAATAGGCTAAAGATTTCACGAGTAGTGAAGGGTGCTATTCTCAGCACTTCAGGTATGATCGATTCATTGATGGAGTGGCATTAATGGATTACCTAGAAAATCACACCAACTTTGCCTGAAATATCTTTCTGAACTGCTAGCTGATTATAAAGGTTTATAACACATATATTTCACAACGGCTTGTCAAAGAACCATTTTTGTTGTGCTGCTGGCCAGTAATCCTTCAGTTATTCTATTGGTAGTTTGTATTAAGAACTGGCATCTGCTTTATAGGTAAGTGAGTGGCCGGATTCTGTAGAATTAAGATGCAAAATATTTCTGACAAGCCAATTAAATACCCTATTTTTCTTGTTCAATAAAGTCTGGCAGCTAAAGAGGATCTCTTAATAAGACACAGTGCTGGCTTCTGTAACACTGGCTGGAAACCAAAAGTAAACCCATCTGTCATATGTACATTCAAACCTGTACAGGAAATTACTTTAGCTACCACCACTATTATAAGCACTTTTTTTAAGTTTTTATTCATTCTTTTTTACTTTGCTATGTCTTGGCTTTGACTTTTTTTTTCTGATCAGCTATATGCTGATTTGTGTGCCTTCTTGAAAATGATCACAGTTTCTTATGTTTGAAACAGTAATTAAGGAGAGGTGCTTACTACGACTGTAACATAATTGTGATAAAGAACCTCCTTGGAAATGGAGGTGGTATGATAATAGATAATAATATTACAGAATCAAGACTGCATTTGTCTAACTTCCTGCTGTAAACTCTCTCTGAATAAATAAGCTCTAATGCAAAGGGGCTTGTGGTTCAAGAACCAATCATACATGTGTTTATTTACTTTCATTAGGTAGTGAGGTTTGTTACTAGAAGGAAGAGGAAGAGAGACTGAGGTGGAATCAAAGACTTTCTACTCTAGGGAAAAGGCTCACATACAACTTTTATCATGAGTTAAAGCAAGAATGACACATTTTCTGTTCCCCTCCCATGCAACAAGAGGAAAATTAAGTTTTTTTAAATGCTTCAGGGAAAGATCTGTATGTTATGCAGCAGCAATGAGCTATATGATGACTGTGTGGATAGTAATCATTGCCTTAAAAAGGTGGGATATAAATGAAATAACTAATAAATAAAGAGCTTGTGAATTAGCTTCATTTAATGCTACTATCACAGAGTATGAATGTGCTACTGTAAAATATATTCCAAAATATACATTTTCAATTCTTGGAAAATGTAGTGAATCTGTATAATTATGAAGAAAGGTATGAGTCTATTGCATGGGTGTCAAACTGCCGGGCCGTGGGCCGGACGTGTCATCCGGAAGCCACGCCCACCCCATTGCCAGCAATGGCAAAACAGTCCCAATACGTCTCACGACGTCACGTGACATCACGAGTTTGACATGTCTGGTCTGTTGTATCACACAGATGAGAAAAATGTTTATTACTTTTTTCCCTTACCCTAGTTCAATTCTATGGAAAATAATTATTCATCTTGGGTACAAATGCCCCATAGAGCAGGGGTGTCAAACTCAATTTCATTGAGGGCCACATCAGCATTGTGGTTGCTCTCAGGGGGCCGGGTGGGTATGGCCAGGGTAGGCGTGGCCTACTGGGTGGGCGTGGCTAGAGTGCGTATGGCCTACTGGGTGGCCGTGGCCAGCTCTACATCATTCGCATCAAGGATGCCTATCGGGGCCTGGGCAGGAGTGGGACAGATCTGAGGGTCTCTGGCAGAAGGAGGGTCTCTGGGCCAGGGCCAAGGCAGTGGGGGCCGTTCCCTCACTGTTTCCAGGATGGCTTCGCGGGCCGCATGAAACCACTTTGTGGGCCAGATCTGGCCCCTGGGCCTTGTGTTTGACATGTCTGCCATAGAGCATCTTTCTTATTGTAGTTGGCTTCTTATCTTTTTGGACTTAAAGCCACAGAGATCCCAGATTGTCTGCCTTTCCTATAGGTACAGAACTCATTCATGTTGTCTGAGTAAACGAAAGAGTAGAGAGTCTTCATTTCTTCTAGCTATTTTGCTGAACCATGGAAACAACTCATTGTAAACCCAACTATTTTGTTCAGGATTCTAGTTAAGAAAGTGTCAGGTTTGGTTTTTTTAAAAAAAATATACATAGCTTCAGTATTATGAATATAATTTTTCTATTTCTTAATTTTTCCAGGTCTGAGCAATCGATTGCCATACTTCATAAATTACTTCTTTGACACTTACTTGTTGATCAATGAAGACACTCCAGTGGGTAAGTATGTTAAGATGCATGTTTCATGGGTAAAATTGTCTATTTGCATTTTGTATTGTAGAAATGGAAAGGAATAGAAAGTCAACTCAGCATTTATGCTTTTAAAGGAATGTCTATTAAGTTGCCCTTTTTCTTTCTTGACTGTATAATGCGTCTTAATGATTTAAATTATTTTGATTTTAAAACTTTGTTTGCCCTGCAGAATCACTTTGACAACAGCCATGGCCATATAAATCTAAATAAAGAAAAAGAGTCGCATGCTAAAATATTACAGTTTCACTATTTGGGGCTGTTTTCACAGGCAGGTAAACTTGAAACTTCTAAAACGGGTAGAAATTAAACCAAATGTACAGACAAAAATATTGCATGCAAATATGTGCTTGTATACCAGCATGCTTGTACATCAATGTTCAATGATGCAATTCGTTTTTTACAAGATTGGAAGGAAGTGCTAATAAGCTTCCAATTAGTAATTTAGATTTTCCACATTCTCTTGGATTACTGTTTTATGGTCTTATTTCTATTTTTGTTGTTTGAGTGATAGTTTGACTACAAGACTATCCAGAGTGAACAAGGGGAAAACATTGCAATATTCATGGCTTTCTGCAGCTGTTTTACATGTCTTCCTATCTACAAAATTAAAGCTTAAGCCTTTTAATAAAAGTAATTAGTTTGAAACAATTCCACCATAGACTAACATGGTTTTCCTTCTACCATGTGTGTTTACAAATACCACTCTGTGTTTTGTTTTTATTAGTCTTTAATCCATTCTTGAGTCCAAAATATTGCATTTACTATTGGCTAAGATTTTCACTCCTCATTTTTTAAGGAGAATCTCAGAATTAGCAATTGAAAGATGACAAGCAATAAAGATGAAATCCTCTGTATATTCACCTACGCACTGCCTAGGTATTTGTCAGGCTCTTTGGAGTCTAAAGATTTTTGGAGTCTAAAGGCAGAAGTTTGGAGAAAAAAAATCAGTCAAACCTCTGGATTAAAATTCTGTGTCATTTGCTTTGTTTTATGTTGTCAGCCTTGGTCTTTTTAACAGCCATAGCAAAAGAGAAAGTTGGGCTAAGAAATCTGCAGTGTGTTTAAAATTATGAAATCAATGCCACCAATCCATCCTGCCTCAGCTATCAATGACCTGACTGAGAGTAGAGAATGATGGGTGTACTTTTAATTTGGCCAAACTATGTCAGAGCTTAATCAACAAATGTAGCTTCTATTTCTTTATTTTGGCAGTAATCCATTTTAGTACATGTAGAAATCGATTGGGTCTTTTCTTAGCCTGTTTCCAGACTCTCTGTCCATTAAGCCTGATGTTCAGTCAGGTTGTTTGGATGGACTGTGATACTCTTTGAATTGATTGTACAACCTATGTATGTGCAACCAGCATTGTTTAAACATGATGGGCTGTGCTCTTCGTTTAAGCTAATAACCCGTATTTATAAAAGCCACAGTAGGAGAAAATTCTCTTGCCTTCTTAAAATTTCTATGCTGTCCTTAAAAAGCAGGTCTTTCCTGGACTTCTCCTAGTCCAGTATTTCTCAACCTTGGCAACGTTTAGATGTGTCGGTTTCAATTTCCAGAATTCCACAGCCAGCTTGCCAAGGTTGAGAAACATTGTTCTGTACTGTGTCTTTTCTCTCTTGGGTTCATGCCATTGAGAGTTCATATCATTGATAGTTCCTACATTTTCATTAAAACTGAAATAAAACTTGGCAGATCTTTTTTATGAAAAGATTAAAGTTAATCTGATAAGCAGTAACAGGTTTATAAAATTCCAGCAGTTCTCAGATCCTTAAATAAAGCATTGTATCTTATTAGAATTAGAATACACATGCCTCATATTTTCTCCAGAATTCAAAACGTTATTGTTTTGCAATGTGCAAATGGGTCTTGGACGTCTATTACCTGTTCTGGATTATTGTTGGCAGTACTCTTAGAGGGTGGAACAACACATAAGAGGATGGGCTACATTTGATACGATTGCTCAGGAAAGACTTAGTTGAAGAAGTGAAACTAGTTGGTAGTTGTGGGAAAGTGACCATGTAAATGCTGGATTTCTTGATTTTAAGGTAAAGTAAAGCTAATTATCATTGAATACTGTCTCAAAATGGATTTTAAGCTATGACTCATAGTGTCAGGAACAAAAGACCACGTCTACATGTGAAGGTTCAATTTAAGTGATTTATTGCCAAAAGCCTATGCACAGGAATCTTCTGAACTAATGGGTCAGCAGTTGATTAGAGTTAGATAATCACAGTCAAGGGGAGTTGGACTTAGCTTGTTTGTGGCTATCTGCTGATTCCAGGCTGATCCCCCTTTTCACACCTTCCCCCTGGCTCTTTCTTCACATAGTACACATGGCAGGAGAAGTTAATAAGCAAAGGAGCTCCAGATAGAAGGAAATTTGTTTTTGAAAGGAGACACTAAAGGATGGTTGCAAACAATTTCATGTAAGGGGAAGGATGGAAGAAAGCAGAAAAAACTCATACACAATAGTTGAATAAATATCTTAGTAGTTCAAAAATAAAAAATAATAATAATTAAATAAAGATAGAGGGACCCATTGCCAAAGAATGAGAGATACAATTCGTCCACAATTGAAGAGAGAGCATTAGGCTAACATTGATGAAAAATACAAGAAAAATTAAAAATAACTTTAGATATTTTCAAAGTCATGGAAAGAAAAGAATCTGTATACCGGGTGCTCAGTTAAGGAGACAGTATACTAACAGACAACAAAGAATGTGAAGAATTGAGACTTGGGACCAGCAAAAATTTAAACCCAAAAACAGTTTATTAAAAAACTAGGTATCAACCAAGAAGCTTGTTGATGGTTCAGCGGAATCTTTCTTTGTTATTTTTAGAACATCTTAAAGAATGAATGGAATGTTAATGTCACATGTAGTCATATTCAAAAAGTGAAAAATTGAGGATCCTGAAAGATTCAAATTAATGTGATAATGACACTTGGGAAGAACAGATTATATGATTGATCTTATATAAGTCACAGACATGTTTTGCCAGTCTAATTGTACCAATTAAATAATCTCCTTCCTGGAAATGCTGTAGTAATATATCTTGATTTCATCAAGGCATTTGATAAAGTATTCATTGCATTCTGAATAGTAGCTAGTTAACTGTGAACTGGATGGTATGACAAGTACAGGTAGTTCTGGCTTAACAACATTAATTGGGACATCCGGTAAGCAAAGTAGTCATAAAACGTGACATTGCATGAGCATACCACGTAGCAACAGCAGCTCTGGCAGTTCCCCGTTCTCATCATTAAATTTCCTGTTGGTTTCCCCATTGAGTTTGCTTGTAGATAGCTGTCAGGGAAAGTCACAAATTGTGATCATGTCACCACAGAACGCTTTAATGGTTGAAAACCCGTGTCAGTTGCCAAGTACCCAGTTCACAATCACATCACTGCAAGGCTACTGCAAATGCCAGAACTTCAAGTATCAGTCATAAGTTCTACTCGTTCAGCACTGTAGTAAGCTTTGACAGTCATTGAATGAGTGTTATTAACTGAGGACTATCTGCAAGTCATGTAAAGGTGGCTTGAAAATTGTAGTTCAAGAGTATTTATCAGTGGTTCCTCATAAATTGGAGTGAGGCATTTGAAGAGAATCTTGGGCTTTGGTTTTGCAACCCTTTTAATTACTTGGATGAAGTGGCAGATAAAATGCTTTATCAAATTGGCAGATAACAAAAATCGGGTGGGAAAAATAAACCCACAGAAGACAGACATAAAACTGAACTTCCTGATAAATTAGAGAAATGAGCTGAAAGTAACAGAATGAATTTTAGCAGAGTCAAATACATGGAACAAAAAACAAATGAACAGGTATAGTATGGGGAATATCTGGCAGTAATACTATCTATGAAAAAGGTTGTTGGCATAAAAGTTAATTAAAAACTAAATATAAATCAGCAGTGTGTCTACTAAAAGAGACTAATGTTGTTTTAAGCTAAACCAACCAAAGTTTAGTTTCCAAGTCATAAGATATATTGGTTCTGTCTGATTATGTGCAGGTCAGACCACACTTCAAATAAGTGGTCCGGTTCTTAGATCCTGTTTTAAGAATTATTCAAACAAAATGAAACAGGTTTGAGAGACAAGATCTTGGAGTGAGCCAAGATTTAAGAGGGGGATTTTTAGTCTTTAGAAGACTGAAGAAAGAAGATACCATTATTCAAAAAGCTGAAAGGATTTTATAAAAAACAACAACAACCAAGATCTGTTCTTTGTCATCTCCAAGGGAGGGCATGGAATAATAGATTTAAGTTATAGGAAAAGAGATTAAAAGTGAACATCAGAAGAAAAAAATGGCTAAAGATAAGAGTACTTTAACTATTTTTTCCTGCATTCCCAATCACTGGAAAGAATAAACAATAATAAGATAGAACATCAGTTGAATGTAGTAATTAAGACACCACGTTAGAAATTTGGAGACTGTGGTGACTATCTAGCTATCTAGCTATCTTTCAGCCCTAGGAAAGAGGTAATGCCAAACTACTTTCAAAATCTTGCCCAAAAAACCTCAGGGACTTGTTCACACAGTCAGCAGGAGTGTGATATTGACTCAAAGGCATCAAATAAATAAATAAAAATAGCAGGATAGATATTTATGTTTTCTCTCCTTGCAAAAAATAATTGGCAGCAGGAACTGTACTTCTCTAGTGATGTTTCAGATTATCTTCTTTCAAAAAGGAGAGACTGGGTGGAAATTTTGTCATCCCACACCTCTTATTTAGCATAAGATTTAAACTTAATAGTTTAAAATATATTTGGATATTGGAGAATGATGCTGTTGGAAAAATGAAGCTAGTTCAGGATAAAGCAATGCTTTATTTAGACAAGGGGCCTTATTCAGTAAGGCCACACCTAGAATACTGAATCCAGTTTTGGTCACCACATTATAAAAAAAGAGGTTGAGACTCCGGAAAGAGTGCAGAGAAGAGCAACAAAGATGATTAGGGGCCTGGAGGCTAAAACGTATGAAGAACTGTTGCAGGAATTGGGTATGTTGGTATGCTGGTCTGACAGCCGCGGATAGGAAAGCATTACAGAGGGTAGTGAGCACAGCACAAGACATTGTGGGCTGTCCCCTGACACCACTGGATGACATCGCCAGGGCTCGTTGCCTTGGAAGAGTGAGGAAGATTCTCAGGGATGACTCACACCCTGGACGATATCTCTTTACTCTCCTACCATCCGGTAGGAGATATAGGAATATAGCCAGCCGTACCAACAGGCGGAAAAATAGCTTTTATCTGTGGGCTGTTAGGCTTTTAAATGGGACATAATCTTATGCAGAATTGGACTTGGGAGGCTGGTGTGTGGTGTAGTTGGTCCACATGGTGTGGTAGGATGGAGGGTTTGTTGTCACTGTGTGTTGGGGGGAGAGAGCACAGGGGGAGGCTCAGCTAATCTCAATGTACACATGTACTTTGACAATAAAGGTTTATTATTATTATTATTATTATTATTATTATTATTATTATTATTATTATTATTATTAGTATGTCTAGTCCAGGGGTCTTCAAACTCAGCCCTGTAATGACTCATGGACTTCAACTCCCAGAATTCCTCAGCCAGTGAGCCTGGGTGAGGAATTCTGGGAGTTCAAATCCATGAGTCATAAAAGGGCCGAGTTTGAAGACCCTGGTCTAGTCTAATGAAAAGAAGGACTAGGGGTGACATGATAGCAGTGTTCCAATATCTAAGCAGCTGCCACAAAGGAGAGGGAGGAGGTCCACCGATTTTCCAAAGCACCAGAAGGCAAGAAAAGAAACCATGGATGGAAACTAATAAATGAGAGAAACAACCTAGAACTAAAAATAAATTTCCTAACAGTAAGGGTATTCGCCCCCAACCGTGTGTTTGTTATAAAAAAAAATGTGCGAAAATGTCATACTTCTTGGTACAAATAGTTATTTTTCAAACTAAAATTGACGCAAAAGACCAGGGGTGTGAAAAGTGATATGCGAAGTTTTGTTTCAATGATTCCATAGAACAAACGGCATTGGTTTTACTTGGCTTTATTATGCTTTCCACATCTCTTACTTTGCAAACCTTCAAAGCATTGTTAGAGATGCCACACACACACAGACTTCACGGTCTGTTTCTGTTGCTCCCCACTGGGAGAAGGTTTCGAAGTATTTCTAGCAGGACTACCTGATTCTGTACAGCCTTGTTCCCTATGCCATCTGTCTGGTAAACTCGCAAGATTAATTTATCTCGCTGTGTGTGTGTGTGTGTGTGTGTGTGTATGTATGTGTGTGTATGTATATATATATATATATATATATATATATATATATATATATATATATATATATATATATATATATATATATATATATATATATATATATATATATATATATATATGTATGTGTGTGTCTCCCTTTATTCTTTGTTAGCAAGCCAAAAAAATTTACATATATATATATGTGTGTGTGTGTGTGTGTGTGTGTGTGTGTGTGTGTATAAGAGGGACACGGTGGCTCAGTAGGTTAGGACGCTGAGCTAGTCAATCAGAAGGTCAGCAGTTTGGCGGGTCGAATCCCGAGTGCCGCATAACAGAGTGAGCGCCTGTTACTCGTCCCAGCTTCTGCCAACCTAGCAGTTCGAAAGCACATAAAAATCCAAGTAGAAAAATAGGGACCACTCCGGTGGGAAGGTAACAGCGTTCCGTGCGCCTTTGGCGTCTAGTCATGCCGACCACATGACCACGGAGATGTCCTCGGACAAGTGCTGGCTCTTCGGCTTTGAAATGGAGATGAGCACCGGTCCCTAGAGTCAGAAACGACTAGCACGCATGTGCGGGGGAATCTTTACCTTTACACACACACACACAAACACACACACACATCCAAACTAGACTCTGTTGTTTCTCTGGGTCATTTATGTGTGTATGTGGGTATATGCATTATTATTATTTTTTCTCATTTTTATGCAGTGTATATTGGATGTGGTTCCCTTTGAGAGCTGTATGCAATGAAATCTCATTTTAAAGTATGCTGATTAGTGTACATTTAAAGTGACAATAAAGTTATTATTCTATTATTCTATTCTAAACAACCTTTATTAAGATACTTAAAAGATATAAACTGCTTCTTGCCAAATTTTGTTCTTTTTAATCCATTTACGTTTTGATATGATTGAGGTTTTTCATTGGGAAATTATTCTGCATTATGTTATCTCTGAAGACAATAGTGTATTCATTGTGTAATGAGGATATTTTAGGGAGAGGGGTTCTACTCTACTCTACTCTACTCTACTCTACTCTACTCTACTCTACTCTACTCTACTCTACTCTACTCTACTCTACTCTATTCTATTCTATTCTATTCTATTCTATTCTATTCTATTCTATTCCACAAATTTAATAGAGGCATTGACACACCTTGGGTTTCTCCCCTCATGATCAACCCTGTTACGCTAGCTTTTTTATTTAACTCCTATAACTCAGGTACATTAATAAATCTATTTTCCTCCTTCCCCTTCTCTGTTCTGTCTCTCATAAATCTCCTATCCTTCTTTTTCCCCTCAATTGAGTGCAACTGTCTTCCTCCCCTTTTCCATGTGATACCTGGAGGAGTGTTAAGCAACAATTAAAGAGATAATTCCCTCTCTAATCACTTACATGAGTAAATTAGTCTTGTCAGGAGCTATTAAGACAGAGAGCTCGGAATTCATTAGGCTAGATTGGACCTATGGAGCTTCTGGCATTGCTGCTAGTCTAAGCTGATTAATTTCCTTGAAAACACCATCAATGCCCATCTGTTTCAGTTAGTCTTTAGAGAGCAATTTTCAGGTGGACTGACCCCCCTCGTCAGGTATTTCACCCAGAAGTAATGACTGACATGCACAACTTACTGCAGTTTGAAGAGTAAACTGTTTGAGTGCATGTATATTTATATTACAATAATAGATGCACGCAGATTCCCTCATTCAAGGCCTGCAGCCTGTATTTACCATGGTTTTAAGATCAGGAAGGCTACTTTCCTCCACTCAGTCTGTCACTATGCAGAATTGCTGTGCTCTTTCTCTGTTTTCAGTCTTTCTCCTGCCTTATTCTGCATGGTTTAATATGAAAAGCACGATGTTGGGAAATGTACTTCCCTTGAAATTTAGTTTCTGCTGCAACTTTTTATCTTCTCTGTAGAATTTGGGAACGATTACTATGAGGCTAGGTGAAATTGCCTTATAATCTACCATTAGGTACTGCTTTTTGGAGAATACTCAAAAGACTTGGGTATCTTCTTATCAGGATTCTGAATTTTTTTGTCATTTAATTGGTTATATTCCAGGAAGTTGGTATCAACACCTAGTGACGGTGCTTAGCAATAGCCTTCATCCTATGTATATGCCTGCTTATTAGGGCTTTCGCCCCCCCCCCAAGTCAGCTTATTGCCCCCAACAATCTGGGTCCTCATTTTACCTACCTTGGAAGGATGGAAGGCTGAGTCAACCTTGAGCCTGGTGGGACTCGAACCTGCACTAATTGCAGGCAGCTGGTGTTACTTAAGGAGGCATTAGCCCACTGCTCCACCAAGGCTCTGTATGATGTTTGAGCCTTTATGTTTTACAACAGTGCATCTATTGGTGAGTCCATTCACCTTTCTGATTGCCTTGGTTGACCTTTCCTTTTGACTTTCCTAGAAGTAAGGACTTCTCAAAGGTGCTAAGTCCTCATGTAATGTGTCCAAAGGGAGGGGGAAAAATAATTTAGTTTAGATATTCATGTCTCGAGTGAGAATTCCAGATTGATTTGTTCTACAACCCATTTGTCTTCCACATCCACACCCACATCCCTGAATTTCTGTGCATTTCCTCCATTTCTGTTTTCCCCCCATATCCTTCTGTTGACCTTTCTTTGCCCCCTTCACCATCCCTAATGCTTCTTCAGTTCTCCTCAACTTCTCCTCCATTAGTGCTGCTACCATTATGACTGTAATGTTATTGCTTTATGATGTATATAGAGGTATGGATAAAAATAGGAATCCACGACAAACACAGCCAACATACAGTTGCAGTGTAAATACAGCTTTTGGGAAAACTAAAGGCTTCTAATTACATTTAATACTTAATTGACTTTACATACTGTAATACATAAGTCTTGGGACAAGTATAATTTCCCAAGACAAACCATGTACCAAGAAGAATACAAATCACGAGCTTCTTATTTGGATTTCACAGATTTTATTTTTAAATGTATATACGTTTTTATCAATATTTCTAACATTTTCCTATTCTAAGAGACGGTGTGCAATTTACAATGCATTACATTAAAAAATAATGTACAATCATATTTCCATCAAATAGACAACATTCACATTCAGCTTGGACAGAATGCATGACGAAATACTATTATTCAGAGCCACCATTTGTTGGACATCGGGGATCAGACGGAAACCCGCAGCAATCATCGTTTACTTATTTATTCAATTTATAAAACTGCCTATCTCACATGTACAACTCTGGGAGATCATAGAATTAAGAAAACATCTAAAAAGTTTGAAAAACAACACAAACATTTAAACAAAGTATGAGAGGATTGCTGAGAAAGGAGGTTTCTCTCTACCAGTAACCAATTTGGATGGCATATATCTAACTCAGGGGTCTTCACAGTTGGCAATTTTATGACTTGTGGACTTCAACTCCCAGAATTCCTCAGCCAGCATGCCTGGCTGAGGAATTCTGGGAGTTGAAGTCCACAAGTCATAAAAGGGCCAAGTTTGAAGACCCCTGATCTAACTGAGCTATTTGATTTATCCTTCATCCTTCTGTTCTGTCAAGTACTCACGGTGGCTGGTAAAATTTAAAAACAAGACTAGGATATAAATGAGGTTGGGTAGGCATGCAGACCATGGCTTGAATTCTTTCCAACTTTAGCCAAAAAAAGGGGCATAGGATTTTCTTCTTCAGATGTTGTTTCTCTATGGGTAGAAATGTGGAAGGTCTAGGGTCTTCAAACTCGGCCCTTTTATGACTCATGGACTTCAACTCCCAGAATTCCTCAGCCAGTGTGCCTGACTGAGGAATTCTGGGAGTTGAAGTCCATGAGTCATAAAAGGGCCGAGTTTGAAGACCCATGGTCTAACCAAAGCCTCTTGTGTTACATCTCTTTGTGTTTGTATGTATTATGCACTGGGAAGTATAGGGCCAGCACTATATGGTTCATTTTGAGTAATGGGACTAAAAAGGAGGAGAAAGAAGGCCTTAGAATCTTTCCATTCCCCAGCATTCAGTCCAAACTGAGGATGCTTCTTGGATAAGAAGCGAAATGTCTTCAAGGGAAAACAAAGTCCAGTCGCCTTTAAAAAAGCACCTTTTGGAGAACCAAAATCTTGGTGACTGAGAATCTCCATAGATATAAGAATGCTGCAGTTACAGGTAGTAACTACCATTCATTTAGTAATCATTCATATTTATAACTGAAAACTGACCGTGTTTACACTGAAAAAGGTGACATGACCATTTTTCACATTTACGACCACTGCAGCATCCCCATGGTCACATGATCAAAATTCAGACAGTTGGCAACTGGCATGTGTTTATGACAGTTGCACTATACCAGGGTCATGTGATCCCCTTTTGCGATCTTCTGACAAGCAAAGTCAACGGGGAAGCCAGAGTAATTCACTTAACAACTGTGGCAAGAAAGGTCATAAAATGGGGTACAACTCACTTAACAGCCATCTTGCTTAGCAATGGAAATTTGGGGCTCAGTTGTTGGCATCAGCTGAGGACCACCTATACATGCATTTCAAGGCATCACCCAACTGGTGACAGCGCCATAAAGGTGCATTGGATTTGGTGATAGTGTGTTTATGTGGGGGTGGGGGCGTGTTCTCTGCATTCCTTGGTTGCATCTGGCCCATGCTTGGCCACAGTTTTTCTTTTGCCAGCTTCTTCTACCTTATCCAATCTTTTAATTTTCAGAGAGTCATCCTTCTGTGGGGCAGTCAGAGCCCCTTTACATAATGTCTTTCCAAAATTTCTTTGGGCTGGAAAGAATAAAAGTGAGTTAGTAACATTTATCTGCAGTAACAATAAAGCAATTCTTGCTATTTGCTATTTGCCCTCGTGCTGCCTCAAACAGTCTAACATGCATTAATAATACTGTTTCTGAGAAAGATTTGAAAACTATCATTTCGGGGCCTGAAAATAGGTATTTTTTGTGAAGCTTACTTATTATATGTGAAGCTTACTTAGGAAATATTTGGAGAAATACCAGAAAGTAAAAAGATAACCAAGACATTCTAATTCAGAGTGTATATATATATATATGTTTTCTGAGGTTTTCGTGGGTGTTCGTATGTGGATCTTTGGTTATTCGGGTTTTCCCCCGCGTAGAACTAAAGGTGTAGGAGCGACGTTTCGACGGAATCCCATCCGTCATCATCAGGCTGGTGGCTTCTGCTTCCTTCTTCTGGGAGAAGCATATATGTATATGTATATGTATATTTATATGTATATGTATATGTATATGTATATGTATATGTATATGTATTTATATTGATTAAAGATATATTGATTAAAGTCTATGCAATATTACAAAAATATTTAAGTATTTAAAGTATTTAAGAATTTATTTTTTAAAAAAAAACACAATTGCTACTTGCTTTCAAAATTTCTTGGGGGAATTTTGTGGCTTATTCTTTGAATTAAAGCTGTTTCTCTGACAATATATTTCCCCATCTTTGCATTCCTCCCTTCTCAGTGGAGGATGCATTTTTAAAGCCCTGGCAATCTACCCTTGAATTGATATAAGGCCTACAATCCCTTGACGTGGTGGATGCTAATTCTAAAAACGTTTGCTGGACACCAAGTTGCCTGTCCCTTTTGTGAAATATCATGCAGCTTGGATGAATGTGTATGAGTCCTAACAATCTGACTTTGATTGCTTTGTCTGAAGATTTCCTAGTCTATGTGACACTTTTTAAAAACGCTAAATTTCCGTACAGTTCCCTAATAGATCCTACAGCTTGATGAAGTATACTGGCATCGAGATAAACCAAGATTTATTATTATCAGAATGAACCTAGTCTTCCCCAGTCATATCTGCTCCTGTTTGCAATATGGTCTTGCAGTCAGTGAAATCTAGAAATCCCAATTTTCTCAAAGCAGCCAAACTTCAGGCTTCTTAAACCTTTTCCTCCATGCCCTTTTCTGCATGGAGAAATTTTCCTGTTTCCTGTTGCTTTTCCCCTAAGATTCATAACGATTTCATTTTGACTCTGGGTTGTAAAAGGTAGTCTCAGAGGTGCTTTAAAAAGGCAACTAGACCTTCTTGATATTCCTTGAATACATTTCATTTTTTAATCCAAGAAGCTTCTTCAGTTATAACCAGTGCTTTTTTTGTAAAAGAAAAAGGTGCCGGAACTCACACATGTCATACAACCCGCCTTGCCTACCCTACAAGGTTCCATCCAAAAAAGATGCCAGAACTCCGTTCTGAGCGTTCTATGAGAAAAAAAGCCCTGGTTATAACTAACGGGTGGGAAATATAAAGGATTTATACTCTTTGCAGTCAGCCAGTCATTTACACTCTGAGGGTCATTGAAATCACTTGGGGGGGGTAATCTGTGTCCTCAGAGTCACCTGAACAGGGTACAAACTGGTGTGGAATTTTGTTGTGGGACTGCTGAAAAGGCTGCATTGCAAACAGGAGATAAGTCATGTTGTGTCCCTCCTCCTCTGTTGAAGGAGGGCTTCAAGGAAAATCAAAGTTCAGTTGCCTTTTGAAAGCCCCTTTGGAACAACCATGAGCTGGATGACTGAGAACCTCCATAGACTTTAAGATAGACGTGTTGCAGCAGACGTTGTAATGTGAAAATTCATCTAATATTCAGCTTTTCTCTTCGCGAAAGCAGTAAAAATTAATGAATCCTCCTGGTCTGTAATATATGAGATAATCTATTTAATACTGCCTTTAATACTGTTTATATCCTGAAGCTCTGCTTATCATTTATTTCAGTTCTAGCATTCCAGGGAATTTCCCATTATCTTCTGCTATGGAGCTATCTTCCTATAGAAGTTTGCCCGAAGACTTATTTTCTTGTCTTTTTAAACAAAATAAAAATGTAATTTAAGGTTCTCAATTTTAAAAACTCCATGTTCAGGTCTGGGGTAATATGAGTTTTACTTTGCATCTGTTTTACTGTAAGCATTTATGTAATCATTTGTATTTACCTTTAAATAATAGCTTAATATAACCTTCATATTTCATGCATCTCCCAATGTCTTTTTATGTGATTGATCTGGAGAGTGGCTTAATCAGGGCTTTTTTTCTCATAGAACACTCAGAACAGAGTTCCGGCACCTTTTTTGGATGGAACCTTATAGGGTAGGCAAGGTGGGTTGTATGACATGTGTGAGTTCCGTCACCTTTTTCTTTTACAAAAAAAGCACTGGGCTTAATAGAGTTTTTTGAGGAGTAAAAATGTAGGTTAGTAGACTTACCACTCAGTGCTACCCAAACTGGAGACAGATAAAATAAGCTTGCCCTGGTTGAGGGTGAGTGGGATACATCTGGTAGATGCTTGATGATGTGTTTTGAAGAGCATTATGTTTTAATTCTGCGTTATTGGTGGATGTAAGTCTCTCAGGATCTTTGGGAATTGAAGTGGCATAGAAGCCATAGTAAGAAACCAAATAAATAAATGATAGTTGAGCAACACAGAAGCCAAATAACTAAGTAAATAAGTGACAATTGAAAACCTCCCTTTATTTTTTCTTAAATGAAACTTTCAATAGTCTGTTATCTGGGTCCCATTATTTTATTTTATTTGTTTATATATAGGACTATACATGGCCTCCTATCTCACGTATAGTAATAACTTTGGGCATCTCATAATAATAACTAAAAACACGGTTAGAAACAAAAGTACTCTTCTCTCTGGTGCCAGATCCAATCATCCTCACAATTCAACTGCCATCCTAGCCCAAAGGTTGGGGGAAGAGCCAGATCACAGCCTGTTCTGTACCAGCCTGCTACCGGCTCTGCAGCAAAAGCAGGGACAACCCCTTTACAAATGGCAAGAGGCTGGAATAAAGCCTGCCAAATTTATTAACATAAAACAGAGCAAGACAAGACACCAACCATGAAACAGGAGCTATGAAACAGGAACTATCCAAGCGGTTGCCTTCAGCAAACCAGCCCTCCCACGCATTCCCCTTTTATACAGTTCAGGGCGTGGCTTCTCTCTGCCTCCTTCCGAGGTGCCCCATTGCCTTCTTCTGTTTACTCCTGATTGACTGCCTCCTGTGTCGGGCGTCCTTGAACAGGGCCAGCTGTGGGTCATCTTCACACTGTCAGGCTCACACAGCTGGGTCTCCGTCGTGACCAGGTGGGAGGGGCCCAGCTGAGGGCTCTGCGGAGCCTCAAGGCCATCATCAGCAAGCTCTTCAACACCCCCTCCTCCTCCTCTGAGTCGTCCAACCCAACTGCCGAACCCACAGGCTGACCCTGAATCACAACACAGCCCTCCCAGAAGCTATGTGTGTAGGAATCCCTCAGATCTTTGATAGAAGACTGTTCCAAAGGGCCACCAAGAGGTCCCATTGCAACATTTAATGAAGGGGACCTTGAGGGTGCCCAATACATCTAACCTAGTTAGACGGGCTGATACTTGCAAGGGCTGCACTTGCAAGTAACCTGGCCCTGTACAATGTAGGGGTTTAAGGTTTATAACCAGGTGGTAAACATGACAATTGATAGAAAATAATGAAAAAGCTATAAATCAAAACTGAAAGCTATCCACCAACATATAACCATCTCATTGCATGTATGGCAAAGGGAGCTAAGTTGTCCTCCCAATTGTCTTCATAAATTCTTTTGCTCCCGGTTGGAAAACCAGGATAAAAAAAAATTGTAGGAAGTAATGAGTCTTGTGAACACTGGCTTCAAAATTGGCCCATATTTGATTCCACCAAGTCCTAGGATACAGGGTTCTATAACTATAACTTAGTAAAGGTAAAGGTAAAGGTTCCCCTGCACATGCGTGCTAGTCATTTCTGACTCTAGGGGCCGGTGCTCATCTCCGTTTCAAAGACGAAGAGCCAGCGCTTGTCCGAGGATGTCTCCGTGGTCATGTGGCCGGCATGACTAGATGCCAAAGGCGCACGGAACGCTGTTACCTTCCCACCAGAGTGGTCCCTATTTTTCTACTTGCATTTTTACGTGCTTTTGAACTGCTAGGTTGGCAGAAGCTGGGACGAGTAACGGGTGCTCAGTCTGTTACGCGGCACTCTGTTACGCGGCACTAACTATAACTTAGCCATAAACAAATATTGTCCACCCCATGTAGCTGCATCAAATTCTGTCTCAATGAACTACAGTTTGACATGTTGCAAAGTGGAAATAACCAGATTAACAGTAGCCTGATGCCCTCCTCTGTGTAGAAACTAAATCCCTATAATAATTCATGGAGATCCTATGTTGACAATGTTGTGGAATATCCATTATGGATGTGAAACTATACGCCTTAATAGAGAGACAGAATTGGCCCAAAGTTCTGTTCAAATTATTAATCTAAAATGTAAATCAAAGCTTAATGTTCACAGTTTGAATTCTTCCCTAAGAGCCTGCAAATTTTTAAAGTATTTTTTTCAGAATGAGCTCAAGAGTTTGAAGAATTAAATTACTGTTTGCAATTATGTTGTTTTAAAACATTAGTTTCACAGCATATTTAAGATCATGATTTATTAATTTTATTTTGTGACTAGAAACTGTGCTTGCAGATAAATATATATGGATGGTACCTAACACTTTCCTGTTTAGCTTTGAGTATATGCAAGTGTATGCAATTTTGTGCTTTCAGTTTGTGGCTTTCCTATATTTATGATATATAGCAAGTTTCCGTTCATCTTTATCGCATAAGTAATGTTACTTAGATTGTACGTTTGCTGAGGTTGTGAACGTTTTAATGTGTCTGTATTGCTTTTAGAATTTATTTATTTATTGCAATATTTATATACTGCCTTTGGGGCAAAGTACAGCATCGCTATTTTAAATAACCATAGAGCACATTTCATTTGTCACCAATTATGATAATACTTTGTTTGCTTAAAAGTTGATAGAATGAACAGAGTACAAGCGTAGAGTAGGTATATGTAAGAAAGGGGCTGATGCCATAATTTGAATGCATGTTGTAAATGAACATTAAATATCTTACAACAAACAGTTGCATATACCGTATAGGATTTAGGATTTATCACACCTAGAGTCTGAGAGAGAAATTCACTATATATAGCACAAGCAGTGTTTTTTTTGTTAAAAAAAAGGAACTCACACACATCATACAACCCCGCCTTGCCTGCCCTACAAGGTTCCATCCAAAAAAGCTGCCGGAACTGGGTGTTCTGTGAGAAAAAAAGCCCTGAGCACAAGTATTAATAAAATACACACAGAGACATAGATATACGAAGGATGGCATAATAAAACTAGATAGGTAGCAGCAAGTTCATTGCTAAGTTTTAAATACTGTATAGGCCCACCTCTTGATAATATTGTATTTTTTTTTTCATTTATGTTTTGAACATCTGTGAACATAATTGGAGAAGAGCCATGATAGATTACAGTACTAAAAATGAGGAAGAATCTGATTTTATTAATTTTATTTTAAAAGATCATGAATGCTTATGTCTTTTAATAAAATTTGTTAGCTACAGAAGATAGTGCCAGACTCCTTTTTAAATTTTTTTAGTACCTGTAGAACTTTGGTGAAAGAATGCTTCTGTGTCTATGGAATTTAATTAAGTAGATTTATATGAATGAGAGTAAAAAAGAAACTCATATGTATAAATAGCCTCTCAATTTTATACAGGGCTTTTTTTTTTGCCATAGAATGCACCTGGAACGGAGTTCCGGCACCTTTTTTCGACGGATTTTCCAGAGTTGCGTTCTTTTCGTATTGTTTCCTTTCCTATCCTTGTTTGTTTTTGAAAATGCCCCGCTGGCAGTACGGTGGGAGCGGGGTCACCTCTGGCAGTGTCTGCCTCCTCTAGGAATAGCCATGAGGCGCCGGAGCACCACAGCCAGAGTGTCGCTTGATTGGCTGGGTCGGACCATGTAGGTCAGGGGTGTCAAACTCAATTTCATTGAGGGCCGCATCAGCATTGCGGTTGCCCTCATGGGTCTGGGTGGGTGTGGCCTGGGTGGGCGTGGCCTACTGGGTGGGCGTGGCTAGAGTGCGTATGGCCTACTGGGTGGGCGTGGCCAGCTCTACATCGTTCGCATCAAGGGTGCCTATGGTGGCCTGGGCAGGAGTGGGACAGATCTCAGGGTCTCTGGCAGGAGGAGGGTCTCTGGGCCAGGGCCAAGGCAGTGGGGGCCGTTTCCTCACTGTTTCCAGGATGGCTTTGCGGGCTGCATGAAACCACTTTGCGGGCTGGATCCGGCCCCCGGGCCTTGAGTTTGACATGTCTGATGTAGCTGATGGTGGCAGTGGGAGACACATAAACATGGAGGCCATCTTTCACGAGAGGGTTAGGGAGCCTTTTGCCTTCCCTTACAGAAGGTGGGGTGTGAGGTTAAAAAGAGGCAAAGCGAGAGGAAAGAAAAGAGGCTGGCGTGGAAGCTCGCCCGACAGCGAAACTTTACTGTTTAGGTTCCTTCGGTGGTTCAAAGTCTACGAAAATCTCTTTTTTTTAGTCTTTTATGCTTTATATTCAAACTGCAGAGGGGAAGAATAAGAATAAAGCCAATGTCTTGCGATTTGGAGGTATTATTATTAATAATATATATTAATTATGTATTGGTCAGATGTAAAGGTAGACCTACAGTATGAGGTTTAATCAGATCTATGTATTAAGTTAGGTTTAACTTAAAGGTAAATTAAAAGTAATCTAGTTCACTGACAAAGTTTCAACTTTAATTTGTTTCAAGTCAATTTCCATATTAAAATCCAAATGTAAATTTTTCCACTTTGTTTGACAACTTCTTAAAAATAATTCAATCTTTTAGAAGCAACCAAATTTATAGAAAGCTGACATTTCCACTCATTAAACTAAATGGGTATGCCAGTGGTAAATATCCCAAAAGATTAATAAAATGCCTTCTTGTAATTTAAAGCCACAAAATGCATGGTAACATTAATAGTATTAACTTACCTTGAACAAAATCCTAGTCTTTTAGATACACTAACAATTGAATGGATTTTTTTTTCAACTACAAAGGTAAACCTTGTAGAGTAGACAAGGCAGGTTGTATGACGTGTGTGAGTTCCGGCACATTTTTTTTTTTTTTACAAAAACACTGATTTTATCGTTTCAGAAGAATTCATCTGCTAAATATATTAACAGTAAAAATGAGCAAACATTTGTTTAAAAATTGCAAATTAGCACTTGTTAGCTCTTTATATAATAATTAAACAGAAAAAATCAACAACTGAATGAAACATTTGCTGTTTCAGGGGCTGAAATCCTGCTATATAGATCTTTAAAAATTAATTTACATTTCATCTGAGGGGTTAAAACCACATAGCTTATTAATTAATATTATTAATTAATTAATTAATTAATTAATTTTTATTCCAACAAATTGCACTGTCAACATAATTTGGCTTGTACAACAATGTGTTCTAGCCATTATATTAATATTAACCCAATAAAAACAGAGGTAACTTTTGTTTAGACATTTTGATAACCAAATTCCTTAAATATATTTGTTTGTATTGACGTATCAATTAAACAACACTGAGTAAGTGTGAGCTTCCTTTAAACTTTGTATGTCTTGTTACACACATTCTGTTCTGAATGCTATAAATTCAGTGGAAATATTTCAGCTACTGAAGGATTTCTGGAGGAACAGGGGAAAAAGCCCTAATAACTTTGACTTCAACTGTTGAGAAATTTTCATCTATATTAGAGATGAGAGTAGTTAAATATCTTGCTAAAAATGTGTCTCTTGCAATGTAGCTCTGGGTTAAGGTAAAGGTAAAGGTTCCCCCGCACATGCGTGCTAGTCGTTTCCGACTCGAGGGGCCGGTGCTCATCTCCGTTTCAAAGCCGAAGAGCCAGTGCTTGTCCGAGGACGTCTCCGTGGTCATGTGGCCGGCATGACTAGACGCCAGAGGCGCACGGAACACTGTTACCTTCCCATCGTAGTGGTCCCTATTTTTCTACTTGCATTTATACGTGCTTTCGAACTGCTAGGTTGGCAGAAGCTGGGACGAGTAACAGGCACTCACTCTGCTATGCAGCACTCAGGATTTGACCCGCCAAACTGCCGACCTTCTGATTGACAAGCTCAGTGTCCTAACCCACTTAGCCACCGCGTCCCTAGCTCTGGGTTAATGATCATTAAAACGTTGTCTACCATTTTAAAAAAAGTACAGAGGACCATGTTATTAGGACTTTAGTACTATCAGACCCTTTAAACAAATATGAAGAAAAGTTCTATCACCTAAGTTAAACTGCTTCTGGGAACTATTGCAATATTTTAAAAGAATTTATAGCATTCAGCAGAAATAATTAATTGAATGTATGCAGATTTTCATAGCATGAAATTTTAATTGACTCTATGGAATCAGTTTCAGAGGTTAAAGTTGCAAATTAAAAAAAAATCCAGGACAGAAATTTTTGCTGTATTATATATTAGATATATATTTCCATTGCTTTTACTGGTTGGAAAGAGATGGAAATAAAACTTAATTTTGACTAAACAAGCAAAGTAAATTCTTGGGAAGATATCAGAAGGATGATATGTCACTTGAGAGATAAGAAGTTGACTCACAATCATTGATCTGAAAAAGACATTAGGAATAGAAAAAAATGAAAGTCATTAGAATTGAAAAAGGTGTACAAAATAGTAGAAAAAATTAATCTATAGCCGATTCCTTCATTTTCATGGTGTGCACCATGAAATAAAAACAAATTAGTGTGAGGTTGCAAAAATATCTTTGATTTGTGATCTCATATACACAAAAGCTATGGAAATACAATATGGGACCAGATTATAATGTACTCCTTAACCTGGAAGTTGCTGCATGTACAAAGTAATGCTTTTGTTAACCAAAATTAAGTAAAGTAAGTAAGTAAGTAAGTAAAACAATGTTACAACAGTGTTAAATCTCCAAGGAACCTTTCCCACTACAGGTAATGATTGTTCAAAGTTAGAACAGCACTGGAAAAAGTAAATTATGACTCTTTGTCACATGACCATTGTAGCATCCCCATGGTCATGTCATCAAAATTCAGATGCTTGGCAACTAACTGATATTTATGATGGTTGCGGTGTCCTGGGGTCAAGTGATCACCTTTTATGACTGTTTAACAAGCAACGTCAATGGGGAAGCCAGATTCACTTTACAACTGTGTTACTAACTTAACAACTGCTGCGTTTCACTTAACAGTTGTGACAAGAAAGGTCATAAAATGGGGCAAAATTCACTTAACAACTATCTCACTTAGCAACAGAAATTTTAGGCTAAATTGTGGTTGTGTCGAGGACTACCTATTAAAATTTATGGAGAACCCCTAAGGTGCTTTGTTTGTATGGATTATTGATATTTACCACAGTAAAAATTAAAATTGATACATTTGCTACTTCTCTCATAGGTTTGATGGGATTTTAACAGTGTATAATTTTTCTACATAAGCTGGTAAATAAATCTGATTTTGAGGAACACTGAGAGGGTCTTGGGGAACTTCCAAGGTCCGAGGACCACACTTTAAGAAACACTGGATTAGCATGCCATCTCATTCCACTGAAGTATACACACTGATTTTTCCTCCTTTGATTAAGACAGATTTCCTTTGCCTGTTTTTTTTTAACAGATGTTTTATTGATGCTTTTTCACTATAACAGGGAGGGGAGAAATTCTCCCTGAATAGTATTTTTCACCGTCCTAAGGAATTCAGCCTTGTGACTGGAGGAATATTTTCTGTCTGCAGTCTTGTCAGGCACCTAGGTTGTGAGTGGCAGGTTATAGAAAGTAAATCAAGCAAAAGCTATTACATTCTTACTTCAGTGGAATTTGAAAAATAGTCATAAATTAATGTTCAGTGCTGACGTCTAAGAAAATTCCATGCCATTATTCCAAAATGCATCAGATCGTAATTGTTTTTTTTTTAAGAAGAAGAAGAATTTAGCATTTAAAACAAAGGATGGGAGACCAAGGCTTTGAATCCTGGGGGACAACAATTTATAGAGGTTCAGTTCCTCAACCCTTTTGTACAACAAAAGCTATTCCATCACTTAAAAAAATATTCTGATATGAATAAGCCAAGCATTTTTCCTTCATGTGTCATACACTGCTAGTTTTACAATGAATAGGAAAAAAGAGCCAACACATTACAGCCACTGGCCAAGTTCTCCTGATCCCACACCAGAAAATAAATTCAGGGATTTGTAGAAGCTCATTTCCAAAAAGACAAGTAGTAATATATCAGAAAAAGGGACGCGGTGGCTCAGTGGGTTAGGACGCTTAAGCTTGTCGATCAGATGGTTGGCAGTTTGGCGGGTCGAATCCCGAGTGCCGCGTAACAGAGTGAGCGCCTGTTACTCGTCCCAGCTTCTGCCAACCTAGCAGTTCAAAAGCACATAAAATGCAAGTAGAAAAATAGGCACCACTACGGTGGGAAGGTAACAGTGTTCCGTGCGCCTTTGGCGTCTAGTCATGCCGGCCACATGACCACGGAGACGTCCTCGGACAAATGCTGGCTCTTCGGCCTTGAAACGGAGATGAGCACTGGCCCCTAGAGTTGGAAACAACTAGCATGCATGTGCGGGGGAACCTTTACCTTTTAATATATCAGATAGGGATTGTTGTGTATGGGTTTGGGGGACAACATAGCAACAGCGCTACTTATACCACCAGGTGGCACTGTACCGGGACTGATGCGGATTGGGCTATGTCTAGGCGGGAATACCAGGTTCAAATGGATTGGCCAAGTGGATACCTGGCCAGGTATATATAAGGACTCAGGTAACCCCAAATCCTCAGTACAGTTCTACCATCAATAAACTGCTATGCTGTACTCATCGGTCTGGCGTCATTCCATGCGGTCTAGAACCCGTGCTACACAATAGGGATGTTCATGGAGAGGGATAAAAGAAGTCAAGATGCAAGCATAACTGAAGTCTCTCTTCTTTTTAACATGCATGTTATCAAATGCACATACAATCACTTCTTGGCCTCTTTGTGGACACCCTTGACAACATGTCTACATTTCTTGATCTTTTAAATGAATACACATAGCATTTGAATAACTTTCCATCTCCACCCAACCTCTGTTAATTAGCTGTTTTCATATTTTTAAAAATGTTTCTGTGGTTTTAACACTGGAAAAGAGCTTACCTGTTCAGTGTGCAGCTCTCCTAAGTTTTATGGGTGATGCATAAGATAAAGGCATCTTCAGTACTAGGTCATTTGCTACTATAATAAATAGTAACTCCTCACGTATGACTAGAACGTTTGAGAAAGTAACTCTTGAGGAGCCACAACTACTATATCTGTAAAATTATGTCTCTGTACTTAAAGATGGACAACAACTGGAGACATGAAATACTTAACATTCTCTGTACTTCTTTACTTACTGTATGTCTATATATTTTAGCTCATTTAAGGTAGCCCTACATTTGCTACACAGTCTCGACTCCTAAATTTGTACTAAACCAAAGAGTGAGAAATCATCCAGGTTCAGGAAAAATAAAAAATAAAACTCAAAAGTCATATACATTGTAGCTAATACAAATGGAATATCAAATTCCAAAGTAATTTGAATGCTGTTCCCTCTTACTTTAATCTTTAAGGTCTCCAGGAAAACAAATGCACTTATACACTATCTAATTTAAAAGTATTCCATCTGTCAGAGGTTAGAGCAGGTGTCTTCAAACTTGGCCCTTTTATGACTTGTGGACTTCAACTCCCAGAATTCCTCAGCCAGGCATGCTGGCTGAGGAATTCTGGGAGTTGAAGTCCACAAGTCATAAAAGGACCAAGTTTGAAAGCCCGGTTTTAAAACGTACAAAGGCTCTAGGGGATTGGGAGTGGGAGGCACAGTTTTTCAGTGGTTCTCCTCCTATCTCCTGGGACGTTCGCAGTCGGTGTTGGCAGGGGGGCAGAGGTCGACCTCGAGGCCTCTCGCTTGTGGAGTTCCTCAGGGGTCGGTCCTCTCGTCTCTCCTGTTCAACATCTACATGAAACCGCTGGGTGAGATCATTCGTGGTTTTGGAGTTGGGTATCATCAGTATGCTGATGATACCCAGCTTTTCATTTCGACCCCAAACCACCCTAGTGATGCCCTTGATGTGATGTCCCGTTGCCTGGAAGCGGTTCGGGTCTGGATGGGGAGGAACAGACTTCAACTCAACCCCGACAAGACTGAGTGGCTGTGCATACCGGCATACCGGGATATTCAGAATATTCCATCTCTTTCCATGGGGGGTGAGCTATTACCCCCTGTAGATAGGGCTCGCAACTTGGGAGTCCTCCTAGATTCGCGGCTTACTTTGGAAGACCATATAGTGGCTGTGACTAGGGGGGCCTTCGCCCAGGTTCGCCTGGTGCGCCAGTTGCGGCCCTATCTAGACCGGGATGCCCTGTGTACGGTCACTCATGCACTTGTGACCTCTCGTCTGGACTACTGCAACGCTCTCTACATGGGGCTTCCCTTGAGGACCACTCGGAGGCTCCAACTGGCACAGAATGCAGCCACGAGAGTTGTGTTGGGAGTCTCCCGATACTCCCATGTTACACCTCTGCTCCGCAAGCTGCATTGGCTGCCAGTTGTCTTCCGAGTGAGATTCAAGGTTCTGGTAATGGTTTTCAAGGCCCTACATGGCATGGGTCCGGAGTACCTTGGGGATCACCTGCTGCCGGCGTCAACTTCCCTCCGCCCAGTGCGTTCCCACAGAGAGGGCCTCCTCAGGGTGCCACCGGTCAGAGAATGTCGTCTGGTGGCCCCCAGGGGGAGGGCATTCTCTGTGGGCACCCCGGACTTATGGAATCGGTTGCCAGTTGAGCTCCGGACGGTGCCCGACCTTCGCTCCTTCCGATGCGATCTGAAGACCTATTTATTTGAACAAGCCGGCCTGGCCTGATGGGGGATGTCTTGGGGTTTTTTATTGTGGTTTTTTACATTATTATTTATTGTTTTAGCTGGGGCTTTGTATTTAATTCTCTTTTTAACTTTTGTACTTTGTATTTTCACCGCCCTGAGTCCTTCGGGAGAAGGGCGGTATACAAATATAATAAACTAAACTAAACTAGATGGCAAGGTAATTGGAGCTCTGGATGCATGCTTAAGTAAAGGTTTTCACAACCAATAATATATTTTTAATAATTAAGAATAAGCCTGATGTATTCCACCGAGCCTCTCTTATCACTCTTTCTCCCTCAAAAAATAAAAATAAGATTTATTTATTTATTTATTTATTTATTTATTTAATTTATATACCGCCCTTCTCTCAAGAGACTCAGGGCGGTTAACAGGGCAATACGTAAAAGACAGATGGGTGGTGTCTCTGGAAAAATGATAGCGCCATCTAGTACAGCTAGTGGCTTAATTTTATTTTCATTCCCCTTATTCTTTTCTTAACTTTCACCAAATCTATTCTTTTTTGGCCCTTTTTCATCAGCATTATCAGGAGACCAATGAATTACTGATCAATTGCAGAAGGATTTTGGTATTACAAGTCAGATCTGTGGCAGCTGTATCAGTTCAGATGAACCTGATTAATACTTGGATCATTACTGAACTTCATTAACTTACTTTAATCTTTAAGGTCTCCAAGAAAACAAATGCACTTATACACTATCTAATTTAAAAGTATTCCGTCTGTCAGAGGTTAGAGCAGGAGTCTTCAAACTTGGCCCTTTTATGACTTGTGGACTTCAACTCCCAGAATTCCTCAGCCAGGCATGCTGGCTGAGGAATTCTGGGAGTTCAAGTCCACAAGTCATAAAAGGGCCAAGTTTGAAGACCCCTGGGTTAGAGGCTGAGTGGGCAAGGAGAATGAACTAGTCAAGAAAAAAAGCCATTAAGCCACTCCTATCAAGAAGCTACAGCTACTAGACTATTCAAATGAATCCATAAACTCTAAAAACAATTAAGTACTACGTGCTACAGGAGTGCTTGTGGTCCAGGTGGAGCTTGAACTGTGCAGGTAAGCAGTCCATAATTTCAGGCTTCAAAACAAGGTGGTTGGTTGAGCTGAAAGAACATTGGTTCCAATAGCTAGCTGCCTCTGATCTTGCCTGATAAAGTCCTGTGGCCCAGCGGATCCTTATCTTTCAGACTAGTATGGAAGCTGGTTCTCCCAAGGAATCTGACTGTGCAATCTGACACTCCCCTGCAGCTCACTCTTCTATTTCTTCCTTTGGCAGCATAGATGCTCAGTAACTATGAATAATAGATGGTAGCTCTGTAGCCTGAAAAATGTCACAGGGACTGGTTCTGCTTCAGCGTCCACTCCCTGGCCTATGCTCTGAGTCACAGCAGACACCTCCAGAGCCTCATTATAATCTCCTGACACTTCCTCCTCCAGGGAAGGACCCAGGGCAGACATGACAGATAGTCCTGAGTAACTGGCATTATTCAATGTCCCATTAACTGAATGCATCTGTCCATGCAGAATGGACAAGATTGAAATGGTGGGAAAACAGGTTCAGGATGTTTTTTTTCCATTCCTTTTTTTGTGTGAAGGTTAAGTATCCTTCCTTGTATCCAGTGTCTATAATAGGGTTTCTCAAACTTGGCAACTTTAAGATGCATGCACTTCAACTCCCAGAATTCTCTAGCCAATATGCTAATTTTGAGGAATTTGGAAGTTGAAGTCCACATGTCTTTAAATTTGCCAAGGTAGAGAAACATTGATCTATATTCTCTGCTATTGTGAGGCTGTTATACTACTTCTGTCTCAGATAAATTCTCTCTAATATACTAATATACTACTAGTGGACCTTAGTTGCATGCATTGGAAGTGAAACCTCTTACAGCATGAAGGAAAACATTAAGATGTGATCTACATTTTGGACTCTATTCTTGCTTTTTTATTTTTAGACAAGTTTATATGTAGTATATATAGTAATCATTATATTACTAAAACTCTCATTTCCATAGCCTTATGGCAATAATTTTTGAACAAATTACCTCAAATGGGCTAATTAACAGAATGTGTCTTAAATCTGGGATCCATCACTCTTACAGAATTGAAATTTGGCAAACTTTATAAAATATTTCATGACATAAACATCATAAACTATTTCATGACATAATACAAAATGTCACAAAACATTTTCTGTGGTCAATGTTTGATTGAGCTATATAGTTCAAGATGGGGCTGCAGTCAGGACAGATACATCTGTGAATTATCTCCCTGAATTTTTAAGAACTTTTTTCATACATTAGAAGCTCTGCTCCTGTTGAAGGCACTGAGGAATCTGGTAAGGAAATATCTCTGAAACAATGGCCCAAGGAGTCATGGGTGGTCTCGTAGTTTACATTTATGCAGCTGCAGAAGTAGAAGACCTGACTGATTTTATCAGAGCCAATGCAGTAAACAGGAACAGTAGTACTTAGAACTTGGATAGATCATTAAGAAATGCCAGGGCTATAGGCTAGTATCCCCTTCATGGATTACTGCCTTGTCGTGGTGAAGGGGCTTGCGTAATTCAATGAAGCTATGAGCTACGCTGTGCAGGGCCACCCAAGACGGAAAGGTCAGAGCAGAGTCCTAGAGGAGATCAACCTTGACTGCTCTTTAGAAGCCTCTTGTTGCGGGTGAAGAAGAAGAGTGCAAAAGTTGGGTTGAAACTTAACATTAAGAAAACCAAGATCATGGCATCCAGCCCTCTCAATTCCTGGCAAATAGATGGGGAAGAAATGGAGGCAGTGACAGATTTTATTTTCCTGGGCTCCAAGATCACTGCAGATGGGGACTGTAGCCAAGAAATTAAAAGACGCTTGCTCCTGGGGAGGAAAGCCATGGCAAATCTAGACAGCACACTAAAAAGCAGAGACATCACCCTGTCAACAAAAGTGTGTATAGTCAAGGCTATGGTCTTCCCAGTTGCAATGTATGGCAGTGAAAGCTGGACCATAAGAAAGGCTGAGCGCCAAAGAATTGAGGCCTTTGAACTATGGTGCTGGAGAAGACTCCTGCGAGTCCCTTGGACTGCAAGGCGATCATACTGGTCAGTCCTAGAGGAGATCCACCCTGACTGCTCTTTAGAAGGCCAGATCCTGAAGCTAAAACTCAAATCCTTTGGCCACCTAATGAGAAGGAAGGACTCACTGGAGAAGAGCCTAATGCTGGGAAAGATTGAGGGCACTAGAAGAAGGGGATGACAGAGAATGAGGTGGCTGGATGGAGTCACTGAAGCAGTAGGCGTGAGCCTAAATGGACTCCAGAAGATGGTAGAGGACAGGAAGGCCTGGAGGAACGTTGTCCATGGGGTCGGACACGACTTCACAGTTAACAACAACAAATAGGCTAGAATGGAAGTGCAAAAGTAGCCAAAAGAAAGAGAAGCCTAACCTGTTCCACACTGTTGCTAAGAAAACTATGCAATTGTGTCCATGTAGTCACTGGAGTGAATTTAGAGGGAAAAAAAGGTGGTAACTCTTTCACCTGGTTTGCCAGCCGTGCTATGGCAAAAGGTGTTACCTCTTCTACCCCAAGTAGCTGTCTTCATTTTGTCCTTTAAGTTACTTTTCGTTGTATTCGCATTCAAATAATGCCTTCTCACTTATTCTGAAATTGTGAGAGGCAGCCTCGTAATATAAAAGATATTAATCTTCCTTGGAAGTAACTTGGCTGGCTTCATTGCTTTGAAAGAGGGACATACAGGGGGGGTAAGAATCAGAAATGAGTTCATCAACTCCGTTGCCTGTCTAGTTTTCTGATAATTCAAAAAAAAAAAGTGTGGATAGCAATAAGGAAAGGCTCAAAATTTTAGAGCAGAAATCAACCTTCTCTGGATAGTTAGCTTGACAGTCCTGATTTCACTTCATTGAGTGGCTGAGAAAATATGGAAAAAGATTTAGATGTCATGTCTCTGACGTTATAAGTGAAAGATAAGAGCATGGAAAAATGCCCAAGGTCCTCATTCATTTGTGGCCAGCCTGCCTGGCTGAGGAATTCTGGGAGTTCAAGTCCACAAGTCATAAAAGGGCCAAGTTTGAAGACCTCTGGATTACTTCAACCATACAAGTCCTTCCATGGTAATAATAACAGAATAAGTAGCAGAATAGCTAACAGAGTAACAGAATAACAGAGTTGGAAGGGACCTTGGAGGTCTTCTAGCCCAGGGGTGTCAAACTCAATTTCATTGAGCGCCGCATCAGCATTGCGGTTGCCCTCAGGGGGCCGGGTGGGTATGGCCAGGGTGGGCGTGGCCTACTGGGTGGGCGTGGCTAGAGTGCGTATGGCCTACTGGGTGGGCATGGCCAGCTCTACATCGTTCGCATCAAGGGTGCCTATGGGGGCCCAGGCAGAAGTGGGAGAGATCTGAGGGTCTCTGGCAGAAGGAGGGTCTCTGGGCCAGGGCCAAGGCAGTGGGGGCTGTTCCCTCACTGTTTCCAGGCTGGCTTTGCGGGCCACATGAAACCACTTTGCGGGGCAGATCTGGCCCCCGGGCCTTGTGTTTGACATGTCTGTTCTAGCCCAACCACCTGTTCAAACAGGAGACCCTAAACCATAACTGACAAATGGCTGTCCAATCTCTTCTTAAAAGCCTCCAGAGATGGAGCACCCCAAACCTCTGGATGTTAAATGTTGATGTTTCAAATATATGTATATCTCCCTATGTTTATTAAGGTATTTATATGCACTCCCAGACTGTAGTGTTTCTTTTTTCATTCTTTCATACTGTAGTTTTGCAATATTTTTTGCAATGCATTATTTTGCATTGTTTACTTTTGTGTGTTTCTCTTCTTATATTGGACTTGTACTGCTCTGTTTTTACTTTTATCGTATAACATTTCTGAACCACTTAGGCTTAGAAGTATCAGCAATAAGCCAATGTGATATATCAAAAGTTAAATATTGTATCACAAAAGAGCAAGTTAAGAAAAAAAATAAGTAAAGGAATTACCCCAGAAAAATTCTGTTACTGGATTTTGTTGAATGCATAGCTCAGATCACCAAAACACAAAGTGATGGTAGAAGTTTGTGTCTTTGTATCAATTGTACTCCCTTTAAATGTGATGCCATTTTTGATATCTTTCTTTTGAAGAGCTACCATATTTGTCCTCCCAGTTCCATTTGGAAGCTATTGATATGCTCCTTTTTTTAAAAAAAAATGAGCATCTTGGTAAGTTGCTCAATAAATGTAGGGAGCTACACCATAAAATTACCAGAATTTTAGAATATTTCTATCTTGTTACACTTAAAAATAAACCCTGCACCAGATTAGAATTAAAAAATTACAGCCCTAAATTTAACCATTTTTTTAATCGAGCCACTAGTGTGGTTGCCATTACTCTTGATACCTTCCCTGTTTGAGGGTTGTCACTCAAGTATATAAAAATTTAGGTAATTATATACATTTTAATTGGTCAATTAATTTTGCTAAGTTAAATTACTATTTTCTGTAGAAAATGTTTTGAAGGAAAGGGCATTATTCTTCATTGTCGTAAGAGGCGTATTCAGAAAAGTGCTATTTACTCTGTGTGAGGAAGTGAGAAGGGAAGATAGGAAAATGTTCTTTTATGATATTGCCTCCCACTTTTTGATTTGTATTAGCTTTTCTGAACAAATCTAACTATGCTATAACTCTGCCTCCTGATTTCAATAGTTGGGCTGTTTTAAAGTTAAAAAAATCAATAAGAGCCTTGGTGGAGCAGTGGGCTGATGCCTCCTTAAGTAACACCAGCTGCCTGCAATTAGTGCAGGTTCGCATCCCACCAGGCTCAAGGTTGATTCAGCCTTCCATCCTTCCGAGGTAGGTAAAATGAGGACCCAGATTGTTGGGGGCAATTAAGCTGACTTTGTAATAATGCCGCTTGGGGTGTGTGTGAAAGCCCTAACAAGCAGGCATATACATAGAATGAAGGCTACTGCTAAGCTTGTAAGCCACCCTGAGTCTTCGGAGAAGGGCGGGATATAAATGTAATAATAATAAAAAAAAATTAAAGAAGAAATAGAGGGGACATGATAGCAGTATTTCAGTATCTGAGGGGCTGCCACAAGACGGGGAGCGACAGGTTGTTCACCAGAGCACCAGAGGGAAGGATGAGAAACAACGGTTGGAAACTGATCAAAGAGAGAAGCAACCTGGAATTAAGGAGAAACTTCCTGGCAGTGAGGACAATCAACCAATGGAACAGCTTGCCTCCAGAAATTGTGGGCGCTCCATCACTGGAGGTTTTTAAGAAGAGGCTAGACATTCACCTGCCTGAGACGGTATAGGTTCTCCTGGTTGAGCAAGGGGCTGGACTATAAGACCTCCAAGGTTCCTTCCAGCACTATTCTATTCTAAAGTTCAGATTATGTAGCTACGTATCTACATATGTTTGTATGTATACAAAACCCCATGATGAAATCAGTTTTGCGAATAAGTGCCAGGTCTAAAGAAGTTGAAAATTAGCACTTAGGATGTTATTGGCAAGATCCAAATATTTCACTAAGCTATAATGTGATAGCATTTTTTTTGTTCAGTTTTGGCTTAGGTTGTTGTGTGTACCCAGTGGTGTACCCTTTTTAAACTACTGTTTATGGTTTAACATGCTGTACAAATCCAATCAGTTGTGATTTATTCAAACACCCCACACACTCCAAATATATAAACACAGTTTAACAGTGTCCTCTTGAGCATGTCATATATTGGCCACATACTGAATAGACAAGTCCTAGTTTTATTTTTTTCTAAATAATGCCTCCAATATAAGATGTGTTCATGCATTACTTTATTATTCAGTTAGAACTGGTTGGTGCCTTTATTATCCAACTAGCCAGTCATTAAAAATGTGTTAAGCCATTAGGTAATTGTTTGATTTGCTGGCAAAGACAGTGTCATCAGGTGTGGATTGTATCTCAAAACAAACATCTGTCTGGCTTTCACTTATTTTTTTAGTAAAATTATGAAACTTGCTCTTAGGACAGTAGAGAAACACAATGAACGGTGTGTTTTTACCAAAGTTAAAGGGAGTTTACAATGCTTTCTTTCAAATCCTCTGCAGTGATCTCTATATATATTCTGAAACCCAAGGTCTTTTTTGGACAGCTAATATATAATTAGTAGGTTTGTGCAGTGCTCTAGATTTTATTTGGAAGAGGTGATGTAAAATGCAGAGCAGAATGAATTAAACACCTGTCTCTCATTACAACCACTGGATATATTTCCAGAATTGTGTGGGATTGCTTTCTCTTCCTGTTTTTCCCTCTTCCTACCTACGTGCCCTTTTATATCACTTGATTTCGTTGTATTCTTTCAAACCGATTTCTCATTAAACTTATTCCTCATGGGCACTGCAAGTGGATTGCACAATTAAACAACTACCCCACTTGTGGTTTTACAAGGCTTTCTTAAATTCTGTATTTCTGGGTTATGGGCAGAAAAATCCAAAGTGCACCCTCTTTATTTTCCACCTTTGCAATTCTATGGCTCCATATTATGGTGATTTTAGTATGGCTTCATCTTAATTTAATATTTATCTTCTTTATTCTATTGTCCACATATCTATATATTTGTATATCAGTGGTTGTATGAGCTCCCGAGATGCCATATGCTAAATAAATAAAATAAATTTTCTACCAAGGCTAAAAAGAGGCATCCTTAGTGGAAGAGCTGCAAATCCCCAGCTGCACAAAATACGATATTTTAAAAATTCAAATTCATTAATTCAGTAATTTACGTCCTGCGCAGCAATCAGTTGGTCAGTAATGGATTGCAATGTTCAAAATTTGGGACCAACCCCTCAATTTTCCCTTTCAACATAACAGACATTACAAAAAATCAGAAGAAATCTAGTTTATTCTTTGGAAACTTTCTATCTTCTTTAGAAAAGAGGGCATAACAAATTCCTTGTTTCTACCACTTGAAACTCTCTTTTGGTTCCTACCCTCTTGGGGTATTTTATGAGCCAAATGTCTTCTGAGTTGTAAAATGCGAATTGCAGTGTGAGCCTCTTTTCAGCGATAAAGATAGAAATAGATATTTCACTAAATTGGGTGGAGAGCAAGTGATTGTTCCCTAAGATTGGTCCATTCTCCCATTCTGGTCTACTTTTGTTTTTTGAAATCTGCTGGGCTGTAAAAGCAGAAATGACCTCAGGTGGCAGGAAAATAGCATCCCTAATAGTGCCTGCAGTAGTGAATTTAACTTCTTATCTAAAAGCTTGATTGTTATTAATGTGCATATTGCCCAGCATTTTATTAAGTCTGGACTGACACATTTCTTCTTCTTTGCTTCTGTTAGGAATTCATGCATTGCATAAGAAGTATTCTGTGTATCTCAAAAGCCTACATCAATCAGAAGTGAGCTTTCTAAAGGAGCATTCCTGATCTTAGAATAGGGAAAATATGGCCCTTTCAAATAAACTGAATATTCCCAGGTGCAAGATTTATTTGCAATGAGAGTTTGAAGTCAGACTTCAAGACTAAGACTTAGAGAAATGGGCAATTGCACAATGGAAGGACAAATATTGTTTCAAAAGAGCCTTGGTGGAGCAGTGGGCTAATGCCTCCTTAAGTAACACCAGCTGCCTGCAATTAGTGCAGGTTCGAGTCCCACCAGGCTCAAGGTTGACTCAGCCTTCCATCCTTCCGAGGTAGGTAAAATGAGGACCCAGATTGTTGGGGGCAATAAGCTGACTTCGTAATAATGCCGCTTGCGGGGGGGGGGGGGCGCGAAAGCCCTAATAAGCAGGCATATACATAGAATGAAGGCTATTGCTAAGCACATTGATTTGTGCTTCTTAGATTGCAAGCCACCCTGAGTCTTCGGAGAAGGGCGGGATATAAATGGGATTAAAAAAAAAAGATAAATCTTTCTTTCCAATACACTACAGATAGTCCTCAACTTACAACAGTTCGTTTAGTGACCATTTAAAGTTACAAATGCACTGGAAAAAGTGGCTTATGCCCATTACACACCCTTATGACCATTGCAGCATCCCCATGGTCATGTGATTTACATTCGGATGCTTGGCAACTCACTCATATTTATGACACTTGTAGCATCCCAAGGTTATGTGAGAAGTTATGTAAACCTCTGACAAGCAAAGTCAATGGGGAAGCCAGATTCACTTAACAACTGTATTATTAACTTAACAACTGCAGTAATTCACTTAACAACTGTGGCAAGAAAGGTCGCAGAGTGGGACAAAACTCACTTAACTCAGGAGCAGAAACTTTGGACTCGGTTATGATTGTAAGTCAAGAACTACCTGTTACTCGGATCCAACATTCTTCTTGTTGCTTAAAATCTAATCATTTAAAACATTTCACTAGGAGCACATCATTTAAACTGAGTGTGTCATATGAATCAACAGCCAACATTGGTGGTGAGAAAGACTAAAAAGTAATATATGTTAATGGGGATAAAGGCGACGGAGGGTCTGGTATAAAAGGATACTCAACTGTCATTGAAATACAACAGGTGAAGCCTGGAAAAAGAGGTACATGCGTGAAAAGTGAAAAGAGGAGGAAGAAGGGGGAAAGAGAGGCTTCAAGAATTCTTTCTCTTAAATTACGTTTTTAAAAATATAATTGCTCAGATCTTTAGGATGCATGCATTCCGCCACAATCAGATTTAAAAAAACCACAATGTAATTACCTACTCAAATCTTTAAGATGCATGCAGAGTAAGGTACTGTGAGAATGATTGCTTGCAAATTCTGCACATGGAGTTGATAGCCTAGCTTCAGTGAATGTTAATGGTTTCTCCTTCTTTACAATGCTGCAAATATTTGTGTCTTTTTAGCCAGTTTACTGTCAATTCCTTGCTTGAATTTTAAAGATAGCAAAGGTAGGAAAGAAATTCCTGAATGGACAATCCTTCAGGATTCTTCTACTTGCAGATCTTTGTATAACATTGCAATTACTAAACCCTGCAAATATTTACATAGTGGGAGAGAGAGATTGTGGTTGTTGTGTGTGTTTTAAATAGCAGTTTCAATAAAGTATAAATATATTTCATTATACTCTCCATCCATAATCTAGGTCTGTAAGCAACTCATTCATAATTCAAAAGTAATATCATTTCTTCAATCTATTGACTATTTGGGGGATAAATTTATTTTTCTAATGGTGAGGGGATGGTCTCTAAGATTCTTTGTGCACTTTGCATTAAGAATATCCTACTTCTTCAACTCTGGATTGTCCCAAAGGCACTTTTTCAAAAGGCAGCTGGACTTCCTTTGTTCTTCCTTGAAGACATGTTGCTTCTCACCCAAGATCTCCTAGGAAAGAAAAACTCTTGACTCCATTTGATTGAAGTGAAAAGGTAATTTTCTAAGAAATGCTGATTGCAGTAGATTCAAGCGGAATCTGAAGTTCCTGTGCATCAGTACAAAGTTAACCCCTTGGTTGCCCCAGCCCTCTCCCATAGTCTGTCCATGTGTGCCCAATCTGGCACCACCGCTGAGAGGTTTTGGGAAGCACTGAAGTGTTTAGGCTGGTGAAATTCCACTTTCAGGGTAGTGGCCTTGAAGGTGCCAGCATGGACTGGATTCTAAAATGGTCTGTTCTTCCTAAACTGTCAATCCCTGCTCACAATTTCCCATCATAAAGGTATACAGTGTTATTGCCAATTCCCCCCCCCCCTTTCCCTGGTTGATGGCAGAACACCAGTGGAGGTGCCAAGCTGAAGGTGGTAGATCTGACAAGAAGCTTCTTCAGCTCTGAACTGAAATGTCTTCAAGGAAAAACAAAGAAAGTTCAGTTGCCTCTTGAAAAAGCCCCTTTGGGACAACCATGACCTGATGACTGAGACTCTCCATAGACCAGGGGTAGGCAACCTTGGCTCTTTTATGTCTCTTGGACATCAACTCCCAGAATTCCTGAGCCAGCCATGCTGGCTCAGGAATTCTGGGAGTTGAATTTCATGAGTCATAAAAGAGCCAAGGTTGCCTACCCATGCCATAGACATTCAACCCTGGATGTTTGACAGCTCATAATAACATACTGTCCAGGCAAAGCAACAGTTGGGCTTCATGTTCGCTCCTTATTGTGATCCCTATTAATTCCAGGAGATGGTAAAGGTAAATGTGACCAATTGTTTTCCTACTTTAGGAATTAGTTCATTTTATTTATGTGTTTGATGGAATCAAGAAGCTGTCTACCTCCAAATGTTGCCAGAATAATAATAATAATAATAATAATAATAATAATAATAATAATAATAATAATAATAATAATAATAATAATAATAATAATAATAATAATAATAATAATTTTATTTATATACCGCCCTTCTCCCAAAGGACTCAGGGTGGTGAACAGGGCAAATATATAAAAATATAAAAATACAAAAGTTAAAAGAAAATTAAACATATGCCCAACTAAAAACAGTAAATACAAATATTAAAATGACCATAAAACCCAACCCATCCCCCATCAGGCCAGGCCGGCTTGTTCAAATAAGAATGTCTTCAGATCGCGACAGAAGGAGCGAAGGTCGGGCGCCATCCGGAGCTCAACCAGCAGCCGATTCCATAGCTCCGGGGCGCCCACAGAGAAGGACCTCCCCCTGGGGGCCACCAATCGACATTCTCTGATCGGTGGCACCCCGAGATGCCCTTGCGTTAAAAAAAAAGGTAAGAACAACAATAAAGACAAGATCCTAAGGCTTCTGAAGGCATTTTGTTTTTTCCCCTTTCTTTCATTACGTCTTTAAGACAACATGACTAATAGAACACATGAAAGATACAGGTGGCAAGATCATTTAGTTAGCCCTTAAACATTTTAAAATGGTTTGATTACAGCTCTACTTGTCTCAACTCTGTATCTATAGCAGGGGTCTTCAAACCTGGCCCTTTTATGACTTGTGGACTCCAACTCTCAGAATTCCTCAGCCAGCGTGTCCACAAGTTATTAAAGGGCCAAGTTTGAAGACCCCTGATCTATAGCTAGCCAATTCTTGCGTATCCTGATTACTAAATACATTCCTAATCTTATCTCCTTGAGAGAGGACTGAGCCTCCTTCATCTGTCCTTGCATCCTTACTTCCCAAATCCTATTTCAACATCCCATCCTCCCCTTGAACTATGAATTTGGGGGAGGTTTCCTGAGTTGCCATATTTTAATTGACACTTCAACTACCTAATCATTACAGTGTCCACGCTTCCACTAATACTGTGGAAAAGTTGAAAGAATAGGCATATGCTAGGCTGGTCAGTTTTCTATAATATACTGAAATTGGGCGGAAAATATTATTCTTTTAAAAAATAGGTTTTGAGGTAAGACAATAACAATCCAATTCCTGCTTATGCTTCAAAAAGATAGAATAGAAAACTCTTAATTTGACATATCCCCAAAGATGTAAAGTCCTCATTCAGATTCTTATGCCATTGTGGCATAAGCATACATGAGAATTGCTATATTTTATATTGGTCTTTGAGGTCAACTGTGTCCTAGGAAAAAATGTGCCCAGGCAGACATTCAAGAGGTACAACTTCTTAAATTGCTTGAATGACATATGCCTTATGAAATTATGACTCATGGATTTGTACATGATACTGTGCTTCCATGAAGCTTAAACTAAGGGTAAATGATAAAAATGGTAAACAATCAGTACTGAGAAATATTTAACCCCCTCCCCCAAGTCTAAGAGAAAAAGTCAGAAACCATGTAAAGCATGTTAAAAATTTCTGCATCTCTACTCTCCATTATTCTCTCATCTACTGTCCCATGTTTACTTACAAAACCAGGGAGGGATGAATGAAAAAGTTTTTCTGTACTTATCCACAAGGAAAATGACCCTTAGGTAAGTTATTCTTGGGAAAAGTTCCCCATCCGTGACAGATTTAACTATAAATCTCCAGTATTAATGCCCAGACTTCCAAGGTCTGTCATCTTGCATGCTGGTTAAGCACACAAATTGTTTGAAAACAGCATATGAAGTCATCTGTCATTTCTGGGACCTGCTTAATCCTGTTGTAACTTGGCCAACCTCTCCTAACCTATTGTCTTACAAATATTTTGAGATGGAATTCCCAGCTAGGAAGAGAGTTATAATATTAAAGGATTTGGAGCTGGTTTGGAAGAGTGTATTGGGTCACTGAAGAATTCTGAAAGCTAAGCTAGGCTGGGTCCCTCTCTGTATGAGCTTGCCCAGAAAAAGGGAATCCCAGGGGAGTTCTTTGATAACCATCCTCAGTGGCTTTTGAGAGACTGTAAAAGTAATGCTGCTGGCCTGCTCCTAGTCTCCTTAATTTTTAAGGGTAACCTCCATATTTTGGAGGGTAAGGATAAGAATTACACATACCCTTATACATACCACTCGGCCAATTCAAGTAGCGTACTGGATCTCTTTTGAGTGTCTAGAGATAAGACTGACCTCTTTTCGGAGGTCACAGTACACCTTAGCGACAATAGCGACCATCAACCTGTAAGCGTGTCATTGCGAAGCCGCTCAGATTTAAGACTATATAACATGGCTGAAAGATGGCTCACCAAAAAGGTAGAGGAGACCCAAAATAAAATGTTAATTTGGGCCAAAGTTGATACTAAGGCAATATTAGAATGCCTTAAAACAGAGAATGCTACTAAGTGGGCTAGAACAATCCAGTCATCTACTACTGACTGGATGTCAGCCTTCAATACATTCTCCAATCTCTGTAATACACAGAAAAAAACCTAACATCTAAACCTACTACAAAAAGAGCCCAAGTGGGTAGACCTCACTGGTTTGATCCTGATTGCCAGCGACTGAAAATGAAATTGAAGACAGCCATATACAAGCTAACATGCTGCACACAAGAAGGGAATATAAAAATAGTATAACATTAAAGAAAAAAAGTTTTGCCATTTCAATCTGGTTAGAACTCAAGTTGGCTGCCAGAAGTCATAACTCAGTATTATTTTGGCACTCTGTAGCAGGTATCCTGAAGGAACAGAGATTTGCATTCGACATACCAATCTCTGCTGAGGACTGGGAGAATTATTATCAGTGCTTGTTTGCTCCCACCGAACCGGTAAAGAAACTATCTTTAAACAGTGATTTAGTAAACCCTAGAACTTCCCCCCCCCCTTGGTCACCAGTCTCAGAAAAGGAGATACAGTCCATCATTAAAAGCTTAAAGAGCAATAAAGCCCCAGGCGAGGATTTTTTACCAGCAGAATTATTTAAGAAATTTCCCAATTGGTGGGGCCCTGTATTAGCAGGTCTTTTTACACAAATAACACCTGCCATATACCAGACGGGTGGAAGATGGCAGTAGTTGTCCCCATATATAAAAAGGGAATAAAAAGGATCCTAGTAACTACAGGCCCATCAGCCTGATTGACATTGTAGGAAAAATATATGCTCGGTACCGTTTGAACAGAATAGAAATCTGGGTAGAGGAAAACAACATCCTCACAGAAGAACAAGCAGGTTTTAGACAAAACAGATCTACTATTGATAACTGCTTTGTCTTGAACCAACTAATTGTCAAATATGCCTATAAGAGGAGACCCCTGTTTGCTGCTTTCATAGACCTTACAGCAGCATTTGATATGGTAAATAAAGAAGTACTTTATGGAGTAAATTGACATCTCTTAAAATAGAACCCAGACTCCTGGCTTTGATTAAAGCCTGTTACACAAGTACCTGTTTGAGGGTGCGGTATGGGGTTAATGGGGCCCTGACTAACAGGATTCACACAAATAAAGGGATAAAGCAAGGGTGTATCCTGGCCCCATTATTATTTAATATATACATCAAGACTTGCCTGGGTTAATGAAGGATACCATGGTACACATGCTGATGATCCTAAATACTTACTGTAACAGCTTGCTTTATGCTGATGATATGATTTTACTATCATACTCACAAGTAGGATTACGTAGGCTATTAAGAAGATTCAGCTCTTATTGCCAGGAAAAGATAATTCCCTAATCATTAGCATATCTAAATTAAAAATAATGGTGTTTGGAAGAAACCTGTTATGTACTGGGCTCTTAAGGAATACCATGTGGGTTGCTAGAGCAGCTAACGGCTCTTCAGCAACCCAGACTACAAGTTTCCTGTGCTGCAATTGGCTATCTCCAGGAGGCAATGGTTGATTCAAACCTATTGGCTGCCGCCTAGGGGCTAGACTATATATTGTGGCTAGTTGCAGCCATTTCCCCACTACAGTTTCTGCACGAAATAAACTATGAGTTATCCTGTACTCAGTTACGCATCTTCATTCCTGCGCCAAAGAACCTGCTATTTAACAAAACCATCAGAGACATAAGTGGCAATTAGATGGTGAACCAATTGAACAAGTTAACACCTTTGTATATTTGGGTGTAACTTTTTCCAAGACTGGATCTTGGGCCTGCCATCATCAACGGAGTACATTTAGAGCAAAAGCATGTTTGAATTTATTGCTCAAACTAAAGAACCATAGTTACCCAGGGTCCCTAGCCCCATTAATCAAGGTTTATAAGGCTAGGGTTACCACAATGCTCTTGTATGGAGCAGAAATTTGGGGTCTTTACTCAACTACAGTCCTAGAACAAACACAGTCCCAGCATTTGAGATGTATTTTGGGTGTAGATCCAAGAACATCTGCTGCAGCAGTTAGAGCTGAATTGGGAATTCATACAATTCATGCATTATCTAAAATTAGAGCTTATAACTACTGGAGCAAAGTTAATGAAATGGAGACTGATAGACTCCCCAAGTTATGCCTACTAAAACAAATAAAACTACAATCACAAATCTCCTGGATCACCAAACTAACAAATTTTGTAAGAAGCTGTGGCCTTCCTGTCTCTTGCTTAACAGGAGAACAATCTAAAAAAAAAGAGTTGACCAAAGAATTAAGGATATAGAAGCCCAAACTGATATAGCTATCCTTGGTAAGGTGGGTAACTTGAAATGGCTGAGTAAATACAAACGTACTTTTCAAGTAGACAGTTATTTGAAGTCACAACTCCCAAAACATCTCAGAGAGATATTTACACGAGTAAGATTCGAACAGCTTGACACAATGGTCAGATATGGGAGATTTCATGCTATACCCTATAATGAACGTCTCTGCATTTGCGGAGCAGCAGAAGTAGAAGACCTGGCTCACATCCTATTTGACTGTTGCCTGTATAAGAGGGTGAGAGACAGGTATCTTGGTCTATATACCAAACGAATGACCCATTGGGATCCCCATATCAAAATAACTTACCTTATGTCTGGCCAGAACTTGAAAATAACATTTAACGTAGCACAGTATTTAAACAAAATGATCCAGTTAAGATCTGCATATGTGGGACTGATTGGGGTAGATTGCAAGGGCGACTCCGAAATATAATGTTATCATATTTTATCTATATCTTAAATTATTGTATATTATTACAATTTTGTTTTAGATTGTATTTTATTACCATTTCATTTTAAATCGTATTTTATTCTAATTCCATTTTAAATTGTATTTTATCAAATTCCATTTTAAATTGCTTTTATCAAATTTTAGTAACAGTTTGTGCTGGAACCTTTACATTTCTAACCAGCCAAGATCTGCACTGTCATGATGCTGAGTGTGTATACAGGTAGTTCTTATTTCCAGCTGCCTTGTTCAGCAAACTATCTTTTTTTGCCTCCCCCTCTCATAGAGCAGAGAGATTGGAGAGAAAGGGTTTAAAAGAGTGTAAGCAGGCACACAATGAGGCATGCTAAGCTGTTTGTCTAGTGTGTTTGTGGCTGCTGGTGCCAGCACATTGCTTTCACTGTGTATTCTCCATTGTGCGCCTGTTTACTCTCTTTTAATCCCTTCCTCTCCAATGAATGTAAATGTTAATTTACTTCTTGCTAACAACCCCAGCACCCAGCAAGGGTGAGCATTCCAATAGAGTGGTTAGGAGGCAAAGATAAGTTGAAGGTATAAAACTGATTAGTCTTGTCAATTTTGAGCTGGAAAGCCCAGTCATGGTCATGTGATTTCCCACTTAATGAGAGTCACTGTAGAAGGTAGAAAGAGTTGCCTGTACTTGTATATAAGAGGATCCTATCTCTGCAGACATTTGCTTTGCATGCAGCAGAAAAATTAATGCAAATCACAGCTGGGCCAGAACTTTTTGCTATGGCCAATCTTGCTTTTAGCACTTTTTATAAATACAGGGTATCTGAACAATTTGTGGCAGGCATAAATAAGATAAATAAATAGACAAAATAGTTGTTTTCTACCAAAGCACATCACTCTTAGGGACCTAGCATTTATCCTCTCTATAGCCTTTTCAAATGGCATTCATAGTAATTCTAACTCACACATTTAAATATGTAGTCATTAAGCAGTTTCTTTTTGTCCTTAAATTTCATTGAGCGTTAATTTCTTGTGGGGTGATGGGGTGAGGTTCATTTTTAGATTTTCTTTTCTGAAGGTTGCCATCATTTAAGCCTTACACTGTGTTGCCAATCAGTGGAAGAGTCAATTTTCCAAACTTATGTAAACATCTAAAACCGCATTTGAACTAGAAAAACTGCAATGTTACCTCTGTACCTTGAACAAAAAAAGCAACATCAGAATGGAAGCTGCTTTCTGCTGAATATAAAGAGAAGACTGAGTGCAAAATAGGCTTGGCACTGGGGCCGATTTTATTTGCATAGGCATTAAATGGAATTATGAATGTATTATGGGTTTTGCTGCAAAAGAAATCCTTTCTTTATTCCATTCTCATTCACTGCCGGCTGAATGAGTTTATTACAACTTTTTAATAATGATAGTGATAATCTGTGTTGAAACTGAGAGAACTCAAGAGGTTATATGCTTGCAGTATTCATCTATTCTTGGAAGGGAAACAGGCATATATTTTCTTTCTTGATTCTTTTGAGGATATAAACATTTTATTTTCTTGTTTTTAGATCTAGCTTATTCTTTTGTATGTGTATATTATTTGCTATGTCAGCATGACAGCCTGATAGCAAATAATTTTAATACTGCTGTCATAGATAGAATTCTAAGCATTTCCCTTATTTTAATGAATATAACATCTATTAATTAAAAGTAGAGGGACGCGGTGGCTCAGGGAGTTAGGCTGCTGAGCTTGTCGATCAGAAGATCGGCAGTTTGGTGGGTCGAATCCCGAGTGCCACGTAGCAGAGTGAGCTCCTGTTACTCGTCCCAGCTTCTGCCAACCTAGCAGTTCGAAAGCATGTAAAAATGCAAGTAGAAAAATAGAGACCACTACGGTGGGAAGGTAACAGCATTCCGTGTGCCTTTGGCGTCTAGTCATGCCGGCCACATGACCACGGAGATGTCCTCGGACAAGCGCTGGCTCTTCGGCTTTGAAACGGAGATGAGCACCGGCCCCTAGAGTCGGAAACGACTAGCACGCATGTGCGGGGGAACCTTTACCTTTTTACCTAATTAAAAGTAAATAACCATTGATGTTTTATTTAAAGGGACCCAATTCTTGGTAACTGTATTTTTCAGTTCATTACAAGTTAGCGTGGACTAATGAGCTAGGTGCTATAATTTAATTGGGATGGTCTGGACTTATATCCCCATTCAACCACTAAATTCACTGGAAAACTTTGGATCAGTCCCAGTCTTTAAATACTTTACAAGATGACAATGTGAATAAAGCTGAATCTAGAGAGTTGTTTAAGCTGACTTCCTACAAAGCTATTCTGAATTGCATGGAACATATATGCCAAGGAAAGAATAGCCCTAAGTGTGATGGCTGCAAGTTCCCATGTTATTGAATGTACAGTAACTAGTACACATTGGCTAGATTTTTCTTTTTAGGATGCCCTTCTTTAAAAAAGAAGCAGAATGTATCTTTGGAAAATTAGATGGGGTATAAAGAAAGTGTCATGTATTAACAATGTTCAAACATATATGTTGTTCTTGAACCATCATTACATGCACCGTTTGATTATTGAGAATAGCTGATTAGCATCAAATCAGGTGACAGAACTGACAGACAGATTCTAAAAAGAAGCAAAATAATGCGGGGCTTTCAGTAAAAACACCATTGGTGTTTTGTTTTCTCACTGCATAACCTAATTACATATCAGTGATGGCTGGCCAAAGCATTTTAAGAATATTTAGTGAGGATAAAAGGTTGGAAATTATTAGTTTGAAAAACCTACTTCACTGGGAGCTATAAATTTATTTTTAAGAGTGCGTTTTAAGTGGCTAACCATATTGAATGAATTATGTTCATAACAAACTGATAACATAAAATGGAAGTTTACTTTATGCATTACTTTTTTTCTAAGAAATTCAAAACAAAGCCTTGATAAATAAATTAGGCTAGATCGGAACTGAAATGTGGAGGGATTTTTATGCAGGAAGCTTTTTCCCCCCTATCATCAGTTTGGAAATATATATATATGAAAGACTGCAAAATATTGGAGAAATAGTTGCCTTCATAGCAATGAACTTTTGAATGACTCCCAGTTACCTATCACTTTCCTAGCTTGTTACAATATTCAAATTCTCCTCATTAGACCACAAATACCTTGGAAAGAAAACTATTTCAGTGTGAGGGATAATCTATTTCACTGAATTGTCTTCATTTGCCGTCTGTGATTGCATAGCAAAATCTGATTATTTTTTGTGCAAAATAAGACCGATTTAAAAATGTTTCTAAAGCAGCAACTGATTGATAGAGTAAATAGTGCAAAACCAATAGGGAAAGTAATGCTGCACACATAGAGGAAATATAAGTACCAATAAAAGAGAATATTTGTAGCTCAGAGTTATAGGGCCCTTGGTGCCCTCTGAGCTTGGTGGTTTTCTTGCAGACATTTTATTACCAAACTGGGTAAACACCATCAGATGATGTTAATCAAGCATTTTGTGGTCCAATCCTTTCCTTCCCTTGGTTTTCTTTCTATCTTTTCTTTTTTCTTTTTGATGCAGATGACATTCCCTAATTTCATGGATACAATCCAGTGACCTTTAGAATGTATGCTTATGCTATAGTAATTAGTTTTTAAAGCTTGGAATCCCTATTAAATAGCAAGTTTAGAACTAATTTATATTTAAAGAAATTCTAGGAATATAGGCTAGATCAGGGGTCTTCAAACTTGGCCCTTTTATGACTTGTGGACTTCAACTCCCAGAATTCCTCAGCCAGCATGCCTGGCTGAGGAATTCTGGGAGTTGGTCCATAAGTCATAAAATGGCCAAGTTTGAGGACCCCTGGACTAGACTGACAAATTGAAAAAAGTTTTCCTTGGCAATCACGGGTGACATATAGCCTGATTCACTTGTGTTCAAAGGTTACATCTGGACTTTACTTCAAAGAATATGATGGGAAGTGTGATATGGAGGCTATTGTGAGAATCTTCTTGGTATGCATGTGGTCTGTATTTTAGACAAGCCCCATATGCTATGGGATCTATTGGCTTTCAATGCGCCCATGAAAAGTTGTTTCTGCAGCTGCAGCTTACAAAGTTATCTGGAGTTTGTCTGAGATTGCGTTCTCTGAGGTTGTGTTCTCTGCAACATGATCTTGGATTCCAGGGACTAAATATATGTTCTACCTGGCTCTTCAATGGCAGGGTAGATATGAGAGGTGATTAATACCAATTTGAGAAAGGGGTAGTGCCAGTCATATAAAAGAAAACAGTGATGCAATCCCATGAGTTTTTGCTGGGAAGGACAAAGGAGTAGGCCAAGATGGACTCTTCAAAGAGTGATCCTTAGAGAAAAAGAGTTTAAGGAGAAGATGGAGAAAGAAATGCACCTTTTCTTTCAAGTGAACAAAAATGGGGATACATCTCTGCAGAACATCTGGGACATGGCTAAAGCACATATTAGGGCAGTTGCAATCTTATATATGGCTGAGAGAAATAAGGGAAAAAACAATACAGGACAAGTCTTGAGGAAGAATATAAACAGGAAGACCCAAACAATAAAAGATTGAAAAGTAAAAAGGATCTAATTAAACATAAACTCTGTATAGAAGAATCGGAAAAGTTAGCACAACAACTTAAGGCAGCCAAGCAAAATAATTTTGAACATGCGAATAAACCTGGAAGATGGTTGGCATATGAACTAAGAAGACAGAAAGAGAAGCAACAGATTATTAATTTGCAAGATGAGGAAGGAGAGACTCAACATGAGGAGATCACCAAAAGAGGAATTGCTCAAAGATATTATGAAAAACTGTATAAGAGGAATGAGGGACAAGGAGTAGAAAGGATAACAGAATATCTGGAAAAGACAGACCTACTGAAGATACCAGAGGAAGTAAAAGCTATGTTAAACGAGGAAATAAGAATGTCCGAAATAACTAAGGCCATAAGTAAACAAAAGAATAACAAGGCGGCCGGTCCAGATGGAATACCAGCAGAGTTGTACAAAGAGCAACAAAATGTACTTAATCAATACCTACTAGAAGTTTTCAATGCCGTTTTAACCGAAGCTAAAATACCTAAATCCTGGTCAAAGGCAAACATAGTACTAATACCAAAAGATGATGCAGAAAGAACAAAGATACAAAATTACAGACCTATCTCCCTACTAAACGCTGACTACAAGATCTTTGCGTCAATAATGACAGAGAGATGTAAAGATTACTTAATTGACTTTATACATTGTGACCAAAACGGTTTTCTACCGAACAGGCAGATTAAGCAGAATATAAGAACAATTATAGACATTTTTTGAATTTTATGAACTGCATAGCGACTGCCAAGTGGCACTTTTGTTTCTTGACGCACAGAAGGCATTCGATAATGTCAATTGGCTATTTTTGACTCAACAACTGAAACTAATGGATGTCGGTAAAAACTTTCTAAAAGTAATAACTGCAGTATACTCTGAACAGAATGCTCAGATTATAATAAATGGTGAGGCCACTAATAAATTTAGTATTCAGAAAGGTACAAGACAAGGTTGTCCTCTCTCGCCGTTGCTGTTTATATACGCATTGGAAATTTTAGCTAGAGTAGTAAGGCAAGAGGAGCAGATCAAAGGGCTTGAGATTAAGAATGAAATATACAAACTCCAAGCGTATGCTGATGATTTAGTATTTATATTGGAAGATCCAGAGCAATCAGGTCAGAAACTATTTGAAATACTGGAGGAGTATGGAGATTTGGCAGGCTTGAAAATAAATAGAAACAAAACAAAGATCATAGCTAAAAATATAACCAATACACAAAAAGAAAATCTTGCCAAAAAATTAGGTATACAAATACAGTAGTTCCTAAAATAAAATATCTGGGAATTGTTATTTCTGCATATTGCTCATCAATCAAAGAGGACAATTATGGAAAATTAGTAAAGCAAATAAAAGTTGACTTAGACCACTGGAAAAACCTAAATCTTTCGCTTCTTGGAAGAATCTCAGCAGTTAAAATGAACATTCTACCTAAAATGATATTCTTGTTTCAAAATATTCCAATCCAATTAGATATTTTTTTTTAAAGAGTTGAATAAATTAACTTTAGATTTTGTGTGGCAAGGAAAGAAGGCGAGAATAAAACAAAAGTCTCTACAGGATGCCAAAGAGAGAGGGGGATTAGGTTTTCCAGATTGGGAGCTGTATTATCAAGCAGTGGCCCTGATGTGGATTAGGGGCTGGATCACTCTGGAAAACAAAAGATGTTTATATTTAGAGGGGCATGACCTTCAGCAGGGTTCGTATGCCCATTTATGGACAGGGAAAAGCAGGAACCACGAATACTTCCTGAGACACAAAGTTCGGCAAGAGCTAATAAAAAGGTGGAACACTGTTAAATGCCAACACTATATAGAAGCTCCAGGTTGGCTTTCACCATTATATAGGCAAGATAAAGTTATCACATATAAAGACATTTTGTCAGAGGAAGGTCATCTAAAGCAAAGACAAGAGTTGAGACAGCAGGGAATTGTTTTGTAATGGTGGTCCTATCTTCAAATGCAAGTGAGGTCTGTGAAAGACAAGAAAGAGTGGGGAATTAATAGACAAGATACGGGGCTTGACAAAATATTACTAGGTTTGGAGAAAAAACAAATCAAAAACTTAAATAAATATTTGTTAGAATATAAATTATATGAGGAACAAGTTAAAGAAACGATGGTTACCTGGGCAATAGATTTGGGACATGCTATAAATTTGGATCAATGGCAGCAAATTTGGGAATGTAATAATAAAATTACTGTAGTGACATCTTATAAAGAAGACCTCTATAAGATGTTTTATAGGTGGCACCTGCCGCTGGCCAGATTTGCAAGAATGTATAGTGGTTACTCACCAACCTGTTGGAAATGTAAGAAGGAAAAGGGTACATATTTTCATGTCTGGTGGGCTTGCAAAGAAGTACAGATTTATTGGCTTAGGGTTTGGAAATGGATAACGGAAATGACGAGTCAAAAAACTCAATACAAACCAGAGACGCTATTATTAGGAATATTAGAAAAGGACATAAACAAAGCTGATACATACTTAATCATACTTGTCATAACGGCGGCAAGAATTTTGTTTGCTCAAAACTGGAAAGTAGCTGAGGCTCCTAGCGGAGATGCGCTAATAAGGAAAATCTTCTATTGCGCAGAACTGGTCAAGATGACAAAAGAACTAAAAGATCAGGATGAAACAGAATATTACCTAGTATGGAATAAATTTTACAAATGGAGGGGGAAAAAGAAGGAAGTCGATAGAATGGATATAAGTAGAAAAAGGTTAATTGGGAACGTATAGCTGTATATAAGTATGCAATATTTACTTTCTTATGTACCACATGCAAAGTTACCAATATGGAATGGTCAGAAAAAGATAAATGTCAAAGATGATACACTACGTTCAGTATTTTTAATTTTTGCACTTAATAAAATGTGTATTAAAAATAAGGAAAAGAAAAAGAAAATAGTGATGCATTCTGTCCTGAAGAAAGGGTATGTTGATCGTACCATTAGGTAACTTCCAGTTCTGTCAAATCTTCCCTTTTTTGAGAGGAAGCTGAGGGAAAGGAAAAAATGATAAATGAAGTGGATTAACGGAACTCCAGGTTGGGGATGGGACAGAAAATGGCCATTGACCTTTGTTGGGATTTGAATGCCCTCCAGATCTTGTTATGTTTTCCAGAAATGTTTGATATCATCATAAAATCTATAGTATAAAAAAACAATTCTGTTGCATCAGGCATATGAGCCTAAGTAATGTTTTGTTTTGCTTATTTTATATTTATATTTTACTGATATATAAGAAGAAGAAGAAGAAGAAGAAGAAGAAGAAGAAGAAGAAGAAGAAGAAGAAGAAGAAGAAGAAGAAGAAGAAGAAGAAGAAGAAGTTAGAAGGGACCTTGGAGGTCATCTAGTCCAACCCCCTGCTAAGGCAGGAGACCTTATACCATTTCAGACAAATGGCTGGCCAGTCTCTTCTTAAAAACTTCCAGTGTTGGAGCATTCACCACTTCTGGAGGCAGGTTGTTCCACTGGTTAGTTGTTCTAACTGTCAGGAAGTTTCTCCTTAGTTCTAGGTTGCTTCTCTCCTTGACTAGTTTCCATCCATTGCTTCTTGTCCTGCTTTCAGGTGCTTTGAAGAATAGCTTGACTCCCTCTTCTTTGTGGCAGCCCCTGAGATATTGGAACACTGCTATCATGTCACCCCTCACCCTTCTCTTCATTAAACTACACATACCCAATTCCAGCAACTGTTCCCTATATGTTTTAGCCTCTAGGCCCCCAATCATTTTTGTTGCTCTTCTCTGTACTCTTTCTAGAGTCTCGACATCTTTTTTACATCGTGGTGACCAAAACTGGATGCAGTATTCCTGGTGTGGCCTTACTAAGGCATTGTAAAGTGGTATTAGTACTTCACGTGATCTTGATTCTATCCCTCTGTTAATGCAGCCTAGCACTGTGTTGGCTTTTTTGGCAGCTGCAGCACACTGCTGGCTCATATTTAAGTGATTGTCCACTAGGACTCCGAGATCTCTCTCACAGTTACTACTATCGAGCAAGGTACCACCTATACTATACCTATGCATTTGATTTTTCCTGCCTAAATGTAGAACCTTACTTTTTTCACAATTGAATTTCATTTTGTTAGATATATTTATATATAATGTGACATAAAGTCATTTTCAAATCCTAGTGACCACAAGAATTTTTTTCTATGATAATAAAGGTAAAGGTTCCCCTGCACATGTGTGCTAGTCATTTCCAACTCTAGGGGCCGGTGCTCATCTCCGTTTCAAAGCCGAAGAGCCAGCACTTGTCCAAGGACATCTCCATGGTCATGTGGCCGGCATGACTAGATGCCAAAGGTGCACGGAACGCTGTTACCTTCCCACCTTAGTGGTCCCTATTTTTCTACTTGCATTTTTACGTGCTTTCGAACTGCTAGGTTGGCAGAAGCTGGGACGAGTAACATGCGCTCAGTCTGTTACACGGGACTCGGGATTTGACCCGCCAAACTGCCAACCTTCTGATCGACAAGCTCCGCGTCCTAACCCACTGAGCCACTGCGTCCCTATGATAATAATTTATCCCTAATCTGGTCTTTTAGGTCTTCTATCAACAATAAGTTGATAAATAATAAATAATCACTGTGACTGAGTGCATCCACCTTGCTGGTGGTCATCCTCTTCTTATCTTTCCTTTTACCTTTCCCAATCTTAGTGTCTTCTGCAGAGACCTAGATCGTCATGTAATATAGTAGAAGTAGAATAATTTACACCTGGTCATTTTTGCCTCAACTGAGAACTCTGGGTGGATTTGTTTGATGATTTAACGATTTATTTTCTTGGCTGTCCATGGTATTATCAGGATATTCTCTCCAAAACCAAAGTTTAAAAGTACCAATATGCTTCCTGTCCAGTTTCTTCAAATTTCAACTTTGACTCCCACAGAGTGTCACAGGGAATACTATGACTAGCATGATTCTAATCTTTATAGGTATAGACCAGGGGTAGGCAACTTCGGCTCTTTTATGACTCATGGACTTCAACTTCAAATAGAGCCTTGGTGGAGCAGTGGGCTAATGCCTCCTTAAGTAACGCCAGCTGCCTGCAATTAGTGCAGGTTCGAGTCCCACCAGGCTCAAGGTTGACTCAGCCTTCCATCCTTCCGAGGTAGGTAAAATGAGGACCCAGATTGTTGGGGGCAATTAAGCTGACTTTGTAATAATGCCGCTTGGGGTGTGGTGTGAAAGCCCTAATAAGCAGGCAGATACATAGAATGAAGGCTACTGCTAAGCTTGTAAGCCGCCCTGAGTCTTCGGAGAAGGGCGGGATATAAATGGAATTAAAATAAAATAAAAATAAAACTCCCAGAATTCCTGAGTCAGCTGACTCAGGAATTCTGGGAGTTGAAATCCATGAGTCATAAAAGAGCTGAGGTTGCCTACCCCTGGTATAGACATATTGGGGCATTTGAATATTTTTCCCAAGGCCTTTGTGGCTGCTGTATCAAGTTCTAGTTTGTGATTTCTTGACTTTATTTTTTTTAACTTTTGATGTTTGATTTTAAAAATCTATTCTCTGATATCCTTATTGCCAGTTCTGATTGTTATTAGTTTGGTTTTCTTTCATTTTAATTCATTTTTTCACCTTGCTCATTAATTTTTATTACTAGAGCCTCCTGACCTGCATATACATTTTAAATTTCTTTTACTATTTTTACTGTTTTTATTGTTTTTAATTTTTTAATCGTAATATATTTTTTGAATTGTAAGTCACCCAGAATCATTGACTGAGATGGGTGGCCATAGAAATTAAACAAACAAAGAAATATTTCTCATAAGAACAAAGAGCTGTTCTGTTCTGTTCCCATTTTTCTAAGCGTATTCATTTCAGTACCTTGATGTGAATAAAAACTTGACATGAATATAAATTTTAATAAATACCTTGAAAATGGAAACTGTAGAGAAACTCTGTCACAATTCTAATAATGCTTCAATAAGCATCAAACTTATATGCATCAAACTTATATGCATACACATATATATTGTCTCTTATACACTCAACCAACAGATATTACAGTCTGCTGAGATCTTTATCTCTGTGGCAGTTCAAGTATTAAAGAAAAAAACAAATACTTTCCTAGAGCGTGCATTTTTTATTCAGTTTTGAACAAAGTTTGTACTGGAAAGCAAAGAATAGACTGTGAAATAGGTCAAAAGTTTAAATATATAGCAAGTTATAATATACAGGTTTTAGTTCAGGTGGATACCAAGAAAAGTACTGTATTTTCTGGCGTATAAGACTACTTTTTAACCCATGAAAATCTTCTCAAAAGTCAGGGGTCGTCTTATACGCCGGGTGCTGAAAATTTAGAGACAGGGCTGGCTGGAAAACCTGGAGTGGATCTCCCATTTAGTCTGCGCTTGGAAAGCGGGACCAATTGGAGAAGAAGCTACAGTCTGTGATTTTTTACAGGGTTTATAGGGTTTCCTGCCTTAGCAGGGGGTTGGACTAGATGACCTCCAAGATCCCCTCCAACTACTTCTTCTTCTTCTTCTTCTTCTTCTTCTTCTTCTTCTTCTTCTTCTTCTTCTTCTTCTTCTTCTTCTTCTTCTTCTTATTATTATTATTATTATTATTATTATTATTATTGTTGTTGTTGTTGTTTAATCCACTTGCACTGTTTTATGTTTACATGTTTGATGACAAACAGCCTTATGTTTATAAGTGACAGTTTTCCTACTAAGCACCTGCATGTCATAAGCATTTGAATTAAAATTACCATATTAAAATCAAATCTGATTTTTTTTAAATTTTTATTTAGTGTGAGTTGGAAGAGGGGTAGTCTTATACAGCGAGTATAGCCCAAACCCTATACTTTAACAGGAAATGTAGGGGGTCGTCTTATACGCCCAGTCGTCTTATATGCCGGGAAATACGGTAACTTGAGATCCAGGAAAGGCTTTATTAATTTATTTGTTAGCTACTGGTCTAGCAAAATCTGCCTGTGTTCCCTTTTTTATGTCTTTTATTAAACAACCTGAGCTACTTTTAACTCCTGTAACTGAAATGCCCCATTACTCATATATGAGAGAACAATAGAACACCAGGCTGCTCTTAAATGTCTTCACATGTTGGTGTCATTAATAACTGTAATGCTGGCATCACTTGTTCCTAAATAGCCTCATTTATCAATAGACAATTTACCACAGAGTGGTGGCATAGAGACAGATAAGCAGTTGTGGATGAGGTACCAATGTGCCATCTGCCAAATTCTCTTCACCATTTCTACAGGGCTGGAGAAGTTGGGATTCTGCTAGGGAGTGAGTTGAAACATGGCTTCCAAGTTGAAAACTCAACCTTCCAAAACTGTTCATCCCCTTTGAAAGTCACTACTATTGTGGGTTTGATAATTTAAGAATCAATTAAGAGTGCACTTTCCTAGGTGTCTGCTTTTGGTCTGCAATGGTTTATATGCTGATAATGTAATACATTTGGTGTACTTACCAAAAAGCTGAGCATTGGTTGTGTGTTTCTTATGGTGACCTGATGGTATCCGTGTGACGATACAATATGTTTCTGTAGTATGTAGATAAAAATTAGAACAATATTTAAATAGTTTCATATAGGTTTCCTATATCCTGCAAGTCTGGGATGACAGAGGTCTTGGCTTTTTTCTGTGTGACATCACAATGCTGCTGAATATCTGTTTGGTCTTATCTTCTCAAGGCTAAAATACAACCAGTTCTTTCAGTAGGACTTCATTTCTGGTAAACTGATTATCTTCATTGCATTCTTTGAACATTCTCTCCAATCTGTCTGTATTTTCCCTAAAGTGTGGTGCTATAAGTGGATAAAATACTGAAGGAGTTGTGGTGTGGGTCTGACCAAAGCAGTACAAGGTGAAATTATTATGGTTTGTTGCACAATCAGGCAGATGTTCAGAGTAGATTTGGCATTTTTATCTACCTATTGAGTCCTTTCAAATGTGATGACTTCCTGGACGCTTCCCCCAATACCTCTCCAGATGTCAGCTCGGAGGAATATGAACCATATTCTGGGAGGAATATGAACCAGTTCCATGTCTGTAGGGGAGTTGGTCAATGGCTTCAAGCAGCTACCTGATTTGGATGAACCACAGCTGCAGCAGGACAGCCCTGAAGCTTCAGTGATGAGGAAGAGGAACTGCCTACTGCATCTGATCCAAGAACAGATAGGGCAGAGAAAAGGCAGGAGCAGAGGAAGTCAGCCAGATTACTTGCAAAGAGAAAGCCTCACCCTTCTTGATGGGCAGTAATGGAAGCTGGCTATTTAACACAGCAGACAGGTGGAAGCAATGCTGGGAACAACATATTTGTATCCTGGCTGTGTGTTTTCTGGTTGTTGTTATTCTTGCCTTGCTTTGGATTGATACCGTGCCTTGACTTGAATCATGCCTTATGAACTCTGGACTTTTCTTGCCTCATGAATCCTCTTGTATTATGGATTTAATTTTGCCTGGTGAATTTATTTTGATTGGGAAACTTTTCAGTGTTTTTGAACTCATTGACCATTGCTCTATGGGCTAGCATTGACTTGCTTGTGGCTGGATTTAATTTGGGACAGTTCTGGAGTTTTGGTAAAGGGATTTGCAGGGGAATATTAATAAACCTATTAAATCAGAGTTGCATATGTGTGTGTTTGTGTGAGTAGGACAACACACCTAAGGACCTGGGATAGGTAGATCCACATCAATCAGTATACAGCTGGAAGAAAACTTTGGATGTTTGATGGTGTTAAAGATAATTGTTGCAGGATGTAAGCTGTTCTGAGTAAAACTGTTTTTTTGCAATTGACTGACCATTAATTTGTCAATGTCAATTGTATTCAATTGCTGCTCCAGTTGTTTTGGGCAATGCATCTATTAGTGCTATCTTTGCTTTCTTTGCCATAGTTGTTCTATTTCTGTTTGCAGATCTTTATATTTTGTTATTCTCTCAAGATCTTTCTCTTCTATTCTGTTGTCTCCAGGTATTGCCGTGTCCACCATCCAGACTTTTTTGTCTTTCTTATTAACAATTGTAAAGTTTGGCATGTTATATGGCAAGTGCTTGTCAGTATGAATTCTAAAGTCCAGAGCACTTTAGTGTCTTCATTTTCTAGTGCTTTCTCTTATGTTATAGACCCATGAGTTCTTGCTTGCAGGCAAATGATATTTCTTGCAGATCTTCCAGTGCACCATTGTTGCTACTTTGTTGTGCCATTTTCTTGTAGTCAGTCTGTGCAATCTGCTCGCTGCAGCTAACCAGGCGGACCACTGTTTCTTCAGCTTCTTTGCAGAGTTGGCACTTTTTGTCTTGTTCCTGTCTTCTCAATTCTGTCTTTGAATGCATTTGTTCTTAAGGCTTGGTCTTGTTCAGCCAGAACTAGCCTCTCTTTCTCTTTCTTCAACTTTTCAGCTCTTAGCCATTGCCAGGTCTTATTATTATTATGGTTCATCGTACAGTCAGCCTGATGTTCAGACTAGATTTGGTATTTTTGTCTACCTAGTGAGACTTTCTTAAGGACCAGGGATAGGCAGATGTGAATGTTTGATGGTGTTTAAGGTATTGTCCGCAGGATGTAAGCTATTCCAAGTAAAGCTACCTTTTGCAATTGACCGATGGTGATTTTGCCATTGCTGATGGTGTTCAAATGCAGTTCCAGTTGTTTTGAGATTGCACCCAAGAGCCTATTGCTAACCTTTTTGTTATCATTATTGTTATAATACCACCCAATTTTAGGTCACCTGCAAATTTAGCATTTGTTCATTTAATCAATAAATCAAAATTTTGTAGAGTAGAAAGATCAGCAATGCATCGTGCTATCTCATTTATACCTTTCTCTATTTGAAGAATATGAATTTTGAACCAGTTATGTATCCACTAAATTTCCATGCTACTCAATGCACATTTAATTGACCTGCTAATCAGAATGTCATAGAGTGAAATGATTTGCTAAGATGAATATATATTATGCCTACAGCTTTCCTATAATCTGTTAATAAAGTTACCTGATGAAAAACTGAGAAGGCCCTTGACAAATAGGTGCTACATTTTTTCCCCAGAGTGCTTAAGATCGATTCCATTCTGATCTGGTCTCGATACTGGGGGGAGGGTATTGATACCAAAGTTTGTGGTTTCTTGGCTCTTTCCTTTTTGTAGAGATGTGATCACTTGTTCCTTCAGACATGTAGAACCAGTTCTCAAAGATTTCTCAGATCCTGAGCCACATATAATTAGAATCTTCATGATCTTGGATGAAATTGATAGGGCTCTGAAGATTTAAACTCAAAGTAAAAAGTGTTTCAGGACTAAACAATCCCAAGCTCCAATTACTTTGTCAATCATTACTTGGGGGAACACATTTTTTTTGAAGAAATCTGAACATAAATAGAAGTTGAGTTCATCAGTCAATCAGAATACAGCTGGAAGGGAACTTGGAGGTCTTCTCATCCAACCCTCTGCTCAAACAGGAGATCCTACACCATTCCAGAAAAGTGGCTGTCCAGTCTCTTTTTAAAAGCCTCCAGTGATGGAGCACCCACAACTTCTGGAGGCAAGCTGTTCCACTGGTTAATTGTTCTCATTGTTAGGAAGTTTCTCATTAGTTCTAGTTTGCTTCTAGCCTTGGATTAGTTTTCATCCATTGTTTCTTGTCCTGCCCTCTGGTGCTTTGGAGAATAAATTGACCTCCTTTTCTTTGTGGCAGCCTCTCAAATACTGGAATACTGCTATCATGTTCCTGCTAGTCCTTCTTTTCTCTAGACTTTGTTGTTGTTGTTGTTCTTGTTGTTAGCTGCAAAGTCGTGTCCAACCCATCATGACCCCATGGACAATGTTCCTCCAGGCCTTCCTGTCCTCTACCATCTTCTGGAGTCCATTTAAGCTACACCTACTGCTTCAGTGACTCCATCCAGCCACCTCATTCTCTGTCGTCCCCTTCTTCTATTGCCCTCAACCTTTCCCAGCATTAGGCTGGGAAGTGAGTCCTTCCTTCTCATTAGGTGGCCAAAGTATTTGAGTTTCAACTTCAGGATCTGGCCTTCTAAAGAGCAGTCAGGGTTGATCTCCTCTAGGACTGACTGGTTTGATCACCTTGCAGTCCAAGGGACTCGCAGGAGTCTTCTCCAGCACCATAGTTCAAAGGCCTCAATTCTTTGGCACTCAGCCTTTCTTATGGTCCAACTTTCACTGCCATACATTGCAACTGGGAAGATCATAGCCTTGACTATACACACTTTTGTTGACAGGGTGATGTCTCTGCTTTTTAATATGCTGTCTAGATTTGCCATGGCTTTCCTCCCCAGGAGCAAGCGTCTTTTAATTTCTTGGCTACAGTCCCCATCTGCAGTGATCTTGGAGCCCAGGAAAATAAAATCTGTCACTGCCTCTATTTCTTCCCCATCTATTTGCCAGGAATTGAGAGGGCTGGATGCCATGATCTTGGTTTTCTTAATGTTAAGTTTCAACCCAACTTTTGCACTCTTCTTCTTCACCCGCAACAAGAGGCTCTTTAGTTCTTCTTCACTTTCTGCCATTAGAGTGGTATCATCTGCATATCTTAGGTTGTTGATATTTCTCCCGGCATTCTTAATTCCAACTTTTGATTCATCTAGCCCTGCCTTTCTCATAATGTGCTCTGCATATAAGTTAAATAGGCAGGGTGACAGTATACAGCCTTGCCGGACTCCTTTCCCAATTTTGAACCAATCAGTGGTTCCGTGTCCAGTTCTCACTGTTGCTTCTTGACCCGCATATAGGTTTCTCAAGAGACAAATAAGATGGTCTGATACTCCGATCTCTTTAAGAACTTGCCACAGTTTGTTGTGATCCACACAATCAAAGGCTTTAGCATAGTCAATGAAGCAGAAGTAGATGTTTTTCTGGAACTCCCTAGCTTTCTCCATGATCCAGCGTATGTTGGCAATTTGATCTCTAGTTCCTCTGCCTCTTCGAAATCCTGCCTGTACTTCTGGTAGTTCTCGATCCACATACTGCTGGAGTCTAGCTTGTAGGATTTTAAGCATAACTTTACTAGCATGTGAAATGAGTGCAATGGTGCGATAGTTTGAACATTCTTTGGCACTGCCTTTCTTTGGAATTGGAATGTAAACTGATCTTTTCCAATCCTGTGGCCACTGTTGAGTTTTCCAAATTTGCTGGAAAATTGAGTGTAGCACTTTTACTGCATTGTCTTTTAAGATTTTGAATAGATCATCTGGAATACTGTCACCTCCAGTAGCTTTGTTGTTGCTCAGTTTTTCTAAGGCCCACTTCACTTCACATTCTAGGATGTCTGGCTCGAGGTCAGTGACCACCTCATTGTGGTTATCAGGGATGTTAAGCTCGTTCTTGTATAGTTCTTCTGTGTAATTTTGCCACCTCTTCTTAATCTCTTCTGCCTCTGTTAGGTCCCTGCCATTTTGGTCCTTTATCATGCCCATTTTTGCATGAAACGTTCCCTTCATCTCTCCAATTTTCTTGAGATCTCTGGTCCTCCCTATTCTATTGTTTTCTTCTATTTCTTTGCACTGTTCATTTAAGAAGGCATTCTTATCTCTTCTAGCTATTCTCTGGAATTCTGCATTCAATTGGGCATATCTTTCTTTTATTCCCTTGCCTTTCGCTTCCCTCCTTTCCTCAGCTATTTGCAAAGCTTCCTCAGACAGCCATTTTGCTTTCTTGCATTTCTTTTTCTTTGGGATGGTTTTAGTTGCTACCTCTTGTACAATTTTGTGAACCTCTGTCTGTAGTTCTTCAGGCACTCTGTCTATCAGATCTAATTCCTTAAATCTATTTGTCACCTCTACTGTATAGTCAACAGGGATATGATTTAGTTCATACATGAGTGGTCTAGTGCTTTTCCCTACTTTCTTCAGTTTAAGCCTAAACTTTGCAATGAGAAGCTCATGGTCTAAGCCACAGTCAGCTCCTGGTCTTGTTTTTACTGACTGTATAGAGCTTCTTCATCTTTGGCTGCAGGGCATATAGGTAGTCAATCTGATTTCTGTGTTGACCATCTGGTGATGTCCATGTGTAGAGCCGTCTCTTGGGTTATTGGAAAAGAGTGTTTGCTATGACCATTGTATTCTCTTGACAAAATTCTATCAGCCTGTGCCCTGCTTCATTTTGTACTCCAAGGCCAAACTTGCCTGTTATTCTGGTTATCTTTTGGCTTCCTACTTTAACATTCCAATCCCCCATGATGATAAGGACATCATTTTTTGGTGTTAGTTCTATAAGGTGCTGTAGGGCTTCATAGAACCGGTCAATTTCATCCTCTTCAGCACCGGTGGTTGGGGCATAGACTTGGACTACTGTGATATTGAATGGTTTGCCTTGGATTTGAACTGAGATCATTCTGTCATTTTGGGGATTGTATCCCAGTATTGCTTTTCCTACTCTTTTATTGACTATGAAGGCTACTCCATTTCTTCTGAGGGATTCTTGCTTGCAGTAGTATACCTGATGGTCATCTGAATTAAATTCACCCATTTCTGTCCATTTTAGTTCGCTGATTCCTAAGATGTCGATGTTCAGTCTTGTCACCTCTTGTTTGACCACGTCCAGCTTTCCTTGATTCATGGATCTTACATTCCAGGTTCCTATGGAGAAAAAATCTGTACAGCATCGGACTTTCCTTTCACCACCAGGTACATCCACAGCTGAGCGTCCTTTCAGCTTTGGCCCAGTCGCTTCATTCTTTCTGGCGCTACTAGTACTAGCCCTCTGCTCTTCCCCAGTAGCATATTGGACACCTTGCGACCTGAGGGGCTCATCTTGGGTGGCCCTGCACAGCATAGCTCATAGCTTCATTGAATTACACAAGCCCCTTTGCCACGACAAGGCAGTAATCCATGAAGGGGTTTCTCTAGACTAGCCAAACCCAAATCCTGCATCTGTTCTTCATATATTTTAATTTTACCTTTTATTTATTTCATTTTGCTGGCATGTTAATTCTTTTTTTTTAATTTCAAATATACCTAAGAAAGCCCCTTTTGCTGTTTTTAGCATTCTTTGTCAAACACAATAATTTTTATTTTATTTTGGTGTTCTATTTTTTTAATATCGTAAACATATATACATAGATTTATATGTTACCTATATGTAAAGGTGTAGGTCTATACATATGTTGTATATAGTATGTTTAAATGTGTGTTGTGTACAGAGTGTTGTGATTCAGGGTCAGCCTGTGGGTTCGGCAGTTGGGTCGGATGACTCAGAGGAGGAGGAGGGGGGTGTTGAAGACCTTGCTGAGGGGGTTGAAGATCTTGCTGATGAGAGCCCTCAGCCAGGCCCCTCCCACTTGGTCACCACGGAGACCCAGCTGTGTGAGCCTGACAGTGTGGATGAAGATGACCCACAGCTGGCCCTGTTCAAGGACGCCCGACGCAGGAGGCAGTCAATTAGGAGTAAACAGAGGAAGGCAATGGGGCTCCTCGGAAGGAGGCAGAGAGAAGCCACGCCCTGAACTGTATATAAGGGGAATGTGTGGGAGGGCTGGTTTGCTGAAGGCAACCGCTTGGATAGTTCCTGTTTCTTAAAGCTCCTGTTTCTTGGTTCGTGTCTTGTTTGTTTTTGTAGCTATAAATTTGGCAGGCGTAATTCCAGCCTCTTGCCGGTTGTAAAGGGGTTGTCCCTGCCTTTTCTGCAGGGCCGGTAGCAGGCTGGTACAGAACACAGAGCAAGCAACTAAATTTCATTTTTAATGTGTGCCATTGTGCCCACAGTAAAAAATGACAATAAAGGTTATCTGTCTGTATGTCTGTCTGTCTATCTATCTCTCTATCTATCTATCTATCTATCTATACATGCACAAGTATATATACACAGAGATATCATGCTCAGTAAGTTTGGAAGACATAGAAGAAAGGAAAGACAACAGAATGGTGGTTGGGATCAAAGAAATTACTGGATATTCCTTGGAAGAGTTATGGGATATTACTGAAAAGAGGTTGGCATGATAAGTATGTGTCCCTACAGCCACAAAAAAAAATTGGACTAGATGGGCACCAAGTTATTATTAATGCACATATATAAGTTATTATTAACACACACACATATATTAATACAGAATGTTGAAATGGAGTGTTCTTGATTAGTGTGTCAACCAGCCAGCCATATTCTTTGTGTGTGTGTGTGTGTGTGTGTGTGTGTGTGTGTGTGTGTGTGTGTGACCTTTGAGTAATTCTTGACTCTTGGTGACTGCAGTTTCCACAGTTTTTAACAACAATTGAAGAAATGTATTGCCATGGCTTTCTTTGTGGGGCTTAGAGACAGTGGCCTAAGGTAAGACTAGAATCATGATCTTCTGGTTTCTAGCCTAGTGCTTTAACTATTGCAAGAAACTGGCTTTCCTTTCCAAGATATTCCATTTCTTTAGTCCTCTGATACTCTACTTTTGTTTACAACAATCGATGTTGGTGCTCACTGAACATACTGTAACCCTTGACTTCTTTAGATTGGAGTATATGCATGTATACACCCAAGCCATACTGATATTTAATTGTAAAAGGTTTACAAAATTGTGTTAGCGTATAGAATTAAAATAAAAGATATTTGTTGTTTTCAATCTCCTTTTACTCCATGTTAAAAAAAATCAATGCCCTGCTCTAAACCTTGTGATGACAAGCATTGTCAATTAGTAATACATAAGTCAAACTTTTGTTTCATTTACTATGTTTACCATGACTTCCACTAGAGACTTTCACTTCCATGTTAAATGAGATGTTTCCATGTTATCAAGCAATTTTTTCTTTTAGATCCAACGGAGCATAATTTTTTATGCCCCATCAGCTATGTCTCGATAACCAGAATTGGTCAAGTTAAGGGCACACTGTGACATGCTGTCTTTGTGAAGACCAAAAGGTTTAAGCAAAAGGCATTTTTAAAAGGCAACAAGATTGTTTGACATAGCACATTTTCACCGCACAAACAATGGATGGAACGACATTTGCATAAAACTCATTAGAAAATGTGCAAGTTTCATAAATCTTGTGATAAATTAGTATGATACCATTCCAAAAGTGATGCATTAATTTTAGGGCAAAATGGATGGTTCTGTGATCACTCTAGGTAATTAGGAGGCTTCTAGGTAACGTAGAAAGGAAATTATTTTAAAAGGGTCTGAGTAAAGAAAGTCATTGGTCTTGGAATGGGATAGATGAGCTGGAGAGAGAAAACTAAAGAGATTTGGACAACTTTGTATTCCGTCATTTCCGTCTTATAATGTGTTATGGTTTTCTAATATTGATCGTATTTATTAGTACTTCAGCTTTAAAACTGGTGCTCCAGTGCATCTCTGATTTTCTTGTTTTTCTGTCTCCCCCCCCCTTCTCCCTCTCTTGTAAAAGCTGATATTCTCTACAAACCCTAGTTAACTGTCACAATATTTCTACTGGAGTTGTAATCAGCAATGCTTCCCTGCTGTTTATCTCCTCAATTGTACATTACTGATGATCCCAGCAGGAGTACAATAGTCTGGAAGAGATGGTATTTAGAATGCGTGCTGCTGGGTGGCAAAGCAGCATAGGGATACCATTAGCATAGAGTTCATCCCCTGCCTATCAGTCTTTCATTCTGAATTGGCTTTGTCCTACCTTGAGGGTTTTCAGAGCCTATGTTGAGGTGGTTCATGCAAAAAAAAAATCAGGGTTCCATGTCCATCAGAAATCAAAAGAACTCTAGAAACACCTTTTCAAAGTGATACATTTTCTTAAAAAGCATATATTTACATGAGTTTATTAGATGCATAGAGTGCCTAGACCAGTGTTAATCAACTTTGGCCATGTGAAGATGTGTAGACTTCAACTCCCAGAATTCCCCAGCCAACCCACATATCTTCAAGTGGCCAAGGTTGAAAAACACTAGACCTAAAAAGGTCTAGACTGATGTCAGATTTAATCTGTGATGAGGCTGGGCGGGGGGGGGGGGAGAGAGAAGTCAGAAGACTAGTTGGTGATGCTGATGCAGCTATATGTCAAACAGATGGCAAAAACCTATCAATTAACAGTTGTCATATGCTAAAGACCCATTGTTGTTTTTGAGACCTTCAGAGGTAGCCTGAATTCACCAGTCCTTCAATTGTGCTCATAAAGTTTGTTTTTGGTTACATTGAGAGCTGCAGACAATGTCCTAGAAGGTCAACATGCTCTGATATTATTTCAGGTATCTTCAAACTTGACCCTTTTATGACTTGTGGACTTCAAATCCCAGAATTCCTCAGCCAGCATGCCTGGCTGAGGAATTCTGGGAGTTAAAGTCCACAAGTCATAAAAGAGTCAAGTTTGAAGACTCCTGTATTATTTTGTCCTTGTTTTAAGACCTGATGAAGTGAGCTGTAGCTAGCGGTGTGTTTAACAACCAGACTTCCTGGATCCATTGCTGCTGTTAGCCACCAAATAGCTGATCATTTTGCTACGGTAGGCATTAGAACTTTCACCTCTGCTCTAAAGCAACTTGCAAAAATCCCAGAAACTTTAAAATTGGCTCCTGCAAGATGGCAGAAATAGCTATAGTTCATGAAAACATATGCTTTTTTTACAGGTTATTCATTTCCAAATTATGTCTACTTTAACTGTTTTTCTTAACTGTACATATGAAAACCATTGGGAACTCAATCCTTATGAAGTTAATTGCTCTTTTGATTTCATCTTACATTCTCCATGTTCTTATTCTAACAAGTCTTGATATATTTCAACTATTTTTCCTTGCAGGCTGTGTTTTTTTTCCTATAAAATGCTGCTTCTGCTGAGATCCACAAAGGCATTTTCAGGGACAGCCTGGCTTTATATTTATTCCATATTCTCAATGTAGCACTTCTAACATAATGATTTTGGAAAGCTAGATTAATCTTATAGTATCATATAAAAGCATGCCATCCAGATCTCAGGTTGTACATCCAGATAAACTCAGCTTTCTGTTTGAAGCTGATACTTTTGGGGGGATTTTGTCCCCCCCCCCAAAAAAAAGAAAACAAACACCCCCCATCCCCTCTGCTTTCTTCTTTGGTGTAACAGGTCTGAATTCCAGATTGAATCTAGAATTTAGAGTGGTAATTCAGAATAGTTTAGCAACAGAATGCAACAGTGGTGTGCCACCCTTTTTACTTGTCAGGAAGTCTTGTTGTACCCAGCTTAGTGAGTCCTTCATGGTATTTTCATGCAGAAATGGGAGGTACAAGGTGAAAAACAGTTAGATTGGCAAGATTCATGAAACCAGGCCTGGCATAATTATGAGAAACATGGCTTTCTACATCTGTTTAAGTTCTGTTTATTCCACTTGAGGGTCCAACTTTTGCTTTCAACAACAATGGGGAAAAAAACCTAGTCTCGTGGAGTGGAGTGGAATGGAATGGAATTTGTCTCCGGTGCATAAGCTCTCAGTGTACAGACAAGTAATAGTGATAATTATGATCATAAACAACATGAACATACATTCATCATAAATCATAAGATGCAACACTTAGCGATAGTCATAGAATACTAGCTAAGCAAAGAACATAAATCATACTAAGATACTAAAAAACAATATAAATTGTAAGATACAAGCAACAAAGTTATAGACATGAGATTATAGGTAATAGGAAAGATGAGGAGTATCAGAGTAATGCAGCTTTACTAAGTAGTTTGACAGTGTTGTAAGAATTAGTTGTTAAGCAGAGTGACCGCATGGGGGAAAAACTGTCCTTATGTCTAGCTGTTCTGGTGTGTAATGCCCTATAGCATCATAGTGTAATTAACCTATTTTCTACAATAATACTGTATTGGCCTACTGTATTGTATAAACACACCAACTCTTGACTTGTATAAAATTCTTTGGGAAATGGGAAAACACATTTAAAGTGCTGATTTTAATCTGAGAATTTTTTTATGGCTTGTTATCCACCTACTTATGGCTTGTCACTGTTTCTAACCAGATTTGACCCATTGGAAACTTCTCTTCTGAGTGCAAAGGTAGAAGTAAAGGTTTCCCTGTCCAGTCACGTCCGATTCTAGGTGTTATGTATACAGGCACCTGCATAGCAACAGCCACCAGGGGGCGTTGGCCTGAACGGTTTTGGCGGGAAACCCAGTTTCGGCGGGAAACCTAGGGCCAACCCCATTGGTTGTTTGCTTACCTGGCTAGGTATTTAAGGAGGCCAGGTAACCCTCATTCCCCATTTTGCTACCCCCCTCCAATAAAGAGCTGAACTCACACACCGGCTGGCGTCTCTTCCTTGCGTCTGATCCACTACACAATACTAGGATGCAGTGCTCATCTCTCTGAAATGATCTCCCTCTTGGCTGAGGGAGCCAGCATTGTCCAAAGACAGTTTCTGTGGTCATGTGGCCGGTATGGCTATACACCAGAGTCGCATGGAAAGCTGTTACCTTTCCCACCAAAGGGGTACCTATTAATCCCATATTTGCATGCTTTCGAACTGCTAGCTGGGCAGGAGCTGGAGCAAGGAACGGGAGCTCACCCCATTGCTTGGTGCTGGGGTCTCAAACCTGGGCTGTTAGCTTTCCAGTTGACAGTCTCGGAGTCTTTAACCACATCCCCCTTCTCAGAGCAATTGCTGATAATGCCCATTTTTGGTGAGAGTGAGGAGCCTGAAGGTGTGGCTTCTCCATGATGGTCCTGTCCCCCAACTAGAGGCAAGATTGACTTCATGGCTAACATCCTTCTGAAAATAAATTAAAACCTAATTATTCTGAAGTGTTTTAAAATGTTAACTGTAGTGTGATTTTAATCAATAAAATTTAATTCATATGTAATGAAGTGGCTGACAGACCACTCAGAGACAGCTGGCTAGGTCTAACAGGTTTATTGAGGTACCGGACAAGTAGGTGCTCAGCTTTAGCTCTTTTATAGCCGGCAGCCGGCCGGCTGGGCCAATCCGCGGTTGTTCTTCTCCCGCCGGGATTCAGGAGCCAATCGGCTGTGCTGTGTATTTGACAGTTCCGCGTCCTCGTGGCGGTGGCTCATGCGTGGTGCGGTACTTGTTTGACAGCGGAGAGCTGTCAACTGGCTGTGCATGCGCTTTCGCTGGCGGCAGCTTTTGACAGCTGTCAAAAGCTCCCGCGTGTTTCCCTGTCACTGTGTTTACCTCACACAACATTTACAACTATTAACTCTTAACATTAGTTAACATATAACACAAATGATATTGGAGTTATTTTCATGATGAATTGGATAAACATTGAGTACTGTCAAGAATGTCTATTTATTTAATAAATAAATAGATCTTGCTATGAAAATCAAAATGTGGTATTGTTTAACATGATGTGTAGCTTTGCATGTATTGCTGAAAGGAAGCTGTTTGAAAGTACTGATAGCCTTCTCAATTCTAATCAAGGCTTGGGACAAAATCAATTCCTTTACTTGTATTTAGTTGCTATTTATTCTCACCAGCCTTACTGAGAAAGATGGACCAGAACTGAAGACTGATTTAGTAAAGCAAAATGCTTAATAGAGATTGGTACTGCATCCACTCTTTGTGCGGTTTTTCTAATCTAAGAGGTCATTCATCTCTTTTTAATGAATAACCAAATAATCACTGATACAGCAACCTACATTCAGTGGTCTCATGTGCTTGACAAATATTAATGCATTAAATTTATGTCTTTTGCAGGGAGGGCAATATTGATAGCATTTTATTACGGATAAGAAAATAGAGATGCAACTGTGGGCAAATCACATGATCTTATAAGGGTTTTTCAGCATAGCTAGGAATAGCAAATTATCCCAAAGAATTAACAGTGTTAGAAACTATTCTTGATTTAATCGTAGTTTGGCTGTAATGATCATCGCCTTAAATTTCAGGGCTTAACATTAGAATAAGCACCTTGAATTTTGTCTGAAGTCTGCAATGATGTCTTCTGTGATTTCTTCAGTAAAGGAAGATGAATTTAATTTCCTTGCAAACTAAATTCATCTTCCTTTACTGAAAAAATCTTCACTAAAAAAAGAGATGCTTCTTCTGTTCATAAATATAGCACCATGTACAATGTATAGAAAAGGATAAAATGATGCATATATGTGTGGCAGTGTGGCATCTGAATAGTAAAGATACCAATTTTGCACCTAGGTTTATAAAGTTGCAAATAAAGGAATCAGCCTTTATTAATGAAAGTAGTTAGTTTCTCAGTCTGGTGCTAATATTATTATAAATACATTGTATTTATTGGGCTCAGCGAGCTCAACTCTTCTTATTCTTCTACTAATCATTTCTTGAAAGTGGGGAAAAAGCACAATATTGCTATTTTTATTTTTTGCAGTGCACAAAGAAACTAAGGAGATGACACCTCCTGTGCAAATAATCAATAAGATATCCACAGAACTTTCATATAATGAATTTCAGTGTACAAGATTTAATGAATAGGAAGACTTCTTAATTTTGCAGTACCATTTGGGTGATTCAGTTATTTCATATGCCACTGTGGGATAAGTCCAGTTGCCAAGATGTTCCAGAGATTATCTCAGATGTGTTCCTGGAGTGACAATAAAAACAGATGATAATCTCTTTGATTGGAAAGAGAGATGTGGGAGCTGAACAGAACCATGAAAGAAATAAGAAAGAAAAATATTTAACGGAGCCCAGGGAAAATGTCTCATGAACCAGAAAATATTGTAAATGTTTTAAAGGCCAGTGGTTTAAAGAGCACAGCAATTTAACATATATTGGTTCCTGTCGCTGTAAAACAGGGGTGTCAAACTCAATTTCATTGAGGGCCGCATCAGCATTGCGGTTGCCCTCAGGGGGCCGGGCTGGTGTGGCCAGGGTGGGCGTGGCCTACTGGGTGGGCGTGGCTAGAGTGCGTATGGCCTACTGGGTGGGTGTGGCCAGCTCTACATCGTTCGCCTCAAGGGTGCCTATGGGGGCCTGGGCAGGAGTGGGACAGATCTGAGGGTCTCTGGCAGAAGGAGGGTCTCTGGGCCAGGGCCAAGGCAGTGGGGACCGTTCCCTCACTGTTTCCAGGGTGGCTTTGTGGGCCACATGAAAACACTTCGCGGGCCGGATCTGGCCCCCGGGCCTTGTGTTTGACATGTCTGCTGTAAAAGGAGACAGCACATTATTAGAACAGAGAAGAGTCGGACCATTTTCAGTCTTCCTTTCACAACAAAACAATTGAAAGCCTCTCCACTAGCAAATTCTGAGTTACTCATTTGCTGCTTTTGAGTCATTGAGAACATATTTTCACTAACACCAGCTTGGAGATTTTCCTGTCCTTTGTGTAACTTTGATACTTGATTTTGGCTACAAGCCATCTTTGTATTCTTTAACCATTTTTCCCAATGGGTTTTCCTCAATTTTCTTGTCAGTATTTTTTATTTATGTCATCATACTAACATTTGTGTGTGTGGGGGGGGAGAACCTGTTGTGTTTCAAAATTGCTTGTGGGGTCAGCTTTGCTTATTATCATTATGAAGTATTATTGGTTGGTAACAAGTAAACCTCAGCAGAGCTTCTTTTCTGAAGAAATCATGGAAGTCATAGTTCCAAATATCTCAAAAATATCTGAAGTCATAGTTCCAAATATCTGGAAAAAAAAACAGTACGTCATCCAGGTCATGGTTGTCTTAAGGGTGCTTCTTCAAAATGCAACTGGAATGTTTTATTCCTTGAGAAAGAAAATGTTTCGCTTCTCAACCAAGAAGCTTCATCAGTTCTGAACTTCCGAACTGATGAAGCTTTTTTGTATGAGAAGTGAAGCATCTTCTTCCTCAAGGATAAAACATAGTCCATTTCCATTTTGAAAAAGGACCTTTAAGACAACCTGAATACTGGGTAACTTAGCTGAGAATGTCTACATTTTTGCGCAATTATCGTTTTAGACTGGGAAGCAGGTAGTAGATTATTTTGCAGTGAGGACTTGCCCTAGAGAAAATGTTCTGTTTCAGTGATGTCTCACATGAGCCACAAAAAAAGTAAAGGTGGCTACTGTAATTTTTTAATTCCATTTATATCCTGCCCTTCTCCAAAGACTCAGGGCGGCTTACAAGCTTAGCAGTAGCCTTCATTCTATGTATATGCCTGCTTATTAGGGCTTTCACACACACCCAAGCGGCATTATTACAAAGTCAGCTTAATTGCCCCCAACAATCTGGGTCCTCATTTTACCTACCTCGGAAGGATGGAAGGCTGAGTCAACCTTGAGCCTGGTGGGACTCGAACCTGCACTAATTGCAGGCAGCTGGTGTTACTGAAGGAGGCATTAGCCCACTGCTCCACCAAGTCTCTGGTAATGTATTGGCTTTTTGTATATGTTGTAAGTGTTTGCTCATGCTGCACTGCTTGCTAATTGCTTGCATTCAATTGTTAAGTGCTAATTCACGTGTATGTTGTAACGGTTGCTAGCTGGGCCAGACTGGTTGTCTCCAGCCGGCTAAGTAGGTCTTTGGGTGGGAAATTTATGCTTCAAACCTATTGGTCGCTGCCTATCGGCCAACCGTATAAATAGCTGCACAGCAGCTCCCTTGTTGTTTCTGTTATGTTCTGACCTTCTGTTGTGATTCAGGGTCAGCCTGTGGGTTCGGCAGTTGGGTCGGACGACTCAGAGGAGGAGGGGGGTGTTGAAGAGCTTGCTGAGGGGGTTGGAGAGCTTGCTGAGGGAGTTGGAGAGCTTGCTGAGGGAGTTGGAGAGCTTGCTGATGAGAGCCCCCAGCCAGGCCCCTCCCACCTGGTCACGACGGAGATCCAGCTGTGTGAGCCTGACAGCGTAGATGAAGATGACCCACAGCTGGCCCTGTTCAAGGACGCCCGACGCAGGAGGCAGTCAATCAGGAGTAAACAGAGGAAGGCAATGGGGCACCTCGGAAGGAGGCAGAGAGAAGCCACGCCCTGAACTGTATAAAAGGGGAATGCATGGGAGGGCTGGTTTGCTGAAGGCAACCGCTTGAATAGTTCTTGTTTCATAGCTCCTGTTTCATGGTTGGTGTCTTGTTTTGCTCTGTTTTATGTTAATAAATTTGGCAGGCTTAATTCCAGCCTCTTGCCGTTTGTAAAGGGGTTGTCCCTGCCTTTTCTGCAGGGCCGGTAGCAGGCTGGTACAGAACAGTTTGCCTTCAACCTCCCACCCCTTACTATTATTATGGAGCAGCTACATAGCAGGCTGGTAGCAGGCTGGTACAGAACACCTTCAATAAAGCCTGTTGCTGTTTTGAACCTCCCGTCTCACTCAATGCCTGGAAGAACCGGCTACACAACAGCTACCATGACAGTGTGGAAGTATTTTACAAACTAGCCACCATGATTGACAAGACAGTATGTCAGTGAGCAGACACTTATTATATAATGTAGGAAATGCATCACTGTGAGTTTTGCATTCACATAACGAGCAATTCAGCTTCACTGCAAAATTAAGAATGACAAAACTTGAAAAGAAAACCTGGTAATCCCATTTTGTTTGAAATTAGGGAGATTTCTGCATATAGGGGAATTAGCAAACTCAATGGAAACAGGGCAGTGATTCTTCCTGTTGATTTCTCAAGAGAAACTAGTAAAAGCATAGGTGTTATGTTCCCACTGAGAGGTACAGATTGAGGTTGTGTCTTTAGATATCAGTTATTCAAAAATGCATCAGTGTGATTTGTGGGGGGGGGAATTAAATGGCACCATCTGGATTAGTTGCTATATTAATTGAGAAGAAATGAACTTTTTCCACTGGTTTATCGTCAATGTTAACGTCGTCATAGTATGGCCTTTGATGCTGAGAGATTCAAGGCAGCTAGTAATGAAACAGAATCAGTAAAATTGCATTTAACATTTACATAATACTCTACTTCTTGTGCTTTTTACTTGTTTCCTATTCTTTGTTCCTTCAGTTTGGTCCTTCCCCCACCCCTGAAGCAGAAAAATTATAAGCAACAATGAAAGAAAAAACTGCATGCACTGTGTTTATTTGATATAGCTTGAGGACCCATGGAAACTGCTAAAGAAAGTGTTAGGGCTCTGCAGGATACCACATTCAAAAGGAAACAGCTGTTTTAAAGTGCAGGTGCATATGGATATAACACCTGCAGGTAACTCCTTAAATGAAGCTACATTTTTTCCCCTGATATTGTTCTGCATTTGGAGGTGACGACAATCATACAATCCAAAGGAAAAGACACAGCTGCTTCAAGCATTTGAAGACAGTTGCTTTCCAGACTTAAGGCTGCCCCTTCCTTCCTTCCTTCCTTCCTTCCTTCCTTCCTTCCTTCCTTCCTTCCTTCCTTCCAGAGTACTGTAATCGCTCCCCTTAGGAAAAGAGATCTGTATAATGCACTCATTGGACTTTGCAGATGGAAAACAGTTGGGGCTGAGAGAAAGACCTGGACTTTAAAGGGTTTAGACACAAGTTTCTTAGGGATTCTCTCCTACAATACCTACTCCATCTACTTGATGGAAAATCCTATTGTGTGTCCCAAAATGCATGATTGATGGGGCAAGAGCAGACTTCCCTACAGGGGGGGGAAAAGAAAGTCAAGATGGCAGCCGCAAAAATGTCAAACTGGTGGCCATGAAATCAAAGCTTCCCCCATTTTAACATCCATGAATCACATGGAAGAGGCTTAGCTTTTTTGATCCTCTCCCTACAGATGTCCCTAGCAAGAGAAAGAACTGTGGAAGTTTTTCTGCGACTAAAAATCTGGATTTTTCTTAGGAGCCTCCTTTGCTAATTGCTACAAGGCATCTAAAAAAACAACAACAACTAAAGGCAAGCCTAAGCTTTACATCCTTAAGTCTGTCTTTTGACATAAATAAGAAATATTTATCTTGCAAATGCAAAGTTGTAAAATATATTTTAAATGAATGTTTTTAGAAACTCTTGGTTACAATTATGTTTAAGTGCTACACTCGCTGCTTTTCAGTGCTAAAAATTATTTCTGGCAAGTGGATAATCATTGATAAATGGATAAAAAGTGATAAAATTACAGGTTTGGTGACAGCTCATGGTGACATATAGTTAGCAGTCTAATTATTCACAGGTGTTCAGTTCCTAAGTATTTAAATTGATCTCTTTTCATTATAAGCATTTTACAGAAATGTCTGATTTTATCTCTGCATTGTTCATAGATTCCTTAGTGTGATGGGCATTTGCGTGACTTAAGAGCAGAGATGGACAATCTCCTTTGCATATTATATTGTGCACATTCTTAAAAGGGCCACTTTGTTCTTTTCTGTATGAGTGTTTGAAAATAAATTCCCACAATGTATACATTTTTGCAAGATTAATTCCATAATTACTTTTTGTTCACCCCTTTCTCTAATGCAGTTGAGAACTACAGCACTATGTAGTCATGTCATAAATTAAAATACTTCTTATTAAACTGTGAACCAAACAAATTTCCTTCCAGTCCTAAGATACATACTAATTGTGTTTTCCTTAGTACCAAATTATTTATATTAACAGAAATATACCATACCAAAAAGCAACACATTTGCCTGATGCAAGGTATTTTGAAGAGAATTTGGGTTGAGAAAAGTAAAAAATACAGCAGGATAGCTGCAGTTAAAGTAAACGTATATTCCAAGTAGGATCAATGTATTTTGAGATTCATTTTATCAATAATACCTCTTAAAGACACATTAGTTTTTCCCCAGTAGTTTTCTATGCCATGACCAAGTACAGAAGCTCAAGTCTAATTAAAACTTAGTTAACACTAAAACTATTAAATAAAAATTGATACATGATTATGATCTTTGATGAAATAAAATATCTGTTTAAGTGTTGTGCCTTTTCTACTGTTCCGTGGAGATACTAGCATGGAAACAATTTATGTGGTTAGTTTGATGCTGTGGTGATGGTCTTTACAATAGTAGAGTAATATTTTCAGGACATTGTTAACTTTCTCCAAAATGATCCTCTTTAAAAATAACAGGATCCACCCAGAATTGTCTCTGGGAAAAAATCAAAACAGAATGGCTCCTGTGAGAAAATGAACTATTAAAGCAGATGATGGTACATAAGGTGAACATGAGATCTTCTCTGTTCTGGCAGGAAACTTCCAGTTCCTAATTAAGCACTTCAAGAAGTAAAAAAAATCTAACACGCCGTGAATATATTTTCTTTCTAACGTCCACATATAATGCAAAAGCAATGCGAATAAGTCTGTTATTCCCTGTACCATTATAATTATGTGTATATGCATGTGTGTGAATGTGTAATCTTATACTGAAGAAGATAAAAGAAGATGGTTTTAAAACTGAGGAAGCAACATCCATAATGTGCACTGTGCTTATGTGCTACTTTCATAGTTGAAAATGTAGATGATCTGCAACCTCTCATAAGGAAAGTCATGGAGAAAATGGAAGTAAGATTAAATACAAAAAAGACCAAACCCATAACCACAGATACAGCAATCAGTTGTAGAGCTGAAAATCAAGATATTGAATGGTTGACAGCTTCTCCTTTTATAGGATTGACCATTGACAGTAAAGGAACCAGCAGTCAAGAAAAGCATTGCAGACTGACATAATAGAATAGAATAGAATAGAATAGAATAGAATAGAATAGAATAGAATAGAATAGAATAGAATAGAATAGAATAGAATAGAATAGAATAGAATAGAGCTGGAAGGGACCTTGAAGGTCTTCTACTCCAGCCCCCTGCTCAAGCAGGAGAACCTAGACCATCTCAGACAGGTGATTGTCTGGTCTCTTCTTGAAAATCTCCAGTGATGGAGCGCCCACACTTTCTGGAGGCAAGCTGTTCCCCTGGTTGATTGTCTTCACTGTCAGGAAGTTTCTCCTTAATTCCAGGTTGCTTGTCTCCTTGATCAGTTTCCGACCATTGTTTCTCGCTCTTCTCGTGTAGCTACGAAGGCATTGGAAAAGACAGTAAGATGCCATGATGTAAGTATGCTTACAAAGATCAGAATAGTGTAGGCAACGGTTTTTGCTGTGATACACCATGAAAGTGTGAAAGGAGAAATTCTATGCTATGCTATATAGTCCTTCTATGCAAGGTTAGGCCTCAGGTGAACCCAATCAGGTTTCATGGAAAAGTACTGAACCACAGTTTATGCTGTAACCAATTTCATGATTCAAAGGAAATATTTGCAGTCTAAGCTGTAACTGTCTTTTGCTCAACATGCTTTTGCAGTGTTGCCTGTTTTATGTGTATATTTAGAACATACGGGTTTAATTTGTGGGAAATGGTGAATGATGTTAGCAGATGCAAGTTTTAGATGTACACGGGTATGTGGAAAGTTGGTATGTGGAAAGCAGTGGTCAGCAGAAAAGTACAGGGAATTGATTCCTTGATATTGCAAGATTTAAAGCCAACTGTTTGTGGTTTTAAGGAGAGTTAAGGTATGAAAGATAGGCCCTGAGAGGGGTTGCTATGACTGCTACTCCAAAGCTGGCCCTCATTGCAATGAGTTTAAGTATGTTTGTGATTGCTTTGTGTTCTAAATTTCAATAAATAAACCTCAGATTCCTAAAGTGAGATGTTTGTAATGTGCTGTCTTGTGTCATTTAATGGATATTTTCCCTGACAAAAGTTAAAGTTAGACTTTGAAGAAGCAGGATCCAAAGAGTAAAGATGCTGTCAACCTATGAAGATTATTGAGAATATTGAGGATAGTGACGAAATAAATAAATGGATCATAGAAAAAAAATCAACCTAGAATTTTTACTTGAGGCATTATCAAGGCATATTATGTGAACACAGCTCTCTGGGAAAGGTGGGATGAAAAAGAAGAGGTCCTAAAGGTGCTATTCTGAAGGCAACTGGACTTTATTGTTTTTTTCCTTGAAAACATTTCGCTTCTCACGGAAGAAGCTTCTTCAGAACTGAAGAGGTTTCTTGGATGAGATAAAATACTTTCCCGGAAAAAAACCAAGGAAGTCCAATTTTCTTTTGAAAAGCACCTTTGGGACAACCATGACCTGGATGATTGAGAATCTCTACGAAAAAGAAGAGGATGGCCAGCAGCAGGATGGATGGACTCAGCAAATGATAGATGCACGAGAAAAGACCTGAAGTACTAGGTCAAAGACAAATTGTGTTAGAGAAATTCTGCCTGTCCGTGAGCCTGATTTAGTGGTCCATGATCTTCCTTCCTTCCTTCCTTCCTTCCTTCCTTCCTTCCTTCCTTCCTTCCTTCCTTCCTTCCTTCCTTCCTTCCTTCCTTCCTTCCTTCCTTCCTTCCTTCCTTCCTCTACAGCATGGGTCTTCAAACTCGGCCCTTTTATGACTCATGGACTTCAACTCCCAGAATTTCTCAGCCAGGCATGCTGGCTGAGGAATTCTGGGAGTTGAAGTCCATGAGTCATAAAAGGGCCGAGTTTGAAGACCCCTGCTCTACAGAAAAGATGGCTGAAGAGACTCAGTGAGTTCTGGGCTCAGATTCATAAAAAGAGTGTCACAGGGAAGATGGTCATGAACTATTTTCTATTGCCACGGAAAGTAGGACCAGAAATCTAATCACAGTTATGGTGATCAAGCCCAAAGCAAATATAACAGCAGGTCTAAGGATTTAATCTTACAGAGATTAAAATATCTGTCAAAGGATACTTTTAACTAAAAGAAGAAAATTGAAAGGTAAAAAGGACCAAAAATAACAGATTACAAGCTAACCAGAATTGGTTTACTTGTGTCAGGGGAAAAATTTGTTACTGAAACAATCTATCCCGGGAGATTTTTAAGGAGCTAGGCAATGATCTTTAAATTGGGCAGGCAACTATAGCCCCATATGACCTGTGGACGTCAACTCCCAGGATTCCTGAGCCAGACATTCTCTAAAGCAGAGGTCTTCAAATTTGGGCCTTTTATGATTTGTGGGCTTCAATTCCCAGAATTCCTCAGCCAGGCTGAGGAATTCTGGGAGTTGAAGTCCACAAGTCATAAAAGGGCCAAGTTTGAAGACCCCTGCTATAGATACAGAGTTGGGGATATGTCAAATTAAGAGTTTGCTGTTCTATCTTTTTGAAGGATAAGCAGGAATTGGACTGTTGTTGTCTTACCTTAAACCTATTTTTTAAAAGAATAATATTTTCCATCCAATTTCAGTATAGTATAGAAAACTGACCAGTCTAGCAGATGTCTATTCTTTCAACTCTTCAACAGTATTGTTTAGTGGAAGCATGGACACTGTAATGATTGGGTAGTTGAAGTGTCAATCAAAGTATGGCAACTCAGGAGACCTCCTCCAAATTCAAAGTTCAAGGGGAGGATGGGAAGTGGAAATTGGATTTGGGAGGTAAGGATGCAAGGACAAATGAAGGAGGCTCAGTCCTCCCTTAAGGAGATAAGAATTTAGTAATCAGGATAGGCAAGAATTGGCTATCTATCTAAAGGATGTTGGGATTGGATTAGGTGATCCTTGTAATCCCTTTCAGCTGCATAGTTATATGAGATTATATGAAAGATGCAGGTTTTTTTTCCTCATAGAAAGCCCAGAATGGAGTTCCGGCACCTTTTTTGGATGGAACCTTGTAGGGTAGGCAAGGTAGGTTGTATGACAACTGTGACTTCCGGCATCTTTTTCTTTTACAAAAAAAGCACTGGAAAGATGTATACATAAGATATATGCAATCCATATAAATAGGGAATGTCCTGTATGTAGTCAAACATCAAGAACAAAGAAAACTCTACACTTTTCTAATGCTTGCTCTTCCTAGGTTTTATGAATAAAATACTATAAAATCTACACTGTATGAACATTCTAGAGGCTGAATTGTGAAAGGTGTCTTTCTATTAATCTACCGAGATAAAAAAAAATGCCTCATGCTACTCTACCTTCCATTACCGAGTGACTTACAATGCCAGGTTTTTCTGTTTTTTTAAAATCCACTTTTCCTGAGATCGTCTCAGGCAGGGGCAAAATCAGGCTGTTCTCTTCTGGGTTAATGTTGGCCTTTCCACCAGCAATAATTTTCATCTGTCAAAATAATGTAGTTTCTTCAGGAGTGGGAGGATTTATTTATTTATTTATTTTTTTAAAAAAGAGACTGGGGACATTTTGAAATCTAGCAAATCTGTGAAAACTGGAGATCTTTACCTACTGAAACCATCAAGTTTCAGGACTAGAGGCTGTTTCATACTATATCTTGACTCAGAGGTGGTGAATGCTCCAACACTGGAGGTTTTTAAGAACAGACTGGACAGCCATTTGCCTGAAATGGTATAAGGTTTCCTGCCTGAGCAGGGGGTTGGACTAGATGACCTCCAAGGTCCCTTCCAACTTTTTTTTTATTATTATTATTATTATTATTATTATTATTATTATTATTATTATTATTATTATTATTATTATTGACTCTTTAAGTTTGGACATTGCCATTCAACAAAGGAGCTGCTGCAAAATGTAATTCTCTGATGAGCTCTTGAATGCAAATGCATATTTGTAAACATATGTTGAAATCCTTATGAAATAACATACAAGGTTGCCAGGTTTTGTGTGTTGGCATGCAAACCAGGCAAACAATAACAATCTGTGAAAACTGGAGATCTTTACCTACTGAAACCATCAAGTTTCAGGACTAGAGGCTGTTTCATACTATATCTTGACTCAGAGGTGGTGAATGCTCCAACACTGGAGGTTTTTAAGAACAGACTGGACAGCCATTTGCCTGAAATGGTATAAGGTTTCCTGCCTGAGCAGGGGGTTGGACTAGATGACCTCCAAGGTCCCTTCCAACTTTTTTATTATTATTATTATTATTATTATTATTATTATTATTATTATTATTATTATTATTATTATTGACTCTTTAAGTTTGGACATTGCCATTCAACAAAGGAGCTGCTGCAAAATGTAATTCTCTGATGAGCTCTTGAATGCAAATACATATTTGTAAACATATGTTGAAATCCTTATGAAATAACATACAAGGTTGCCAGGTTTTGTGTGTTGGCATGCAAACCAGGCAAACAATAATTAAGAGCAATGGAACCTACCCGAATATGGATAACCACAAATGATTCAGGCTCTGCATTAATCATTGGCTCTGGGGTATTCATGCCATTGTCAGCAGGTTGTTTTATGTGATATCTTTCTCAGATTTGACAGGTGTCTTTAACATAAGTTTATAATTCTTAAATCACTTTTGGATATTTCTATTTTATTTATGAATATATGTATATGCATGTGTGTGCAAAACTTTGTAAGTGTGTGTTCATATGCATATGTGTATATATGAAATTGTACAGTATTTATATTTTTACTGCTATTCCAAGCTTATATCATTCTGATTGCTAACTTTAATTGCTTTTTGTTGTATATGGGTGGCCTGAGCAAGCCTTCCTATCCTGACATTGTCATTTTGTTTTGGATGTTGTGAATATTTGAATAAGAACTCTCTTATGCTGAATTAATGACCACAATATAGTTAAGTAAGAAATAACTATGTAAAGACTATCAGTCTAATAAGAGGACAGTTTTGAATCAGAGATCTATACAAAAGGTACCCCAATTCCAGTTTGGAATCTTAGCCTAACTCAGGCATGTCAAACTGCCGGCCCACGGGCCGGATGCGTCACGCCAAAACCACGCCCACCCCATGGCTGGCAATGGGAAAAAAGTTGCGATACAGCACACCTGGCTGAGGAATTCTGGGAGTTGAAGTCCACAAGTCATAAAAGGGCCAAGTTTGAAGACCCCCTGTCCTATAGACATTTATCCTCTTTTATATGCAGTTTCAGTCAAAGCTAGTCTGCTTTGCTGCTGCTCTGGCCTTATGAATGCCATGTAATTCTGTGCTACTATATAATAAATTAAATCTTGTGATCATAAATTTAGTCCACATTCAGAACATAAACCGAAGCTCTCCCAAGAAAAGTACATCCAAGGAATAAACAAATTGAGTAGTCAAGACTATAAGCCAAAGTCAGGGATATTCTTGCAGCTACGAATCTGTCAGATTGGAAGCAATAATCGGTTTCTTAATTTTATCATGCAGATAGCAAGGTTCATGAAGACTGTGTCGGTATGTGAGAATGTCGTTGGGGACAGGAGGAAAACAGGAGGAATCTTAGGCAATGAACTGATTAGAAGCAGCTCAGCCTGCAGATTGGGGGGGGGGGGAAGCATAGGAAGCATTTCAGAAGGGACCATTCCTAGTTTTCCAGGGACTAAAAAGAGAAGAAGCGAGAAATACTTTCAGACTTGCAAGATTCTGTTTAATGAAACCTTACAATAAAGACAGCAGTGATGTTCTAGTTGTGTTTCTTGTTCAGCCTATCTTGAAAGGCTAACAAAGATTGAGTAGGCATTAGGGGCAACAAGCACAGAATCATGTTTCTGGGGTGCTTGAGATATGGCTGCCACAAAGAAGAGGGAGTCGAGCTATTCTCCAAAGCACCTGAGGGCAGGACAAGAAGCAATGGATGGAAACTAACCAAAGAGAGAAGCAACCTAGAACTAGGGAGACATTTTCTGACAGTTAAAACAATCAGTGGAACAACCTGCCTCTAGAAGCTGTGAATGCTCCAACACTGGAAGTTTTTAAGGAGAGACTGGACAGCCATTTGTCTGAAATGGTATAGGGTTTCCTGCCTGAGCAGGGGGTTGGACTAGATGACCTCCAACATCCCTTCCAACTACTTCTTCTTCTTCTTCTTCTTCTTCTTCTTCTTCTTCTTCTTCTTATTATTATTATTATTATTATTATTATTATTATTATTATTATTATTCTTATTATTATTATTATTATTATTATTATTATTATTATTATTATTATTATTATTATTATTATTATTATTATTACAAAGTAGACCTCCAAATTCCATGGCAATGCAATGTCTTCTTCAGAAGAAAAGACGCGGTGAATTTTTTTTGTTCTTTTACAGGCTTCTAAACATGCAAACTATAAGTGCATCTAGCACCTTTGATTTTAGATAGTTGTCTTTTGGACTGGGGATAGCTAAAGTTTGATATTTCTTACCTGGAAAGACATGCTGGATGTCAAATATGTAGGCAAAAGTAGAAGAGGAGAGCTCCTTATCACTCTCTTTAATGAAAAATAATAACAGCTTGTTCTATAGAATGCTGGGACAATGTAACTTGAACTCTTACAGCCTATCAAAACACAAACCAATCAAGAAAATCTTTACATCCATTTGAATAGGAGATGATTTAGGTCTATTCTTGAGAAACAGTAATGGAAACCATATTGGGCAAGGGACAAAGGTTGGTACCTTGTGGTGGTGGATTTCAACTGTCTTGCAGACATATAAACAGTCTTTTCAAGGGAAATAAATCCATATATATTCTCCCACCTCCCAATGTTTATATAAAATATTGACTTGGAAACAGCATGCTGCTTCTTAATTTTAAATAAATCTTTCTCAGCGAAGAAGGGGATTTTTAATATATCTCACTAAGTACTTCCCGTATATGCCATTGCTTCATGCAATTCCCTTGGAATAAAATGAAATAATATTACGAGATATATCACTTTTTCTGAGGTCATGTGCCTTGTGTGAGCCTTTTGGTTGTTTACATAATATTAACATTCTACTTATGGTGGACACCAGCTGTCAGTAGATTTTCAGGAGAATTGGGGGGGACTTCACACAGAACAGATGTCCTAAGTTTAGTCTCCTTGCATCCTTCCTTTACATGCTGTGCTTCCTTTACATGTATTGCAGGCAACTGCCTTCCCAAACCCATAACATGCCAATTTTGAAGATACCTACAAGCTGGATAATATTTATTTATTTATTTATTTATTATATTTTTATACCACCCTTCTCCCGAAGGACTCAGGGCGGTGTACAGGGCAATAAATATAAAAACGGAATACAAAAGTTAAACGATTAAATATTATGCCCAAGTTTAAAACAGTAATTAAAAACATATTAAAACCCCAACCCTAACCCATCAAACCAGGTCAGATTGCTTGAATAAATAAGTTTTTAGATCGCGCCGGAAGGAGCGAAGGTCGGGGGCCATCCGGAGCTCAACCGGCAAGCGGTTCCACGGGTCTGGCGCGCCCACAGAGAACACCCTCCCCCTGGGGGCCACCAATCGACATTCTTTGATCGGAGGCACCCTGAGGAGGCCCTCTGTGGGAGCACACTGTGGGAAGTTGACGCCGGCCGCAGGTGTTGCCGTAGGTAATCCGGACCCATGCCATGTAGGGCTTTGTAAGTCATTACCAACACCTTGAATCTCACCCGGAGGACAACCGGCAGCCAATGCAGCTCGCGGAGCAAAGTTGTAACATGGGAGTATCGGGAGACTCCCAGCACAACTCGCGCGGCTGCACCAGTTGGAGCCTCCGAGTGGACTTCAAGGGCAGCCCCATGTAGAGAGCATTACAGTAGTCTAGACGAGAGGTCACGAGCGCATGAGTGACTGTACGCAAGGCATCCCGGTCCAGATAGGGTCGCAACTGGCGCACCAGGTGAACCTGGGCAAAGGCCCCCCTAGTCACAGCTCCAATATGCTCTTCTAAAGAGAGCTGTGAGTCTAGAAGGACCCCCAAGTTGCGCGCCCTATCTACGGGGGGTTATAGCTCACCCCCCATGGCAAGAGATGGAATAATCGGAATTTCCTGGGATGCCGGCACGAACAGCCACTCAGTCTTGTCAGGGTTGATCCGAAGCCTGTAAATGTCATTTTATTCTATATGTCCATTTCACAGCTGTCAAAGATGAATACCTGATAGGAACAGATGTTTGTTTCTGCCAACTAACTTTTTAAAAAATTTCTCACAGTCTACTTCAGGAAATTTATGTTAATCAGTACAATGCGTGTGACTTGTTTTTTTTTAAGAGAGCAGAGATGCTGGTGTTTAAACACAATTCTTTTCACAATGCTGCTAACTAATTCATTTATTTTTCTTCCTTTGATACCTTTTATTAGGTTCGTCAGTCACACAGCTGCTTGCCCGGGACCTAGATAATGACCCCCTAGTATTTGGAGTAGTAGGGGAGGAAGCCAGCAGATTTTTTGCAGTGGAAAGCTTGACCGGCGTCATTTGGCTCAGACAACCATTAGACAGAGAGGTATGATTTGTATTGAATTGTAATATGTTTCGGGATTTCAGCCCTTCCTCACCCTGCATTCAGCACTTGGCTGGCCTTATCTGACCTTGAAAAGCCAGATAGGGTTAGTATTTGGATGGGTGATCAGCAGGGAAATCCGAGGCTTACAGGCTGGGTTGTGAAGTAGAAAAAAATATCCTGCTAGAAGGCAAAAATCAAACCACTTCCATTTTGCTAGACGAAAATTCCCCTTTTGCTCTATCTTTTTTCTTTCCCATTTTTGTTGAATTTTAAAATCATCACAATTTTAAATTTGCTTATAGGCATTGTATATTAATAAGAGTGGCAAATATATTTGTAGCCTACAAAATAAAGAAAGGAGAAGGAATGAAAAAAGAGAGAAGAAAAGATCAAAACCCGCAAATTAAATATTAAACTATGTATATTAAAAATCTATAGGTAGTCCTTGATTTATGACGACAATTGAGAACAAAATTTCAGGTGTAAGTCTGACTTACCACCAATTTGACTTGCCTGATAAGACCCAATTTCAAGTGGGTCACATGGTCATTAAACAAATTCAGCTTCCCCGTGGGACATTTTTTATCAGAAACTGGCAGAAAATATTGTAAATCCTGATCACTTGACTGCAGGATGCTGCAAATAGTTGGAAATGCAAGTGTATTTAGTTGGAATAGTTGGAAATGCAACTTCCTAAATTGTGATCACATGACCATGGGGATGGTGCAACAGTCATAAATGCCAGTATGTATTATAAAGCACTGTTTCTGACATCATTGTAACTTTTACCATTATTAAAGAAACAGTCAGAAGTCAAGGACTAGAAGTATCTCTTTTTATTTGTGCTGTGCTATGTTTAAGGTAAAGGTAAAGGTTCCCCCGCACATGCGTGCTAGTTGTTTCCAACTCAAGGGGCCGGTGCTCATCTCCGTTTCAAAGCCAAAGAGCCAGCGGTTGTCCGAGGACGTCTCCATGGTCATGTGGCCGGCATGACTAGACGCCAAAGGCGCACGAAACGCTGTTACCTTCCCACTGTAGTGGTCCCTATTTTTGTACTTGCATTTTTACATGCTTTCGAACTGCTAGGTTGGCAGAAGCTGGGACGAGTAACAGGCGCTCACTGTGCTACACGGCACTCGGGATTCAACCCGCCAAACTGCCAATCTTCTGATCAACAAGCTCAGCATCCTAACCCACTGAGCCACCGCATCCCTTACTGTGCTGTGTTTAGGGAGATCCTTATACTGGATCAGACTGTTTTTCCAGTTGATCCAGCACTATCTTTTAAGCCCAGAAAAGGGAAGCAAAGAATGGACCATGCAGAGTAAAAAAATATTTGGAATCTAGTCTGACTCCATTTCTTTTATAGTTTATCACCTTCATGTTCCACAACATTATCTCCTTAGGTATTATTTGTTTGCTCTTATAGCAGGTGAAACAGGAGTCCTTCAGCTAGAGAGGCAGGGAGAGAGAAAAGGACAAATCATGTGTTTTTTCTGAATGAATGAACAATGTCTCCTTTAAACTTAGTATTTGACTTTCACAGACTGACTGCAGGCTTTGAATCAGGAGCTAATTCCCATATAAGGTCTTCTTAATTTTCATTACCCAAGTATTCACGGGAGGAAATCTTGTGTCGTAATAAAATGTCCTTGGATTTTCCTCCAGAATAAAAAGTCAAAAGAAAAAAGGGAACATAGGTGTCTATATCTAACACCAGTGATAGCACATGACAAAATATGAGTAGTGACATCCTAGTGCCCTTTCATATAAGTCACGGATGTCAAACTCGGTCACTTCATGTGATGTATCATGACATATCGTGACTTTTTTGCCTTTGCAGAGCCAGGATAGGCGTGGCCTATGCATGATGCATCCAGCCCATGGGCCGCCAGTTTGACACCGCTGATATAAATGGTGGAGTTGGTTTCCTAATATCATAATGCACACCTCATTACTTCCCTATCATGCTGCCATAGATTTCTATATGGGACTGAAGCTTGTGACTTCAGTATCTTAGCAGTTTACCCACAAACCCAATAATTCCAGACTTCAAAGTAATACATTATTTTCATTTGAACTATTAGTTGGCTAGTAACCAATCTTTCTGGTTTCACACATCACACAAAGTTATAATATGTTTAATTTGGTTTGGCTTCGTGTGATATACGAACCAGTTTACATTGACCTATTGAAAAAGAGAACCTGGCTGTAGCAAATAGTGGTTTAGCTCAAGAGGGAAAGGCATTATATCTGAAATGAGCCATGATAATAAGCTCCGAGAAATGGTCCCAGAAATGGGGGAAGGAAAATACAGAAGATGTACATCTGGGGATCACTGACTCTTTCTTCTTATAACAATTTTATTGTTGTGTTTGAATTCAACCATTTGAAAAAGATCAAACTGCAGAGACGTTAGAGGATCAGATTCCTTTTATCATTTCAGTGTAACATGGCATAAATGGGCACTTGGAGTTTTATAATTATGTTACCCAATAATATTCAGATGGTTTTGCATGGTGTAAAAGAGCTCTTTAGATTTAGCTACAACATGGTGAAAAAGAACTTACGTTATTTTTCAAAAGCTGAATAACTGTTGTTCATACTGACTCTGCTTTTCACACCCTACCCATCTAATCCTTAGTGGAACCTTCAGCACTTTCCCACCTTAGTTAATTTATTCCAACCCCTTTGATATCTAGGTAAAATTATCCTACTATCGCAATCTTGCAATGAGATTTTCAGTTATTGCCGAGACACTGCTTCATCTTCTTCCAGGCCGCAAAAGCATGTAATTATATTCAGCTCAAATCCAAAGCCTTCTATCAACAGATTACCACTGTGGCATCTCTAATTATATCATTTTTCTTTTCATTTCAGACAAAGTCAGAATTCACAGTTGAATTTTCTGTCAGTGACAGCCAAGGGGTAAGTGTAACATTTGTTCCATGATTTAAATGGAGAGCAGAGTAGACCTGATAGGGAGAGAGGTCACTCTAATGGGGAGGGGAGGAAAGCTGTCACAATGCCACCCTCTTTCTGAAGGAATTCTCCTGGGTAGGGGCACAGCAGTGTGATTGTCATAAAAGAAGCAGGCATTTGCTCTCTTCTGTACAGCAGTTTATGAAATGGTGTGGAAGTCCCACCATCTGTTTCCCTCTCCATTCACATTAAGAAGTGTAAACTTCAGGGGACAAGGCGATTCTGCCTCTGTTTTCCTTCCTACGTGTAAAGCAGAAGCATGGCAGACCTTGGGACAACCTGTTGTGTTATATAGAAGCTCACCTTGTACTCAAGAAATATTGATGCTTAGGTCAGCTAAGTGTAAAGCTGCTGTGATTTACAGCTATGGACAGCTTCAAAGCCATTTGTGAATAAGCCTGGAAATGCTTTGAAAAACATCCCTTATGTTTATGGAATATAGATCCACCTTGGGAATATCCACATGCTAAATAGCCATTTTTCTCTCGGGACAACAGGGAAATGTGGTTTTTTAAAAATTAGAAAAATGTCCAGTTATGGAAAAAGTTCTGACTTTAAAGGAACGTTTTTGGATTCTGTTGTTTTGGGTTTTTTTTGCCTGGTCTTTTGTATAAATAAGTCCATGTAGGTTCACAGGTCCCCACAAATACATAACTTCAAAACCATCTATTCTAAAAGCGAAACATGTTTTCTGCTTTGTCTAGCCACTCTTAAAATATGCTGCAGTACACAGTGGCAGTTGTTCTAATATAATAATATATAAAATAAATGTCAGAATATCATATTAATTATGTACCAAAAAATCAAGTTATACATAAATGTTGAAAATATAAATATGAAATTATCTTGCTGCAGACATGCTTCAGTTGCAAATAAAAATACTTGTGGTTCTATATCATCTCTCTGATATATAGAGAGGATCCTTAATATCATAGGACCTCAACTTGGTGGAAATTATCTGACATCACTCTTTAATAACAAATGCCCCACTAGATATGTATATAGATTCCATGATTTATTTCAATTAAGTTAGATTTTTAAAATTGAATTTCTAATGTGTTTAAAGATGGTTACCACTGTAGCAGAATCAACACATCATATTGAAGGAATAATGAATGATACGTAGGTACAAAGTACATTAAGTTGGTTAATATGGAACAACTATCACCATCGCTGCCTTGGAAGAGTGAGGAAAATTCTCAGGGATGACTCACACCCTGAATCTCTTTACTCTCCTACCATTGGGCAGGAGATATAGGAGTATAGCTAGCCACACAAACAGGCTGAAAAACAGCTTTTATCCATGGGCTGTTAGGCTTTTGAACGGGAAATAATTTTTATAAACTTTATGCATAATTGACTTGCGAGGCCGGTGTGTTGTGCAATTAGTTCATATGGTGTAATAAGATGGAGGGTTTGTGTCACTGTAAGCTGGGGCAGGTGGGGGCACGAAGGGAGGCTCAGCCAATCTCAATGTATACATGGTTGTACTTTGACAATAAAGGTCATTCATTCATTGTAGTCCCAAACCTTAAATTGTCGATCCAGCATTCACAACTCAACAATTCTTTGAGCAATTAATTGAGGCTCTTGTTCATAACTGAAAGGAATTCAAAATAACAAAGTTACACTGCCTAGAATCCAATTCTCCTTCTCACACAGAGATAATTTTCCTGACTGTTAGATAATTTTACTGACTGTTAGAGCATGCACAGTCTTATTGTGAGAGATAACCCAGGAGTAAACACAGTAAACAGTGGTCTATATTAAATGGTGGTTTATCTTACACTCTACAATATCATACCCTAGGAACAATATACATACACGTGCTAATACAGCAGGATCCAACAAACCACAGTTACAGAAGGAAACGGAAGAGAAAGAACACACCAACAGAGTCTTTCCCTTTTACACAAAGGCTTTTAAAGGGATAGAGTCCCTGCTGGCTCTTAAAGAGACACAGGCTCTGCTGAGTCATTCCCATCATTACATCTTACATCTTACATTACATCAGCTGGTTGGCTTTTAAATCATTACCTTGACACTAACTTTTTTCCAAATTTTCCAAAATTGTTACCCCTGTAATTGAAGAAATTGTTGCAATTATATTAACTAACTTTGCTCCAAATCATTTTGATTACAGGTCATAAAGGGGTCTGTAAATATTCAAGTTGGAGATGTCAATGACAATACACCAAGATTTCACAATCAACCATACAGTGTTCGCATCCCTGAGGTATGAACGTATTTACTTTGCTTGCTAGAATTCCCTTCTGTTCTTTTCCTCAAGGAATGATTTATTATAGTTGGAACTGGGATCCTTCTCTAGCTAACTGAAGGAAAATGTTTCTCATTACACTATATGATCAGAGAATCGTATGTTCTGTCCCTATCCATGGTCTTAAGTGGAGCAAGTGATAGAGGCATATTCCTGTAAAACTCGTGATACTTTTATATTAAGTAGTCCCTGCCGTAAAATATTATCATATGGAATTTCCTGCTTGTTATTTTCATTCTGCTAAACTGTCTGTGGTCTATTCTTTCCCAGTCAGTCAAAATTCTGTAGTTGCCAAACACATTCAATTTGTTTGAGATATTTTGTATTCAGTATGGTTCTTGCTATAAAAATGTTTTCATTTTCTGCAAAATCTCAAAAGTGTTTTCAGGCCTACTGACAATTTTCCATTGAGTGCAACAGTGCTGTTTTAATTTATATAAGCATTGGCACCCACATGTATAAAACAGAAATTAAAAAAATATAGCAATAACAGTAGCACTTAGACTTATATACCACTTCACAGTGCTTTACAGCCCTCTTTAAGTGGTTTACAGAGTCAGCATATTGCACCCAATAATCTGGCTCTTCATTTTACCGACCTTGGAAGGATGGAAGGCTGAGTCAACCTTGAGCCGGTGAAAATTGAACTACTGGCAGTAGGCAGAATTAGCCTGCAATACTGCATTCTAACCACTGCGCCACCACTGCTCAATTATAATGGTCATTAGTTTGAAAAAATATCCTGCAAATGTCATTTTTGGTGAGTGTTATAAAAATTTGTTAGAAATACACAAATCCCTGCCCAAGAGCTACATTCCTATGATTCTTTGTGCTGTGAAAATAATTATCCAACAGTTTCTCAGATTTAGAGTACCATCCCAAATTGAATTTGAATCCCTGGCTTGGAAGGAATGAGAACCAGGGTGATATCCATGTTACGTTATTTCATCATAGGGATAGATAGCTCACTCAGTGCCATTTTTCTCAAACATACTTTTTTGAGCCCAGCTACCTTTCAGTTAAGAATCCTAGTTCACAGTAGAAAAATTTCCATGCATTTATTTTATCATGGCACGTTGCAGGAAAATATGCTTGGATAAACATTTTATCATGAAACAGGTATTTTATGTTAAAATAGGCCATTTTATAATACTTTATTGATTTTGACCCAAGAAATATATTACACATTTTGCAGAAGGGAATACTCCAATGTACAGATGCATTTCAATTCATGTATAATGTAAATCATGTTGGTTCACTGAAAGCTGCTAAGTGAAGTTGGGGGTTTTATTTGTTTCTAATTCATTTTCAGTCTGATGGCATTTGGTGGAAGGTTTTGCTACAGAGATGTTGGTGATAGATACCATGGATCATTTTTATTGATCTTCCTCAAGACAGATGAAGTGTACAACCACATGGCTACTTTTTCACAACACTGGGAAAAAATGTAGAAAATTGTTATAAAACAGAAAATAGATAAAAATACATTAGAAAAATATGCATAAACATAAGTATGAATTTTCATGCGAGTTTTTTTTTTTTAAAAAAATGGGATTACCTAAAAGAAAAATAGAACAAAATTAAATTTTGCAGATTTCTCCTTCCCTATATATCCATTTTTATACTGAAGTATGTTGCTTTTTATGTTTTTGATATATATATAAATTGCATTGATATAAAGTTTTGAAATAGGAGTTTCTTATTACATAGAAAAAGGTCCAGGAGAACAGAAGCACCTATTTACAAGCCCTGGTGACGCAGTGGTTAGAATGCAGTACTGGAGGCTACTTCTGCTGACTGCCAGCTGCCAGCAGTTTGACAGTTCTATTCTCACTGGCTCAAGGTTGACTCAGCCTTCTATCCTTCTGAGGTCGGTAAAATGAGGACCTAGATGGTTGGGGGAAATATGCTGACTCTGTAAACCACTTAGAGAGGGCTGTAAAACACTGTGAAGTGATATATTGCTATAGTGTTATTGCTAAATCAATTAAAAAATCTAAAACCACCTGAATTATCTGATTGTGTAGAGCAGGCCGGATGCGTCACGCAGAAGACACATCCTCCCCATTGCCAGCAACGGCAAAACAGTCCCGATACGTCGTGTGATGTCACAAGTTTGACATATCTGGTATAGAGAAATAAAAAATAAATCAAATCAACAAATCATTCTATAGGATTATAACACCCTGTGAATTTAACTAACATTATTTTTAAGTTATTAGTATATGTTAATGCATCTTAAATCTAAATGACTATATGTGAAGTTTATCAAACACTGGGATGTAAAATTGCTGATTAAAAGCCAAATCACATGTCACTTTGGAGATATGTGACAGTAGTTTTATATGTTGCTGTTGGTATTTTGGGTTTATAAATCCTGTTAAAAAATCTGCAGCACTATTGCTATAGTAGGATTAAGGTGTATTTAAACTTCCCCCCTTTTCCCATTATTACTGTTGGAATTTTATTTTTCTGCGGACCTGATATGTGATCCATAAAAGAAAAATGATAAGGCTCCAACCTTGCTTGCTCCACCTTCTTGCTAGTATTCCTGATAAGCAGGAGATCTGACTGTGGTTGTCCCAGCATTGTTTGGTATGGCTTTGAGACATCTTGAACAAATCATTTTAATAGCTTTGTTTTCCTGAATTCTAGGTCCATTAATCAGAGGCAAAGATATTTTCCAGTCTCTCCTGCTTCTCAGAATTCAGGCTTCTTGGTTCTTTATAGTTTAGCATTCCATGGTTGTATCTCCCTGCCTAATATAGATACATTATTTTGCCATTCAATCAAGCTAATGAGTGAGCAAACAGGTGAACTTGTATGTGAGAGTGAGACTGTGAAATTGAGCTACCTGTAGTATTTTTAAAAGTAGCAATTATTACATTATTAATGCTCCATTAATAAATTTACTAGACATCCCGTTTTGGGTGGGTCTTTGCTCTACTTTTTTCTGTGCAAGAATCCTTCATCAGCCTTCTTTGGGTAAAATGTGATCCCTTATGCTTGACTTTATATCAGAAACAGTATACAGTAAATCCTCTCTTCTAACAATTGTATTTTTTCAAAATCTTACGTTTCCATACACAAAATACAAGAGTTGGAAGGGACCTTGTAGGTCTTCTAGTCCAATCCCCTGCTCAAACAGGAGAAGCTATACAATTCCATAAAAATGACTGTCCAATATCTTCTTAAAAATCTCCAATGATGGAGCATCCACGACTTCTGAAGGCAAGTTGTTCCACTGATTAATTGTTCTCACTGTTAGGAAATTTCTCCTTAGTTCTAGGTTGCTTCTCAGTTTGTTCAATTTCCATCCATTACATCTTGTCCAGCCCTCAAGGGCTTTGGACAATAAGTTGATCCCTTCTTCTCTGTGACAGCCCCTCAAATATTGGAGTACTGCTATCATTTCAGCCCTAGTCCTTCTCTATGTTGGCCTAGGCCCTAGACATACACAGTTCATGCAACCATTCATCATATATTTTATCCTCCAGCCCTCTAATCATCTTTCTTGCTCTCTCTGCACTCTTTCTGGAATCTCAACATATTTTTTGTACTATGATTACCAAAAATGGATGCAACATTACAAATGTGGCCTTACCAAAACACTATAAAATGGTACTAACCCTTCATGTTATCTCTCTACTGAGGCAGCCTAGGACTGCATTCGTTTATTTGTCAGCTGCAGCAGATCTTCGGTCTTCAGTGACTATTTTCCCCCCTCAGAATTGATGTGGCTTATCCTAATTATCTGATAGCTTGCAATACAAATGCTAATTATACAGTATAGACATTTTTTGAAACTTGTGATGGATTTTGGTTTTGTAAGAAAATAAAGCATAGAATTGCAAGTGCTACATACATTTTCGTTCTTCACAATGTAATGAGAGCTCACATTGTCTCAGCTTGTGTATTAAGTGTTGTCTGGCAGGAGCAATGTGATGGTGTCGCAGAATATCTAATTACAAAGAACATGTTGAAAAGAGAAAAACAACAGTAGTAACTTCATGTCTTCTTTCCATCTTGTTATAGTTAGCATCAGGCATGATAACAAATTGTGGCTCTCCGGAATCCTTCACAGACTCAACATAGCTGTTAATATCTGCCCACTGCAGAACAAAAAAATCTCTCTATTTTTTCCCCCCAACTTTGAAACTGAGAGACATCTGGTCCATGTATATGTGATGATTCTTCATAGTAAGAATCACTGCTTGCTTTTAAGGGTCACTCTAGGAAGGGAGGCTAGTTAGTCGCATTGTTATCTGTTTATTTTGAATATACTTTCAGTATTAATATTTAAGGGACGCGGTGGCTCAGTGGGTTAGGACGCTGAGCTTGTCGATCAGAAGTTCGGCATTTTGGCGGGTCGAATCCCGAGTGCCGCGTAGCAGAGTGAGCGCCTGCTACTCGTCCTAGCTTCTGCCAACCTAGCAGTTCGAAAGCACGTAAAAATGCAAGTAGAAAAATAGGGACCACTGCGGTATGAAGGTAACAGCGTTCTGTGCGCCTTTGGTGTCTAGTCATGCCGGCCACATGACCACGGAGACGTCCTCGGACGAGCGCTGGCTCTTCGGCTTTGAAACGGAGATGAGCACCGGCCCCTAGAGTTGGAAACGACTAGCACGCATGTGCGGGGGAACCTTTACCTTTTTATTAATATTTACTTTGAATACATCCCAACATAAGCATCACTCAAACAGTGAATAAAATTTAAGATCTTCTATTTTGCCTAAATTCAATTTAATTCATTAACCTTTCATGACCATTAATTGCTATGGGCACCAATCTAAAATATTAATAGTCTCCCTAGTAGTAAAAGGAAAACTACATGAAAGCTTTAGATCAGGGCTCTTCAAACTTGGCCCTTTTATGACTTGTGGACTTCAGTTCCCTGAATTCCTCAGCCAGGCACGCTGGCTGAGGAATTCTGGGAGTTGAAGTCCACAAGTCATAAATGGGTCAAGTTTGAAGACCCCTGCTTCAGATGTTTTCTTCTAGTGGTACTATTTAAGTTTAAACAGTGAGGAATCCTGAAGAACAGCATAAAAAGAATCATATAGCATTTCAGAAATCAGCCACCAGGAAGAAAAAAAATATAATATTCTGCATGTTCATTCTAGCACAGTTCTCTAGAAAGGCAATTTGGTTGGAGTAAACAAAGAAAGGGATCTTTCATTGATTTTGTTTCTTTCATAGAGGATGGTAGAAATCCAGGCCTGAACTGAACTGAACCTTGGTTATCCATTTCATCCAAAATTTGATGGAGTACAGATGAAACCAAGTGCCCATCAGAATAACAGAACAGAATAACAGATTTGGAAGGGATCTTGGATGTCTTCTAGTCCGGTCTCCTATGCAAGCATATGCATATATGCAACAAACACCTTATCCTAAGATGGAATAATTTCAAGTTGCCTACTGGAAATTATTCACTATAATGGGACCCCCTAGAGACTTCTTTATTAAAGAGTTAACTAAGTATTTAATATTGATTAAATATTAAAATTGCTTTTTGATAAAATAGATTTCCCTACTCACATATAAAATAAGGGTTTATAGGTAATAAGCTAAACACACAAGGAAAAGAGTGTTTCCAATGGAAGATGTGTTTCCCAAGAATATTAACGTTCATTTTGTTCATATTGGCAGTATCTGGAATGTATGAAAGTATTCAGAATTATGAAGCCTTTGTATATTTGAGGATAGCCATAAGTACTGAAAGGCGAATCTTCCTTTGATTTCCAACAATAGACTGCCTGATATCTGCTGTATGTCGATATTTGAATTAAATAATTTCCCAGTTGGCAAGGAGGAACAATCTTACCCATTTTTCTCTATTCACTTTGTCTATGATAGAAATAATAGTTTTTAATTTTCTTAAATTTTGATTTTGTTGGAAATAAGGGCTAAACATAGTTTAGCAGAGTGAATGGAATTAACAATAAAAGTTATGGTGAATGACACTGAAATGAAGGAATATTGGAAAGAATATTTTAGAGCCCTGTACGGAATGATAGTAGTATGTCAAAGAGGGGGATGGAAATTAATGCTACAAATGTTATTGCGGAAGAAAACCATGGCTGAAAAGGAGTTCATGAATGTTGAAGAAAATGTGTAAACACAGGTATAGCTGGTATAACTGGAGAAATGTCAAAATATGGCAAGATTTGCTAATGGAACGATTGTCAGGCTTAATTAATATATCTTGGAAGACCACCTCTGTCCCTGATTGGAAGGATGCCATTATTCTTACCTTATAGAAGGAAAAAGTAATAGGAGTGAATGCAAAACCACAGGGGGGGTTAATTTGTTAAGCATGCTTGAGAGATGTTTGGAAGAATTCCAATTAAATGGGTGTCACAGGTGATGACGGTCAAAATTTCAGTGCAGCTTTTTGATAGCTAGGGGGCATGCAGATCCTCAGCAAATCTCTAAAAATGTACAAATGTGAGAAAGATTGTATGTTTATTGTATGTTTCCTAATTCAGACATAACACAGTGTGGACATGAATTATGGAATATTTTGCAAGAATGTGGAATTGAATATTGGTTAATAAGTGCAATAAGAACACTGCCTTGGTGGGGCAGTGGGCTAATGCCTCCTTAAGTAACACCAGCTGCCTGCAATTAGTGCAGGTTCGAGTCCCACCAGGCTCAAGGTTGACTCAGCCTTCCATCCTTCCAAGGTAGGTAAAATGAGGACCCAGATTGTTGGGGGCAATTAAGCTGACTTTGTAATAATGCCGCTTGGGGGGAGGGGGGCAAAAGCCCTAATAAGCAGGCATATACATAGGATGAAGGCTATTGCTAAGCACATTGATTTGTGCTTCTTAGATTGTAAGCCGCCCTGAGTCTTCGGAGAAGGGCGGGATATAAATGGGATAAAAATAAATAAATAAATAAATATGATGCTGGTGAGTCAAGTAGAGAATAAATGAAATATCGAGCAGGAAAAAAGACAAGGATGTATGATGTCCCCTTCGTTTGGAATGTATTTATGTATCAGGAATGTAGAGAGGTTAGAAATGCATTGTTTGGAGATATGACTCTGCATATGAGTTTGAATGAACAGGATGCTGAGTTGTCTAGGAACAAGTGATTTATAGCAAACGTTAGACAAACTGTATTAATGCAACAAAACACATAGATCTAAAAATTAATGTATCGAACATCAGACATTTTTTGTTCAAGACCAGTGGTGGGATTCAGCCGGTTCACACTGGTTCACTAGAACCAGTAGCTAAGTTTTGCTGCATTGAGAGAACCGGCTGGCTTCCAGAAGTCCAGTCTAGGCCTCAGAGGCCTGGAGGAGGACTCCCAGGCCTAGAATGGCCCGCTGGAAGTGCGTGGATGCCACTTCCTGAACTCCGTTCTAGGCCTCAGAGGCCCAGGCCTGCATCAAATAAGAGAACCAGTTGTTCAGGTGTTTTAATTCCACCACTGTCACAGACAGCAAAGTTGTTCATAAATAGCAAAATGTATATATCCTGGCTTATCGAAGATGGGCAAATAGAGAAATTTTAAGATATGGATATGCTGGTAGAAAAATAGTGGGTACTTGTAGTCTGCTGCGAAAAATGAATGTGAAAATGCACATGTCTATTTTTTGTTAAATCAAAACAGAACTTGGATATGTTAGAAGAAATGTAAAAGTCATTAGAATGAAATAGAAACTGATTACCTAAGAAGTGAGTGTAGTAAAATAAGAAGGGAGAAAGGTGAACAGGTACTGAAAAGATTGAGTTCAAAAGTGAGTAATTTTCTTTTTATACTATTTCCTGCCTTTAATTTTTGTTGTTGTTTGTTGTTCATACTACCTAATCTTTTTCATCACTTTGTATAGTTCTCTCTTCCTGTATGTATGTGCATACTGATGCCACCATGGACATTACTTTTGATCAAGTCCACCAAAACTACTACTCTTGTCTACACTAGTTGGTATGATGCTTTATGATAATAGGATATCCGAGGAGGGTTTTTTCCTTTTAACAAAATCCAGCTTTGCAAACATATGATTTCACAGTGAACTGCATAAATAAATTGCGGTGAATGCGGGTGGAAATTTCTTTTGGCATGACGTGCTTAGTGGATTCCCTTCCTGAACAAGGCACTTCTTTGTTGCAATGTCCACATTTTTAGTCATCTATCTTGGGGTTGAATTTGTACAATTATCAAAAGGCAGAGGCAAAATTAGTGGGAGGCATTTCTTCATTGGCTTAGAAGAAATGGGTGATCCATCAGATATACAAAGAGGAAGAACACAGTCAGAGAGGTCCAAGTGTATATATTCCAACCATTTTTAGGGTGGATTTAAATGTACACCATGGTCTGGAAAGGGCAGGATTATTCTTCTAGAAGAAAGGAGTGAAGAAACTGCTTCTTCCCCCAAAATGCTGAGTTCCCATCTCCATTCTGGATGTGGAGTAATATAGGCTGAGGCGGGAAATGTACAAAACAGGCATCTGTATAGCAAACCCGCCTTGGCACAGACTACTAATTAGCAATATTGGAGGCATTGAAAGCAGCTTTGTTGCTGTTGTTGTTGTTCTTTTGCTTTGACATGAATAATCCTCTCAGTTGTAGCACTTCCAGCGAAAGGGTAGAGCAGTAGGGGAAGGCTATTCAAATTTACTGCATTTTGGCAGCTGGAACATTGGAAAAAGATGAGTGTAAATAAGTGGAATGCGAAATAAACTTGCCTCCTAAAATACTGATTTAAAATATGCATAACATTGCTTTACCAAGTGGGCTTGTTTAAGGAATGTAAATTATTTAGAATGGAGAGGATGCTCTTTGAAAAACTGTGAAGCAGGATTTTGTGACCAGTGCTTAGCCAGCTGCTTGCTGTAGATTTTGCTTTGATGTGACAGGAGAAAGACTATATGGTATTTGCATTTTAAGAAATGCAGTATAAGGCAAATAGAGCCAGATAAGATGGAAGGGTAGAAAGCTGGAGGACAATCCAAGCTGTTCTGGAAAAAAAATCAACCAGTGCAGAAGGCATAATCTACATGCCAATAGATTATGCTGTAGCTCAAATGCTGGGGCATACAGAAAAGTATACACTCCAATTTTATATTGGCAGTGAAGTGTTATAACGTTATAATGTTATTCATGATGATCTTGATAATATTGTTCCTTTCTATGCCTAACTCTAGGTGTAGAAAGTGAAATTGGCAAGATCAGCATCTGAGCCATCTAGGTAACCCAAGCCCAGTGGTACTTCATGATCTATATTAAGATTTTTGGAATAAAGATGAAGGGTTGACTGCCTTATAAAAGGGAGTGGAGAAGTAAACAGTGGAGAAAAGAACAGTGCACTAGAGAGTTCTTAACAATGAGTACATTGGCCACAAAGCTGTAAAATTGCACTCTTCTAACTTTCTAAGAATAGAAAGAAATCTAAAAAAAATGTATGAAAGGATTGGAAATTAAAACAGAATAAATAGTAAATTCATATTTGCTTTCTCTGGTATGTTTATTTGCTTCTTAGTCATAAGATGACTCTTGCTAGATCAGCTCAAAAGCCCAATTAGTTGACCATCATGTTTCTCTCAGTGGTTGTCCCACAGGAAGCCTAAAGTAGCTTGATGTGTCTTTGATGTTCAGGGACACATGACATCTGAGAGTCATCTCCGTTTTTCACTTTTGCCTAGAAATTTGTGAATCCATTGCAGCCACCAGTTGTAGTTATTTGTATGACCTGTCCAGGTGAACACAACTGATTCCAGAAAAAAAATGACTTGCAGAGATTGTGGCAAGTCTGAGGGCAAGAAATATTATCTCAGAAATGGCAATTCAGCTCAGACGCTGAGAGATTTGGGAAACTGCTTCTCAAGAAGGCTCTGCTTTAATTAACTCACTGTAACTAAGGCTACACTTTCCTAGATTCTGAATTTGCCCCCAAATTAGCATTAAAGATATCTCAGTGAAATTTATGACATCCTTGCTACCTTGCCAGCTATGTGCATCATGCCTTGCCCATGGTATATTTTTTTATTAGAGCCAGCTACATGGAAAAAACTATCCACCAATCATGCAGAGGGGACTGCTAAAAACAACGCCCTCCCTCTAATATGCTCAGATTCTTCAGTATTACTGTAGGTGTCACTTAACATAACTAAATAGGAAAGTAGATAGTAAATTAATCAACAAAACAATAATATGTACTTAAGAATTAGTAAAGGTAAAGGTAAAGGTTTCCCCGCACATGCGTGCTAGTCGTTTCCAACTCTAGGGGCCGGTGCTCATCTCCGTTTCAAAGCCGAAGAGCCAGCACTTGTCCAAGGACGTCTCCATGGTCGTGGCCGGCATGACTAGATGCCAAAGGCGCCTGGAAACTGTTACCTTCCCACCGTAGTGGTCCCTATTTTTCTACTTGCGTTTTTACGTGCTTTTGAACTGCTAGGTTGGCAGAAGCTGTGACGAGTAAAAGGCGCTCACTCTGTTACGCGGCACTCAGGATTCGACCCGCCAAACTGCCGACCATCTGATTGACAAGCTCAGCATCCTAACCCACTGAGCCACCGCGTCCCCTATTAATTAGTACTAATTAGAATTAGTACATTTGTCTAAATTTGGACTTTAAACGGATTAGGCAACTTTTTAATCAGCAACTTTTTAATCATACTTTTAAATCACCTTTATTTATTTGCTTCTGTAAACTAATATAAGAAGACAGCACTAAAAATAAAATTGAGTTCTATATATTTAAAAGCAACAAATTGAAGTTTTCTTTATCATTAAATTTTTCAAGCTAAGTTGATCGATTCATTGGTTAACCAACAATTATCAAGATTTAGTTGACATCTGTAATGGAATGTCTTGATACTTCAGGCTTAGTGGAGGAACTATTTATGTAGCGATGCTTACCTGCTCAAAATCACATCCACATGGAGAGAGGTAAGCAGTGGGGTCCCACAAGATTCCGTCCTAGCCCCATTCTTCAATATCTTCATCAATAACTTAGATGACCGAATTCAAGGGGAAAACCAAACTGGCAGGAGTAGCCAACACCCCAGAAGACAAACTCAGGATCTAAAAAGATCTTGATAAAGTTGAACAATGGGCCCTGTCCAACAAAATGAGTTTCAATGTGGAGAAAAGCAAAGTTTTACATTTAGGCTGTAAAAATCAAAGGTACAAGTACAGATTGGGCAAGTCCTGGCTTAAAGACAGTAACTGTGAGAGGGACCTTGGAGTCCTAGTGGATAATCACTTAACCATGAGCCAGCAGTGTGCAGCAGCAGCCAAAAAAGCTAATACAATCCTGGGTTGTATAAAGAGAGGCATAGAATCAACATCATGCAGGGTATTAATACCACTTTATGAAACTCTAGTAAGACCACACCTGGAATACTGCAGCCAGTTTTGGTCACCATATCACAGAAAAGATGTTGAGAGTTTGGAAAAAATTCAGAGAAGAGAAACTAAGATGATCAAAGGCCTGGAGGCTAAAACATACAAAGAATGGCTGCAGGACTTGGGTCTGGCTAGTCTAAAGAAAAGAAGAAATAGGGAGACGTGATAGCAATATTCCAGTATTTGAGAGGCTGCCACAAAGAAGAGGGGGTCACATTATTCACCAAAGGACCAGAGGGCAGGAGAAGAAACAATGGTTGGAAACTGATCAAAGAGAGAAGCAACCTGGAATTAAGGAGAAACTTCCTGACAGTGAGGACAATTAACCAGTGGAACAGCTTGCCTCCAGAAATCGTGGGCGCTCCATCACTGGAGATTTTTAAGAAGAGACTAGACAGTCACTTTTCTGAGATGGTATAGGTTCTCCTGCTTGAGCAGGGGGCTAGACTAGAAGACCTCCAAGGTCCCTTCCAGCTTCTATTCTATTCTATTCTATTCTATTCTATTCTATTCTATTCTATTCTATTCTATTCTATTCTATTCATGTTGTGATATGAATCCTTGCTTGAATCTTGATGTAATAGACAGAAGGAATAACCTTAAGAAATGGGAAGAGCCACAAGTAAGACAACATCCAGATGAAAGAAATCTGAGCCTGAGGCAGAAGTGTAATTTGAGAAATCATCTCAGACTGGCGATTTCCTGGTTCTTATGAATGCAGACAGTCCTCACCTTAGGAGCCCAACATTTATGTTGCTAAGTGAGACATTTGTTAAGTGAGTTTTGCCCCAGTTTACAAACTTTCTTGCCACAGTTGTTAAATGAATCACTGCAGTTGTTAAGTTAGTAACATACTTATTAAGTGATCATGTGAGGCTGCAATGGTTGTAAGAGTGAAAAACGATCATAAGTCACTTTTTCCAGTATTGTAATTTTAAACGGTCATTAAATGAATGGTTGTCAATTGAGGACTACTTATATAAACGGAATATTTGCAGAAGCCCATTGAGACTTACAAGTTTTTGTTACGAAAAAAAAAGTTGCATTAGCTTGTGTGTCTGGTCTGCGTTGGAGGACAGGTCCTTGTTCAGTAACTGGTATAAATCATTTCTTTTATTCTGCACTTTGCATCAAAATAGAACATGATAGCCTTCCTCTTAATTACAATTGGAGCTAGCAAGGAAGAAGTGCACATATCTGTCCTTGCAGGAAAAGGGGATCTTCTGTGCTTTGCATAATCCTGTTCTACACATAATTATGCATATTTTTTTTCTGCACAACTCGTCAAACTCTTAACAAGGCAGTACTGATGCTTTCAACTCGGTAAAGAAAGGGGAAATCCTACAGGAATTGGCAACTTAATACTCCAAGCTGGCCTCGACAGACCTCATTAAGTTCCCATGTATTCATTTCAGGCTAATGACTGTCATGCTGGCTGCTGTTTGATTTTGTGTAATAGACTTTTATGGCTTTCCAATTTGCTACAACGTGTTTGCCTGTGTCTGTGCAGCTCAGGGCTGCTCCAGTATGTTAGTCAGGCACCTGTGCACTTGCCATGCTGACCTTCAGGGTTTACCCTCCTCTACTTGATTTTTTTAACACCCCGATCTTCTCTGCATAATCCACTTCCTCAACAGCTTTCCATTTTCTTACTCTCTTCTCTTGTAAAGTTCATATAGGAGGAGACCCAATGAAGTGAACATTTGAAAGAGGAATTTAAAAATATATCCTTTTTTTTAAAAAAAAAAGACACCGTTGTTTATAGGATTGAGGTTGTATGACTAGATCTTTATTTAAACCATGTTAATTTAATAAAAGGGACGCGGTGGCTCAGTGGGTTAGGACGCTGAGCTTGTCGATCAGAAGGTCGGCAGTTTGGCGGGTCGAATCCCGAGTGCCAGAATCACCTTAAAAGATGCCTTCAACAAGAACAGGGCAGGATCCTGAACTTGCAATATGGTAGCTTATTCTTTCTACTGTTTACGTTTTAACTCAAAATGATAAAATATTACAAATTTATGATAACCATCTTCTTTTATAACTGACTCTGTCATTTTTCCACTCATTTTCGCTACCCTAATTTATTTCATCCTCCTGTATCGTCAACACGTTTTAACTTTCTTGGACAAATTAGCAGCTGATATTTCTTTTTACTAGGGAATAGACAGACAGGGAAAGAGCACGGAAGCCTACACTGTAATTAAAATTATTATTTTATTTTAATGACAATAATGTTCATAATTATATCTGTTTCCCTGCTGGTCTAGCCTTGGGAGTCTTCAGAGGCCGATATAATTCAATTGGAATGGCCACGGGGTCCTGATGTAATAAATAAGAAGCCATCGGAATGCATGTTACATCTCAGTCCAGCTAAATTAGTGGTTCACTTGCAGTTTATTGGCCCTGTCTTCCTTTTCTGCTTGCCCCACTTCTAAATAAAGATCATTTAAAATTAAATTAAATTAAACTGAAAGCACTGCAAATGGCTGTGATGGGAAAATTCTTTCTTCTAACATGTCTTCATGTCAGTCTGAATACTGTCTGTTCTCCTTTCTTTTTTGTATCCTTCCAGGAGCACTTAAATGCAGCACTTAAATATTTGGAGCTTCACTATTTATGATGATTAATTTGTTCTAACAACCTTTTTCTTAATAAGCCATCTCATCTAATATACGGTGGCTAACTGTAATATATATGGGAGGTGGTGGCTCAGTGCGTTAGGACGCTGAGCTTGTCGATCATGAAGGTCGGCAGTTTGGCGGGTTGAATCCCAAGTGCCGCGTAACAGAGTGAGCGCCTGTTACTCGTCCCAGCTTCTGCCAACCTAGCAGTTCTAAAGCACGTAAAAATGCAAGTAGAAAAATAGGGACCACTACGGTGGGAAGGTAACAGCGTTCCGTGCTCCTTTGGCGTCTAGTCATGCCAGCCACATGACCACGGAGATGTCCTCGGACGAGCGCTGGCTCTTCGGCTTTGAAACGGAGATGAGCACCAGCCCCTAGAGTTGGAAACGACTAGCACGCATGTGCGAGGGAACGTTTACCTTTACCTTTAACTGTAATATGCAGCAAGTGTATATTCCATAGAGGGAGGCTGCCATTTGCCCTTCTCAGATAACATGCAGTCGCATTTATATAATTTGTATATTTGTAAATGTCTTTTATTTATACTTAAAAATAAATAAAATAAAATAAGTGAAGCAACCCCCAAACACCCATCAACAGGGCCATAATTTCACCATCTGCAGCTGTTGTTAAAAATGTACTCCAAATTAATCCCATTTTCGCACTTTTCCTTTCTTTTGCAAAGATGATTAGGCTACTTGATGTTACATTTTTATTGAAGAACAAAGGGTAAACCTAGTGACATCCCTGAATTAATCTGTCCTGCCTGAAAATATGTCTTACTGAAAATATTTATGTGGATAAAACTTCATCATATAGTCATTGTAAAGATTTGATGCCAGCAGTAAATTCAATGAGATAGCTGTCATTAATTTTATATACATGTTACCCAGGAGCTTGGATTTGATGGTGATTTTTTTTTATTCTTGGATTCAGTGTCCTGGCAATAAAACGTTGATCCATTGTCCTAATATTAGTACTAGTTAAAATCTATTATTATTATTTTAATATAACAGTTGTTCAAGCCTAACCTCCTTAAATATCATACGGTACTTCATTCTCTTACAGCCAGTAAATTCTCAGGGTATTTTATTTGTGCACTGTGAGAAATCCGAACAATACACCATTATAACCTTTACTAATTTATTTATTTATTTTATTTAATTTTTATACCGCCCTTCTCCCGAAGGACTCAGGGCGGTGTACAGGGCAATACAATAAAATATAATATATAAAAGTTAAAAAATATTAAATACTACAGCCCAATTCAATAAATTAATACAATAGCGTTAAAATACCCCTAAACCCATCAGACCAGGCCGGCTTGTTCAAATAAATGTGTTTTTAGGTCACGTCGGAAGGAGCGAAGGTCGGGAGCCATCCGGTGCTCCACCGGTAAACGGTTCCAAAGGTCTGGTGCGCCCACAGAGAGCGCCCTCCCCCTGGGGGCCGCCAGTCGACACTCTTTGACCGACGGCACCCTAAGGAGGCCCTCTCTGTGGGAGCGCACTGGACGAAGGGAAGTTGATGCCGGCAGCAGGTGCTCCCGTAAGTAACCCGGACCCATGCCATTTAGGGCTTTATAGGTCATTACCAGCACCTTGAATCTTACCCGGAGGGCAACCGGAAGCCAATGTAGCTCACGGAGTAGAGGTGTTACATGGGAGTATCGGGAAGCCCCCACCACCACTCGCGCGGCTGCATTCTGCACCAGCTGGAGCCTCCGAGTAGTCCTCAAGGGCATTTATGTCCATTAGCTCAGCAAATCTTGTTTGTCACAGCAAGTTTTGTTTGGTTTTGCTTAAGCCTCAGCTTCTTACCTCCTTCTTACCTTCTGGAGAAATGAGCCCAGGAACAATTTATTTGGTTCCAGTTTAGACTCCTTGGATCTTTATACATAACTTCATGTTATCCAAACTACCTCCCATAATTCAAATTCATTGTGGGTGAGCTTAATAATAGAGGGAACATAATAATAGAGACACCCAGAACTGGGAAAAGTTGTTTTATAGATGAGAGCTGAGAGCTAGTTTGGTCTAGTGGTTAAAGGTACCAGACTATAGAAAGGTGGAGACTGTGAGTTCAAGTCCTGCCTTAGCCATGAAAGCCTACTCGTTGACTTTGGGCCAGTCACTCTCTCTCAGCCCAACCCACCTCACAGGGTTGTTGTAGTGGAGGGAAAATAGGAGGAAAGTGTATTGGATATGTTCACTGCCTTGAATTACTTGTAAAAAATAATAAAGATGGGATACAAATAAATAAAGTAGATATAAATTCTGTAAGGAAGGTATTAGACATCTAAGAAACTTGTACCTGGAAATATTAGGAGAAATTCATAAAGAAAGGAGCATGGATTTTGGAGTAAATTTTCAGACTGATGTAGAAACAGAACAGAATGAATTCAAAGTCAAAAGGATGAGAAACATAACCCAGTCTACCAGGGTTACACTTGTTAAAGCTTGTCAGGCTTGGACAGTTTGGGGTCAACAAAACCACTAGGCTGTTTCTTGGTGCTTCTATCGGTTTCAGATTATGAACTTAATGGCTGTAATTTTCCAGGCTTTCTGTTAAGTTGAAACCATGAGCCATCCTATGATATAGCAGTTCACCAGCATTCAAAAGTGATGCTGTCTAATTTACAAACTCAGGACTCTCCAACTCATTCAGTTGTATGTATTGTCAACGTTTAAGCTCATGTAAAGAAGTGCAGCTATAGCTGATTTAATGTGACTTTCTTCAAAGATGCCTGTTTAACCCGGTGCCTTTAACATATCCATGATAGCATTTTAGAGCCTATAGGTTAGAGAACTGCATTTTTAATACGTGAAACAGGGTGAGTGTTAGATACTGGGTTTGTTGCGTAATTGACGAGAGGAGGCGAGTGATTTCAGCAAAGAACATTGTTTATTGCTTGCAGGAACTGAACTGAGAAACAGGGCTGCGAATGGAGCAATTTATACCCTGGCCTCTAGGCTGTGGCCAATAGGTTTAAAGCAACCTATTGCCGCCCTAGAGGCAGCCAATGGCGGTGCCGGAGACAGGTTGTCTGAGGAGCTGGGAGCCGTTAGCCAGCTTCCCTGCTTAAACAACCTACCAGCAATTAACCCACATGATGTTCCCTTAACAAGACAAAGCCCAATACATTACAGTGTGTATCTAGTGTTCATGCTGAAAAATATTCTACCGGTGGATAAAATAGTGAGGGGGACACTCTCCTGTTTCATCCTTGCATAGCTCTTTGAAAGATTGTTCTTTTTCACTTCATTTAGTATGAACAGATAACTCTTTTATAGAACAAAACAGGATCTACCTGCTTTCATTTTTAGTACTAAAGAATCAGTCACAAATGGGTAACTTTTATGTGTCTTAGGGAAGGCCGCGTCTTTCGAAGCCTGGTGACATTATGAAATTTATCTGATTATTTAGCAACCTTTAATGACTTCACGGTGAAATAGTGCAAGCAAGGTGCAAGCAATGAGGAGAAACTGTTATTTCATTTTAATTGCTTTGAATGAAACCATTAGGTCCAACTCTGTGCACGTTCATACACACACATAAATGCGTGCACAAATTCCAGTTAGTCAAGTCTTAACAGCATCTGCCAACAGATTACATTGGACTGTTGCATTTTTTCTTCTTCTTAATGTACGCACATACTGTATGCATGTATGGTTGCAAGTGAAAGAAAGGGACATCTAAACCTGCAATAAAATTCCATAATTAAGCCAGGATGATTGCATGATACTTGTCTGGAACTAGGCTTGATCAGTAATCACTTCTCATGACAGAAGCACCGTGTACTATAATAAATCCATTTCTATTCTGACTTGATGGATACTAGAGAGAGATTGGTTTTATTTCAAAACCTGGTCAGGTGCTTAGGGGAAAAAATCATGTGTTAATAATACACACTAGAATTCAATATGTGCAGATCCAAAACATTGCTGATGATGAGTTCAGGACTCCTGGAGTGATTTTGGGGGGGGGGGGGAGCTGATCTCTTCCATTTCAGAAAAATTGGCACTCATTATCACCTCCTTGTATTTTTTTTAAAAAATCTCTCATCTATGGATCTGGATTATTAGCTTGCCCAATCTTTAAAGAAGGAATGTATTTTTCAAATACATGCAGAAGTAACAAAGAAAATATGCTAATATCCAGGGCTTTTTTTCTCATAGAACGCTCAGAACGGAGTTCTGGCACCTTTTTTGGATGGAACCTTGTGGGGTAGGCAAGGCGGGTTGTATGACATGTGTGAGTTCCGGCACCTTTTTCTTTTACAAAAAAAGCACTGCTAATATCTAGCAAACTCTCTGGAGCAGACCCATAATATTAGTATTAAATTAAGAATGGTCAAATTTACATGTAATATTTATATTGTAGAAATATTTGCCAAGTCTTTCAGTTGTTGGGATGGGATGTGTGTGTGTGTGTGTGTGTGTGTGTACACACACATACACACACAAAATAAAGTTGGAAGGGATCTTGGAGTTCATCTAGTCCAACCCCCTTCTCAGACAGGAGACCCTATACCATTTCAGACAAATGGCTGTCCAATCTCTTCTTAAAGACTTCCAGTGTTGGAGCATTCACAGCTTCTGGAGGCAGGTTGTTCCACTGGTTAATTGTTCTAACTGTCAGGAAGTTTCTCCTTAGTTCTAGGTTGCTTCTCTCTTTGGTCAGTTTCCATCCGTTGCTTCTTGTCCTGCCTTCAGGTGCTTTGGAGAATAGCTTGACTCCCTCTACTTTGTGGTAGCCTCTGAGATATTGGAACACTGCTATCATGTCACCCCTCACCCTTCTCTTCATTAAACTCGACATACCCAATTCCAGCAACCGTTCCTTATATGTTTTAGCCTCCAGACCCCTAATCATCTTTGTTGCTCTTCTCTGTACCCTTTCTAGAGTCTCAACATCTTTTTAAAATTGTGGTGACCAAAACTGGGTGCAATATGCAAAGTGTGGCCTTACCAAGGCATTGTAAAGTGGTATTAATACTTCACATGATCTTGATTCTATATCTGTCTGTCTGTCTGTCTGTCTGTCTGTCTGTCTGTCTGTCTATCTAGAGAGAACTGTGTGCAGAAATGAGAAAGCAATAAAGCAGGTCATAGGAGAATGAGATAGCTTTCCCCACCTCTTGCTATCTAAGGCTAACCTTTATTGATTTATTAAAGATCTGCTTAGGTCATCCTTCAGGGTAGAGATCTTGCCTAGGTGATTTACTGGAAGAAAAAAAAAAGCACATTTCTCTTTCTGTTTTGCCACAAAATCAGATGCAGCCCAGAGTGCCAGGGAATTCTACAGTTGTCTAACCTCAGCTGCAAATCCTAAAGCAACGCTTTTTAAAACGTGGACCCAAGTTGTGAAATGAGAGGCACAACAAACATCACTGGGGCGGAAGGCTCCAAATGATGTGGAAGTAATGTCTAAAGTGTCCTGGAGATTACAGTCATTTCCATGAAGGTGGCAAGGAAGACTGCAGCAAAAAAAAAAAAAAAACACCAGGGTGCAAGGGAGCAAAGTATAAATCAAAAATAATTATGCATGGCTCTTGGCTTTTGAAAGGAGGGAAAAGAGGCAGCATATTCCAGGGAAGGGAGGCAGATACAAGGCATGAGCATCTGTTATCGCACGGTAGCAAATAGAAAAAAGAGAAGAATTGCATTGATTAAAAGAACTATTAGTAGCCTATTTTTTATATAAACTATATAAAGAGGAGGAGGAAATCTGACAGCAAAATGGAAGGGGGGGGGGAAATCCCAACTCCTTTTTAAAATCTTATTTTCTGCAGAATCATTACCTATTACATCACTGTAAATTTCTAGGATTAAATTGCCCTGGCTTTTCAAAGTATTTGGATTTTTTTTCCAGAAGATAAAAATGTGTACTATATAATGTGTACAATGTGTCCCTTTGTGTGTGTGCATGTGTGTGTGAATGTATTTGTGCACGTGAGGGAGAGAGAGAAAAAGAGAATGCGTGTATGTATGGGTGTATTTATATATTTCCTCGCTTTTCAAATAATTTTAAAGATTTATTTATTCCATCTTGCAGTCCGTTAATTTTGAAAACACTGGACTTTTAATAGCAGTTTTATTACCTACAGCTTTCTTATTTACATGAATTAATTATGTATTGGATATTGTTTTTGTTTTATGGGTTAGTTTATTTAGTCTGCACTTGTAATCAACTACTTGACAATCTTTATGCTAAAAAAGTATGCTAGAATTCTATTAAATAACAAAAGCACAGAGTTACCTTCACACCATTATTATTTGGTAAGTACAGTAACAAGGTGCTAATTTGTTTTTATCAGACTTTATAAAATAAATTTAAAGCAAATTACAGAAGGTCAAGTATAAATCCATTCGGAAATATTTTGAATAAATAATTTACAAACAAGATCATCATCTGCTGATAACTATCATGTATGGTGGTGATGTGTGCATGCCACATTCTGTTTTAATTATGATAGAGATTAAAAATCTAGTTCCTTTCTTGAATTGTTTATTTTATTAATGATATCTCACCTTTAATGGTGCAGCTCCAGTCTTTTATTAACACATATCACTATAATTTTATTTGTTCAAGAAACATTTCTGTGGAACAGATGGTAGAAAGGGGAAGTGGAAAGGAAAGTCAGCCTGGAAGAGGTTTATGTGATGATGACCCATTTCTGCCTTCCTTCTTTTTCTCCTGAGATTGAAAGCAATGGCCCAGAAGCAAAAAAAAAAAAAAAAAACAAACAAACAAACCTGTTTTGTTTATTGTGGTAAAAGTTTCCTTGGCAATCTGTGAGTGCCATAGGAGATGTAGGAGAAAAACAGGCAAAGGTAGTGGGGGTGGAGTTAAGTGCACCATCAGTTTAGAGTTGTTATGTTCTGACAAATGGTCCAAGTTCAACAACTCTTGAATTCCACTGACCCTTATCTGGCACCAATTTAGTATGGGGACTTCAGTTGACTAGATTCTTATATATGGGGAGTCCCTACAGATTTTACTCTGCTAGTGTGCTGTGCCACCCACACAAACAGAGACCAAGGGTGTAAGGAGTATTTATTAAGGCTTCTGAGCCTGGTTTGGTATTCCCCAGCAATTCCCTATGCTGGCACCAGCTCAACCCCAATGAGTTCCACAGACTACCCAAATGAAGCCACCACTAATCCTCAAGGCAAAGGCAAGTCCAGGCCACTACGCAAAAGCAAGTTCCAAGACAAAGGCAAATCTGCAAACAAAGGCAAAGCAGGGCAAGGCAAAAGAAACAGTGGAAGAGACACAATCCAGAGTTCAAGGTAAGAACACAAAACAGGAAAACAAACATATTGTTCCCAACATTGTTTCCATCTGTCTGGTGCACTAAATAGCAACTTGCAGCTCATCAAGAAGGGGCGAGGCTGTCTCCTTGCAAATAATCTGGCTGACCTTCTCTGCTCCTGCCTTTTCTCTGCCCTATGTGTTCTTGGATCAGATACATTGCTGACTGGCGGTAGCTGTGCTTCAGCCAAATCACAGCTGTTTGGAGACATTGACCAACTCCCCTCTTGATATGTCTGGAACTGTTCATCTTTCTCCGAGCTGGCATCTGGAGAGGTATCTGGAGAAATGTCGTGGGGAGTCATCAGAGAAAGTCATTGACAACTATAGGAAGTGGTGCTCATCTCCATTTCAAGGCCATTGAGCCAGCTCTGTACACTGAAGGGTACCTATTTATCTAGTTGCATTTGCATGCTTTCGAATTGCTAGTTTGGTAGAAGCTAGGGCAAGGACAGGAGCTTGCTCTGTTACTCAGCGCTTGGGTTTCAAACCTGGGCTATCAGCTTTCTAGCTGACAAGCACAGCTTCTTAACCACTGAGCCACCACACCATGCTCCCACAACACCTTTCCCCTTCAGATCTGAATCTATGATATGCCTTTCAGATATGAGTTTTAGTTGATGCAATATTTATTTATTTATTTATTAGTTGAATTTATATACCGCCCTATTCCCGAAGGACTCAGGGCGGTTCACAGGGCAATTAAAACAGTACAAAAAAGAATAAAATGGAATTAAATTAGTAAAGGCCCACAATTCCTAATAACAATAAAATTAAAAATTAATTTAATATAATTTAATTAAATACTTTAAAATTTAAAATCCCTCAGTCCAGGCCAGACAATTCGAACAACCCGGTTTTTAAGTGCCGGCGAAAAGAGCGAAGGTTGGGGGCAATCTGAAGCTCCATCGGCAGTTCGTTCCAAAGGGCGGGCACACTCACAGAGAATGCCCTCCCCCTGGGAATCACCCGCCGGCAATCTCTAACCGGCGGAACCCTAAGGAGGCCCTCCCTGTGGGTGTGCACAGGACGATGGGAGACTGATGCTGGTAGCAGGTGCTCCCTAAGGTAATCTGGACCCGTGTCATTTAGGGCTTTATAGGTCATCACCAGCACCTTGAATCTCACCCGGAGGGCAACTGGAAGCCAATGCAGCTCGTGGAGAAGAGGTGTTACATGAGAGTATCGGGACACTCCCATTACTACTCGCGTGGCTGCATTCTGCACCAGCTGAAGCCTCCGAGTGGTCCTCAAGGGCAGCCCCATGTAGAGAGCATTGCAGTAGACTAACCGGGAGGTCATGAGCGCAGATTGTTGGGGGCAATTAAGCTGACTTTGTAATAATGCCACTTGGGGTGTGTGTGAAAGCCCTAATAAGCAGGCATATACATAGAATGAAGGCTACTGCTAAGCTTGTAAGCCGCCCTGAGTCTTCGGAGAAGGGCGGGATATAAATGGAATTAAAATAAATAAAATATATGAGTGACTGTACGCAGGGCATCCCGGTCCAGATAGGGCCGCAACTGGCACACCAGGTGAACCTGGGCAAAAGCCCCCCTGGTCACGGCTCCTATATGATCTTCCAAACTGAGCCGTGAATCCAGGAGGATGCCAAAGTGAGGATGTAAACATAATGTCTAGCTTAATATGTCAGATATCTGTGTTTTTATTAAGTTTGAGTGATAATAGAGTTGCATGAGTGCACCCAATAGTTGCATTGTAAGAGAAAGCAGTGATTTTTTTTACCCTGCTGAGTGAATTTGGAAGATACAGTATATGGGGATTTTGATCTTTAAGTAACTTTTTAATATCATTGACTAAGGTACCTCGGACTGATTCTATAGCTTAATTACATACTGGTGGGTACGCTGAGCTTGTCGATCAGAAGGTCGGCAGTTTGGCGGGTCGAATCCCGAGTGCCGCATAACAGAGTGAGCACCTGTTACTCGTCCCAGCTTCTGCCAACCTTGCAGTTCGAAAGCACGTAAAAATGCAAGTTGAAAAATAGGGACCACTACGGTGGGAAGGTAACAGCGTTTCGTGCACCTTTGGCATCTAGTCATGCCGGCCACATGACCATGGAGATGTCCTCGGAGAAGCACTGGCTCTTCGGCTTTGAAACGGAGATGAGCAACAGCCCCTAGAGTTGGAAATGACTAGCACGCATGTGCAGGGGAACCTTTACCTTTACCTTTACTATCCCTGAATTTAGTTTCAGAATGTAGCACTGAAGTTGCTTGTTGACCACCATGGTACTTGATACAAGTAGCCCTCAACTTATGACCACAATTGAGCCCCAAATTTCTGTTGCTAAATAAGACAGTTTTTAAGTGAGTTTTGCCCCATTTTGTTAAGTGAATCACTGCAGTTGCTAAGTTAGTAACATGGCTTTCCCCATTAACTTTTTTTTTTAAATTCCATTTATATCCCGCCCTTCTCCGAAGACTCAGGGCAGCTTAGAAGCTTAGCAGTAGCCTTCATTCTGTGTATATGCCTGCTTATTAGGGCTTCACCCCCCCCCCCCAGCGGCATTATTACAAAGTCAGCTTAATTGCCCCCAACAATCTGGGTCCTCATTTTACCTACCTCAGAAGGATGGAAGGCTGAGTCAACCTTGAGCCTGGTGGGATGCGAACCTGCACTAATTGCAGGCAGCTGGTGTTACTTAAGGAGGCATTAGCCCACTGCTCCACCAAGGCTCTTTGCTTGTCAGAAGGTCACAAAACGTGATCACATGATCCTGGGACCCTGCAACCATCATAAATATGAACCAGTTGCCAAGTGGCTGAATTTTGTTCACTTGACCATGGGGATGCTGCAATGATAGTGTGAAATGGTCACTAAATAATTGGTTCAAAGTCGAGGACTACCTATGCAAAATAGTAATATCAAATATAGTAGAAAATGGTAGACATATTTAGGTATGGACATGGCATATAAAAAGATGGTGAATAGCTAGAGGAACTTTGGTGATCTAACTGGATCCCTTGATAAAATTAGCAGAATCCCATCCTGGTTTCTAAAAGCATTACAGTTTATATAACTATGTGAGGTGGAGAGTTATAACTGGTGTGTTAGTATCAGATTTCCTTCAAGTTTGGGCATACGTAAATGTGGCCTTCCAATTAAATGATGAAATAGTGGACATGTCATCTCTCGTACTGTATTTCTAGGAATACCAATTGCCAAGTACTTTAATTTTCTTACTTTGCCCTCGATCATCTAATTATTGGCTCCTGGGAATTATTTGACATAATGAACTGAACATGTTTTACCTATTTCAGCTTCTTGATTCCTGACTCTGAAAATGCTTATTTACTCCCAATGTATATTTATTTATTTATTTTATTTATTTTATTATATTTGTATACCGCCCTTCTCCCGAAGGACTCAGGGCAGTGAACAGGGCAATACATGTTAAAAAACAAGAATACAAAAGTTAAAAAAAGATTAAACAAGATGCCCAAAATATTATGTCTTAGCTAAGTGGCCCTTTAAAAGTATTTATTGTAGGCTCTATACCACAAAATGGGGCAAACATAAAAGACATGGAAACATGGAAACCCTGAAATGTTGAGTCCGTCTTAGATTGTTTATTTATTTGTTTATAATATTTGTATAGCTGCCTATCTTAAAGCTAAACTCTGGGTAGAAAAATAAAGCAACATGTAGAAAAATAAAACACAATAAATAAAAATGCAACAACCAGTAAAACCAAAACAGAAAAATCTGGTGCCACCCAACCACCCTTCTCTGATGCTACTCAGTACATTCTTACTCCACTCAACTGCTCCCTGTCTCAGTGTGGTAGCCAGTAAATTGGTTTGACTTGATGAAAATAGCATTAATCTTACATTTACAGTAAATATATTTCATGGGGACATTTGCACATTTTACTTGTACAGCAATGTCAACTTAAAAAGAGACATTTGCTGTCATTTTTGTAAGATCAAGGAAAAGAATATTTATACAAGGAGAAACAGAGGAACAAGTTATCTCTTATCAGCAATGTATAACTGAAAATATTGGGTACAGCTTTGGAATATCTTGTATTATATGATCTTGATGAAGCTTCTGTTCTAAAGGAAAAGGTACTAAGGAAAGACTAGTTGTCACCAAACAATAATTGTTAAGATTTTTCAGCTCGCTGTAGTGAGGAATTAGAATAATGGTTATTTAGATATTGACTTGGTAACAAGTATAAATGGCTATGTCAGCTGGAAATTTTTCAGCATGTATAGACATACTCATTCTTAAAGATTATGTGTTCTTGGTTTATTACATGGTTTATTAGATTGTTTGTATCTATTCTAACAATGGAATGATAATAAAAAATGGTTGAAGAAAAAAAAATCCAGTTGTAGAAATTTACTGCTAAAAGAGAATGCTTAGGATTGATGTTTCTTTGAGAATACTATTTTTGTCATTGATGGAGAAACAATTATAAGGGCTGGAAAATTATAATAATTATAGATTTTGCTTGGTTTCCTCTTGCCAAAACCAAATAGAGTACAAGTTGTATAAATATATTTCCCAACTAGAGAAATCAGTTTAAGTTCTGTTAGTCACGTCCATTCTGCACATTTGCTTCTGAAGCGTAGCTGCAGCAGACATGCTTTTGTTGTTGTTGTTGTTGTTTTGGGTTAAAAAGCCTCATTGGAGCGTTATGGAATTGGAATGTGAAGGGTAATAGAGCTGAAAGCCATTCTCTTCCTGCAGTCGGTGTGATAGGAATGATTGAAGCTACCTCAAATTCAGCCTGGGAATCCTGATGAAACTCCATATGGCAGCTGTACAAAAGGGAGAGAGAAGGAAATCTGGATGAAAAGTGACTTACCATCCTCTCTGCATACCTACAGAAGGCTTAACTATTGCTTACCTTTTTCTTGCTCACTGAGAAATTATCCCAAATAAGAATGTGTTTTGCTACCACCACCGCCACCACAACCGTCATCATATTTCCTTGAGCAGTATTCCCCTGTATATTTGTTAGAAATGAGCGCTTGAGAAAATGGAAAAAAAATCATCAGGAAAAGGTGACTGATGAAAAGGCTTTTCCTCAAATACAGGGGTCTTCAAACTTGGCCCTTTTATGACTTGTGGACTTCAACTCCCAGAATTCCTTAGCTAGCGTGCCTGGCTGAGGAATTCTGGGAGTTGGTCCACAAGTCATAAAGGGCCAAGTTTGAAGACCCCCTGCTCTAAAGCTTGGTTGAGGTGAGTTTGCCTCTGAAGGTCAGCACATCCTTGAAATCATCAAGGTGTGGCTCAATTAGTCAGGCATCTGGAACACATCTGTGAGTGCAATTCTGGGAGAATGGCTGAAATGCCTGAGGGAACAAAGGGGTAGCTTTGAAGCAAGCAAGCAGCCACCCCAGCTTCACTCCCTCACACATCCCTCTCTCTTCCTCTCATTGGAATCAGAGAATATTTTATAGCAAATGCACTATTAAGATTCGTGCTGGTTTTTTCCGAAGAGAGCGTGGGCAGGAGTTCAATTAGTTCTAGTGCTGAAGCTCATCAAGTGCTTGCAAGTGTCTTGTACTGTGGTGTACGTTAGCCTAGTATTACTGATAGCTATGTAGACAGTGTTAAATGTCTCTCATTAATATATGTGTTGAATCCTGCTGCAGGTTTTGGTGTGTGGGGAAGATGTGTCTTATCTCTCTTCCCCAGGCTTCCATTCTTCCTAGAGAATTCCACTTGCTCATGACAAACCTAGTCTTCATAGCAACTGGGCCACTTCCCTTAATTACCAAAGGAAGGATGAACTAAGCACTGACATAAAAAATCATGGGACTTCAGCAGAAAGCAGTTAAAGCTAAATTAAAAAAAGATGGGGTGGGTTGTTTTTTTTAAACCTGCCCTCCAATTTTGCAGATAGAATATTGGTTTCTTTGCTCAATTAGATTTGTAAATCTATCAAAAGAGACAATTTGCACATGAAATTAACTTTGTTCTAAATACATTTTGGGGGGAAAAATCATGTACCATGAGATATGGATTGGTGTAGCTGATTATTTAATCAATATTTCTCTGCCCGATCTTACGATTTTCATTTACTTTGAGAAATAGAATGGATTTCTGAAATAGGTATGGTTGTTTTGTTGGTATGGCTGCATCTTCAGCCTGCAAAAAATATTTTCCTCTGGATTTACTTGCCATTAAGCTGAGAGTAGCTGAAAGATACTTCATAAATGACTAATCACGTTTCTGTGGGTGGTATTTGTGTCCCACCAAATTATGTATGTTGTAATTTGCAGGAGGAATATAGCTTTTTTTCATTTTCTTGGGCTAGTTATCCAGGATTGAAATTGTATATAAAAAAGAATTTTTGCAAGGAGGTTTGTTCTTTTTTTGAAAGACAATGTGGATTGAAATGATTATTTCCTTTTTTCTACAAAAATTGTCCTTTACATTTGATCATCCTATCTACCTATATGTCATTTGTTGGTAATCTGGCACTTTTTAGAACCAATAGAACTTTTAGCCTTATTCCTAGATGGCATGTACAGAATTCCAAAATTAAGTCCAATTTTAATGATGATGATGATGACAAAATGAGATTTGGGTGCTCTCTAATAAGGTTTCATGAGATTTGAGGGAAGAATGCTAAATTCTCATGGTAATTTTGATGAAAATGAATTAATACACAACATACATATTGCCAAATTAGATCAGAGAGCTTTGGGCCCTAATGCTGTGTAATCTCTGTGTTAATGAGATCCCAGGATTTCTCTCTTCCTAGGAAGTCCGTATGCCAAAGATTCTAAACAAACCTATTGAAATCCTTTTGTTAAGGATGGGAAATCAGGAGTCCAGGCAGTGCGAATGACTATAAATGTTTATTGCAAGCTTAAGTTTTCTACAAGAATCTGAACTAGCAACAGTCAAAGCAAATTGACGGTAGATAAGAGTAAACAGAATTCAAGGTAGGTTGGACATAGATCTCTTGGTGGGCATGAAGGGACTTGAGACTGATGATGTATTTGGCCCCTCCCTTGGTCTTAGCCTGGCAATCTCCTACATCTTTTGTGTGTAGAATGATATGGTCCTGATGATGTAATCTCAACTTGGTTTAAGAAGAGTGTTGCAGAAACTGGATGTCTACTGCACAATTAACTCTTTAAGAATTAATAAGGCCAAGTCCAAAGTGGTCTTTGGAAAGAGACATACTAAATATATGGATGGGGAACTTACAGAACAAGTTAACTCTTTGTTGGGATGATCATCACTGACATGGGCCATGGACACGCCACTAAGGAAGTGTTGTGATAACTCTTCTAAAACTATTTCAAAACTACTCATTTATAACCACCCAAGTACCCTGCTCTATATACTAAGGATAATCAAGTTTATACTATAAGGTCTACAAGACCAAAGTTGCACTTTAATAATTTATGGTGCAGATATGTAGGGTCCATCACAGTAATCTCTACTGGTAATTGTACAGTATGTGGGAATTATCTTGGGAGACAGGGCAAAAGAAATGCAGCCAAAGTAATGATGAGATAAGCCCACAGCAGGATAGAGGACAGGGCAAGGGGCTCAGAAGAGAGAGTTTCCTGGGCTGTAAAGGGGATGGGGGAGATATATACATTTCTTAATTTTAGTCTTTTGAAATGTTTTATTCCAGTTGTCATCAAGTCAGAAGTTGTCTGGCATAGGCCACCAGATCCAAGCATGTAGGGTTCAAGTTGGCTACTTTCTTGTGTTCTGCCTATAATACAGGAATCTTCCCAGACTGCTTGCCTTCTCTTGGCAAACAGATAAGGTCCCATGGAACCTGGGTGGTAGGATCAGTTCTAGGTTTCTTATAGTTGCACAATGACTCCAGGCTGATTCCCCACTTGATCCTTCCTCCCTATCTGGCTGGGGTTTCCCAACACTTGCAACAATGCTCCTGATCCACGACTTCTGATGATACCTGCTTGACTCGGAATTTATAATAGTTTTTTGTTCTGCACAACTTGTAACTGTAGTTGCAACTTAATTTTACTTTTCCCCAAATAAGGGACTATTGATTCAGGAAATGTTGGCTTAAACTCACCCTTCAAATTAGAGACTTGTTCCAAGAATGACTTTTTTTTAACTATATTTTGAAATTAAGTATAGTCTTATGAAGGATAATGTTAAAAACATCTGATTAGTTTTCCACTAAAGTTTTGAAAAACAGAAGGGTATTTTTTAAGTGTTCAGTGAAAGTTATGCAATTACTTTAAAATCTAATTATGTTTAGAAAAACTGCTCGGAAAAGTGTATGGAAAAAAGAAAATTTATTTTAAAAAGAAAATTTTGTATGGTGTTAATTACAAGGTTAAAGCACATGTGTTAACAATTTTATCAAGAATAATATAAACTATAGCCAGTATTTTTGCTAGATATTATATGTATATAAATAAGGATTGTACCTGTACAGTTGTACAGAAAAAGCAATTTAAAGAGAAGTATTTTGCCAGGTTAGAAGAATGAGAAGAGCTGCAATGTGGAAGAGGTCATTTTGGCTCAACTATTTCAATTGAAGAAAGCCAAATTTTACCTTTGTCCTTGATTACTTTACAGGCAACATGGTTTTCATAAATTGGAGGGCTGTTGAGGATAAAATCTTGATGAATTTTAGATGCATTGCTTCCGGAGATGTGTGGTTCATGAGCTGTTGTCTCCCTTCACAGTCTTCCCAAAATATCCTTTAAATAATTTTCAAGAACTGATGAACCTCATGAGGCTGATGGGAAAAACCTTTAGGAGGTGGAACAAAGAAAAATAATGAGAGAAAAGGTCAAATGGTATCTGATTTATCTCTTAGAAAGACAGAAATATTCTGTAAGTTATTCTTTTTTTAAAAAAAAAAGAGATGAGGATTTTGTCCTGATTAGCACAAAAACACTGTGAAACAAGTAATCTCTGTTGTACCAAAATGTGGTCTTCTCTATCTGCACCAAGCAGACAATGAATGAATGGGCTTTACCTTTGAATTTTAGGACTCTGTCAGAATCCATTTATATCACATTCATAAATGGAATGTTTCAAACATTATTCCATGGATTCTGCCATCTCCCAAAGAGAAGAGAATAGATGTGTATTGAACCAGTAATAGGCATTTCAAAGGAAAGGAGAAGCCTTTTGAACTGGGGAAACAAAAGGGGGGGCTAGCATCTGGCTTGTGTCACGGAAGAGAGCAATAAACATGAAGGGTCCTAAGTTCCTTTTTCCCACGAGATGGATGATACGAGAGAAAGGATGGGGTACTGACCAAATGGGGTTAAGGGGGGTTAAACCGGGAACTCTTTATACGGGTTTACTTCATGGGATAATATTAAGTCCTGTCTCGTTTCCCACAACCAAGCATGTCATAGTAAAGATTCTTTTTGGAATAGATTTGACTCCAAGAATTTTGTCTTCCTAAGACGTGGTTTGGGGTGGGTCCTGACAGACTGTTTCACATGACAAGATTTCATTCTGCAACATAAAAATACTTTCCTTTTATCAAGACATTCTCATTGCATTTTCAGTTTGGCATTTGCTGGTGGGATGTATTCTTTTAATGGGCTTATGTTTTGTCAGGTATTCATTTTGAAGACCTTGTCTGCATTTCTTTGGACAGCTTGATTTGCAATGTAAGAAAGTCATTCCTTTTTTCATCTTTTTTTTTCTTTCTTCTTCCTAATGTAGTAGTGGCAATTCTAAAGTGAATACCATTATTCAGTGGACAAGCAGAGATTAATGGATATGTGTATTGTTAGTAGAAGAGTAGACTGCAAAAGCTGAAGACTGTTGTTTAGCACGTTGGGGCCATTGTGAAAGCAGTCCTTTAGATTTCTCTTCATTCTATTTGAGTCTGGCGAATGCATTGGCTATGATTATAATAATTTAGAAATAGTGCTAGTAGGATTAGGATAAGTTTAGGAAATAATAAAATAGCTTATAATGGTTTAAACACCACACTAGTTTCTCCACTATTTTCAGTTTGTGCTTCTACCGCTTCTTTGAATATTTCTTGCCACTGACTTCTGAAAAATTATTATTAATATTGCTCTCTACTGCAAGGGTAATAAATAAGGTTTGCAGTTTATATACGAATGGGCTATCATCACAGTCCACCTTCAGATATGGAAATTCAATTTGGGCAAGTTAGTTTCTCTCAGCCAAACCTACCTCCCAGAATAGATTTTGTGGGAAAAGCAGAAAGAGGAAATCCTGTGTACTGTAGGATGCTTTTTGTTCCTAGGAGAAAAGTGAAATATAACTCTTAATAATGAAAATAAATATATTTAATGTTAATTCAGGGGGGAAAAGTTCAAATGGATTTCCACTAATTTTACTTATGCCTTTTTGTTTGAACTTAAATGAGGTTTTATCTGTTTATCTGTTTTAGTAAATTTAAAAATACATAGCTTGTAATTAAAGGGCAGAAACCTCCTTATTGTATTCTTCTTTCTAGAACGGTGTTAAGGTACATATAGATCTATACTATACTACATCACTAGAGTTCTCTAAATACATTTCTTGGTACGGTCTGTGATTTTCTTCTGATTTATTCACTAATTTCCTTTAATAATGTGAATCATTTCATGCAATGAACTCATAAAGCTTGGACAATGAAATGAGAGTGGAGGGATTGCTGTGTGTTTGGAACTGAAAGAATAAATCAGTTCTTCATTGAGCTCTGTTTGGGGTAGGGAATGTCATGAGAAGAGTAACAAACAATCTGATAAAGTTAGATTTAAATAATCTATTTGTGATGCTGTGTGTGCGCTCATGTAAAATGCTTGGCAGTTCAGTAGCAGTGCTAATAAATTCATGGGAAATTGCATGGAATTGGTGAGCCGAGGGCTAACTGATTTTCAGAGTTTTTTTTTTCTTTAATAAGCTAGGTTATAGCATTAAAAAAAACTCTGGAGGGAAAATAAAAAAATAGAAAGCAGTTTTACTTGCTAATATAAATGTCGAACCTTTAGCTAATCACAGTGTTCAGCTGTAATATCCTAATCACTGGATTACTTTTGCTAGTTACTATTATGGTTGAAATAGAAGAATACCTGTAGTCCTTGACTTGTGACCATATTTGAACCTTATAATTTCTGTTGCTAAGCAAGACAGTTGTTAAGTGAGTTTTGCCTCATTTTACAACCTTTCTGGACTCCGTTGTTAAGTGAATTGCTGCAGTTGTTAAATTAGTAATATGGTTTTTTAAGGGAATCTGGCTTCCCCTACTGACATTGTTTATCCGAAGGTTGCAAAAGATGATCACATGATCCTGGGACATTGCAACTGTCATAAATACATACCAGCATCTGAATTTTGATCATGTGACCACAGAGATGCTGCAGCAGTCATAACTATGAAAAACAGCCATGTCACTTTTTTTCAACTTCAAGTGGTCACTAAATGAATGTTTGTAAATTGAGAAGTCCCAGTAGATGTGAACTAAAGGTTGACTCCAACACAATTGTAAGCTTTGGATCAGCCTTATATCTATAACAAGCAACACAAATATAATGCCACCTGAAGCTATGGGCTAAGAAGGACAGATATAAAAGGCTAGGCTGGGCCGATTTGTTTGCTAGACTATTATGCTTTTATGCATATAAATTGAGATTCAAATTCTCTCTCATTTGTGCCTCAAGCATAGTTTAGCTGTTGATTCCAAAACTGCCTGAAGCTGCTCTGTTTGAAATGATTTTGGGCTTCCAGGAGTTTGCAACATTTATCCTGAGCCAGAAATAGACAAGATTTGTGCTCTAATTTAATAAAGTCATCTAAATAATACGATTTTCTCCCATAACCATCATTTATGTTTCACAGCAAAATGATAATGAGAAAGTCATTAGAAGTAATAAACAAAACAAAAGCAGCACAACTTAATCGTTCACTGAGTCTGACGGGGGTGGGGGTGGGCAGAAGAAAAATAACATTTCTATTTAGGTGGTTAATATATTTTGGAGGATGTGTTTGTTTTTTAGCAAATGTGAAATGTTCCTTCATTCCCTTTTTCTTTTTAACCATAAAATGGTGTTTGGAGGTAGGCAATGAGGCTTTGCCAAATGCCACAATCTTTTGCTTTGTTTTGTTTCTTTTGCTATGGTACCATCATCCCGGTATTAACAATACATCCATATCTTCATTTTCCTTCTAATTTTATTGGATTAAAATTAATGAGTGGTGTGGTGGCTTAGTGGTAAAGACACCCACCTCCCACTCGGAAGGCTGAGAGTTCAATCCTAGGTAGCAGCAGATGTTCCTCTTCTTGAGTGCAAAGAAAAAATATCTGTTGAAAACTCTGCATGGTGTCAGGAAGGTTATCCAGCCAGTAAATGCTCAACTCCATCCAGTTGCCCTGACTCTACCCCAAATTCGGAGTACCTTAGGGAGCACCTGTGGCTGGCGTCAACTTCCCTCCGCCCAGTGCGCTCTCACAGAGAGGGCCTCCTCAGGGTGCCACCGGTCAGAGAATACCGACTGGTGGCCCCCAGGGGGAGGGCGTTTTCTGTGGGTGCGCCCGACCTTTGGAACCGTTTACCGGTTGAGCTCCGGATGGCTCCCGACCTTCGCTCCTTCCGACGTGATCTAAAAACCTATTTGTTTGAACAAGCCGGCCTGGTCTGATGGGTTTGGGTTTTAATTATTGTTTTTAAGTAATTTATTTATTGTATTTGGGCACTATGGTTTAATCTGTTTTTAATTTTTGTATTTTGTATTTTTGGTATTTATTGCCCTGTTCACCGCCCTGAGTCCTTCGGGAGAAGGGCGGTATACAAATAAAATAAAATAAATAAATAAATTCAGGGATTACAGGATTGTAAAAAGAAAGTTTACTGGATTAAAATGGTTATTACCGGTATTATTATTGCTAGAGTTGTATTGGCAACTGGTGTGGTTGTTGTTGTTGTTGTTTAGAACAAACAGGTTAACTGTAAATAGAATCTCATTCCCAAACAGGTCCCACAGCAAGAGATGGAAATGTGCGTCTCCATTTTTTCTTACATATTCAGACTTACATATTCAGACGCTTTGGTAGTGGCTATTATATTTCCCAGGCATCGTTCATACATGTCTATTAGTTTTTTATCCCACCCTCTGGCTTCATTATATTCACTTAATGGTAAAGTTTCATCCCACCATCATTTTCAGAACTATTCATGTTTTAAATGCTTTGCCTCTAATGATGGAAATTGTCCCTTGTTTCTAATCCAATTCATTTCACAGTCTAAGTGCTATGTGCTATATATTCTGCCCTCAGTACTGGGATCCAGGGCTCCATAATGCTGCCTCTGTAATCAAGTTTCTTTAACGGGAAAAAAAATATCTAACTCAGTTACATTCCATCTTATCCCTAGGCCGATGAGGGTAAGTAAAGCATATTATTAGATCTTTTAAAGAAATGCCCTGGTTTTGAATAACTTCTTCTTTAAAGTATCTTCATGAAAATTAGTTACCAGAAAGTCACAGCTTTGAAATCAAACGGGTATTAAAACATAACATTTGCTAATCTCCAATGTGGCTACATGCTGGTTTTTCCCCCTTGTTAAGGCATGTAGCTAGGTAGATTAAAAAGCATTGGCTATGTTACTTCATCGATAATTTATAATTACTGTTGTCTTCTGGTAATTCTTTCAACTTCTACTCTACTTGTTCTAAATCTTTGTTTCTTTTATTTGCTTCCATTGCCCCCATTACCACTGCAGAGAAATAAAACAAATAAGGGTATGTAGTATATCAAACCAGCTAATAAGCTGTATTTTTTTTTAAAAAAAAAATCCTCTTGGATAGTCTGGAAAGAGGAGGAGGAGGAAAATGAAAGGAGGATCTGGTGACTTTTAGCAGAATGGCAAGAATTTCTGATTCCTAGTTTAAGAGATGCAGACTCCTCTCTAACACCATGCTAGAACGAAGAATGCTTGAACAGAAGTTGTCTTTTCTGTAACAGTGGATGGTACAATGAATTTATCTCTTCTACTAAAAATACTGTACAACATTGTGTGGGCTAAGAATGTTCATCAATATGCCTATACTTTACATCTAGTTCTTTGAGGTAAATCTCAGTGTTCTAGAAAAATGTAGAATACTGTAGATGGTGCCACACTAATCAAAGCTAGTAGCTCTCATATAATCACAACCGTCTTCTAAACAACAAACCTTGACAGTTCCTGCTTCTAACTGTCTTCTAACCATTCAAATATTCCAGTCAATTCCAGCCCTTAACTGTTTTTCAGCCTAGCCCTACCTATCAATTATTCTTGTATCATGTACACAGAAGCACAGTCTGAACTTGATGCCCTAGGGCAGGGGTAAACAACCTTGGCTCTTTTATGACTCATGGACTTCAACTCCCAGAATTCCTGAGACAGGGTAACATAGGGTAAAATGGCTATTATAGTGCCATAGCTATAATAATTTTTTAAAAATACATATTTAGGGAGCCTTGGTGGAGCAGTGGGCTAATGCCTCCTTAAGTAACACCAGCTGCCTGCAATTAGTGCAGGTTCGCATCCCACCAGGCTCTAGGTTGACTCAGCCTTCCATCCTTCCAAGGTAGGTAAAATGAGGACCCAGATTGTTGGGGGCAATAAGCTGACTTTGTAATAATGCCGCTTTGGGTGTGTGTGAAAGCCCTAATAAGCAGGCATATACATAGAATGAAGGCTACTGCTAAGCTTGTAAGCTGCCCTGAGTCTTCGAAGAAGGGCGGGATATAAATGGAATTAAAATAAAAATAAATAAAATATTTAGCAAATAACACAGGTGTGATTAAAAGAGACCTTCTAGAAAGTTCTAAGGACTCATATTCCATTTGTTTCATTCCTTTTTCGTATCTTTGGATTCAAAAGGGAAAAAGATGTTAGAATCAGAAAGAGGAGAGAGGAGGAGAGGAGAGGAATAGGTGTCATCATGTTGGGCATTTATTATAAGTTTAGATTTCATACTTTTTTTCTGAAGTTAATCTACAACAACAATGGACCTTAGCTGGCAATTTCTTCCTCGTTCGTCTTTTTACATTCTAATCCCAATCCCCCTTTCATGTAGAATTTCTTTTGCAAACAGGAGTAATGTCCATAAATGTTTAAGATGGGGATATTTGGATTAGTTTACAAAGATAGTGCATTCAGTTCAGGATTCATACATCACCATACTATTCAAAGTTCTAACATAACTAGTAGCCTTGCCGTGCTGAGAGGGTGATTGCGTATTTGCATGGATCCCCAGTTATTTTCCACAAACACAGTATACATTATGTTCAGTTGAAATCGTTCTCTGCTTCCTGCAGTTCAACAGATTGCAAACTGTAAGTAGCAGGCTTCATCATACACAAAAGTTCTTAGGTATTAAACTTTTCTGTGACAAAATCTTTTTCTCTTCCAGAAGAGCAATATCACTTTCCCAAATATAACTCCAGAATTAAAGGATCCTGTTTTTCCCCCAAAAAGCAAAGAATGCATCGTTCTTTTCATTTTTCCTTCTGTAATGAAATGCAGAATCTAATACACATTATGTTCCCCTGTCCCAGGCTGCTGTTTTTTTTTACATACCAATGATGGGAGAATACATCTTCCTCAGTTGATTCAGAATATGGTGTCCTGCCAGGTAGCAACTCCTAATAACACCAACCCTTTTTGAACTGTCTGCAGATGGGTTTTCAGAAGTCAACTGTGATACCTAGTCTTAATTCACTTCCTCATCTTTTTTTCAGATAACAAAGTGCAGCTCTAAAATAGATTCCATTGGCTCTCAGTTCTAATATTCACTTAAGCAACTTCCACTATAGGCTGGCCTTCAGATTATTTTGGGTCCTGCACATGCTTGTTACTCTTCTGAATCCAATCCATATATGTTCTGTACCAGCCTGCTACCGGCCCTGCAGAAAAGGCAGGGACAACCCCTTTTACAAGAAGGCAAGAGGCTGGAACTAAGCCTGCCAAATTTATGGATACAAAAGCAAACAGAACAAGACACGAACCATGAAACAGGAGCTATTCAAGCGGTTGCCTTCAGCAAACCAGCCCTCCCACGCATTCCCCTTTTATACAGTTCAGGGCGTGGCTTCTCTCTGCCTCCTTCCGAGGTGCCCCATTGCCTTCCTCTGTTTACTCCTGATTGACTGCCTCCTGCGTCGGGCGTCCTTGAACAGGGCCAGCTGTGGGTCACCTTCATCCACGCTGTCAGGCTCACACAGCTGGGTCTGCGTCGTGACCAGGTGGGAGGGGCCTGGCTGAGGGCTCTGTGGAGCCTCAATATTATTCTCAGCAAGCTCTTCAACACCCCCTTCCTCCTCCTCTGAGTCGTCCGACCCAACTGCCGAACCCACAGGCTGACCCTGAATCACAACAATATACGTCACTTTCATGCTTCCCCTGTGTGGGTCATACTTTTGCAACTGCATTTTCTCCCATTTTAATGTATGGTTTTTCTGATCAGTTTAATTTATATATTCCATGTTTAGTCCTTTTGGTCTGCAATTCCTGGACTGAGACTTTTTGCTCATGTGTGCTAGCTTGAACCTAGTGTGGTCTTTCAGTTGCAGTAGAAAAAACACTTCCAGCATCTCTAACATTGGCCAGGCTTGAGGATATTGCTAGCAGTTAGAATTCAACCCTCCTTTTCTGTGGTATATGGCAGGGTGTATCCAGAGAGAATCCCTAAGCCTCTCTAATTAAAAATGTAAATAGAGAAAACTGAGTGATTAAAATTGTGGTAACAGTTACAGTTTTCTATTTAAGACATTCATACATCTCAGATTCACATCCTACCATTTTGTCACCTTATTGGGGTTTGTTTGTTTGTTTTGCCTTTAGAAGTCATTTGGATCTGGTATTTGACTGCACCATGAAGTTCTCACTAATGTCCTCCAAAGTTACTTTGGTTATTTATTTAATTTATAATAATGCCCAACTCTTCAGATAAACCTGGAGAGCAAGTTAAAGCAGAAACATCAACCTCTATAAAATACACACAGACACACAAATAGACCTGCATTAAAAATTGCAAAATACATAAGACACCATATATATTCACACCACAGCTTTAGAAAATAATAGCCTTGGCCTCAATGCCTGAATGAAGAGCTAGGTCTTCATTACCTTCTGAAAAAGGCTGGTAAAGCTGGAGCCAGTATGCCAGGGCTATAACCCACCAGCAGTTTAACCATCACATTAAACCGTGGTGTGTTTATTTTTATACATGGGATAAACAGCATCTTAATGAGTCCATGAATCATATTAAACCAAACCAGGTGATGGCACATCAGTAAGATGTGTCAATCCTTTTCTTAATTGGATTCAGCAATAGGATTCTCCTATTCCAAGATATAACTCTAGTATCAAAGCAAGTCTATGAAGCAAAAGACCATTCTTAGAAATCACACAAACAGGGATGTCTAGGTGAGCGTCAAAAAAGTCAAGATAGCAGTGTCAGCATGTGATCAAAGCTCCATCCCTTTTCTGCATGTGTTGTAGCCACCATTTTGACATATTTGAAACTTCTCTATAGACATCCTTGGAACACAAGCTAAAATGAGGATAGTTGGGACATTTTAAAATAAATATTTATTAATATAACACAACACACGGAACAAATAGTTATCACTGGGTAAATGATAAATGATGGCTTTCAGGCTGACAGTTCTCTCTAGGGCTGTTTTGGAATGATAAAAAATAATTACAAATTTGAATTGTTTCAAATCTCAAAATGTGCTATTTATATTATTTGCTCTTTCCCCCCTCAAATGGAGAAAATTGGTTTAAAAGGTAGGTGAAACAGATTTATGTTGGGTCCATTTTATTTATTTACAGCAATTGTGTGCCAGGAGAAGAGCATACAATTTTACAGAATGGACTGTTCACGTAGCAGTGTGGTGTTACATTTCCCCATGTAATAACTAAAGCAGGTTTGTTTAAAGAAAAAAACAAAAATCCACCAGTCTCTCTGTAAAGTTAATTTTAAAGGTAAAACTATGCTTTATTGATTTTTTTTCTCACTGTGCTTAGTAAGAAATAGTGGAATCTTTCTTTTGATAAGTGTTAGATAACAATGCATTTATGAATGGTGCTGTTTACACATCTACCCTGTCTACCAAGAGAAAATTTGAGTATCTTAAGCCTTTTCATCCAAATTAATGAAATAAAACACAAATTGCATCTATTTACCCATAATTTCACCTATATACACTCATAGAATATTTGATTTTTAACACACAAAAAATAAATGTAACATGAATTTTCATACTATATATGTATTAGAATTTTCGTACAAATCTTTGCAGTTTCACACGGGCAATAACCATCTGCAGCTAGAGTAAGCTAAATGAATTCAGTTGAATTTATTTTAGAACTGTTTATTCATTTAAAACATTTATATAGCCACCCATCTTCTAACCAACTCTGAGCCGCTCCCAATCAAAAGTTAAAAAACATATAAAATCATATTAAAACTATATCAAGCTCCCATTATATGAGTAGAAATCACCTAGTGCAGGGGTAGGCAACCTCGGCTCTTTTATGACTCATGGACTTCAACTCCCAGAATTCCTGAGTCAGCTGACTCAGGAATTCTGGGAGTTGAAGTCCATGAGTCATAAAAGAGCCGAGGTTGCCTACCCCTGACCTAGTGGAATACCCTATACATTGTACTAGCAATTCTGGGAGGAAGAGGGTTAACACATAACTGGAAGTAGATCTATCAGATTAAAATTTTAATTTGAAGAACTGCAGATAACTGTTTCAGCATATTTATGTAATTGCCAATCTTGGCAATTTTAAGACTTGTGGACTTCAACTCTTCAGCCATGCTGGCTGGAGAATTCTGGGAATTGAAGTTCACAAGTCTTATAATTGCCAAGGTTGGACACCCCTAATGTAAAGACTTTTACATCGATTAAGGACCCAGATTGTTGGGGGCAATAAGCTGACTTTGTAATAATGCTGCTTGGCGGGGGCCGAAAGCCCTAATAAGCAAGCATATACATAGAATGAAGGCTATTGCTAAGCACATTGGTTTGTGCTTAAATTGTAAGCCGCCCTGAGTCTTCGGAGAAGGGCGGGATATAAATGGGATTAAAATAAAAAATAAAATAAAAAATAAACAAAACATGTTTAGACCACTTTAGTAATTCTTTGAATACTGTGTTGTGTTCCTTGGCCAATAACAAACTTGTAGTTGTTTCCTTGGAAGTATGTTTTATGACTACACGACCACGTTTTAGTCATAGCTTGTTCAACAACATAATAGACTAATGTAGTAGTTCATATATAATTCTGAACAATAAACCATAGTTTGGAAGTGACAGTGTGGATTTGATACATTTACTCCAATGTATCAAAGCCACACGGTCACTTCCGAACTGTGGTTTATAGTTGGGGTTAGCCTCCCCAAGAAATATTGTAGTCGCAACATATGTGAACCAATTGTTGAGTTCAGATAGACTTACTAGATTTATTTACTTTGTTTGAGCCATTTGTGTTCTGTTAGGCCAAACTAGTCAGCACAGATCAGAGGTCCAACATTCCAGGATATATTTTGTTTTATTCATTTCTCTTTTCGTTATGCCCGCAAACTGTAGTTAGAATTAACAGCAAAAGGTCAGGGATTTTGATGGATTCCCCAAGAAATCTTTACTCAAATTTAGCTCATAATTCCACTTTGTTGTTGTTATTGTTGTTGTTATAGCTACAATTGTAATTTTTAGCATTAACACCCAGTTTTAATTTATCTGCTTGCTTTTCCTCTCTAATTCCACTTTTCATTCTGTCTGGTCTCAATTGAGAATCTTTCTTTTGTACACTAGAACTCTTTCAATGTCTGCACAGGTCTTCCTCGACTTACAACAGTTCATTTAGTGACTGTCCAAAGTTACAATGGCACTGAAGAAAATGACTCACAACCTTTTTTTTTATTGAAAAGTTTTAACATACAGTTTATCTTTAACAGTCCCCCCTCCCCCTCCCCTCTCCCTCCCCCCCTCTCCCTCCCCCCTCCCCCCCTCCCCCCCGACTTCCCAGAGCTAAATACAAGGTATATATAAAAAAAACAATCGTAAACAATCATATAGTAACAACCATAAACTCTAAAATCCATCACTCTCTAGCTTATATAGGATAATACAAACCTTAGTAATATTAAATATATATAGAGAAGAAAGAAAAAAAGAGAAATAAAAAAGAAAAAAAAGAAAGAAGACTTATTCAAATGCTACATGAAACTTCTTAACCCTATATTTGTTCTGGATATACTCAATCCATTTTCTCCATTCCATAATATAACGTTCTTGCGAGTGATCTTTCAAGTAAGCCGAAATCTTTGCCATCTCTGCCAGGTCGGAAACCTTTAAAGTCCATTCTTCTATGGTCTGCAGTTCCTCTTTCTTCCAATACTGACCTATCAAAAGTCTTGCTGCCGTAATTAAATTTAACATCAACTTAGTGTCCACAACCGTAGCATCCGTGATTATTCCCAACAAGAAGAGTTGCGGACAAAACTTTATCCTTTGCTTAAAAATCTTCTGCATATTCCACCAAATTTTTATCCAGAAAACCTTGACCTTTTTACAAGTCCACCATACATGAAAATATGTTGCATCTTCATCACCACACCTCCAGCATTTTGGCTGATAATTCGGATACATACTTGCAAGCTTTTTAGGATCTAAATGCCATCTATAAAACATTTTATAAAAGTTCTCTCTTAAATTTTGAGCTTGTGTAAATTTTACGTTCCTCACCCAAATCTTTCCCCACGTGTCCATTGTAATAACTTCTTGGATGTTTTGGGCCCATTTTATCATACAATCCTTAACAAGTTCTGTTTCTGAGTCAATCTCTATCAATGCAAGATATATCCGTTTAATATGTGCTGGTCCCTGATTTCTAATTTGCTTTATCAGATTTTCATCAGTCATTGTGAAACCATTTTTCTGATCTTCTTTCCACCTGGCCCGTAGCTGAGTATATTGAAACCAATTCTGAACAATCTTCTCGTCTCGCAAGAGACTATATGGCTTCAAACACCAGACATTTCTTTCCAAGCTTAGAATCTCCTTGTACGTAGTCACATCATGTTTGAAACCAGCATGTATATTTTCTATTGCGTGTTTTGGAATTGCCCACAATGGTATCTTACAATCTAGCTTATGTCTGTACTTCTTCCAAACTCTCAGCAATGCCTGTCTTAAAATATGCACTCTAAACACATTATCTACCTTCTTATCATACAACAAATATGCATGCCAGCCAAACAACAAGTCGTGGCCCTCAAGATTTAATAATCTCTCTTGTGTCAAATTAATCCAATCACTTATACCTGCTAACGCGGCAGCTTCATAATATAATTTAAAATTAGGCATTTTAAGACCACCTCTTTCACGAGTATCCTGCATAATCTTAAGTTTAACTCGTGGCCTTTTCCCTGCCCAAACAAATTTATTGATACCTCTCTGCCATTCCTCCAAATTAGAATCTTTCTTAAGAACCGGTATCATTTGAAATAAAAATAAAAATTTAGGCAGGACATTCATTTTTACTGCTGCGATTCGCCCCAACAAAGACAATTGCAGTTTTTCCCAACTCTCCATTTCTTTTTGGATTTTCCCCCATAATTTTTCATAGTTATTTTTATATAATTTTGTATTAGAGGGCGACAAAAACACCCCCAAATATTTGACCCTTTTGACAATCTCAAATCCAGTTAACCCTTCTAAAAGGGCCTTTTGCGATGCTGTCATGTTTTTAGCTTGCTTTTCCTCTCTAATTCCACTTTTCATTCTGTCTGGTCTCAATTGAGAATCTTTCTTTTGTACACTAGAACTCTTTCAATGTCTGCACAGGTCTTCCTCGACTTACAACATTTCATTTAGTGACTGTCCAAAGTTACAATGGCACTGAAGAAAATGACTCACAACCTTTTTTTACACAACCATTGCACATCCAAACAATCATATGATCAAAATGCAGATGCTTGTCAACTGATTCATATTTATGACGATTGCAGTGTGCCGGGGTCAGGCACACCTTTTGAGATCTTCTGAAAAGCAAAGGCAATAGAGAAGCCAGATTCACTTAATAATCATGTCACTAACTTAACAACTGCAGTGATTCACTTGACAGCTATGGCTAGAAAGGTCATAAAATTGGGCAAAATTCACTTAACAACTGTCTCACTTAGCAGCATAAATTTTGGGTTCATTATGGTCGTACGTCGAGGACTACCTGGAGTTTCTCTCCCTCTTCCATGTTAAATGATACAAGACTTTAAGGGATCTGGGGTTTGAATAGAATAGAGCTGAAAGGGACCTTGGAGGTCTTCTAGTCCAGCCCCCTGCTCAAGCAGGAGAACCTATACCAGTGACGGCAAACCTTTTAGAGACCAAGTGCCCAAATGCAAACCAAAACCCACTTATTTATTGCAAAGTGCCAGGGCCACATCAGCATTGTGGTGCCCTTGGGGGGACAGGGAGGCGCTTCTGAGTGCCACCTCTGGCACACAAAAACCGGGGGCACAAAAATGGGCCACTGTGCTGCAAGGCACAAAAATGGCTACTACCGTGCCATGGGGTGCAGATACAAGGCTAGGCGGGGCTCCTGCTCTGGGCAGCGGTGGTGGCCTGATGCTGGCAACGGTGGCGTGTGCCAACAGAGAGGGCTCTGAGTGCCGCCTCTGGCACGCATGCCATAGGTTCGCTACCACTACCCTATACCATCTCAGACAAGTGACTGTCTAGTCTCTTCTTAAAAACCTCCAGTGATGGAGCGCCCACAATTTCTGAGGGTAAGCTGTTCCACTGGTTAATTGTCCTCACTGTCAGGAAGTTTCTCTTTAATTGCAGGTTGCTTCTCTCTTTGGTCAGTTTCCAATCATCATTTCTTGTCCTTCCCTCTGGTGCTTTGGTCGACAACCTGGCCCCCTCTTCTTTGTAGCAGTCCCTCAAATACTGGAACACTGCTATCATGTCACCCCTATTTCTTCTTTTCTTTAGACTAGCCAAACCCAAGCCCTGCAGCCATTCTTCGTATGTTTTAGCCTCCAGGCCTTTGATCATCTTAGTTGCTGTTCTCTGAATTTTTTCCAAAATCTTTTTTGTCATATGGTGACCAAAATTGGCCGCAGTATTCCAGGTGTGGTCTTACTAGAGTTTTATAAAGTTATATTAATATCTCGCGTGATCTTGATTCTATGCCTCTGTTTATACAACCCAGGATTGTGTTAGCTTTTTTGCTGCTGCTACACACTGCTGGCTCATGGTTATGTGATCATCCACTAGGACTCCAAGGTCCCTCTCACAGTTATTATTTTTGACCCAGATCTTGCACTGCTAAATTGGGAATCTTTGCATTCTTAATATTTTTATTCTCTTCATTTTGAGAAAAAGGAGTGTCATACAACAATCTAAATGTAGTGAGAACTGTTATATAAATATGAACAGCGTAATCAAATTCTTCTTGTTCCTCTACTGGTGAGAATCAATTCTCTGTTTTGCTCATTATTTAAAATGTGTTTGGAGCTCACATGAAATAAATAGTACACCAGCTCGATGGAACTCTGCAGTAGCTTCAGTCAATAAAAAATTTAGCAATGGTTTTTTAGGCTGCACTTCATTCAGCAGAAATGGAACATGTAGAACTCAGCAATGATCTTCTCGGAGCACAGGGTGAGTCACTGGAACTTTAGTGATGAACCATCAATTGTAAGTTTTAAAAAATGCTTTAAACATAATAAATGTTCATCTTGGGGAAAATGGCTTTTTTCTTTCTGTCATGGTGTCAGCTGTGAGTTTCATTTTTACAGGGATTTGTGGAATATCAAGGCAAGAAAACCCCCCTAAAGTTATTGCCTTGCAGTATATTAGATTCCTGCATATTTTCAGGCACAAGTCCTAGCTATTTCTGATCATTTGAATGGTTGAATGGCTCTAGATGGTTGAATGACCCTGGCAAAACAGCCAACTCCTCTGATGAAGGCATGCCCAATTCTTGCCAGTTTTGAGCTAGACATTTGCACAAGAGTTAATATGATTTTCAACTGTTCTCTATATTTTGAAGGTCCAGGCTGTTCTGAACTGAATTCCGGCTGTCTGGTCCCTCAAAAGTCATCCAGAGACATTGCTAGTCAGAACATTTTAAGCTGTTAGCATGAAGCAGAACCAAGCGATCTATGTGTTTTATAAGGAGTCACACAGTAAGAGAATGGATGAAAAGAGCCAGCTTCATGTCTATTTTTTAATTTAATCTTACTCCTATATAAGTGATATTTTCTTTTATGTCAGCTGAAATCATCCATAACATTATAAAATGGTAGATTCCAGTCTTAACCTCCTTCTTCTCTGCCATTGGTCGTACTACTGTACTCCCAAAACACTGGGAAAAGGCTATAATAATTCCCATTTATTAAAAAAAAGGAAAAGAAATACTTTTTTAAAAAAAGAATACAAATATAATAAATGAAATGAAATAAATGAAAAAGAAAACAGATTTATTTAAAAAAACAAGGAAAAGGGCAAATCAAACAAGTATTATCCTTTCAGTTTATGGAGCATCAATAGTAAGGTAAAAAGGTAAAGGTTCCCCCGCACATGCGTGCTAGTCATTTCCAACTCTAGGTGCTGGTGCCCATCTCCGTTTCAAAGCCGAAGAGCCAGCGCTTGTTTGAGGACGTCTCCGTGGTCATGTGGCCAGCATGACTAGATGCCAAAGGCGCACGGAACGCTGTTACCTTCCCACCGTAGTGGTCCCTATTTTTCTACTTGCATTTTTACGTGCTTTCGAACTGCTAGGTTGGCAGAAGCTGGGACAAGTAACAGTCACTCACTCTGCTACGCGGCACTCAGGATTCGACCCGCCAAACTGCCGACCTTCTGATCGACAAGCTCAGCGTCCTAACCCACTGAGCCACCGCGTCCCTCTATCAATACTAAACTTTATGCTAAATATTCAAATACAACATTACTAGAATCTGAGCAAATTCCAGCAGACATTAGGATGGGTTTAAGCTGAGTGCTTTCCTCTTGACCATACTTTCCTTTTACAGCAATTAGCAGAAAAGCAGGATCCACCCTCTTCACTGTCTTCCTTGACTTTAAGTCTGTTTTGATCCAATATCCACAAATTGTCACTTGATTTACTTTTCACCTTACTTTTTTGGCCCATTACGAACTGTGCCAGGCAAGTTCTAAACTATATACTGGTGAACTAAAAACAAAAAATTCTGTTAGGGCCATATCAAAAAGGTCAGAATTGTGAATTGTGGCAGAGAGTTGTAATTTAGCCAAGATAAAACTTGATACACAAATGTCTACAGCAAAGCCATTGCTACCAAGAAAGTCCATTATTGATTATTTATTAAATTTGCATCCCACTTTTTTCTGTACAATTTCAGGGAACAGACATAGTGCTCCCTCCTCATATTTCTCCACAACAGCAGTTGTGTCAGGAGAATAGTTACTCTCAGTGGCACATACCAGCAACATCCTGGCATCGTTCAGCAAAGAATTTGCAGTTCGGGCAATCCAGAATTAGCACAATATACTTTTCAAACTTATTAAAAAGATCAAGCTCATAATTTCCCTGTCCTTTAAATTCCCTATGGGCAAATGGGATACATGAGTAGAATAAATCATTCTTTTAAAATAGTTCATTTTTTCCGTAATATACATTGTAAAATGGATGGGAATGAAGGCCGGTCAATGTGTGCAAAAATGGAAGAGAAAGATGAATCCAGAGCCATGACAAAGGCCTCAGAATTAAAAGGGTGATCGAGAATGGCCAGGCAGGGGCAGGGTCCTTCAACATAAATTTAATAGGAGGCCCCTGGTTAATTTTTTAGCAAAATTTTTATGGGGTTAGGGAGAGGGGTGGGAGTGGGGGGGTTGTTTGGCTATGGGGGGTGGTCAATCAACCATGGCTCAGGCCAGGCCTGGGTCTGGCCACGCGGGGGGAGAACAGGGTGTGGTTGTCTCCGGGGCTCTGGAGCGGGTCGTGGGACTACCGATTCCCACGACGTTGGGGAATGGCAGCAGGTGCATAAACAGAGGGCCGTATCGTTACTGGGAGGGCCGTCTCCGCTACTTGCAAGCGGTGAGGCGCTCCGACCCTCTGTTTCTTCCCCGAGGTTCCGGGAGCGAGGATGTGCAGCCTCCTGAGCTCCGGCTGGTGTACCTGAATGCCAGGTCCGTGGTTAACAAAGCTCCCCTTGTTCGGGATTTAGTTGAGGGTGAGCATGCGGACCTGGTTGGGCCCAGAGGGTGGGGTCCCTTCGGTATTTAGTTGAGGGTGAGCATCACGGAGACTTGGTTGGGCCCAGAGTGTGGGGTCCCTTTGGTTGACCTCTGCCCACCAGGTTTCCGGGTGCTACACTGGCCACGAGCTCAAGGTAGGGGTGTGGGTGTGGTGGTAGCTATCAGGGAGACCTTATGTCCGCGGGAGACCACCGTTCCTCAGATAGTAGGGTGTGAGTCTCTCTTTTTGAGATTTGGTCCGGGGGCGCAGTTGGGCTTGCTGCTGGTGTACTTTTCGCCTAGTCGCGCAGCGGCAACCCTGCCCGAGCTGCTCGATATCCTCTCTGGGTTGGTGATTGAATTCCCCAAACTTATAGTTTTGGGTGACTTTAATCTACCATCCCTGGGAGGCTCATCTGAGCTAGCTCGGGAGTTCATGGCTTCCATGACGGCCATGGACCTGACGCAAGTAATTTCTGAACCAACTCATGAGGGAGGCCACACCCTTGACCTGGTTTTCTTATCTGGACGGTGGTTTGATGATCTTGGTGGGGGCTCTCCATTTATTATGCCCCTGTCATGGACCGATCATTACCTCCTGCAGCTGGTCTTCCGTTTTGCCACCCCCCGCCATGGGGGTACGGAGCCAATTAGATGGTACTGCCCCAGACGCTTAATGGATCCTGATAGATTCCAGGCGGCGCTGGGGTCCCCACCTGCCTCCGTCGCTCACAACTCGGTGGATGCCCTAGTGGAAGCCTGGGAAAGGGCGGCCACTGGGGCACTTGACCGAGTTGTACCCTTGCGGCCCCTGACCCGGTGCAGATCCCAACGAGCTCCATGGTTTTCCTCGGAGCTCCGGGAGATGAAGCGTCAGAAACGGGGCCTAGAGAGCTGTTGGAGGTCCAGCCGATCCGAATCTGACCGGTTGCGACTAAGAACCTTTATTAGGTCTTATCTCGCAGCGATGAGGACGGCGAGGTGTAATTACTTCTCTGCCCTCATCGTGTCCGCAGATAATCGCCCGGCCGCCCTGTTTAGGGTGACCCGCTCTCTCCTTAATCAGGAGGTGAGGGAGGAACCCTTGCAGGGTCGTGCCGAGGAGTTTGGTCAACATCTGCTGGATAAAATCGCTCGGATTCGGACCGGTCTGGACTCCAACTGGGCAGAGTCTGACGATCAGGACACGGGCGGTCTTGTCGATGTTATCTGGGAGGAGTTTGATTCTGTAACCCCTGAGGAAGTGGACAGGATTATGGGGAGGCTGAGCTCCACCACATGTTTATTGGACCCGTGCCCTTCTTGGCTGGTTTATGCAGCTCGGGAGAGGACACGAGGCTGGTTCCAGGGAGTTATATCTGCTTCCTTGAGTGAGGGTAATTTCCCCGCCGTCTTGAAGGAGGCGGTGGTGAGACCTCTCCTCAAGAAGCCTGCTCTGGACCCAGCTGTTTTGAACAACTTTCGTCCGGTCTCCAACCTTCGCTTTCTTGCGAAGGTTGTTGAGAGTGTGGTGGCGCATCAGCTTCCTCTGGTGCTGGATGAAGCGGATTATCTAGACCCGTTCCAATCGGGTTTCAGGCCCGGGTACAGCACAGAGACGGCATTGGTCGCTCTGGTGAATGATCTCTGGAGGGCTCGGGACAGAGGACATTCCTCTGTCCTTGTTCTATTAGACCTCTCGGTGGCTTTCGATACCATCGACCATGGTATCCTGCTGCGGCGTCTCAGGGGATTGGGAGTGGGAGGCACAGTTCTTCAGTGGTTCTCCTCCTATCTCCTGGGACGCTCGCAGTCGGTGTTGGCAGGGGGGCAGAGGTCGACCCCTAGGACTCTCGCTTGTGGAGTTCCTCAGGGGTCAGTCCTCTCGCCTCTCCTGTTCAACATCTACATGAAACCGCTGGGTGAGATCATTCGTGGTTTTGGAGTTGGGTATCATCAATATGCCGATGATACCCAACTTTTCATTTCGACCCCAAACCACCCCAGTGATGCCCTCGCTGTGATGTCCCATTGCCTGGAGGCGGTTCGGGTCTGGATGGGGAGGAACAGACTTCAACTCAACCCTGACAAGACTGAGTGGCTGTGCATTCCGGCATCCCGGGACATTCAAAATATTCCATCTCTTCTTATGGGGGGTGAGTCCTTACCCCCCGTGGATACGGCTCGCAACTTGGGAGTCCTCCTAGATTCACGACTTACTCTGGAAGACCATATAGCGGCCGTGACTAGGGGGGCTTTCGCCCAGGTTCGCCTGGTGCGCCAGTTGCAGCCCTATCTGGACCGGGATGCCCTGTGTACGGTCACTCATATGCTAGTGACCTCTCGCCTGGACTACTGCAATGCTCTTTACATGGGGCTTCTCTTGAAGACCACTCGGAGGCTCCAACTGGTACAGAATGCGGCCGCGAGAGTTGTCTTGGGAGTTTCCCGGTACTCCCATGTTACACCTTTGCTCCGTGAGCTACATTGGTTACCAGTTGTCTTCCGGGTGAGGTTCAAGGTGTTGGTTATGATCTTCAAGTCCTTACATGGCATGGGTCCGGGGTACCTCGAGGACCACCTGCTGCCGGCGTCAACTCCCCTCCGCCCTGTGCGTGCCCACAGAGAGGGCCTCCTCAGGGTGCCTCCGGTCAGGGAATGTCGACTGGTGGCCCCCAGGGGGAGGGCCTTCTCTGTGGGCGCTCCAGCGTTATGGAACCAACTGCCGGTTGAGCTCCAGATGGCATCGGACCTTCGCTCCTTCTGGTGCGGGCTGAAGACCCACTTATTTGAACTAGCTGGTCTGGCCTGATGGGGAATGTTAGGGGTTTTTTAATGGGTCTTTTATTGCTTTTATTGTTATTGTAATTTTTAATTGGGCATTTGTTTAATTCCTTTTAATTTTTGTATTGTTATTTATATATGCCCTGTTAACCGCCCTGAGTCCTTCGGGAGAAGGGCGGTATACAAATTTAATAATAAATAGAAATAGAAATAGAATTTATTAGATGAATATGCAATTTTAGCAGCTGGAGTAGGACTGATGCTGACAAAGAGAATCCATAACCTTCCTTTCTTTACAAGTCAGACCTTTAAAGCTGTAATAAGATTCCTCTGCTCATAGCTGCGTTTGGTAGAAGCTAGTTTAATCTAATTAACTAAATGATGCAAAAATATCCCAGATAGAGTTCTCTGTCTGACGCAGGGAGAAAAACCATCACTAGTTTTGCCTTTGATGGAATTCAGTGCAACTTTTCTTATTTTGGCATTCAGACAGCATTAATCTTTTTGCTCCTACCTCTGCTCTTTTGTGTGTATGTATGTGTGTGTGTGTGTGTGCTTCTCACCTCACCTCTCTTCCCCTTCAGGGGAAAAAAACTTTTATTTTTGTTCATACTTGTGTTAAGAGCAGATGTTCATGCAGTTGAACCTCTGGCATAATCACAGTAACCATTGTTTGGGACTTTTTAACTCATCAATTTCTTTAAGACGAGCTCAAACTGAGATTCAGTATAAAAAGGATCTCAAGATTTCAGTCAACCAAGTAGATGGGACATTGTGTTATATTTGCCACCATCTAAAGTTAAACCAGGGATCTTTAAACTTGGCCTTTTTATGACTTGTGGATTTCAACTCCCAGAATTCCTTAGCCAGGCACGCTGGCTGAGGAATTCTGGGTGTCAAAGTCCACAAGTCACAAAAGGGCCAAGTTTGAAGATCCCTGATCTAAACCTATAATCAGCTGCTGAAAAAATTGACTGGCTATATGGGATGATGGTGATCAGTGGGATGAAGTAAGTTAAAATGATATCTTCAAAGATATTATTGTTGTTATTCATTTGTGGGTTGGCACTTTAGAAATAATAATAATAGTAATAGTAATAATAGTAATAATAATAATAATAATAATAATAATAATAATAATAATAATAATAATAATAATAATAGTATACCTGGTTGATACCTAGGATGCTGGCAGCAACCCGTGTCAACAATTAGTGCCAGTCAATTTGAGTGTTCAGTTGACTGAGTTTCATGTTTTATGAATAAAAGTTTAATAATAATAATAATAATAATAATAATAATAATAATAATAATAATAATAATAATAATAAAATAAATAATAATAATAATAATAATAATAATAATAATAATAATAATAATAATAATAATAAAGTTGGAAGGGAACTTGGAGGTCATCTAGTCCAACCCCCTGCTCAGGCAGGAAACTCTATACCAGGGGTGTCAAACTCGTGACATCATGTGTATCAGAGCTTTTCCCCCATTGCCGGCAATGGGGTGGGCATGGTTTTGTCGTGATGCGTCCAGCCCACGGGCCGGCAGTTTGACACCCCTGCTCTATACCATTTTAGACAAATGGCTGTCCAGTCTCTTCTTAAAAACTTTCACATTCACAGCTTCTGCAGGCAGGTGGTTCCACTGAGTAATTGTTCTAACTGTTAGGAAATTTCTCCTTAGTTCTAGGTTGCTTCTCTCTTTGGTTAGTTTCCATCCGTTGCTTCTTGTCCTGCCTTCAGGTGCTGTGGAGAATAGCTTGACTCCCTCTTCTTTGTGGCAACCCCTGATTATAAACACTGCTCAGCAACAAAATCACATTTTGCATAAATGCAGGCAGCTAAAGGCAATCTGGGGTTCTGAAAATGTATTCTCATGACACTTAAATATTCAAATGTATTTCTGACATTCATGCATTAAATTTTCATACATCTTTTTCTGGAAACTACTATTTGTACACATGTGGGGCAAAGGCGAGAGAAAGAAGTTGCCTTTTTTGCTGGTTGTGTTAGCAGGACACTTAAAACAGGCAAAAGGTTATTTAATCTTCTTTTTCTGGATTTGTATGACATATTGAACCATACACCACCATGCAAACTGGTTCACAAGTATCATACAGCTGTATAGTAGATTACAATATGATACTGTAATCTGTAGATGAGTACATCAAGGAAGCACAGCTAGCAAGAACATTCATGCAGAAAATAGATGTAGTTGTTAAGAGCTGATCACTAACTTGATAGAACATTATCAATAAACAGGGCCTTATTGTTGGATTGGATCCCTGACCCATTCAGTCTGGCAGTCTGTCTCATGGTGGCCAGTCAACTGCACAAGGAAGCCCAAAGGTCTCCCAGTAGATGGCCATTGGGGAACTAAAACTTTAAAGCCTTAAAAGAAATGGAAATAACTAAGCTAAATAATTAAACAACCTTACTTGTACTTTTGGAATTTTTGGGCTATTAAAAAGTTCTTACTTTTATGGGGACCTACTACCCTATTTACTTTTTAAGCTGTGAAAGAAGGGGGGGAATGGATAAATTGGATAAAAGCTTTTTATGAGTCTGGAAGAAGATTTTATATGATATTGAGGACATCATATGGCAAAACCTGGTATAGCAACTAAACCTTTTCTTTATTGTGAGATTTGGCTGTAACTCAGATTTGTCATTGACATTATCTTTAAAGATAAGAATTGGGAACACCTGTCACTGAAAAACAACCTTTAGAAATAGTGGAGGTGGACATTTACTGACTCTTATCAAAAATAACCTCCACTAAAGACCTATCTGTAAACACCAAAGAAATGGAGGAATATTATCCACCACTTGATTATAAACTTATACTTGAAACAATCCTGGCAATGACTGAGCAAATGAAAGCCAGACTGAAAGATAAATCTGACAGCTTAAATTTACCAAATGAAACTTTCACTCCAACTGATGAATTGACTATCTAAAAACCAACAGAAGAGGAGGAAATTAACATCAAAATAGGGACTTTAAAGAACAACAAGTACAATCTACTGAGAACCTTGATGCCCAAATCTCAATTTCAACTATAAAACCTACTATTCAAAAAAACAACAGAAGCCGAAGAAAGCAACACTAAGATGGAGGATGCCAAAGGCCTTCAAATACAGTACATTGAGAATCTAGCCAACCAAACAATAACTATAACACCAGACATGACCTCTTACCTAAGCCAGATGGGACTGGAAGAAGAAGAAGACCAGATTGAACTAATGACAGCTTCACTACACCAAACATGGAGATTTGATCTATTAAAGCAACAATTTAATGATTATAAAGGGGACACTTTCTTTGAAAAATTGACAACTGGATGGTCTCCCTGGATTCAAACAACGTGTGTAGGAAGAAAGAGAGACACACTTGAGATTCTAAAGGCACTGATATGGAAGCCTGCTTGTCATAAAAAGTAAGCTAGAGTCAGATTTAAAAAATGGGTTTTTTCTTTTTGCTCGGATTTGTAATGATAGAGCTTAAAATTTGTTTTAATGGGCTAAGGGGAATCTTCAAAACATATAAACTGATTTTATATTTAGGATCTAGATTTCTAAGGGAAATGAAAATTAGCTACTAGAACATAACTTTGAATTATATTACAGAACTTAGAGTGATATAACAAAAGATACCTTTTTAATAATTGATGAACTATTAAGATGATAAACAGAATATATTTGTGAAATAAAATAAAGGTAAAGGTAAAGGTTCCCCCGCACATGCGTGCTAGTCGTTTCCGACTCTAGGGGCCGGTGCTCATCTCCGTTTCAAAGCTGAAGAGCCAGCGCTTGTCCGAGGACGTCTCCGTGGTCATGTGGCCGGCATGACTAGACGCCAAAGGCGCACGGAACACTGTTACCTTCCCACCGGAGTGGTCCCTATTTTTCTACTTGCATTTTTACATGCTTTTGAACTGCTAGGTTGGCAGAAGCTGGGACGAGTAACAGGTGCTCACTCTGTTACGCGGCACTCGGGATTCAACCCACCAAACTGCCGACCTTCTGATCGACAAGCTCAGCATCCTAACCCACTGAGCCACCGCGTCCCTGAAATAAATAAATAAATAAATAAATAAATAAATAAATAAATAAATAAAATAAGAATGTACCTAAATGAACAATGCATGTATTAAATGAACAATGCATGTATTTCAGATATGATAATTGCTATATAATGAAATAGGGGAAATGTGGGCTACCCAAAAATTAAGTCTTCTAGATACTACTAGATAGGCTAATTTGGAGCACAGTATTGAAATTAGGTATAATTTAAAAACTGAACATGGATAAGTAAAAATATATTGATAATTGCTCTAATTGATTGTGTCACAATTAGAAATGTATTAATTTGATTATGATATTGTAACTAAGGGAATTGGAGAGGGGATTTTTGTTGATGTAAAAAAGATTTTGTTATTGGACTTTTGACTATGCAATCACCACATTGCTTCATAAATATTTGAATGTAAAATTAGAAAATTAATAAATTTATTAATAAAAAAATAATAAATGGTATTCATATCCATACCACTCTATGGTATTCTTAAAAAAAAAAGGAATACCATAGAGTGACATAGTGAGAACTGGGCTTCCTGAAGTGTAGTGTAGTATAGTGTAGTGTAGTGTAGTGTAGTGTAGTGTAGAATAGCAGAGGTCTCCAACCTTTCCAGGCTCATGGCCTGGAGGGAAGGAGATCAGTTTCCAAATCGGTGCACAGGCATGTGCACATGTAAATGAGGCCTCACACACTGGTGCGGCACTAGCAGCCGCGTTTGTGCATGTGACATGTGCTGGTGCTATGTGCATGCACGAATGGCTTTTCACCCCCCCCCCCGCAGTGGCTAGGTAATGGGGCTTATAGCCACCGCAGGTGATGCGTGACTGATCGCACATGCACACAGCCACACCCCCCCACACGGCAGTTAGCAGCCCCATTTGAGCATACGTAAATGGGCTGTGCACATCCGTTGGGCACTAGTGGCTCCATTTATGCATGCACAAACTGGCCACACCCACGCACCTGGCACTGTTTGTACCCACACACATGCACAAATGGGGCCACGGGCACTAGCGCAAGTGGGGGGAATGCATGGCCACGTGTTCACGATTGGACAGCCATTTCTGTGGCCTGCTGGCCAAGAGCCCATGGCCCACTCCCGGGCCATGGCCTCTAGGTTGGGGATCCCTGTAGTATAGTGTATAGTGTATAGTGTAGTGTAGTGTAGTGTAGTGTAGTGTAGTGTAGTGTAGTGTAGTGTAGTACAGTAGTATACTTTAGTATAAAGAGCTATGGTAGCACAGTGGTTAGAATGGAATATTGCAGTCTAATTCTGCTGACTGCCAGCAGTTCAATTCTCACTGGCTCAAGGCTGATTCAGCTTTCCATCCTTTTGAGGTTAATAAAATGAGGACCTAGAGTGTTGGAGCAATATGCTGATATTGTAAACCATTTAGAGAGGGTTGTTAAAGACTGTGAAGCAGTATATAAGTCTAAGTGCTATTGTTATTGCTACAGTATTGGTTGCCAATGTGAATAGGGGAAGTATGTGGGGGGTGAGGTGGCCACATCTTCCTTACTCCTGTTTTTAAGGTGCACATGTTCAAATCTTGCTCAGTTACCCAAAGAAATCTATGAAGGCATTTCTCATTCAGCTGATGCCCTTTTGGAAATAGTGAGTCATCAGGCACTTATGGATCACTCAAACCCCTTTCTCTCCCTAATAATCCTACTTCTAGGGAGGTATTGATTCTTCACCGTTGGCTGCCTCTTGGTATTCCGCAGCCCATTTTTGTCTGTGTAAATCGCTGTGCTGTCATTTTCATGCAGCAATTACCTTCACTGATTTCTTTCATCCTGAGTTCGTTGCCAGAAAACTAAACTTTGTATTGACAAAACACAATAGAAATAGAAATGGGAGGGAGACCGTGTGCCTAGCAGAAGTTTGAAGAACAAAACTGAGGGGAAAATTTTATTTTCAGGAGGAAAACTTTTTCGTGCTCAGATATTCCAGAATTGTCACTTCAGGTGATACCATCACCTGTTGTGTTGCCACACTGAAAATTGCTCCTGATAAATAAATAACATGATAACCTCATGAACTCTATAGAGAATGTAATTCTTTCTCTCCTTTGGAGAATTATAATTTTATGAAGATATTTCTTAATAGAATTTGCACTCTGCCTATCAAGTCACAGTTCCCAGGATTCTGTGCAATAAGACATGATGTTTATGTTTGTCTTCCTGAGGTTATATGACCCCATATGTGGTTTGCGCTGAGACAAGAGTGCCTTGGAGGAAGTTTGAAGCTTCAACATTGTAGATTTCCTGTCCTCATAAACTTATTTTTCCACATATTCAATATGCAAACAAACCATGTTCTTATCTCTGATAATTGCCAATGGGCAAGATAGGTTTTTTCAGGGGAGGAATCTATTTCTTTTTCACCTCAGACTTGAAGAGGCTGTTGGAACTTATCCATCAAAAATTCTTATTTTTCTAGGGACAAAATATTTTTCATGACTAGAAAATATGGCATTTTCACAGTTTAATTAATGCTTTTAATTCAGGTGTGTAGATTCTCAAGAAATTAATAAAAATCTGTGCCATTTTTGTGAGGGGCAAAGTTTGACTTCCTGCTTGTTTTAGAGGCTGAAAGATAATTCAAGATGAAGTTGTTAAAAAGCAATAGGTGATAACTGCCTTTTAAGGTCCAATTTTGTTCCTCCTAAGGTTTAGATAAGTCATTTTTCCTGAGCAATATCATAATACATTGCAACTAAAAACTGATTATCTAAGTCATCTGTATGGTCTGTTATATTGAATTACAGAAAATGTGTATGAAATCCTTTGAACATTTAAAAAGCATTACATAAATGTGAATATTATCATTTAGAAAGAATCTCAGGAAAGGCTTCTTAAGCAATTATGATAGGAAGTTGGTAAGAATTAGTATGGTATGCAGCTCCTTCTCCAGAAAATTTTATCTTGTATACCACACTGGGTAAATTATATCTCTTCAACCTTCAGCAGAAAAAGCACCCAGGTTCTGCTTTCAGACTTGAAGGCATTTTGTTATTAAATGTATACGCCTGGCCAGAGAGTGCTTTCGCTTGAACAGAAACCTCATTCCATCAGGGAATAAAATTTTAAGTCATCTGTCCAAAGCAGCTTCATACAGTACAGAGAACAGAAATAGGGCCTGAGTTTTGATAACAAAGTATCCAGAATTGTGATGCCCGATGCAAGCTGTGAAAATAAAATCGTTTTTTTTTCCCTTCATCTTCTTTAACACCTTCCTGCTCCTGCCTATGCACATCTAGAATAGGATGGTTTTCTCTAAGCACATTGTGAAAAAAAAGGAAATTATTACTTAAAAAAAACACCTCATCCAGAGGAATTTTCTTACTTTTATTGTTGGTTTCTGAGTTAGCATTTGCCTCTCTTGTTGGATCTGAAGGCTTTTGATTGCTTTGCATAAACCATTTGTGTAAAAGGGAGGGGGAATGAAAAGAAACAGCTGTAATCTTAGACATTTCTAAATGTTAATATAAATTATAGAAACACTGAAAATATTTGAAAATTCATAAAAGACAGACTGTTTAACCACCCCTTAAAGTTAGCAGAAACCAACATGTACAAACTGAAGCTTTTAAAATACATAAATATTGATCTTCATGGGCCTTTGTGGATTTTAGAAGGGAGCATTTTTTTTGTAAAATAATATTTATATACTACTAAAACCATCATAACCTATAACTGGACAAAATGGTGCAACATAGGGAAACAATTTTTGAACCAATGTACCTCAGATGGGATATTTTAATGTCTTCAAAATCCCAGAACCGTGACTTCCAAGGGAATGAAACTTGGGTAATTGTAGCTGCTTCAGTGCTACTAACTGCTCTTGCAGTCATGTGATTTTTATTGTCAACATTCTGTGACAGTTTCCCAGCCAATCTCGCAATCCCTCATTCCCTCCCCCACCTAAAAGCAGTCACTTTCTTCCCTGCTGGGAAGGGAAGGGAAAGGGGAAGAGAGAGGAAGGAATCACTACCTTCCCAGTGCCACCTATCCATATGATCCTCGACTTGTACCTCTCCTCAGTAACCTTCCAAGACTTACGCCATCCCCCACCTGACTCTATGACCTATGTAGCACTTTTTGTGCATCCTCATGTACCCTCCCTGACCTGTATAGCCTCCTGTGTGCCTTAGACCCACACAACATCTCTTGCATACCCCAGGCACTTTTCCCAACCTGCACTTCCCACCTGTGCTCCCTGCCTGATCGATCTGGCATTTCTGGCACACACACACACTTCCAACCCATCTCTCATGCACCCCTGCACAACACATAACATTGTTGATTCACATTCTCATGCACTCCCTCACTCCCTCTTTCACCCAGCATCAGCCACTTGCTTGCCTGCTGGCCTTGCGAGTTCCTGCTGGCTTCCCCACTGAAATTCTCCCTTGAAGCTTCCAAAATCAAAGTACTTAGGGAAGTTGGTAGGAAAGTTAAGTTAAGTTAAGTTAAGTTAAGTTAAGTTAAGTTAAGTTAAGTTAAGTTAAGTTAAGTTAATGGGAAAGCTGGCAGGAAGTCAAAAGTCAGCTTTGCTTCCACTGCTTTTTTTGGGGGCGGGGCACCCATGGTCATTTTGTTTCTTCTTGTTTAGCTAAAGAAATACCTTTGAAATGGTAACCCAAAAGGGCACAAATTGCCTTTAAAGCTGGTTTGATACTTTTCATTCTCAGCTGTCTGTACCCAGTTATATATTGGGTACATATTTTGCAGGAGACATTCCTCAAATAAAACTTTGTTTCTCCTGGTTTTTCAAGCATTATAAAGATACAAAGAATTTCTAGATTACAACTTTTTTATGAGAAGAGAGTACGGAGATATAGTGGTGATCTGAGAGTATTGAATTATTTACAAATTAACTTATGGAAGGGACTCTGTGACAGAAAAGAGACAGTTTCATAGGAAACCAAGCTATAGTATAGTTGGCTTATTGGTGAGTTAACATGATACTCAGTTGTTAGTTTTAGATAGTCAAATCTCATGTAGCTGGCAAGTTCCAGGAAATTACACAGATTTCAATAAGATATCTTTAATGCTGGTCTGGGGTAATTACAGAATCTTTAAAACTGTTCCCAAACTCATTTAGGATAATTAATTGTGGCAAAAACTCTTTTAATACTTTGAAATGCTTTTCCTCAGATTTCTCTCCATTTGTGCTCAGCTGTATTTTATGAGATCACCTATCACCTTTCTCAGACTCTCTGCAGAACAGGGTCTGTAGTTGGCTTACTGCTTGGGGAATAGCTTAGTGTGTCATGCAAATGAGCCTTGGTGGAGCAGTGGGCTAATGCCTCCTTAAGTAACACCAGCTGCCTCCAATTACTGCAGGTTCGAGTCCCACCAGGCAATAAGCTGACTTTGTAAAAATGCTGCTGGGGGAGGGGGCGAAAGCTCTAATAAGCAGGCATATACATAGAATGAAGGCTATTGCTAAACACATTGATTTGTGCTTCTTAGATTGTAAGCCACCCTGAGTCTTCGGAGAAGGGCGGGATATAAATGGGATAAAAAAAATGTAGAATTGTGTTTTGTTAAGGGTTATAGTGGATACAAAAAGTCTACACATCCCTATTAAAATGCCAGGTTTTGAGGTGTAAAAAAAAATCAGATTTAAGATAAATCACTTCATTTTTCCCACATTCAATACAACCTATACACTGTACGTTTCAATTGAAAAATAAAGTGAAATATTTTAAGAGAACCTGGCTGTTTGGAACACCTTGATCCCAGGGTACGATCTGTTTGCACCCTCCAAACTTCCGTAAGGATCTGAAGACTTGGCTCTGCCAGTGGGTGTTTGATAGACCAATAGCAGATCCCATCAGCCCCTGCAACCCCTGTTCCCTCTGTTGTGTATTCACTTATTATTGTTATATGCTCACACATTGTGTTTAATAGTATTAACAGGGCTGAGGTAAAAGCCGCGGCAGCTTTTGACAGCTGTCAAAAGCTGCCGGGCAGACTACGCAGGCGCCAACTGACTGACAGCTCAACACGCGCTACCGATGACAGCTCCGAGCTGTCAAAAACCTGCCGGCTCCGATTGGCGGAAACAAACGGCGCGGGAACGAACTCACCCCTGATTGGTTAAACTGTTGACAGCTGCCAGTATAAATAGATGTCATGTTCTTATGTTTTTTGCCTGGTTCGGAATAAAGAGTTAAACTGTTAGCTCGCTGTCTCGCCTGCTTCTTAGCTAAAGCACTGGCGACGAAGGTGGGATGCCTGCTTGCCTAAGCTGAAGTCACTACCTAAGGGGAGAAGAGATTTTTTCCCTTAGCCTGAGCTAGTCACTCGCTGAAGTCACTCGGAAGCCGGACTTCCATTCAACGCAAGCAGCGGCACCCACAATTACAGACAGCATGACGAACCATGGCCACATTCGGGAGTTCAATACCCGCCACCCAGAAGGCTGGGAATCTCATCTGGGCCAGGTAGAAGGATACCTGGTGGTTAAGAAGATTACGGATGACCGGGCCAAGGCAGCCACCCTCCTCTGGCTCAGCGGGCCCACTGTATACGATGCCGCTGTGGGAATCTTCACTCCTGAACCGATCGCCACTATCTCCTACGCCGATCTGACCGAGGGGCTGAGCAAATACTTCATGCCCCTCAAGTCAGAACTCTTCTGGAGAGTAAATTTCGCCCGAAAACTACAGCTTCCGGACGAGCCAGCAAATGACTTCATAACCCGGGTCAGACACGCCGCACAACGGTGTCGGTTCCCGGATTTAGAAGACCAAATCCGGGACCAGATCGTCATAGGGCTCAAAGACGAACGGCTGAGGAAGAAGCTGATCGCCAAGCCTGAAATGACAATGACCGATGTGGCAAGGGAAGTCATTGCATACGAGGACTGCCACGGTGACAACCGACGTTCACCTGACAGCGGGCCCAGTGGGTCCGTGCACCAGGAGGACGGCGGGTTCAGCGGTCCCGAAGATGACGACGTCTCCATGGACATCGATGCGGTACAGCGGCGGTTTGAAAGGCTCAGGCTGCAACGCAACTACCGAGGGGGGCCTGCCAACAATCTGAGGGGCACCAACTCCCAGCCAAACAGGGCTAAGTGTGCCAGCTGCGGCGGCAGCCACCCAAGAGCAATGTGCCGGTTCCGCAGTGCCAAATGCCATGGGTGTGGAAAGACAGGTCACCTCAAAGCCGTGTGCCGCAGCCGGAGCCGAGAAAATCTGCATGAACTGGAGGTGACAACCGCAGGTATGAGGCAACACACACCCAGAGCTAGGCGCAATCCCAAAACCCTAGTGCTTAATGTGAGGGGAAGGGCGGGAAAATACACAGTCCACAGCACCCTTAAGCCAAAAGTTAAGGTGGATGTGCTGATTCAGGGAATCCCCTGTGAGATGGAAGTGGACTCTGGGTCCTCCGTCTCACTCATTTCATGGCAAACCTACAGGGACATTTGTAACCAGAGTAGAAAACGGCCCGCCCTTCGACTTTCAGAAAACGCCCATTAAACTCCGGGGCAAGGCTTCCGTTCCCGTGGAGTTCAAAAAATTTAAAGGATCCCTCCCTATACTAGTGACCCAGGAAGACAGAATCAGCCTGCTAGGATTAGACTGGTTCGAGGCACTAGGGATAGCGTTGACAGGCGTCAACGCCATTCAGCTGTCAAGCTTAGAATCCGTCTGCCTTCAATTCGCGGACGTCTTTGACAGCTCGCTAGGGAAGTACACGGGATCGCCCGTATCGCTTAAACTTAACCCTAATGTAATGCCTGTCAGAATCAAGGCAAGAAGAGTTCCCTTCGCCTTGAGGGAAAAAATAGAAGCTGAGCTAGACCGATTAACTAACTTGGGAGTCCTAGAACCAGTAGAAGGGGCAGAGTGGGAGACACCCATAGTGACCCCAGTTAAGCCAAATGGCCAAATAAGATTATGTGCCGATTATAAAGCGACCCTCAACCTCGCATTAAATGCACATGCCTACCCGGTCCCGGCTGTCAAAGACATCCTCGCGGCCATTAAGTCAGGCGCCATATTTGCCAAGTTAGACTTGGCGCAGGCGTATTTACAGCTGCCTGTCACCCCTGACACCGCCCTAGCTCAGACAATCGTCACCCACAAGGGAGCATTTAAAATTAACCGCCTTCAATTCGGCATCTCTGCAGCCCCGGGGATCTTTCAAGAAATCATGGAAAAAACACTTAAAGGGATCCCCGGGGTCTGTCCATATTTTGACGACATCCTAATTGCAGGGGAATCAGAAAAAGACCTAGCTAACAAATTGACAAAGGTGCTCCTTAGATTCAGGGAGGCTGGCCTTAAATTAAAACGAGACAAATGCTCCATTGGGGTGCCCTCAACAGAGTTCTTAGGTTTTAAAATTGATGCTAAGGGAATTCACCCCACTGAAACAAAAAGCCATTAAAACAGCACCAACCCCTAAAAATAAACAAGAACTTCAAGCCTTCCTAGGGTTAGTTAACTTTTATCATACCTTCCTGCCTCATAAAGCCTCCATTGCTGAACCCTTACACAGGCTATTAGATAAAGGCAAACCCTGGAACTGGTCATCTGAGCATGATAAAAGTTTTAATCTATTAAAAAATGTACTCTCCAGCAAAGAGGCTTTAGCTATAGTGGCAGGTCCATTCCAGGGACAATCGTTCTTAATAGTTGTGGATAGCTATTCGAAATGGTTAGAGGTGACACCAGTGACGTTGTTTTATAGCAGGGGTCTTCAAACGTGGCCCTTTTATGACTTGTGGATTTCAACTTCCAGAATTCCTCAGCCAGGCACATGCCTGGCTGAGGAATTCTGGGAGTTCAAGTCCACAAGTCATAAAAGGGCCACGTTTGAAGACCCCTGCTATAGATACAGAATTGGGGGTATGCCAAATTAAGTTTGAAAACCCGTTTTATAACCTTTCCATATTCATCTTCCAAAACAGTTTCTTTTAACCCCCATTTGAAGACACTTTAAATAGATTGCAGGCACCAGCTAATTTAAACCATTAGGCTGGAGATGTACCACCTGAAGTTTCATGGCCATGTGCAGCCCTCAGAAGCTTTGGATCAAGTCTCTTGAAAACCCAAAAAGTGGTTAACAAACTAGAATTCTTAATGTGAATTGAGGGGGAAATTGTGAAATACATAATTGGAAGGTAATCATAATAATTATAGTTAATTTTAATTCAGCTTAAAGGTAAATCCAACATTTTTGGAGTCTTGCCCCCCCCTCACTATTTTTATGAAGTGTGCATTTAAAGAATTGCTGATCAATCCAGCTATTTGTTGTTGTTAGCTGCAAAGTCATGTCCGACCCATCGTGACCCCATGGACAATGTTCCTCCAGGCCTTCCTGTCCTCTACCATCTTCTGGAGTCCCTTTAAGCTCACGCCTACTGTCAATCCAGCTCTATACTGCAGTAAACAATGGGAATTGTCAACTTCTCTTTCTGTGATTTGCAAACATGTCTTCCAGTGTTCCTTTTAATGTCATTTTATTTCTTTGCATTTTTTCTTTTTATTTATTTCTTCCTCACTTCATTTTGAAAGAGGGCTATCAAAAAGGGGGAGAGGGAATTATTTTTTAATAACTATCCGAAACCATATTCCCAAAAAGAAACAGATATCTCAAAATGGAAGTATTCACATTACCTGATTTTATTTCCAAGCTCTCATTGTTACAGCCTTTCCCAGTTGTCAAAGAACAATCAACCATTGCTTCTCTGGAGTTACCTCAGAAACATGACAAAGCAGGCAGTGCATTTTAATCAATTTTATATTAGATGGAGGTTATATTATTCACTTGGCTTTATTACAGCTATTCTAAAGAGTAGGAAGAGGTTAGAAATCAATGCCGTACTGCAGGGGTCCTCAACCTTGGCAACTTTAAGACTTGTGGACTTCAACTCCCAGAATTCCTCAGCCAGCTGGCTGAGGAATTCTGGGAGTTGCAGTCCACAAGTCTTAAAGTTGCCAAGGTTGAGGACCCCTGCTGTACTGCAAACCTAGCTTTGCTAGATTCTGGTCGGTGATGAAGTATATCTGCAGATCTAGGGAGCAGAAAAAGGATGGAAATAATTGTACCATCTGATTAAAAGGTTCTTTAAAAACAAACTAAAGGAACATTTAATAATAGAGGGAATAGAGTAAAAGTGGAAGGAACAAATCTGTATCATCCCTTCTAATCAGTAGAATCAAGACGGGTGGCAATCACTGTGGTGTTGGAAATGGGAACTTGGAATGGAACAAAAAGGAATTGAAAGGGGTCAGAGCTGCTAAGGCAAGATGTTTTTCTCCTACTGTTTGTGTGGCTAGATTACAAAAGAAAAATTAGAAAGTGAATCAGATGTCCATGCTATTGGTCTTCACTGTTGATGAGTTTGAGAAGATCAAAGAAGGCTTATTCTATTCAGATTAGGAAGATGGACTGGGACATTCAGATGTCCATGCTATTGGTCTTCACTGTTGATGAGACTGAGAAGGTCAGAGAAGGCTTATTCTATTCAGATTAGGAAGATGGACTGGGACATTCAAATGTCCATGTTATTGGTCTTCACTGTTGATGAGATTGAGAAGATCAGAGAAGGCTTATTCTATTCAGATTAGGAAGATGGACTGGGACATTCAGATGTCCATGCTATTGGTCTTCACTGTTGATGAGACTGAGAAGGTCAGAGAAGGCTTATTCTATTCAGATTAGGAAGATGGACTGGGACATTCAAATGTCCATGTTATTGGTCTTCACTGTTGATGAGATTGAGAAGATCAGAGAAGGCTTATTCTATTCAGATTAGGAAGATGGACTGGGACATTCAGATGTCCATGCTATTGGTCTTCACTGTTGATGAGACTGAGAAGATCAGAGAAGGCTTATTCTATTCAGATTAGGAAGATGGACTGGGACATTCAAATGTCCATGTTATTGGTCTTCACTGTTGATGAGATTGAGAAGATCAGAGAAGGCTTATTCTATTCAGATTAGGAAGATGGACTGGGACATTCAGATGTCCATGCTATTGGTCTTCACTGTTGATGAGACTGAGAAGATCAGAGAAGGCTTATTCTATTCAGATTAGGAAGATGGACTGGGACATTCAGATGTCCATGCTATTGGTCTTCACTGTTGATGAGATTGAGAAGATCAGAGAAGGCTTATTCTATTCAGATTAGGAAGATGGACTGGGACATTCAGATGTCCATGCTATTGGTCTTCACTGTTGATGAGACTGAGAAGATCAGAGAAGGCTTATTCTATTCAGATTAGGAAGATGGACTGGGACATTCAGATGTCCATGCTATTGGTCTTCACTGTTGATGAGATTGAGAAGATCAGAGAAGGCTTATTCTATTCAGATTAGGAAGATGGACTGGGACATTCAGATGTCCATGCTATTGGTCTTCACTGTTGATGAGACTGAGAAGATCAGAGAAGGCTTATTCTATTCAGATTAGGAAGATGGACTGGGACATTCAGATGTCCATGCTATTGGTCTTCACTGTTGATGAGATTGAGAAGATCAGAGAAGGCTTATTCTATTCAGATTAGGAAGATGGACTGGGACATTCAGATGTCCATGTTATTGGTCTTCACTGTTGATGAGATTGAGAAGATCAGAGAAGGCTTATTCTATTCAGATTAGGAAGATGGACTGGGACATTCAGATGTCCATGTTATTGGTCTTCACTGTTGATGAGATTGAGAAGATCAGAGAAGGCTTATTCTATTCAGATTAGGAAGATGGACTGGGACATTCAGATGTCCATGCTATTGGTCTTCACTGTTGATGAGACTGAGAAGATCAGAGAAGGCTTATTCTATTCAGATTAGGAAGATGGACTGGGACATTCAGATGTCCATGCTATTGGTCTTCACTGTTGATGAGATTGAGAAGATCAGAGAAGGCTTATTCTATTCAGATTAGGAAGATGGACTGGGACATTCAGATGTCCATGCTATTGGTCTTCACTGTTGATGAGATTGAGAAGATCAGAGAAGGCTTATTCTATTCAGATTAGGAAGATGGACTGGGACATTCAGATGTCCATGTTATTGGTCTTCATTGTTGATGAGATTGAGAAGATCAGAGAAGGCTTATTCTATTCAGATTAGGAAGATGGACTGGGACATTCAGATGTCCATGTTATTGGTCTTCACTGTTGATGAGATTGAGAAGATCAGAGAAGGCTCATTCTATTCAGATTAGGAAGATGGACTGGGACATTCAGATCATCCTCCTGGTCTCTCTGAACATCCATATTCATTGGATGGGGTGAAGAATTCTGTCTGTGTGGTAGTTACCTTCCTTTATTTTCTCTATTTTTCACATTTCCCCAAGAACTCATTTTTATATGTATTTAAGGATTTTACTTCATTGACTTCAGAAGATTTCTAATTAAAACTTTTCTGCTCTACAAGTCTGCACAATTATACAGCTAACCATTGTGTTTCAGGACTGGAACAGAGTTTCTTCTGGATTTTAGTGCTCAGATCCAAAGCACTTTTCTTTCTGCTTTTCCCAGAACTGGACTAAAGGAAGAAGTGCTTGGTTGAAGGACTATGAGAGTTTCCCAGACAGACAAAGAGAACATTCAGCCTGTTTGGTCCATTTTAAGTAGCCTTTACTTAGTTTTTGAAGAAGTTTGCCAGTCAGGTTTTTACATTATTCCTCCTCCCTTTTTATGATATCTACTCCAACGCTGCTGTGGTCTTCTGTAATAAACATGATAAGTTGGAGCAATTGTGCTTTTTAACTGGTTCACATTTTTTGACTAACGTTTAGCATTTGGGGACAGAAAAAGAATTTTTTCCCTAACATTTAAGATATAAATGATGTTTATATATTCTAGTACATAAAAATAAATGTATATCTGCTCAGATTTTTAATTCTATATTTTGGTAATAGGAAAAATATTATGTCACTTTAGTATTTTATATATTGTTCATAGGAAACGCGATCTGAGATACTACCTATTAGGGCAACAAATTGTAGATATCCAAGTCACCCCTATGAAAAATGAATTTCTTTCTTTTCAGTTATGGAAGTCAAATCTGTTTCACATGTGCAGTGAAAATGTCTCTTTTACATCCAGTGGCAATCAAAGGTAATGGTGTTCCATGCACCTTTGGTGTATATAGTCAAGCTAGCCACATGACCATGGAAGATGTCTGTGGACAGCGCTGACTCCCTTGGCCCAAGAGACCAAACTGCGCACTGTGACCTAGAGTCAGACACAACTGGACAGGGAAATCTTTACTTCTTTTGTTAATTGTTTCAGAATTTTCTTAGAGTTTTTAATTCATTTTTATGATTATATTGATATTTACTAGCTACTCTGAGAATTATTTTGGCTTTCAAGGCCAATTTTCAGAGGTATTTTTTTGGTATTTAATGCCAAGCTTCAGGATTAATTTAGTGTTACCCACCAGGACACCTTGTAATGGGCAAGACAATAAATATGATTTCTGTTGTTTATTGGCTGTGAAAAAGTGCTTGTTTTAAAAAATAAAATAAAAAGAGAACCACAATTTATTCACCAGGCACAAAAACAACCGAAATAATAAAAATATTAAAACCCAACCAAAACCAGTTGTGAAAAATCCCTGTACAGTGTATTAATAGGGCACAATAGCACCTCCACCTCAGCATCTAGACACGTTGACACCATGCTAGGGTGTCTAAACAAACTAAAAATAATTTAATTTTATTTTTTAAATGGCAAGACAGCATGCTACACCATACCAGCTTATTAGAACAAAATGATTGTCAAGGGTATCATGGACCTCATAGAAACAAGTTGAAAATAAAAACGATAGGTGGTTATGACCCAGTGGTTTGTTGTGAAGTGAACTTATTTCTTCAGGCAACAGACAATAATAAGTTGTGGTGTTAGAGAGCACCCCTGATGCTATTGAGAGTGACGAGGAACAATTTTGCTGCTTTCAGAAATAATCATCTTGTCATTGGCCAGGCCTACTGTAATGTATTGGGATTTTTACTTGAACTGATTCACGTGTCTGTTTGAATGCTGCTTAAGGTTGCTCAATGGTGTGTCTGTGTAATGGTCAATGACTAAGGCAGACTTGTTGTCTCCAAGAAGATCATTGGATGATTTGGGGCGGGATTGGGTTCCTTTAAACCTATTGGCTGCTGCCTAGTGGCCAACCGTATACGTAACTGCACAGGAGCCTCTGTTTCAGCTCTTGTTCTGTACCAGCCTACTACCGGCCCTGCAGATAAGGCAGGGACAACCCCTTTACAAGAAGGCAAGAGGCTGGAACTAAGCCTGCCAAATTTATGGACACAAAAGCAAACAGAGCAAAAACAAGACACGAACCATGAAACGGGAGCTATTCAAACAGTTGCCTTCAGCAAACCAGCCCTTCCACGCATTCCCCTTTTAAACAGTTCAGGGTGTGGCTTCTCTCTGCCTCCTTCTGAGGTGCCCCATTGCCTTCCTCTGTTTACTCCTGATTGACTGCCTCCTGCGTCGGGCATCCTTGAACAGGGCCAGCTGTGGGTCATCTTCATCCATGCTGTCAGGCTCACACAGCTGGGTCTCCGTCATGACCAGGTGGGAGGGGCCTGGCTGAGGGCTCTCATCAGCAAGCTTTCCAACACCCCCAGCAACCTCTCCAACACCCCCCTCCTCCTCCTCTGAATCGTCCGACCCAACTGCCAAACCCACAGGCTGACCCTGAATCACAACAGTTCTATTCCTGTTTGCCTAAATAAAGCATGTTCCTGTTTGCAACTTTCTGTCTCGCTTATTGCCTGCAAAGAACTGGCTGCACAACACCTACCTTGCAAACTGTTCAAAAGAAGCTTTTGATAAGAGCTCAACAGTCCAAGCCTGTCAATGGGTGGCAACTTCCTTTGGGTTGGGATTTGCTCCCCAAAACTAGCTGAAGGTCCAGGCGATCACCAATTTTTAAAAATCTTTTTTTGTTCTTTTATTTGGGAGCAAGATTAAGAATAGGAATAGGAGGAAGAAATCATTAGGAGACAAATTAATTCAGCTTCCACCCACATACTGTATCAGTGCTTGCAGTGTTTATGCCCTCAATGAAAAGGATAATAATAATAATAATAATAATAATAATAATAATAATAATAATAATAATAATAATAATAATAATAATAATAATAATAATAATAATAGTTGGAAGGGACCTTGGAGGTCATATAGTCCAACTACCTGCTTAGGCAGGAAACCCTCTACCATTTCAGGCAAATGGCTGTCCAGTCTCGTCTTAAAAACTTCCAGTGTTGGAGCATTCACCGTTTCTGGAGGCAGGTTTTGTTGTTGTTAGCTGCGAAGTCGTGTCCGACCCATCGTGACCCCATGGACAACGTTCCTCCAGGCCTTCCTGTCGTCTACCATCTTCTAGAGTCCATTTAGGCTCACGCCTACTGCTTCAGTGACTCCATCCAGCCACCTCATTCTCTGTCATCCCCTCCTTCTCTTGCCCTCAATCTTTCCCAGCATTAGGCTCTTCTCCAGTGAATCCTTCCTTCTCATTAGGTGGCCAAAGTATTTGAGTTTCAGCTTCAGGATCTGGCCTTCTAAAGAGCAGTCAGGGTTGATCTCCTCTAGGACTGACCGGTTTGATTGCCTTGCAGTCCAAGGGACTCGCAGGAGTCTTCTTCAGCACCACAGTTCAAAGGCCTCAATTCTTTGGCGCTCAGCCTTTCTTATGGTCCAACCTTCATGCCATACATTGCAACTGGGAAAACCATAGCCTTGACTATGCGCACTTTTGTTGACAGGGTGATGTCTCTGCTTTTTAGTGTGCTGTCTAGATTTGCCATGGCTTTCCTCCCTGGGAGCAAGCGTCTTTTAATTTTTTGGCTACAGTCCCCATCTGCAGTGATCTTGGAGCCCAGGAAAATAAAATCTGTCACTACCTCCATTTCTTTCCCATCTATTTGCCAGCAACTGAGAGGGCCGGATGCCATGATCTTGGTTTTCTTAATGTTAAGTTTCAACCCAATGTTTGCACTCTCCTTCTTCACCCGCAACGCTCTTCAGTTCTTCTTCACTTTCTGCCATTAGAGTGGTATGATCTGCATATCTTAGGTTGTTGATATTTCTTCCGGCAATCTTAATTCTAACTTTTGATTCATCTAACCCTGCCTTTCTCATGATGTGCTCTGCATATAAGTTAAATAGGCAGGACGACAGTATACAGCCTTGCCAGACTACTTTCCCAATTTTGAACCAATCAGTGGTTCCGTGTCCAGTTCTCACTGTTGCTTCTTGACCCGAATATAGGTTTCTCAAGAGACAAATAAGATGGTATGGTACTCCCATCTCTTTAAGAACTTGCCACAGTTTGTTGTGATCCACACAATCAAAGGCTTTAGCATAGTCAATGAAGCGGAAGTAGATGTTTTTCTGGAACTCCCTAGCTTTCTCCATTGCCTTTCTTTGCAATTGGAATGTAAACTGATCTTTTCCAATCCTGTGGCCACTGCTGAGTTTTCCAAATTTGCTGGCAAATTGAGTGTAGCACTTTTACTGCATCGTCTTTTAAGATTTTGAATAGCTCAGCTGGAATACTGTCACCTCCAGTAGCTTTGTTGTTGCTCAGTTTTTCTAAGGCCCACTTCATTTCACATTCTAGGATGTCTGGCTCAAGGTCAGTGATGACCTCATCATGGTTATCAGGGATGTTAAGCTCTTTCTTGTATAGTTCTTATGTGTAATTTTACCACCTCTTCTTAATCTCTTCTGCCTCTCTTAAGTCCCTGCCATTTTGGTCCTTTATCATGCCCATTTTTGCATGAAAAGTTCCCTTCATCTCTTCAATTTTCTTGAAGAGATCTCTGGTCCTCCCTATTCTACTGTTTTCTTCTATTTCTTTGCACTGTTCATTCTTATCTCTTCCAGCTATTCTCTGGAATTCTGCATTCAATTGGGCGTATCTTTCTTTTTCTCCCTTGCCTTTCGCTTCCCTCCTTTCCTCAGCTATTTGTAAAGCTTCCTCAGACAGCCATCTCTTGGGTTGTTGGAAAAGAGTGTTTGCTATGACCATTGTATTCTCTTGACAAAATTCTATCAGCCTGTGCCCTGCATCATTTTGTACTCCAAGGCCAAACTTGCCTGTTATTCCAGTTATCTTTTGGCTTCCTATTTTAGCATTCCAATCCTCCATGATGATAAGGACTTCATTTTTTTGTGTTAGTTCTATAAGGTGCTGGTCAATTTCATCCTCTTTAGCACCGGTGGTTGGGGCATGGACTTGGACTATTGTGATATTGAATGGTTTGCCTTGGATTCGAACTGAGATCATTCTGTCATTTTGGGGATTGTATCCCAGTATTGCTTTTCCTACTCTTTTATTGACTATGAAGGCTACTCCATTTCTTCTGAGGGATTCTTGCCTGCAGTAGTATACCTGATGGTCATCTAAATTAAATTCACCCATTTCTGTCCATTTTAGTTTGCTGATTCCTAAGATGTCGATGTTCAGTCTTGTCATCTCTTGTTTGACCACGTCCAGCTTTCCTTGATTCATGGATCTTACATTTCAGGTTCCTATGGAGAAAAAATCTTTATAGCATCGGACTTTCCTTTCACCACCAGATGCATCCACAGCTGAGCTTCCTTTCGGCTTTGGCCCAGTCGCTTCATTCTTTCTGGTGCTACTAGTACTAGCCCTCTGCTCTTCCCCAGTAGCATATTGGACGCCTTCCGACCTGAGTGGCTCATCTTCCAGCATCATATCGTTTTGCCTTTTGGTACTGTCCATAGGGTTTTCATGGCAAAGATACTGGAGTGGGTTGCCATTTCCTTCTCCAGTGGATCACGTTTTGTCAGAACTCTCAGCTATGACCTGTCCGTCTTGGGTGGCCCTGCACGGCATAGCTCATAGCTTCATTGAATTACACAAGCCCCTTCGCCACGACAAGGCAGTAATCCATGAAGGGGGAGGCAGGTTGTTCCACTGGTTAATTTTTCTGTCAGGAAGTTTCTCCTTAGTTCTAGGTTGCTTCTCTCCTTGATTAGTTTCCATCCATTGCTCCTTGTCCTGTCTTCTGGCGCTTTGGAGAATAACTTGACTCCCTCTTCTTTGTGGCAGCCCCTGAGACATTGGAAAACTGCTATCATGTCACTCCTCATCCTTCTCTTCATTAAACTAAAAAGGGTAAAGGTTCCCTCGAACATGCGTGCTAGTCATTTCCAACTCTAGGGGCTGGTGCTCATCTCTGTTTCAAAGCCGAAGAGCCAGCGCTTGTCCGAGGATGACTCCGTGGTCATGTGGCCGGCATGACTAAACGCCAAAGGCACACGGAACGCTGTTACCTTCCCACCGTAGTGGTTCCTATTTTTCTAGTTGCATTTTTACGTGCTTTTGAACTGCTAGGTTGGCAGAAGGTGGGACAAGTAACAGGCGCTCACTCTGTAACGCAGCACTCGGGTTTCGACCCACCAAACTGCCGACCATCTGATCGACAAGCTCAGCGTCCTAACCCACTGAGCCATACCCAATTCCATCAACCGTTACTTATATGCTTTAGCCTCCAGACCTCTATTGTTTGTTGCTTTTCTCTGTGCTCTTTCTAGAGTCTCAACATCTTTTTTACACTGTGGTGACCAAAACTGGATGCAGTATTCCAAGTGTGGCCTTACCAAGGCATTGTAAAGTGGTATTAATACATGATCTTGATTCTATCCCTTTGTTAATGCAGCCTAACACTCTGTTGGCTTTTTTGGGACCTGCAACACACTGCTGGCTCATATCTAAGTGATTGTCCACTAGGACTCCGAGATCCCTCTCACAGTCACTGCTATTGAATGAATGGCCAGACCCTACAAAGATCCACCAGTTCCTGGAGAAACTTTCCAGCATTCCAAAGGACCTGTCTCATTATTACGCAATCTTCTCCTTTATATAATCGGGTTAAAAAAGTTTCATGCTAATCAGGTTAAAAATAATGCAGGGAAAATTTATTTATCAAATTTATTATGGTTCTCATCTCACAAAGAATGATACTGAGTAGCATATAACGATTAATTAAAACTCTAAATAGATAAAACAGGAATTATTAAAATGTAACCACAAGGCACAAAAGAGAGTGAATGTCAAAATTTTACCTGTCTCCTGAGACCCTCGTGCCTGATGGCCCTAGCTGAATCTTGAGGGACTTCTAGAATAGATCATTAAAAGAGATGGAGCTAACCTCATTTGGAGGGTGGGGTAAAGAATGTTCCATAATGTACTCTATGAACAAAGATTTAATTTTTTGTTTGTATTTTTACCGTAAAACAGTCATTCAAAATATTAAAAGATATACTGTTAATATTATCAATATTACATCTATATGGATCTATATGGGCAGGGCTTTTTTTCTCATAGAACGCTCAGAACGGAGTTCCGGCACCTTTTTTTGGATGGAACCTTGTAGGGTAGGCAAGGTGGGTTGTATTGACATGTGTGAGTTCCGGCACCTTTTTCTTTTACAAAAAAAGCACTGTATATGGGGTAATCATGAAATCATCAGTCTGTTTTAAACAATTAATCAGAACCAATGTAGGCTGTGCTCTCAAAGTAGACATTAAAGCACTAAGTTATAATGAACATCGCTACTGCAATATGGGAAACTGGAGAACATCCAGTTTGTAGTGACTTTTAGCATAGTAGGGAAACCTGGTTTGAATGAGGTTCATCATTTTATAGTGCTTGGCATCCTCTTCTGAGGATCGGTATCTATCAGAGACCCTGTTGGTTAAAGTTACAGTTAGGAGGGGAGGGGGGGAAAAAGACAAGCTGCTGAATCCCAGCTGTCAGGTCAAGATCCATTGTTCTTGTGCTTTACCCAGAATAATAATAACATGAAATAAAACTGGCAGCCGGTATGTCAGCCTCTTCTTTCTGCTTGTCATTATTACATGTACCAGCAAAGATGTCTCACCAAATATAACAGTTGGTGCTAAGTGCTTTTTGTCTGACAAGCTGCATGGAGCGGCAAGGAGAATGAGGAAAAAAAGCCATGGGAAACCAAGGCATTAAGAATTCTGGTATGTTTTGTTTGCAGAGCATTCTAAAAGAGACCTTGGCTTGCTATTTATTTTCCAATTTTATTCTGAATTACATTACATTTGCCATTTATTTTAACCTTTGCTATTAATGCTCCTTCCTACATTACGGCAGCTGGAAGAAAGAACAAAAAGAGAGGCAAAAGGATACAGTGACCCTACCACATCTGCCTCATTTAATCCTCATCAGAAATTTTTGAAGAAAAGCTGTTGCAGAAAATCCAAAAACTCTTGGCTAAGAGGAAAAAAAAACCAAGGGGGAAAGACCACAAATATTGTTTGAATACTGCATTCAAAATCAATTGTGTGTTAGGAAAGTTAAATAAAATAAGATTTTTCTAACAAAAAAAACCTCTAGGTTTGGAAAGAGAAAAATATTTGCTATCAATAGATAAAGTGGGAAAATTCCCACCCAGTCCTGAAATAGATTGATAGATTACCAATGGAAGAGAATATTTGTAGCTCACGGTTGATCTGGTGCTCTTTGAGCTTCATCATCTTCTTGCAGATGTCTCAGTACTCTGATAAAGTTACCTAGTTGGGTAACTAAAAAACAACCAAGCTCAGAAAGCACAGAGGACTCCACAGATTGATGGATGATCAGCAATTTTGCCAGAAAGTAACAGAAGCAGAGGTGCATTTGGGGAAAGTCAAATCTCCTTTTACTGATTAACTCAGGGGTCTTCAAACTTGGCCCTTTTATGACTTGTGGACTTCAACTCCCAGAATTCCTCAGCCAGCGTGCCATAAAAGGGCCAAGTTTGAAGACCCCTGGATTAACTGCTTAATACCTCAAGCATTTAAACCACTATTTTTGCAGCACTTTAGAGCCCACACTGTTATCTGGTGCCTCTTTTAGACGCTATTGACACTACTGACATATTCTCTTCAATTGTTGCAGTTTTGTAGTCCCTTTAGGCCACAGGTCTGCAACCCGCGGCTCCGGAGCCGCATGTGGCTCTTTCAGCCGTCTCCTGTGGCTCCCGGTCCTCTGCCATGTGCAGTCCAAAAAAAAAAGTGGGACTAAAAAAGTTCAACCAATCAATTCAAATATACAGGGTAGGTGTACATCTCGCCTTTGCTCCACTTTTCAGTCAAACCCTGTTCTGCGTATGCGCGCATGTACGCGCATGCGCACACATGTTTTGCGGCTCCCAGTTTTTCCTTTTGTGAGGGAACCCGGTTCCGAGTGGCTCTTTCACTGTTTCAGGTTGCTGACCCCTGCTTTAGGCGGTCCATTTTCTCATTGGTAGAAATTCCTGCCACTTTCCTCCTTCTGAGTTCACGATAACCACTATTCATACTGTCTTCCTTTCTAGTACATAAAAATTTGGTGTCTTCTTCCAGGAGCTTCTGTTTATAACTTAGCTACTGCCCCTTCCTAGTTCAGCCTGTCAACATGCAGCCTTGGCCATAGCTATGCCTGCTGTGTCGAAGTAGAAAATTGCTGGACTGCCATAATTTCACCTTCAAATGTCAGGAAAGCACCCTGCAGCATAATCAGTACTTTTGTTTACAGTCTGTACCGTTGGCCATCTCTTACGTAGTTTTCCATCTCATCAACCTCAGCCCTGTTTTCATGTCACCAGAAAAATGCCACAAGTCTGAAAAGGGGAGGGGGGAATATTACAGTATTATTTTATTTTCTTGAGTGGGTTTTTGTTAATCCATGGGCGGTACAAATTCAACCAGGAAAACACCATTAAATTATTTTATTTGCACTCTCCCTTTGGTCACCTGGAAGGAAACTTGGTGAGTGCTGATCAGCTTACATGGTGTTTCCTTCACATTGTCTGCCTTTTAAGGTCAGCAAAGTAAAAATAATGATAGGCTGGTTTCAAACACCTTTATGGGGTAGAAATGTTGATGCAGTGGAAATATGAGTATTGGGCAACAAGAAACACTTGAGGAGCTCCAGTTCTGGATCTGTCAATGTCCCTTATTTTCTAAGGAAGAAGATCTGATGATAAGCTACAATGCAGAGCAACCAAATGTTGATTGCTAATAGTCATTTTATTTCAAAAGATGAATAAAGCATATCATGAATGGTTGCAAGAACTGAGTATGTCTAGTCTAATGAAGTCTTCCAATATTCGAGGGGGTCTCACAGAGAAAAGGGGGCCAACCTATTTTCCAAAACACCAGAAGGCAAGACAAGAAGCGATGGATGGAAACTAATCAAGGAGAGAAGCAACCTAGAACTAAGGAGAAATTTCCTAATAATGAGAACAATCAACCAGTGGAGTGTCTTGCCTTCAAATGTTAAGGGTGCCCCATCACTGGAGGCTTTTAAGAAGAGACTGGATAGCCATTTGCTTAGAATGGTATATAGTCTCCTGTCTGAGCAAGGGGTTGAACTAAAAGATCTCCAAGATCAATTCAAACTCTTTTATTCTGTATTTTGTATTCCGTATTAAAGCAAAGCTGTCAATATATCAGGATAAGAAATGGAACATGGTTTGTTCTGCATGATAGACATTTTTTATTAGGGGACCTCACTTGGAATATATTGACCCTCAAAGGATAGAGTAAAGCAGGGGTCTTCAAACTTGGCCCTTTTGTGACTTGTGGACCAACTCCTAAAATTCCTCAGCCAGTGTGCTTGGCTGAGGAATTCTGGGAGTTGAAGTCCATAAGTCATAAAAGGGCCAAGTTTGCAGACCCCTGGAGTAAAGCAACAGATAATTATTAGGACTAAAGCAGTGGCTGATCATGCAGTCTTCCCATAAGCCCACATGTCTCTGAATATTGAGAGTTAATTAGCTCCATGAGGCTGAGTGAAGAATCACAGAGTCCACATTTTCCATTGTTTTTCCATTGTTTTTACTTATGCTCCCATCTCCAAAACACAGGAGAAGACTCTTGTGTATCTGCATGCATAACTCTGAGTTTCTCCTGTTTCAGGAAACATTCAACCATTTTTACTGAAATTGTCATTAATCATATGTAGCATTTAAAAACAAACCTTGAAGTACAGATGGTGTAGATTGGCCTTCTCTCCCCCCCCCTTTACTCAGTTGTGCCTGGTGTGATTTGGACCAGGACTTCATCAGTATTTGGGAAGATTTTAAATACTTTATATGACAGGAGCTATATATTCCCATTCTTTATGGATCCTACTGTGGGATATTGACAGGTTACAGCAGGGGGTCTTCAAACTTGGCCCTTTTATGACTTGTGGACTTTAACTCCCAGAATTCCTCAGCCAGCATGCCTGGCTGAGGAATTCTGGGAATTGAAGTCCACAAGTCATAAAAGGGCCAAGTTTGAAGACCCCTGGGTTACAGGCATGCAGTTACACAATCCACGAGTATACTCTCCAATGAGCCTAACTTTCTCCTCTGCCTTTATCGCTTTCTGAAAAGAGAAAAAATGAAAATCTTTTTTTTTTGCCATAAAATAATTAAAGTACAGGTAGTCCTCAATTTACGACCACAATGGAGCCCAAAGTTTATGTTGCTAAGTGAAAAATTTGTTAAGTGAGTTTTGGCCCATTTTATGATTTTTCTTGCCACGTTTGCGAAGTTCATCTATGCACTAGTTAAGTTAGTAACATGATTACATCCCCATTGACTTTGCTTGTCAGGTCGCGAAAAAATGCTCGTGTGACCACAGAGCTCTGCAGACGACATAATGCAAATCATGTAACCCTGAGGATGCTGCAGCAATCATAAATGTAAAAAATGGTCATGTCACTTTTATAACTTTGAAAGGTCACTTAATGAACTGTTGTAAGTTGAGGACTAGCTATATCCTTATTTACCATGGTACAAATTGTATTAGCAACTCATTGCTTGGTAACATTTCAGGATATTAAACAGGATATTCTTGTACCTTCTCTAAACATAGGCAGAAATGTTGACTTCAGAGAAGAAGCCCTATTTTAGAAAAACCACCTTCTGTCCACCCAAACCTCAGGCTTAAAGATATTAGATGATTTGATTTGATTTTACTACTTTCAAGAAGTACAAAAAACACTTGTTTTCATTTTCATTTTTAATCAAAGCTCCCAACTAATGAAAAGGTTAATGTTTTCCTAAAGGATTCCTGGAAAAAGATGCATGAAAACATACTTGTTTCAAGCCACACAGATTTAACTCTTTATGTTTTGCCTAAAATTAATTATAATTTCCCCCCTGCATCCCTATCAAAGCTTCTGCATTTGTGCATATATTCTGTAAACCTAAATCAATTATTTATTTATGACTTAACTCCTCTGGGAAACACCTTGAGGATGAATCATGACACACGAGGAAACAAGCATTAAGCAAATGTGAACATTCAGATTGATTTAAACCTGGGTATTAAACCTTTCAGTGCCCTTTCAGGCTTCCACAAAGGCTGTTCCTGAAGAATAGTTGTAATTCAGGGGAACAAACCTGAAAACCCTGAATGAGATATCTCCAAGTTAAATAAGCAATTAAAGGGGGAAAAATACAATAATTGTTCATTCTTTCCAGCTCGGTGGCACGTTAGAAAGAAGTGATGTACACTAAAGAGATTCTGTCCATCAGCAGAATAGCCCTCAGAAAATAGAAAAATTTGAGGTGAGGAGAGACATTGTCAAGAGGAGGTCTTAAGTTTGAAAATGGGTCACGAAAAAAGAACCAGAAATGGTATCCCCGGTACATCCCAAAGAGAGATTTATTTGGGCCAAAGTTTGGAGTGTTGCTTGTTCTTCCATTCTAAACTCCTCTGCGTTCACACAACCCATAATGGAAGCAGCTTACCATGGACTTCTCAGTGTGTATAGATGCACCTCACAGAAAGAGCAGAAACACACATAGAGGTATCATGTCTGCACCTATCTACTTGTACAGAAATACATACAATACAGAATCAGGTAGCATGTATGAGTACCACTTGAATAGTCCCTGGAGAGACAGGGCAAACACACACACACACACACACACACGAAACACATGACTTTACACAGAAGAAAAAATATAGATAAAGTCTTCTCTTTCCAGATTGTGTTGGAAAGGATTCCAAATGCCATGGTCTTCGTGTTTTTGTTTTTTAATGTTGTTATCCAGTCTCTCTCATGTGACTTTATTAAACTGAATAAATAAAAAAGATATACAGGCCTATCATATCTGTGTGTGTGTGTGTGTGTGTGTGTGTGTGTGTTGCGTGTATTGTATGTCTGTGTGTGTGTATCCAGTGAGAGTATAGTTTATACAAAAGGTTCAACAAAGAAAAAAAATATTCTATTATAGTAACCCATGGCATAAGTAGTCTGCAGCTGAGGCAAATTATTTACATGTGGAAGATATCATCAGGTTTCTAGTCCATTGAATAACTGGAGCCGTCAATTCATCTTTTCAGTGTTGAAGAATAAGTATCTTATCAATAAGGGGAATTATTTGCTGTTGTTGTTTTTTTGCTCTGTCCTAATAAATACATCAAACGTTCAACTAAGAAAAATATGAGGTTTAATGTTATATTTAGATTCACACTTTATCAGGTGGTGGATATATTGCTTTGCTTCAGCTACCTAAGTCTAAATATTTTTTATCAATTTGATTATTTTCCTGTCTTCTGTTTGTTTTTCTTAGTTGGTATACTATTCTATATTTAAAAAAAACACCAAAGGCTTTGCTTATTAAAATGTAGTGTTGCTGTAGTTTCCAGCAAAAATAGTAAAAATGTTTTATTTCAGGAACTCTTCCTTTGGGAGAGACACATTGTACCCATATTCAATGACCAAAGACTGGCAGCTATTGTCAGTCAAATGCTCCATTATTATGGTATCCTATTTTTCTAACTAGGAGAATTAAAGGGAGAGGACACAGAGCTTCTACAGCAGACATGTCAAACACAAGGCCCGGGGGCCAGATCCGGCCCGCAAAGTGGTTTAATGTGGCCCCCGAAGCCATCCTGGAAACAGTGAGGGAACGGCCCCCACTGCCTTGGCCCTGGCCCAGAGACCCTCCTTCTGCCAGAGACCCTCAGATCTCTCCCACTCCTGCCCAGGCCCCCATAGGCACCCTTGATGCCAACGATGTAGAGCTGGCCATGCCCACCCAGTAGGCCATATGCACTCTAGCCACGCCCACCCAGTAGGCCATGCCCACCCAGGCCACACCCACCCGGCCCCCTGAGGGCAACCGCAATGCTGATGCGGCCCTCAATGAAATTGAGTTTGACACCCCTGTTCTACAGATTCCAATCCTTCTCTTGTAACTTCTGACGTGACCCCCATGACTGTTTTTCCCAACTCTATTTGTTTTGCGTCTAGGTATTTGCTTCATAATAAACTACATGAAAGTCACTGAAATTACAGTATCCAGATGCCAAATCTGCTTGAAAATGTCATGGAGAGATAGGAACCTACACTAGGGGTTTGTTTTGATATGTTAATATGTAGTATTTTAAAATGTCATTAATCATAACTGTTGCTTTGGAACTCTGAATACATTACATTTTATTATGATGTCTTTCAGTAAAATATGGCAAGCAAAAGATAGGTAGGTAGATAGATAGATAGATAGATAGATAGATAGATAGATAGATAGATAGATAGATAGATAACCAATACATTTCAGTATCTCCACTGCAACAAATGGGAATTTAGAATAATATAAACTACTGAGCATACAAAATGGTATCAACAGAAAACTACATACATAGAATATGTGTATTAGTAATACACAGTATAAATTAATGCAGTACCTAATGATTCGTGATTATTATTTGAAGGGTCCTACTGTTACAGACTTATTTGTCATTACTTGTACTACATCAGTGATAATGAATGCATTTGTATTAATGCATGTGCTATGTAGATCTTCATTGAAATTCTATACTAATTAATGTTCCATTAAAATAAAGTGTCACACAATTAATATTGAATGGAGTGATGTGGCCAGTATGCTATCATTAGAATTCATTGCATTAACACATATTTAATGAAAGTCATTTGTGAGTCAGAACTTCGAACTCATCAGCCTATATAGAAATATTCATAGTAAATACAAATTGTTGGATCTCTGGGGGTGGGAGGGGGGGAGATTCCACTTTTGAATTGGAAATAATGATGCATATTTTATTCTGGACTTTTCAACATTAGTTTACCAAAGTGTATTTTGTGATCCAGTTTGTATAGTGGCTTAAGCTACCAAGGTGAAAATCAGAAGATGGTGAATTTCAGTCTTGCTTTATGCAATCTCGGATGATATCTACTAAGTTAACAAATGCCTTCCATTGTTAGGATCTCCCCAAAAGTGATTACAGAGTGGGCAACTAGGAGACTGTTCCCAACATCAGGCATAGGCCCTGAAAAACAACATCTTTCAGTTTCAAGCCTTCTTCACTTCATAGAAATGGGGTATGTCCAAAAGCTTCTTGTAGAACAGACATGTCAAACACAAGGCCCGGGGGCCGGATGCGGCCCGCGAAGTGGTTTCATGCGGCCCGTGAAGCCATCCTGGAAACAGTGAGGGAACGGCCCCCACTGCCTTGGCCCTGGCCCAGAGACCCTCCTTCTGCCAGAGACCCTCAGATCTGTCCCACTCCTGCCCAGGCCCCCATAGGCACCCTTGATGCGAACCATGTAGAGCTGGCCACGCCCACCCAGTAGGCCATATGCACTCTAGCCACACCCACCCAGTAGGCCACACCCACCCTGGCCACACCCACCCGGCCCCCTAAGGGCAACCACAATGCTGATGCGGCCCTCAATGAAATTGAGTTTGACACCCCTGTTGTAGAACATCCCAAAAGTTGGATTGGTTCTGATCAAAGAACACAGTCCTGAAAATGTCTAGCTTTCAAGCATTTTGATTTCCAGGTTCTTGTACTTCCTAGCATTATTATTTATTTTCAACTCTTTTTAACCCAGAAAAGAGAAAATCCCCATGGCCTTCTTCTAGAGCTTCCTTAGTAAATGATATATGTAATAAGCTGCCTGGTCAAGGTGAAGTTTTTGCCATCCCTTAGCCTCTCCAGCCAAGCAGTCATTGGTTCTTCTGTCCCATAAGTCTTACTATAGGTCAGTTCTAGGAAAATGCTGCTCCAGAGGGCAGATCTTCAACAGAAAAAACAGGTTTCCTGGATCCCATCAAATGGCATCGTTTCAAAGATGGGACCTGGAGTAAATTCACCCTGTCAGAACCTACTAGATAGCACCAACCATGGGAAAAAGGCTATCTCTCAACTGGAGCCTGTGCCATAAAAAGCTTTATAGGTAACGACTAGTACTTCGAACTGCAGTTAGGAGCTTATTGGTAGCTAATGTAGCCTGTGCAAGAGACACGTTCCATGGGGTAATGAGGTATGCCTATAACTGCCCACCCTGTCATATTATGTATCAGCTGCAGCTTCTGACTGGTCTTGAAGGGTAGCCCTATGTAGAGCACCCTGCAATATGGCATGAAATAGCATGAAATAGCAATTGAAGGCATAGAAAAGTAGCTGGGTTCAGGAGCTGACTTGTACATCAACCAAGGAAAATAGGGACATTTGTGGGGTATGAAATTAAGCACAACAGATCTGCTTACTTAGAGCAGCAGAGGGGGTAAAAACTGAGGAAGCCTAGCAGCCTAGGGTTAGGCTGAGAAGGTCATGGTCCATTTTTGCTCTCCTGAAATGTACTTTAGGTCGCCTGAAAATTATCACACTGAGGTTAGCAGGACATATGGACGAGCCCTTGCTCCAGTGTTTGATTTAGCATCATGCAGTGAATTGCCTGCATTGTCCTTATTAGGCTGTAGGCATCTGTATTTTGTTTATTCTTATTTTGGAAGTCACAGATATTAATTGATCATTTTTTATCATATACCTATATTCATTAATCACATATGCATTGACAGTGCAATGTACGATGTAAACATTTTCAACTATTAATGGAGATTGAGCTGAGTAATTAAGAGGACACTGAAAAATGAGCAGGACTGTGAAGTTACAAAATTTCAAGCAAAGGAACCATGGAGAAATAGGGTTAAGAGAAAAGTGAAGGAGAGAGCTAACAAGATATTAGATGGCCCAGAAAAAATGTAATAGGAAGACCAAGCCTTCTAGAGGAATCACTTATTGTAAGCAAAACAATTTCCTGGAATCTTATTGAAGACTTGCAAGCAGAGCAGGTTGCAGGAAAGTTAAGCTGATCAATTCCGGACTTTTCAGATCACGTAAATGGCATCAGATTTCTGACCACTAAAAAGAGCCATAGGTAAAGGTAAAGGTTCCCCCACACATGCATGCTAGTCGTTTCCACCTCTAGGGACCGGTGCTCATCTCCGTTTCAAAGCCGAAGAGCCAGCGCTTGTCCGAGGACATCTCTGTGGTCATGTGGCCGCATGACTAGACGCCAAAGGCGCACGTAACACTGTTGCCTTCCCACCGTAGTGGTCCCTATTTTTCTACTTGCATTTTTGCGTGCTTTCGAACTGCTAGGTTGGCAGAAGCTGGGACGAGTAACAGGCGCTCACTCTGTTACGCGGCACTCTGGATTCGACCCATCAAACTGCCGACCTTCTGATCGACAAGCTAAGCATCCTAACCCACTGAGCCACCACGTCCCTGATAAAAAGATCCATAGTGGTGTGTAAATATCAATAGAGAACATTTCTAATCTGTTGATAAAGTACAGCTGTACAAAATGTTGGTATTGCCCCCATGCTTGGGTTGTTCATCATTCCAACAATCCTGCAGTGCAATATGATCACTCTGACTGCTGTTGAGAAATAAGCTCACTTAAGCAAAACACTGTTCTTTGCACACAATGAATATATTTATATATTTATATTTATTAAATTTTTATACCGCCCTTCTCCCGAAGGACTCAGGGCGGTGTACAGGGCAATAAATATTAAAAACGAAGTACAAAAGTTAAAAAACAATTAAATATTATGCCCGATATATACAGTAATTAAAAACCATGTTAAAACCCCAACCCCTAACCCATCAAACCAGGCCAGATTGCTCAAATAAATAAGTTTTTAGATCCCGCCAGAAGGAGCGAAGGTTGGGGCCATCCGGAGCTCGACCGGCAAGCGGTTCCACAGGTCTGGCGCGCCCACAGAGAACGCCCTCCCCCTAGGGGCCACCAGTCAACATTCTTTGATCGGAGGCACCCTGAGGAGGCCCTCTCTGTGGGAGCGCACTGGACGGAGGGAAGTTGATGCCGGCTGCAGGTGTTGCCGTAGGTAATCCGGACCCATGCCATGTAGGGCTTTGTAAGTCATTACCAACACCTTGAATCTCACCCGGAGGGCAACCGGAAGCCAATGCAGCTCGCGGAGCAAAGGTGTAACATGGGAGTATCGGGAGACTCCCAACACAACTCGCGTGGCTGCATTCTGCACCAGTTGGAGCCTCTGAGTGGTCTTCAAGGGCAGCCCCATGTAGAGAGCATTACAGTAGTCCAGACGAGAGGTCACGAGCGCATGAGTGACTGTACGCAAGGCATCCCGGTCCAGATAGGCCCGCAACTGGCGCACCAGACGAACCTGGGCAAAGGCCCCCCTAGTCACAGCTCCAATATGATCTTCTAAAGAGAGCTGTAACATAACAAAGATACAACTTCTGGATAAGGATTTGTAGGGCCCCGTAATAGGAGTAAGCTTTGACTAATGGTATTAGCAAAGCTAAAGGCTAAATCCTATATGTTTTTTTCTTAAACTTTTATTTCTTACAGGATAGAAAAAGAAAGGCTGCATCAAGCTGCACAGAATTACCTTGGTGCTACGATTTAGGGTGGGGGGGCAGCAATAAAATTGATAAGTAATTAATAATAATAAATAAATAAAAGATAGTGAGTAGTGGCACTAGAGAAAGAAATTGAAAGGAGGATAAATCATATTTACACTGGGCATCTCAGAATATATTCATTGTATAATTTCTTTACAGTATTCTTATTCTTTTGTATTTTTTCTCTTATGTCAGGACAGAATGCTTATGGGGTTTTTTTGGTTAAATATCAGGAGACTTTGCTCCTGGGTTTCAGGAAGGCCCTGAAAAGGGAAGTATTAAAAAAGCATCGGGGGTGTCAATATGTAGACTATGGATCCCATTTATATTACTTTTAATTGGATTGTTGATATTTGATTTTAAGAATTGACTTATTGTGTTGATTTTGGGTTATTGTTATGCATTCCAATTTGAATTATTCATTACCATGGATCCTCAGAAAATATGATGGAGTTAAATAAATAAATATGGCCGCTGAAAAAATAGCAACCGGGTGAACTATTACAGAATTCATAAATTGTATATGTGGCTTTGATTAAGGTCTGCATGCTAGGACTATTGACAGAAAACATTATGAAAATTATTAAATTCCAGATGATAACTATTGGGTATACAGTAATGATTCTAGTCTTCATTGCAAAATTTTATTTTCTCTTGCTGGTGATGGTAGTGATCTTGTAATGGTGGAAAATAGTAAGATCATACCACCCAAGGAAGAAAAGAAACAGGCAGAATGTTAATGTCCATGTCTATTATGTATTTCACTAAACTTGGAAATGGATTTTTAAAAGAATTAGGTGGAGAATTAAAAAAAAACATTTGTTTCTATCTATTAGCTTTCTGATTTACTTTGCAACTTGGGAAGTATTTGCCATTGATTTTCAAATAATACAACATAATTCAAAGGCTGAAGTATCACAACGTATATTTCATCTCATAAAAGACATAGCTAGGTTAAATATATGAAAGAGTAATATTACAGATAGGCTAATTAGCATTTATTCTTATAAGCTTATTTTCTTATCTAATGAAATAAATTTGATGGTAAACATTGAGAGGTAAATATTGTTGCAGCTGTCTGCATCATGGTCATTTATGACTCTGAAGGGAATTTTTGAATCTGGATACAGATCATCGGGAATTGTACTACTGCAGTTGTCATTTGGTTTTTCATAGGATTGCTTGTATTCAGTGAAATATGCTTGTATGAATTCAGCAATACATGGACAGCAGCAATTCAGGTGCCTTCAAACATTTACTATAGATATAGAAACCATTTAAAATAATGTGCATTTATGTGTGTTGCCTACTGTTATTTTAGTGATCCAATATCCAAAACAATATTTATTTTTTTAAAATAAGATCTATCTTCTTTACAACGGTAAATGAAATCAGGGTTTTTTTGTACTTTAGTTCAGCTTATTGGAAGAGCACAGTTTGCCAAAAATCACAGAAGAAGGAAAAGAAAAAAATTAACTGAAAAAGTAGGGCCAAGGTGGAGCTTTAAAAGGAAGCCCTCTCAGGATCACGATGAATAAAGAACTTTGAAATTTATTTATTTTTAAATTGTTGGTTTACATAAAGGGAATCATATGAGGTATAATTATTGTTTCCTAGATTAAAATTAATCAAAGGTTCTGACTCTTCCCAACAAAAATATCTCCCAAGGAAGATTAATTTTACTGTAGAATGTAGCTTGTTTAAATTAAAGGGAAAAAAATAAGAATAGTGTGTTTTATTTTCTTTTTGCTACTTTCCCTCCCAAATTGCCCTTTGTTTTTAAAGAGTATTTTTCCCCCGACAGAAGAATTTTGGCCAGTTAGCAAAAGAAAAGTTGAAAACAAAAAGTAATAATATGTACATTGGATTTGCTTTGTATTAATGTGCTATAAAGATTATTAAAAAAATCATTCCGATTTTTTTTCTAGAGGGCCAACCTAATGCCAATTCTGTTTTCATTTTGGCATCAAATGTAAGACCTAGTTGAATACCCAAACTTTTGTATCTAAAGGACAGCTGCATTGGTGTATTCTGGCTCTACCTAGGATTTCAAAATTACATTTTGTTGCTTGCTTATTGTTTATAAATTGCATCCTGCTCAGAGATGTACTAATGCAAAGTAGTTTTAGAACTTTTTAAGAAGCAAAATGATACAATTGTCTTGTTTGTGAAATTCTCTGAGGACGGCTGGTCCGATGCTCATTTAGACACCAAAATTTTGTATTGTGTGTGTTGGTGGTGTTAGAGATAGTATCATTTCATTTTGAATGGCAAGGACCTGTAAAAAATTAGATTATTCATATGCTTTTCCATTCAGAGCAAGTGTACACTAAACTGCTCACAGCCTGTAAGGGTCTCAAAGCCCTTTGTGCTCTGTTCTTTTAAATTGGCAAAATTGGCAATTTAAATTTGTTCTTTTAAATTGGCAATCCAGAAAAGTTTTCCAGCTGGATGACAGCTGTTGTGGATGAGGGAATAAGGCAAAGTGGAAAGGATGGTGTCATGTATGTGAGCAGATTTGGATGTTGTTGTGTGTTTTTTTCCTGGGGAAGGGAGTTTTTATGATAAGCAGTACAGTAACTATATTTTTCATGCTTCAAACACCACTGTTTTTCCATGGTTGCGGTTTCCCAAGGATGATAATGCTTTCTTTTTTAAAAAAAAAAAGTACTAGGAGACACAAATAATACTGGGATAGCAGGTTAGGTCAAAAAGAGATTGCCTCCTCATTCTTATTTCAGAAGAAGGAACTCATTTTTTTAATTTGGCTCTTCTTTAAAGGAATTGTCCTTGTAGCCAGAATGAACCTGAGATCTTAGCATCTATATTCCTGCATTGCTCCTTTAAGGAGGGTGTTGTGTATGCCACAATAACAGCAGGTGGCATCGGTCAGGCAACGCGATTGATCAACCTGTCCGGTGGGAAATATAGGACATCGGGTTGGGTGTACCCTGGCTGGCGGGAGAATAGAGTGAACAGGTTGGTTGACTGTGGGGCTGGGGCGATCTGTAAGAGGGCACTCGGGGGAAGAAGAGCAAGCAGTTCCATGATTATTACCAATAAACATATAACTCTTAGTGTTGTCTCCTATTCATTACACGCGGTACCCACGACGTAACAGAGAACATAGGTAAAAGGTAAAGGTTCCCCTGCACATGCGTGCTAGTCGTTTTCGACTCTAGGGGCCGGTGCTCATCTCCGTTTCAAAGCCGAAGAGCCAGCACTTGTCTGAGGACATCTCCGCGGTCATGTGGCCGGCATGACTAGATGCCAAAGGCGCATGGAACGCTGTTACCTTCCCACCGTAGTGGTCCCTATTTTTCTACTTGCATTTTTCCATGCTTTCGAACTGCTAGGTTGGCAGAAACTGGGACGAGTAACAGGCGCTCACTCTGTTACGCGGCACTCGGGATTCAACCCGCCAAACTGCCGACCATCTGATCGACAAGCTCAGATCCTAACCCACTGAGCCACCACGTCCCTCAACAGAGAACATACTCGCTGATAAACCTATGCCTCCTTATAAAGCAGGGGTGTCCAACCTTGGCAACTTTAGAACTTTTGGACTTCAACTTCTAGAATTCCACAGACAGCATGGGTGGCTGAGGAATTCTAGAAGTTGAAGTCTACAAGTTTTAAAGTTGCCAAGGTTGAACACCTCTCTCGTAAAGTTTAAGCTCAGAATAAGCGAAGTGTTTGAGTTCCTACTCTGGGACTGAAACACCATGATTATCATGGTGAATTTGAGATACTGTTTATTCAATTATGTGTATACCGTACACATAATTTAGGATTCTGTTGGACTCTTTGATTTTTTTTTCTTACAACACAAAAAGCTTAAAAGTGTTTGCACAAAAACCAAGACACTAGAAAGTTCTCAGAAGATTTGTATCTAGGAAAGACTCCTTCTTAAAAGATCAATACTTCTCTTCCCCCTCCTTTCCCTCTCCCTCTCTCCTTCATAATGCACTTTGTTTCTGGGGATGTGTAGATATCTGCAATGTGAAGCAAATAACTGCCATTAAGAATCCTTTAAAGAGACGCGGTGGCTCAGTGGGTTAGGACGCTGAGCTTGTCGATCAGAAGGTCGGCAGTTTGGCGGGTCGAATCCCGAGTGCTGCATAGCAGAGTAAGCGCCTGTTACTCGTCCCAGCTTCTGCCAACCTAGCAGTTCGAAAGCACGTAAAAATGCAAGTAGAAAAATAGGAACCACTACGGTGGGAAGGTAACAGCGTTCCGTGCGCCTTTGGAATCCAGTCATGCCGGCCACATGACCACGGAGACGTCCTCGGACAAGCGCTGGCTCTTTGGCTTTGAAACGGAGATGAACACCGGCCCCTAGAGTTGGAAACGACTAGCACGCATGTGCGGGGGAACCTTTACCTTTAAGAATCCCTTAAAGCGGCTGCCATTGCTGCCAGTGATCTTTCCATATGTGTGTGTGTGTGAGAGAGAGACAGAGAGAGAGAGAGACAGAGAGAGACAGAGAGAACAGTTCTAGACATTCACCTGTCTGAGATGGTATAGGTTCTGCTTGAGCAGGGGGCTGGACTACAAGACCTCCAAGGTCCCTTCCAGCTTCTATTCTATTCTATTCTATTCTATTCTATTCTATTCTATTCTATTCTATTCTATTCTATTCTATTCTACTCTACTCTACTCTACTCTACTCTACTCTACTCTACTCTACTCTACTCTACTCTACTCTATTCTATTCTATTCTATTCTATTCTATTCTATTCTATTTGTATGTGCTTCCAATCTGGGCCTTTGCATAGCCATAGTTGTTGCTTCAGGGATTAATAAAAGTTGCAATTTATATAGTTGTCTTTGCTACCTCAAATACAACTATCTGTAAGATTATAGTCATGGATTACATTTTCCCCACTATTCTAGCATAATCCTCAGGTTAATGCCTCAAAATCTTCACAGAGATGGGATAGAATTAATGGGAGAAGCTGGCAAAAGAAAGATTTTTTGTTTAAAAAACAGAGCAAAAATGAGTTTGGACCCTTAGAGGTGTGAAAGTCACTTATATTATTCTACTGGCAGTGACCTACTGTATGACTGGCTTCATTCTTAGCTGCAATTCTTATCCTGTCGAGCTGTGTCTGTGCAATTTCTGCCAGGTACTTGAAATACCAAGCTAAGTTGTGAATTCTCAAGAGATCTGTGATTTATTGTGAGGACAGAGAAGTCTGATAGATAAATGGAAATAAGAAAAGAGACGACAATGATGATGATGTGCCATCAAGTCAGTGTCAGATCCTGATGACTGATCGGCAGACTTTCTCTGAGATGATCTATCCTCAACCCCATCTGTCAGGTCTTCCAACAGGACACCCATTGCTGCTATAATTGAATCCATCCACCTTGCTTTTTGGCGGTCCACTTTCTTTCCTTTCCCCTTTCCCACCACTGAACAGTGGATTTTGCAAGGTTCCCCGATCCAAAAGTGCTTCAACAAAGTATTAGTTTAAGAGTGTGCATCTTTATGTAACCATGTTATTGTAAGTTTTTTTATTATTTCCCCCCTAAAAGATTTTAGTTTGTTTCAATTGAATTGTATGATATATTATGTTAAAGGTGGAAAAAAATCTGAAGTGATATATCAGGGGTCTTCAGACTTGGCCCTTTTGTGATTTGTCGACTTCAACTCCCAGAATTTCTCAGCCAGCATGCCTGGCTGAGGAATTGTGGAAGTTGAAGTCCACAAGTCATAAAAGGGCCAAGTTTGAATATTCCTGTGATATATCATGGTCTGATTTATTTATTTTTTACACTCTAGAGGGGTGTGTAAACTATCTATATCCCCTGTAGACTTTTCTAAAACTTTAGGTCTATATCATCATCATCATCATCATTATTATTATTATTATTATTATTATTATTATTATTATTATTATTATTATTTATTTATTAAACTTATATACCGCCCTTCTCCCGCAGGACCCAGGGCGGTTCACAAGGCAATTAAAACAACATCACAATACAAAAATTAATAACAATTAAAATAGATTAAATTATCCTTAATTAAAATCTAAAACCCCTATAACTCTGATTAAAAACCCAATTACAATAAGTTAAAAAATTAAAAAATCCTCAGTCCTGGCCGGAAAGCTCAAAGAGCCAAGTCTTCAGGTCCCGGCGGAACGAACGAAAATCAGGGGCAGTCCTAAGCTCTACGGGTAACTAGTTCCAGAGGGCAGGCGCACCCACAGAGAAGGCCCTCCCCCTGGGTGTTGCCTGCCGGCAATCCTTTGCCGGCGGCACGCTGAGAAGGCCCTCCCTGTAGGAGCGCACAGGACGAAGGGAACTTGATGCCGGCAGCAGGTGTTTCCTCAGATATCCCGGACCCAAGCCATTTAGGGCTTTATAGGTCATCACCAGCACCTTGAATCTATATATAATGCATTCATAGTAGGAGAATTTCACCCTGGTCATTAATGCGTTGAGTGAGAACTCACTTGTTTGAGTATACTTTTGTTTGTTTGTTTCTTTGGTTTTTTTTTTTTTTTTTGGCTATCCACAGTATTCTCAGGAATTTTCTCAGATACCAAAGTTCAAAATAAACCTGAAATCAGATCTGTATTCAAAGCCTACTGAATGTACTTGAACCAGTCTCCATCTTTCAACTAAATTAATGAGAGGGTGATTGTGAAGAAAGGAAAGTAGTGATTATTTGGAAATTACTGACTAATTACTGACCCTTTTTTCGATTCAATGGTTACGTTCTTTTTGCTGACTTATGCACATCAAGTAGAATAATATAATTACAATGCACAAATCCAAATTAAAGCATCCCTGATAGAAGATTGTCTAGCGTCTGCTTGAATACACAGTTATTACTTCAGTTCAGGGGTTTTCTGATTTAAAAGATACATTTTATTTTGAAATACCGCTTATCGCTTCAGTCAGTAGATTTTCAAAATGCTGTTATTGCAATTTGCAAAAAAAAGAGAAATCAATTTTTCTCATATTTTGCAGAGGGGGGGGAGGATCATAAATCCATTCAAAACATGAAGCACAGAAGCACAAAAATTGAAGATGGACAGAAGTACACAACTTAAGCAACTGAGAATAAAATTTTGGTCACTATGGAAATCCAAACTAACACATTTTTAGGGGACAGACCAATAAGGGGAGATTTCTGAAAATATGGTTCTAATGTCACACTCTCCATTTTTAAAAACATTCTTATAACATTTACTTTGGAAAACAAACTTAGCAACTAATTTAATAGCACTTAGCAATAGCACTTAGACTTATATACTGGTTCACACTACTTTACAGCCCTCTCTAAGTGGTTTGCAAAATCATCATATTTGCCCCCAACAATCTGGGTGCTCATTTTACTGACCTCGGAAGGATTGAAGGCTGAGTAAACCTTGGGCCAGTGAGGATCAAAGGAATCAAACTCCTGGCAACGTGAGCAGAGTTAAACTGCATTACTGTGTTCTAACCACTGTGCCACCACGGCTCTTAATTTAAAACTATCTACCCCTCTTAGTAGATGGTTACACATAGTTCAAGGGGGAAAAAATTGGCCACCTGAATTATTTAATAGCCATGTGGAATTATAATTATTATTTTTTGCTTGAACATTGGATGATCATCTTCCAACAGGTGTAGATTGATTGATTGATTTTCTACCTTTATTAGTTTTGCAAATAACTCACGGCAGCAAACATAACAGAATAACAGATCTGCAAGGGACCTTGGAGGTCTTCTAGTCCAACCCCTGCTCAAGCAGGAGATCCTGTACCATTCCAGACAAGGGGCTGTCCAGTCTCTTCTTAAAAGCCTCCAGTGATGGAGCACCCACAGCTTCTGCTGGCAAGCCATTCCATTAGTTAAAAATTGTTCTCACTTGTAAGGACATTTCTCCTTACTGACCAGATGTCACCTTAACAGATCTTAGGTCCTTGGTTATAACTTGAAATGTTAAATTTTTACCAGTCCCAGACTGTGAGTCGAACTGAAGATTAAATCTTAAATAATAATATAATTTTATAATTATTTGCTAAATTTTCCTTCTCATATTTTCAGAATAACTAAGAAAGATTCTGGTAGAATTTTAATATTTCTGGCCATTAAAGGGTGACACAAAGAGTTTTGAATATGTTTAGTGTAGTACTTTACATGATTTTGACCGATGGATTTGGGGATGGGAAGAAATACATATTGTAGTTAAATGCTGAAGTCTAAAGATCCAAATAGATTGGATTTGATTATAGAAAGAATTACTAGAAGGATGTTGTCTTGACCTGAATGTTGTACTTGTTTTAGCCTGTCAATATAAGCTTGTCAGTCTATTTCCATTACTGTCTCTCATTTCATCGACCTTCAGACAGCTGTTCAGCCAGATTGCCTGTCGTTTACTCATTATTTGCATTTGGTACAATGTGTGTGCTTTTTGCATTCTAATCATTTGCACCGGCTTCCCAACGTCCATTCCGGAATGACTTTGCTTTAGAAGGGCCATATGGAGGTCTTGCATGACTGTATGGTTACAGATCTATTCTGTTAGCAGGAGAATGAAATGAAACAGGCTTTGAAGTTTATTAGGGACACAGACAGGAATGTCATCAACAAAATTTGGACGGTTAAGTTGCAAGTGCCAAATAACCAAAGGTTTATGGCATTAGAGAGAGTTGCTGGGCAGAAAAAAATGCCCTGGTTTTTTCTGCTACTGGTTGTGATTAAATGAGTGAGGATTTGTTTTAGAAATTCTTCTAAAAGAAGTAAATTTTCGAGAAATTGTCACAGGATGAGCAAGAGGGTTCCTTCAGATCTCCTGTTTTTCATTAAACAAGCCTCTCTCCACTCATCTGCACTCACCCTGTGTTCCTTCACCTAAATTCCATATATATATCTGTGTGTGTGTGTGTGTGTGTGTGAAATGTTTGTTAAGCATTCAGAATACACATGCTTAGTCCCAGACACGGGAAAAATCTTATTTCCTGTTTCAGCCTAGCCCAAGGCCATCTACAGGCAGTAGCCACAGCAGTGGCAGCTCATATTTGTATAAATTTTTTTTGGCTTGCTAACAAATATGAGTTGCCACTGCTGTGGCTACTGCCTGTAGATGGCCTTGGGCTAGGGTGAAACAGGAAATAAGATTTGTCCCCTGTCTGGGACTAAGCAAGTGTATTCTGAATGCTTAACAAACATTTAACACATATCTTCCTTGCTTCTCAGCTAAGAGAGAGAGAGAGAGACAGAGAGACAGAGGCAGAGAGAGAGAGACAGACAGACTGTGACCTAGGGGTTAAAACAACTGCTTAAGATGCAGTCAGCCCAGGTTCGAATCTCAGAAGGGTATCGCTGATTGATGAGAACAAATAAGTATGAAATGATCATATCAGTCTCCTTTTATTCTTTGTTAGCAAGCCAAAAAAAATTACACACACACACACACACACACACACACACACACACACACACACACACACACATATATATACATATGTATACAGATTAAAAGAATTCCTCATATCAGGCTTTTTCAGTAGTTAAAAGAGTCTTCTGGAAGTTGAGTCATGGCAACTGGACTTTTTTTTTTGTTTGAAATGTTGAAGGAGGGAAGGGAAGGGGAAGGAAGGAAGGAAGGAAGGAAGGAAGGAAGGAAGGAAGGAAGGAAGGAAGGAAGGAAGGAAGTCCAGAGTCCAGTAGCCATGACTCAACGTTCAGACAACTGTACCTCAATGACTGAGAATCTTCATTGACTGAAAAGTCTTGTACTTCAAAACTATTTGGAGAAATTCTGCTTCACTTACACATTTGTTGCAATATCATATATGCCCAACTATTAACCATGAGCCTATTTTTTATTTTATTTTTGAAGCCCCTGATCAGATCCTCCACATTTTCATTCTTTTTCTTCCCCAAACTTCTATTTCCAGACCCAATTTAGTCCTGTTTTATCCTGGCATTGCAGATTTATCCTGCCAATGGACAGAGTCCTGGACCCCTTTTGGTAAATTCTTGTATTGAGCTATAGGGGGAGGGGAACCGTCCTAAACAGAATTTATTTGAACAAAAACACTTACCTTAAGTCTGTTCAGATTATTAAATAATTTTGAAATTTTGTACTTTGATTCTGAAGGCTGGAATAGTTTAACTAAAAATTTAAAGCAAAAAATGGTGCTATGATGCTTTTAATAAAACGGGCAGCTAGAAAATTCATTAAAAAAAAAATCTCCCCGTGCCCTCATCTTTATTACCATCCAGTGCTTATCCTGTTTCCGAAGAGCCAACTTACATGATTTAAGCTCTCTCTCCTTGACACAGATGGGCATTTGGCATTAGGCCAGCTGGATGCGACTGCTGGAGCGGAGAGCGTTCTAGGTGTTCTGCAGCTTGTGGCCCGTGAAATGATTTTGATACGGTGGAACGCTCTTAAAAGTACAACACAGATCTACTCGGCTTGCAGGTTTATTCTTTAAGCAGAATCTTTATTGCACCTGTCTGCCAAATGCTTTTATACACTGACTGAACTTCAGTTCAGTTAGCTGTTTTGATGTGCTGGTGATGTCTAATTTATTTGTGATAGTTGTGTGCTGGATTTAACCCTCGCTGGTAAATTCCCGATCTATTTCACATCAGTCAAGAGCTTGGTTGATAGGAAAAAGTCTGTGGCAATCATAGATCTTCCTTGGAGGCCTTTACTTGCTTCTGCTACACTGGGAGGTCTCCTGTTTTCTTGGCGCATCGTGTTGTGATTCAGGGTCAGACTGTGGGTTCGGCAGTTGGGTCGGACGACTCAGAGGAGGAGGAGGGGGGTGTTGAAGACCTTGCTGAGGGGGTTGAAGATCTTGCTGATAAGAGCCCTCAGCCAGGCCCCTCCCACTTGGTCACCACGGAGACCCAGCTGTGTGAGCCTGACAGCGTGGATGAAGATGACCCACAGCTGGCCCTGTTCAAGGACGCCCGACACAGGAGGCAGTCAATTAGGAGTAAACAGAGGAAGGCAATGGGGCTTCTCAGAAGGAGGCAGAGAGAAGCCACGCCCTGAACTCTATATAAGGGGAATGTGTGGGGAGGGCTGGTTTGCTGAAGGCAACCGCTTGTAGTTCGTGTTTCTTAAAGCTCCTGTTTCTTGGTTCGTGTCTTGTTTGTTTTTGTAGCTATAAATTTGGCAGGCGTAATTCCAGCCTCTTGCCGTTTGTAAAGGGGTTGTCCCTGCCTTTTCTGCAGGGCCGGTAGCAGGCTGGTACAGAACGCATCGCTTTCTGTTTGTCCAGCTATAGTTTGTGGTCTCATGCCTCAATATATGTATGCCTGTCCATTCTGTTATGATTAAGACTTAAATTTAGTAAAACAAGACATCATTTTCCATTCTGATCTAACTGATAAAATTTGACAAAGGGTAAGTGCCTACTTTCCATCAAATGATGTCCAGAGTATTTTAGATCAGAATTGTGACTGCTTGTGGGATTAAAAGCTTCTGTCTGCACATGCATGTACGTGAATATATATTTGCTCATGGACTTTGTTTAGCGACTGACTGTCTTGGTTAGCATCCCTTCAATAGTGATGAAGAAGTAACTTTGCAACCAATCTTTGCATCTACAAAGCTGAAGTAAGATCATAAGCACTTAGCAATTGCCTCACTTAATGACCGGTCCCAATTGTGGTTGCTAAAAGAGGACTACCAGTGTAAGTCTGCATATATCCCTACCTGCATTCTATCTCTGTGTGTGTTTGTCTTTGTATAGATATATATGTAGATAGATAGATAGATAGATAGATAGATAGATAGATAGATAGATAGAGATATTCCTGTCCCTACATACTGAAAACTAGCTTCATAGAAGACAGTCTAGCCTCCTCCTTCCATTATGCACTTAACTCCTGGCAAATTAGACATGGCTTATCTTAATATGGGTCACCCTGTTTTCTGTCTGCCAAGCAAAGCTCTGGAAACATGCCAACTTAAGCACACAAATGGCAATGGAAGAGTCCCTTTATCTTTTTGTCTGTTTTCTTCTCAAGATCATCCAACTTGACTTTTTCACTTCAGGGCAATTGAATGAGACACCCTCTACTTAGAAGACATGAAATGTTTTTTACAGAAAAATATGGAATATGCATAGTTCTGTACAACATTCTCTGAGCACTGAGATATATTGTACCTTTTGTTGAGGTCACTTGTTATAAAACCATGGGGCCATTTGAGTTTACTTGTAGGACATAAATGTTTGCCATTTTTTTCCCTTTAAGAATGAAAACAAAATTCCTAAATGAAAAACCAATATTGAGAGAGAAGTACTCTGAAAATTATAGGGAGAAAAATGATCTCTCTTGCTTATCCACAACATTTAAAAAACGTTTGGCCACTTAATTTTGAATGAGCACTTACATACTTTTGCATGTTCTTTAAAGTCAACTTGTCTGAACGGATTACATTGAATTTTTCACTGCTAAGTGCAAGCCTACTCTAAATACTGTATAAAACTGTACATCACAACACAATGCTCTCTACATGGGGCTGCCCCTGAGGACCACTCAGAGGCTTCAGTTGGTGCAGAATGCAGCCGCGCGAGTTGTGATGGGGGTTTCCCAATACTCCCATGTAACACCTCTTCTCCGCGAGCTGCATTGGCTTCCGGTTGCCCTCCGGGTGAGATTCAAGGTGCTGGTGATGACCTATAAAGCCCTAAATGGCATGGGCCCGGATTATCTAAGGGAACACCTGCTGCCAGCGTCAATTTCCCATCGTCCTGTGCACTCCCACAGGGAGGACCTCCTCAGGGTACTGCCGGTCAAGGATTGCTGACGGGCGATCCCCAGGGGGAGGGCGTTCTCTGTGGGCGCGCCCTATGGAATCAACTACCAACGGAACTCCGGACTGCCCCCGACCTTCGTTCTTTTCGCCGAGACCTAAAAACCTGGCTCTTTGAGCTATCTGGTCTGGACTGAGGGGTTTAATGTTTTTAAATTGTGATTTAGTTTTTGCGGCTAGACTTAATTTAATTTTAATTTTATATTGGATTGTTTTTAAATTTTGCCTTGTAAACCGCCCTGAGTCCTTTGGGAATAGGGCGGTATATAAACCGAATAAATAAATAAATAAATAAAATAAAAGCCCTTTGTGTTATGTGCAACTTGGCAGAAGTTTTGAATCTACAGCAAAAGATATGAAATAGTATTAGCTGTTGCATACAAGAACACACATAAGTAATCATGTTTTTTTTTCATATTATAGTATTTCATTAGCTTGAAAACAAACTTGCTGTTGGTTATGCTTCCATTCTGGGACTGCAGACCCCTTGTCTGAGTGAAATTATCAGTTGAAGCAAATAAAGTTCTGATCTGAAGTTACCACAGAAAAAACCTATTATTGGTACATGTGGAATTATGAATATTTGTGATGATTGGACTGTGGCCTTCAAGTTAAAAAGGAACAATTTGTGTGCGTTGCTGCTGTTTCCTGGCATTTCCTGTAAGAAGTTGGAAAACGATAGCTATTTTCATTTACAGCATGTGTTCCCCATTAAAATGGATTTGAATTGCATTGCTTAGAACTTTTGCATTTCATGACCAGATTCTATCAAAAGGTATTACAATTGTGACTGTATCACATGAGCTTGTCAAATATTTTATAGTTTAATTGCTATGTATGTATGGTATATATGTGTGTATGTATATGTGTGTGTGGTTGAGTGTTTTTTAATATGTTAAAACCCCAAGATTAATAGGGCAATTTGGTTTTTAACTCAGTATCTTTAAGAATTATGTATTTGTTTTTAAACATGTAACCTATTACATAGAGATATGTGTTTTAAAAGCAGTAAGTTGTATGGCACACTCATAACTTGTTACCTTTAAAATGTGTTACTTAATACATTTGGTGACTCATAGTCTTCTTAATCCAACCCATGGAGCATTATTCCAAGAAAAATGATTTATGTTTACTAGGTGCCTATTGAGAAAAAGTTTAGGATTGCTTGATTGAGATGCTTTATATGCATGAATAAGATATCACAATAGTTTGCTGATTTCTTCTCTATTCATAAACAAAATGTTGCTCTGATAGATTATTGATCAATATACGTGCTGTAGTAGAAAAATATTGTCTTTTTAATTTGTTGGCTCATGTTGCTGATTTCTCTTAGTTGGGACTGCTTTACCACCGATGGTTTTATCTTGGTTATGCAATTGGAAAGAGGTTGGTAGGCTGCTTTGCTTCCCCTGCTCAGCCTTATAGAGCATGAATCCTCCTTGGCAAGCTTTTATCTGTTGCCACAGTACAAAAACAACTCAATGCCCTATTCCACAAGAACATTTCAGTCTGCTTCAACATTCCAGTTTTTAATTTCTCTTCTCCAGTGGGGTTAATGTTCTCTGGGAATATACTCCTAAAGTTGCTTCTTTCATATACTTGTTTCTATAAAGTGAACACTCCTTAAAAAAATTAAAAAATATTTTTCTGAATTTTTTGTTACCACCCTCTTTTTTGTCATGGGTAGATGTTGACTGTTGCTGTTTGCTACTGAGACTCAGCAAAAAGAAATGCATAGAAAAACTTGACTTTCAGTCCCAATTGAATATTGTGTTCTTCTGTAAAGCAAAACACTCAGTTTGACAAGGCTTACATAATAATAATAGAATATTTCAAGCCTTGTTCTTATATTTCTCCAGGGCTGAGCACAAAGCATTCAGGATTACCTTGGGCAACATTTGTGCCCTTTCCTCAACTAGGAGGTTCTTTAGGTGGTCATTCAAACCCTGATCATCTCACGACTGAACCGTTGCAAAGAAGTTCACCTTGAATGCCATCGGCTACAGTTGGTTCAAAATGCAGCAGTGTAGGCCAGGGGTCTTCAAACGTGGCTCTTTTATGACTTGTGGACTTCAGCTCCCAGAATTCCTCAGTCAGGCATGCTGGACAAGGAATTCTGGGAGTTGAAGTCCACAAGTCATAAAAGGGCCAAGTTTGAAGACCCCTGGCATAGGCAGTCATGGTCATCTCTCATTACACCTACTGCATATGTCATCATTGCTTTGGGACCTACATTGGTTACCAGTTGGCATTCAGCTGCAATTCAAGTTATGGATCATAACCTGTGTGCTTTCTGTTATGCTTTTAAACCTATGTGCTTGAGCTAATAATAAAGCTTGGGTCCCTGATCACTGCCCTGACACCTGATAAGACACTTTCTTAGTGAGAAAGCAGTAAAAAATGCCAAAGCCAGTACTTGATTAATTTGCCTGCACAAATGTGATGGGCTTGTGATATATGTGTAATGAAAGAAATATATTGTAGCTTTTATTTTACTGTAGAATATTTTCTGTGTGGTATTTCAGCTGTGCTAATGATTGTATGCCAGCTAGACAACCATACTTGGCAGATCTCAAAATATAAAAACAAGATCTACAAACTAAACTGGGAAGTCAAAAAATCATTGTAGGACAAGGCAGTGGCAAATCACTTCAATGTCATTGCTAAGAAAATGACATGATCAGTGATTGTAAATGGGGATTATACAGAGAAATTTGTTATACGAAAAGGCACAAGACGAGGATGTCCACTATCCCCACTGCTATTTATCTTAACTTTGGAAGTTTTAAATAGAAACATTAGGCAAGATCCAGAAATTAAAGGGTTGAAAAGAAAAGGGGAAACCTGTAAATTGCAAGCATTTGCAGATGATTTGCTATTCATTCTAGAGCAGGGGTGTCAAACTCGCAACGTCACGTGATGTATCGGGACGTATCGTGACTTTTTTTCCATTGCCGCCAATGAGGTTGGCGCAGTTTCGCCATGACGCATCTGGCTGGCAGTTTGACAACCCTGTTCTAGGGTTGTTTGACAACCATGTTCTAGAGCAGACATGTCAAACACAAGGCCCGGGGGCCAGATCCGGCCCGCGAAGTGGTTTCATGCGGCCCACGAAGCCATCCTGGAAACAGTGAGGGAACGGCCCCCACTGCCTTGGCCCTGGCCCAGAGACCCTCCTCCTGCCAGAGACCCTCAGATCTGTCCCACTCCTGCCCAGGCCCCCATAGGCACCCTTGATGCGAACGATGTAGAGCTGGCCACACCCACCCAGTAGGCCATACGCACTTTAGCCACACCCACCCAGTAGGCCACGCCCACCCAGCCCCCTGAGGGCAACCGCAATGCTGATGCGGCACTCAATGAAATTGAGTTTGACACCCCTGTTCTAGAGGAACCTTTAGAGACAATTCCTAAACTGTTGTAAAAGATAGAACAATTTCGAGAGATAGCAGGAAGATAAAGATAAAATAGAGAAACAACCAAAGTGATAGTTAAAATTTTTACAGATAAACAAAAAAAGAACTATCAGAAAAAACAGAATTGCAAATAGTCAAAAAGGCCAAATACTTGGGAATATATCTGATAGCAAGATGTTCAACAGTAAAAGAAGATAACTATATTAAATTGTTAAATCAAATGATTTGGAAAAATGGAAAAATCTGCAACTGTCGATGTTAGGAAGAATTGGTACGGTGAAAATGAATATATTACCAAAAGTACTACTTTTGTTCCAAAAAATGATATGACTAAGCTTGACATGAAGGGGACTTTATCTTTACATTAATAATTATCACATTTCCATTAGTTAGAAAGGGCTTAGGTTAAGTGCTAAGAATTGTTTTTTAAAAATGCTCGCACAAATTAGCAGCTAGAAAGTTCTCAGCCACTGGTTGACTTTGTGCCATCAACTTTGGAACAACACTTAAGGTCAGCATACATACACCTTTTCCAGGAATGATCTGTCCCAAATTTGGTTCTTCAAGTGTCCCGAAATGCAGCCATCACCTTCCTGTTAGTTGCCCTATTCTTCTCTTTCCTTCTACCTTTCAAGCATTATAAACTTCTTAAATGAGTTGGTCCTTTGCATAAAGTATCCAAAATAACAATTTGTTCCCAGTCATTTGTCCCTTGTTCTTAACAACTTCTTTGATTTATTTCATATTTGCTCTGGTTCTGATTCAATGAGTATTAATTAAAAATATCTCTTGATGGTCTCCTTAAACAACAAAATATAACTTCTCTGAGGAAGATGGTAACCATGAAGAAATCATGGGATTGAAATTGATAAATCATTACCCTGCTTCATTTTTGCTTCCTTGGCTATATAATTTAATTATGATTTCCTTCTTACTATTTCTAAATTTTGCATTCCAGTTTCCAACCACAAGGATCACATCTTCGGGTTTTATGTATTTGAGATTGAACTTGACCATAAAACTTGTAATAACATATTACTTTTATTCTGCAACACTAGTTGGAGCATAAACATGGATAAGTGCCATATTAAAGGATTTTCCATGAATTCTGATTTTATTTGTTCAGTAACTTCATTGTACCCATTTTATCTGGAGTTTGCTATATTTTTCCTGACTATGAAAGCAACTCAGTTCCTTGTTTATTTATTCATTCTGTGTGACCTAATAAACAATATAATTTTCTGACTGAAAATGTCCAGTTCCAGTCCATTTCAGTTTGTTGATCCTTAAGATATGTAATTGATTTTTTACATGTGTAGTGAGTTGAGGTTCCCCATGTTGACGCATCTTATATTCCATGTCCCCACTGTAATTCTGTATTTATAACTTTGGATATTTCCTTTTTCTGTGTGATAATAGCAGCTACTAGACATCACAAAGGATTTACTAAAGCTGTGTCATAAACATCATTAACTGTCCAACATATTTTCAGCTTTCACAAATGAAGGTGAATATACATGTCCCAGGTCAGGGGTAGGCAACCTTGGCTCTTTTATGACTCGTGGACTTCAACTCCCAGAATTCTTGAGCCAGCCATGCTGAGTGGAAAGGGAGAGATTTCCATGCTGAGCCATGCTGACTCAGGAATTCTGGGAGTTGAAGTCCATGAGTCATAAAAGAGCCAAGGTTGCCTACCCCTGTCCCAGGATAATATTGCAGGATCCAATCTGGGTCAGTCACCGGGACTAGAAGTATAATAATAACAACAATAATAACAATAATAATAACTGAAGTGCTAGTCTTTGTTTGTTAAGTGTGGTGGGACCGCAGTAAGCCATCGATTTAGGGTTTTTGGTGGGGCAGGTGTTTAATAGTAGTAGTAGTAGTAGTAGTAGTAATAGTAATGCTGCTACTACTACTACTACTGATGATGATGAAGATGAAGATGATAAAAGGGATCTTGGAGCTCTTCTAGTCCAACCCCCTGCTCAGGCAGGAAACCCTATACTATTTCAGACAAATGGCTGTCCAGTCTCTTCTTAAAAACCTCCAGTGTAGGAACATTCACCACTTCTGGAGGCAGGTCGTTCCACTGATTAATTGTTCTAACTGTCAGGAAATTTCTCCTTAGTTCTAGGTTGCTTCTCTCCTTGATTAGTTTCCATCCATTGCTTCTTGTCCTGCCTTCAGGTGCTTTGCAGAATAGCTTGACTCCCTCTTCTTTGTGGCAACCCCTTCTGAGCTTTTGGATTTGTGCTGCAGTCCATCCTCAGGGAACTTCCGTCTAGCAGAGTGTTCTCAGCTCTTCTCTGCTTACTGAAGGAGCCCATCATCAAGCCCTGTATTAATCAGTCACATAATTACCTACCACAGGAACCTTGGGGGCAATCGATCATGCAATATTGGAATTCAACATTATGGAAGCACAAGCAATAGAATACAGCCAAACTAGAGTCTTGGACTTTAAAAGAGCTAATTTCAATAAACTTAGAGAGACCTTGGGAAGAATTCCATGGATGAGAATCCTAAAGGGGAAAACAACTCAAGAAGCTTGGGAAATTTTGAAAAGTGAGATAATAAAGGCCCAGTCTAGCACAATACCAATAAAGAAGAAAAATAACAGCTTTCAAAAGAAACCAGCATGGCTGCATAAAGAACTCTCTCATAAACTGAAAAAGGACAAGTATAAGAAGTGGAAAGAGGGGTACATAACTAAGGCAGAATATCAGCAAACAGCCCATGCCTGCAAAGATGAAGTGAGGGAAGCTAAGGCTCAGAGTCCTAGTGGACAATCACTTAGATATGAGCCAGCAGTGTGCTGCAGCTGCCAAAAAATCCAACACAGTGCTAGGCTGCATTAACAGAGGTATAGAATCAAGATCACATGAAGTACTAATACCACTTTACAATGCCTTGGTAAGGCCACACCTGGAATACTGCATCCAATTTTGGTCACCACAATGTAAAAAAGATGTTGAGACTCTAGAAAGAGTACAGAGAAGAGCAACAAAGATGATTAGGGGGCTGGAGGCTAAAACATATAGGGAACGGTTGCTGGAATTGGGTATGTGTAGTTTAATGAAGAGAAGGGTGAGGGGGTGACATGATAGCAGTGTTCCAATATCTCAGGGGCCGCCACAAAGAAGAGGGAGTCAAGCTATTCTCCAAAGCACCTGAAAGCAGGACAAGAAGCAACGGATGGAAACTAGTCAAGGAGAGCAGCAACCTAGAACTAAGGAGAAACTTCCTGACAGTTAGAACAACTAACCAGTGGAACAACCTGCCTCCAGAAGTGGTGAATGCTCCAACACTGGAAGTTTTAAAGAAGAGACTGGCCAGCCATTTGTCTGAAATGGTATAGGGTTTCCTGCCTTAGCAGGGGGTTGGACTAAATGACCTCCAAGGTCCCTTCCAAATTATTATTATTATTATTATTATTATTATTATTATTATTATTATTATTATTATTATTAATGTGGCCTTGGTAGAATATGGGAGGGTTTTTTTCCTTTGTTGTATGAAATGATGCCTTTGCTGTTGTCACTAAATTGATCATCTGCCTCTATGTAGGAGATGACCAGGCTGAACCCAAGGGTGGAATTAAATGCATCATCAGTTTGGAGACTCTATGCCAATATAAGAAACCTAAGTCCAACCCCCCACCCCCTTGAAGTCCATTCACTCTTAGTTGGCACCAATTCACCTTGACTATTAATAGCTCAGATTCCTGTGTATAGGGAGCATGAAATAAACTTGTAGTACTTTTGGACTCTATCTTGATTCCTGGGTAGCAAAGCATGAGTTGTGGTGGATAAATGGAATTTCTTAAAATATTAGGGGTCTATATTCACAGTTTTTCACATGCTCATAAACTCCAGTTAAGACTGTTTGCTTTGGATTCTCTTTACAGACCTCTTTTGTGATAAAACCCATGATTTTCTAAAATCTCAAGTTTTCTCCCCATACTTTTAAGCATTTTGGAAAAAAATGTGTTTCATATAACAGTTGTTAGAGGTACAGAAGAAATTATTTTATTTTAAATGTTGATATACACTATTCTTCAAATGTTGCTAACATTCTTAACTGGTAAGACCTCATCAGCTTTAAGAAAAATGTATTGTGTTTCATCTGAAACCAAAATGGAACTTTTAATCGTTTCTTTTGCATGCATTCAGTGGATATAGTTTTTCCATTATCAATTAGGTCTGTAATCTATAAAGTTCATTATCTTCCCATTCCTTGAACTGATCATAATTATCCATGTATTTAAGAGGTCCAGGTTTCACTTAAATGCTCCAACCTCCCATACCTTAATCAATATTGAAACTCCAGCAGTCTTAAACTCAGCCTTTATCCACTATTTTGAGTTCTGAATAATATGAATTGTGTTACTTGAAAAGTACCAAAGTAACAATTAGATACCATGCACCTGTACTTTCTTCATAATTATATTCATATTGTTTGTTTGCTCTTCAAAAATTATTTAAAAACAAAGAAACAATTTTCCATATGCAAGTCAAGGTCATATCACTGGAATTATTTGAAACAAACTAAAACTTTAAATAAATAGAATTGTCATTTTAACATGTGGGGGGTTTTGCTAACAAACAATACACGACAGGTTGCAATGATGTAATTTCTGTTTTTCTGTTTCACCAGACTAGATCATATTTCTTTAATTCTGGTCCTTTGTGATAATTGTAGCTAAATATTAAATCTGCCCAGCTAAAGTCCAGTAGATTCATTTTTACACTTTTGATCATAGTATGGCAATCATTTATTTATTTTTTTAAAAAAAGTAAAAACCGGTTGGTTCTAGGGAAAGAGTTTATTTACTGTAAGTATTTTTGGTTATTTTTTTAGAACACACCCGTGGGAACTCCAATTTTCATTGTGAATGCCACTGATCCAGACCAAGGAGCAGGCGGCAGCGTGCTTTACTCTTTTCAACCAGCGTCCAACTTCTTTACCATTGACAGTGGCCGTGGCATTGTGTCAGTTACTCGTCCACTGAATTACGAAGTCACACAGGCTTATCAGCTGCAAGTGAATGCGACGGTGAGTATGGGTCATCTTTCCCTTTTCTTTGTCTCTTGAGCAATTTAAGGGACTGTAGATGAATACATTTCATTCATACATTTTAGATGAATATTATTCAGGTAGTCCTTGATTTATAACTGCAGTTCAGCCTGGAATTGCAGTCATAAAATACGCTGGTTGTAACATGGTTCCATGCCCAATTGTACAACCTTTTTTTGCTTCAATCCAGAAGTGAACACTGCAGGCATTAAATGAACACAGGAATTGTTAAGTGAACACTTTGTACCCAGTGCACATTTTTTGCCAAAAGCTGGACGTAAATATCAGTTTCCAGCAAAAGATGTTATAAATTGTGCTGCAAATGGTTGTAAAGGTGAGCAGTTGCCGAGTGCACAAAATGCATCGTCAAAAGTTCTGGAGAGACCTGCCATAACTTTGAACATTCAGTAAGGAATGAGTCATAAATTAAGGATTACCTGTAATTATTAGTCTTTAATTTAAGTTTTGTATGATTTGCTGATTCCTCAGCAGGCTGGCTGGGGAATTCTAGGAATTGGTCCACATATCTTAAAGTTGCCAAGATTAAGAAATGCTGACCTAAGCATGGCACACACCTAAACATACTATATACAACATATCCATACTATATACAACACTTATCAATTAGTAGAGGGGACCTGGTGTTCCAGAATGGCTGGGTTTTGCATCATTTTTTTTAGACGAGTTTGCTGAAAGTTGATAGACTTTTCTATTTTCTATTGGAAACTATGCATTTTAGGTTTTACACTACAATTCCCACCTCTTTCCAGTGCAAAATAGAGGAGAATTGTGCTAGGTTTTTAATATTCAAGGTCAAACATAATTCTGAAAAGGGAAACTTTGGGTCACAGAAGGCCTACCTCATCTGTAGATGAAATTAGCTTTTTATTGTCTATTGAATTTTACTTAACATTATGTCAATATTTTCTCTTTATACATTTTTAAGGATCAGGATAAAACCAAGCCCCTCTCTGCTCTGGCCAATCTTGCAATTACCATTACAGATGTACAGGATATGGATCCAATTTTTATCAATCTCCCCTACAGTACAAACATCTATGAGAACTCTCCTCCGGTAAGAACTCTGATAAAAGTATTGATACTATTGGAAACCTCTGTCACATAATCTCTTTTGAAACAGATGTGCTATATTAAGAAGAATATTGTGGTTACTGATGAGCTTCACCCCAACTTCACCCATTACCTGTAAGAAGTCCAGAAAAAGTTATGGGTGAAAAGGTCAAAATCCTTCCATTCAGCTTGATAAGTCAGTTTCAGAATGGGAAAGGTATTTTTGAGAAGGGTATGCATCTAACTACAACTAACCTCCCCCCCTTTTTTTTATATGAACAATCATGGATTACTTTTCTTTCTGGTGGTGGGTCTCCATATATATAGTGGTATACAATAGCAAAAATACAATATTGATGTTAAAAATTGAACTTGACGGATTGTTTCAGCATCCCTACATAAAGATACAATAGGTTCATAATCAGTCTCATAGTTTATCAAGGTAAGACTTGATTTCTCTGGATTTATTGCTGTTTTTCATAGCATTTGTCCCTCATGTTTTCCCGAAAACGAGACCCAGTCTTTTTTTTTTTTGCCTCCAAAAGAGTCTTTTCCACTCACCTCGTGGCGGCATTGACAGCCTCGCCCAGCTGGCCGCCTTCTTCTGCGGCCGAAGGAGCAGCTTCATTCTGCAGCTGAGAATGGAGCTCCGGCCTGCATTTCACAGTCAGAGGCCTTTCTGGAAGGCCTTTGCAGCTGAGAACCGAGCTATGGATTGAATCCGTAGCTCGGTTCTCGGCTGCACAGGCCTTCCGGAAAAACCTCTTGACTGCAGAATGCAGGCCGGGGGATGCCACAGAAGAAGTGGGCCGGCAAAGAATCATGGGAGGCCTGGTAAGTGGGTGTGAGGCATGTGGGGCAGCTCTACCACCCACCCCTACCCTAGCTTGATATTTAGGCATACACCTCACCCTAAAAGTAGGGCTTATTTTTGGGGTAGGGATTATATTAGGCCCATCCCCCAAAATCAAGCTGGCGCTTATTTTCGGGGTAGGTCTTACTTTTGGGAAAATACGGTACTTCCTTTCCCATTGCGCTCACCTGGCTCTTAGAGCAAAACCATGACTCTATAATGTGATGTGAAATTTTCTATCACAGAGTCCATTGCTCTTTAGAGTTGAGAGGGAGTGACTGGACCAAGGTCACTCAACAAACTTCTGTCCTTAAGGAAGGGTAGAAACCTGGGTATCCTTGCTTCTGGTTCAATACCTTAACTACAATGCTATGTTTCTCTGGATCTATCTGTTGCCCAAAATTCCTTGAACTGTGCTGCAGAGAGCAAAAGATGGAGAGAAGAATGGCTGAGTGGTTTCAGCTTTAGCTTGGTAATACTATATTCATTTCTCAATAGTTCCCAAAAAAGGGTATGTTTTATAACTAGATATCTGCCAATCACATGCAGAATGAATATGAATAAAATGCAAAATTGCTGATAGTTGATGTAAGAGCTTTAGGACTTCTCTAACAGAAGGATTTTCCAACCAGCCTGATAAAAGATGCATTATATAACTAACCAATAACGCACTTGATAATGCAGCTTAAAAAGCTTATAAGTAATTGAAGGAGAGAGACATTGCTGCAGGAGCCACAATGAATATCATTTCAGAGTCTATATTAAATGTTTTCTTCATGCAAGAGAGTATAAGCAATGAAAGAGGGGAAAAATACAGTCTGATAATAGCAATGAAATAAAAAATGAAAAACTACAAAAATGGACACACACATGCCCACATCATCTACAGTTACAGACCATACATAATCAACTTCCTCAAGTACTTTTGTGGTCATGAAAAGGAATATCTTTCAGAATAAACATAGCAGTCTTGCTAAATGCTGCTTTTCTATAGATACTTTTCATAACATGGATAATAAATGATGTCAGTCTTAGAATTCAAGAAAAGAAAAGTCTTGGAAAATCTGTATCTAGTTTGAAATGTGACATTTCTTATGAATATTTTACCCATTACTTAAACATCTTCCAGTTTGTTACACAATACCTTAACTTTATCTCCTCCTTCCAACTTGAATTGAAGGGCAATTAAGAGAACATCTATGTGAACTAAAATGCTGATCCAGATTATGGAGTGCCTTATTTCTCTTTAATGTGTGCAGCTTTTATACTGGCTGATTTCCATGTTCTGGGGTTAAACAGGTTTACATTACCTGTTTAATTAAAAAAGGTGGTACATATTCAACAGAGCTGGCTTGTTCTAAGTCTATTCAATTAAATAGTGCCACTTTTCAGGACCCAGGAAACATGCTTTTTCTGTCACAGTGCCTGCCCTCTGGAATAAGGTTACCCCAGAGATCTGTGGTGTTCCCACCCTGATGATGTTCTGAAAGGCCTTAAAGACCAGGCTGTTCTCCTAAGTGTTGGGTTAGGTTGGATGGATCCCCTTGTGGGATGTACTTTGTAGTTGTTTTTCTGTTCAATGCTCAGTTTTTCAATTTATTTATTCATTTTGTAGTGTGCTATTTAATTTTTCTTCTTTTTTGCTACATTGTGAGTGACCTGGTTATTTGCGAGTTACGTAGTGCCTACTCACTCACTCACTCAAACAATCAATCAATATAGTAAGAGAATGAACAGTGGCATACAGGTGAAACTCGAAAAATTCGAATATCGTGCAAAAGTTCATTTATATTTCAGTAATGCAACTTAAAAGGGGAAACTAATATATGAGATAGACTCATTACATGCAAAGCAAGATAGTTCAAGCTGTGATTTGTCATAATTGTGATGATTATGGCATACAGCTCATGAAAACCCCAAATCCACAATCTCAGAAAATTAGAATATTGTGAAAAGGTGCAATATTCTAGGCTCAAAGTGTCCCACTCTAATCAGCTAATTAAGCCATAACACCTGCAAAGGGTTCCTGAGCCTTTAAATGGTCTCTCAGTCTGGTTCAGTAGGAATCACAATCATGGGGAAGACTGCTGACCTGACAGTTGTGCAGAAAACCATCATTGACACCCTCCATAAGGAGGGAAAGCCTCAAAAGGTAATTGCAAAAGAAGTTGGATGTTCCCAAAGTGCTGTATCAAAGCGCATTAATAGAAAGTTATGTGGAAGGGAAAAGTGTGGACGAAAAAGGTGCACAAGCAGCAGAGATGACCGCAGCCTGGAGAGGATTGTCAGGAAAAGGCCATTCAAAAGTGTTGGGGACTTTCACAAGGAGTGGACTGAGGCTGGAGTCAGCGCATCAAGAGCCACCACACACAGATGGATCCTGGGCATGGGCTTCAAATGTCGTATTCCTCTTGTTAAGCCGCTCCTGAACAACAAACGTCAGAAGCGTCTTACCTGAGCTAAAGAAAAACAGACCTGGTCTGTTGCTCAGTGGTCCAAAGTCGTCTTTTCTGATGAGAGCAACTTTTGCATCTCATTTGGAAACCAAGGACCCAGAGTCTGGAGGAAGAATGGAGAGGCACACACTGCAAGATGCTTGAAGTCCAGTGTGAAGTTTCCACAGTCTGTGTTGATTTGGGGAGCCGTATCATCTGCTGGTGTTGGTCCACTGTGCTTCATTAAGTCCAGGGTCAATGCAGCCGTCTACCAGGAGATTTTGGAGCACTTCATGCTTCCTTCCACAGACGAGCTTTATGGGGATGCTGACTTCATTTTCCAGCAGGACTTGGCACCTGCCCACACTGCCAAAGGTACCAAAACCTGGTTCAATGACCGTGGGATTACTGTGCTTGATTGACCAGCAAACTCGCCTGACCTGAACCCCATAGAGAATCTCTGGGGCATTGCCAAGAGAAATATGAGAGACATGAGACCGAACAATGCAGAAGAGCTGAAGGCCGCTATTGAAGCATCCTGGTCTTCCACAACACCTCAGCAGTGCCACAGGCTGATAGCTTCCATGCCACGCCGCATTGAGGCAGTAATTGCTGCAAAAGGGGCCCAAACCAAGTACTGAGTATACATGCTTATACTTTTCAGAGGTCCGATATTGTTCTATGTACACTCCTTGTTTTATTGATTGCATGTAATATTCTAATTTTCTGAGATTGTGGATTTGGGGTTTTCATGAGCTGTACGCCATAATCATCACAATTATGACAAATCACGGCTTGAACTATCTTGCTTTGCATGTAATGAGTCTATCTCATATATTAGTTTCACCTTTTAAGTTGCATTACTGAAATAAATGAACTTTTGCACGATATTCTAATTTTTTGAGTTTCACCTGTATATTTTCCTTTTAGGGAGCTATTTAAGAAGTCAGTAGAGAAAATGCTTGTCCAATTAGAAATTTGGTTCTTTTGCTACCAGAATTATTATACTCACTAAGGTGATGTAGGAGGACTGGCAAAACCTGGGGGTGGAATTAAAAGAGGAATCAGCCTAGAATCTCTATGTAGCCACCAGTGGACTAAGTCCAACCCCCCTGGAATTCCATGGACTCTTATCTAACTCCAAGCAGGGACTAATCATTAGTAGAGAAAGTTCCTGTGCGTAGATTGTTTAACAATAAATCAGTTTAATTGGGCCTTCACATGTGAACCTGGTCTTTTATGCCTGCCGGATGCCTACCTATCTTTTTTTTCAGTATGTTTTAAGTGCTTTCATCATTTCAAGATCATTCAGAATCTAATTGACTTAATATTTCTGAGAATGAAGAAGTCCAGATATATTCTAAGAATGATTTCCCCTTAAATGATAAGCTGTGGTTGTTTTATTGCATCTCAAAATGAACTAACCCTTTCCCTCATCCATCATTTTTAAGTGCCTATGAAGTAATTAGCTAGACATTTTTATCCTACCTATTTTTCATCTTATAGCATCTAATAATATGATCTGTCAATGACCATTTTAAACTCATTTAGAAGTGCCAGATTGCAGTTCTGATCTTCTATATGTGCTACAGAATGAACTGTGTGTGATCTAAAAATAAAAGGCAGAGTCCTGCATTGACATGGTGAGACATGTCTTATGACATGTTGTCATAAGTGGAATATTGAAGTCTGTAGGGTTGGGCACTATTTCGAGTGTGATTATCTGTCATTCTCATGTAAATGCTGCTTCCTATGTTCACTTAAGGGACGTGGTGGCTCAGTGGGTTAGGACGCTGAGCTTGTCGATCAGAAGGTCGGCAGTTTGGTGGGTCGAATCCTGAGTGCCACATAGCAGAGTGAGCGCCTGTTACTCGTCCCAGCTTCTGCCAACCTAGCAGTTCGAAAGCACGTAAAAAATGCAAGTAGAAAAATAGGGACCACTACAGTGGGAAGGTAACAGCGTTCCGTGCGCCTTTGGCGTCTAGTCATGCCAGCCACATGACCACAGAGACGTCCTCGGACAAGCGCTGGCTCTTCGGCTTTGAAACGGAGATGAGCACCGGCCCCTAGAGTCGGAAAACGAGTAGCACGCATGTTCGGGGGAACCTTTACCTTTACCTTTATGTTCACTTACAGTAAGAGGGGATTAAAATATTAAGAAAGGTGTCTGAGAATTCTGCTTGGCCAATTTACTTACATCTGTTGCTCTGCTTATGTCCATCTCCACAGTTTGTCTGAGTTTTGTATTAAAGCAGGAGAAAATGAATATAAATCCATGTACATTATTTTATGATTGCACGAAATCTTAATTTTCCCCGCCAACAGCATGACATCCAGCCCATCACTGATGAGCTGACAGAAAGGAAAGAAATGGATAAACTGCAGCAAATTACTACAAAGAGATTGCTATCGGCCTTTTGACTGGAATTAAGGAGCGCAAAACAGGATTCCTTGCCTCTAATATCTATCAAAGCAGCTTTCCAAGCCACCCTTCTATTCCCCTTCTCTCTGCTCTTCTTACTGTGATAATAGGCTGTAATTTCAAGTCCTTAACCTAAGGGAGGGAAAGACAGATGAAAAATCCAGATATTGTACACAATAGCATATTTCATGTGTCCTAACAAATCTTTACCTAATCTCAATTATTTTGATTGCAAAGTGTCTACAGGTAAGTCCTAGACATAAAACCATTAGTTTAACGATCGTTCAAACTTACAACAGCACGGAAAAAGTGACTTGCAGCCAGTCCCTCACACTTATGACCATCACAGCCTTCCCCACAGTCAGGTGATCAAAATTTTGGCACTTTGCAACTGGCATACATTTACCCAGCATCTGTGATGACTCCCCCAGATGCTTCTTCAAATGTCAGCTCGGAGAAGATAAACCAGTTCCTGGCACATCAGGAGGGGAGTGGGTCAGTGGCTCCAAGCAGCTGTCTGAGAGTGATTCTACTGAAGCACAACTGCAGCATGACAGCCCTGAGGCTTCCGGTGGGGAAAGCATGCAGCTGCAGCCAGTGAGGGATGAGGAAGAGGACCGCCTTCTGCACCTGATCCAAGAACACACAGGGCAGTGAAAAGGCAGGAGCAGAGAAGGTCAGACAGATTACCCGTGAGGAGAAAGCCTCACCCTTATTGATGGGCTGCACCAGAAGCTGGCTATTTAGCACAGCAGACTGATGGAGGCAATGCTGGGAACAATGTGTACATTTTCTAGCTGTGTGTTTTCTGCTCATTGTGATTCCTGCCTTGCTTTGGATTGACGCTGTGCCTTGACTTGGATCGTGCCTTATGAACTGTGGATTTTTCTTACCTCATGGACCCTCTTGTATTGTGGATTTAGTTTTGCCTGGTGAGTTTATTTTGATTGGGAAACTTTCAAGTGCCTTGTGGACTCATTGGCTATTGCTCTGTGGACTACCATTGATTTGCTTGTGGCTGGACTTAATTGGGACAGTTCTGGGTTTTTGGTAAAGGGAATTGCTGGGGAATATTAATAAACCCACGAAACCTCGATTACTTGTGTGTGTGAGTGAGCAGGACAGCACAGCATCCCTGGCTCATGTGATAGTTATTTGCAACCTTTCCAGCCAAATTCTGACAACCAAAGTCAACAGGGGAAGCCAGATTCACTTAATGATTGTGTGATTCACTTAACTAGCTGCAGTTCACCTGCTCCTGGGGCCACAACAAAAAGACTTGTTTGGAATAAATGGTCTTCCAGAGTGGCAAAACACATGCCTGCTAAATTCAGAACCCCTACTTCAACTCTTAGTTTAACAAACGTGTCTGAACAGATATTATCATGTTACAGTGTTTTATCTGTATACTCCAGGCCCTACTGTCTAAAGTTTCAACACTTATTTGTATCCCCCTTCATATGAGATCCAAATCTTGGTTTGATGCAGGTTGTTATAAAGCAAAATATATTACTTTAATATGTACTTTTCAATCATTAAGTTCCTTTCAATCACTGAGAGAGTATAAGAAATTTTATACAGCACTTACAAAAGCTAAGAAATAGTGAATGCTGAGAGAGGATTGGGAGAGATTAATTACAGCAGGTAAGAACTCTGCTCTCTTGTGGGTAGGGTCCCATCTACCAACTCTCTGCAGAACCACTGGTGGTTCTCCATCCAATAGTGACTTCTCCCAAATGGCCTCCTACGCTATAACCAAGGATCAAGATCTCATGATACAACTGAAATCTGGGGAAATTCCTGGAGGTGATTTCAAACTTACTAAATTTCAAGCTTATTAAAAGAAAATAAAGATTGGTGGGCCTACAGCAAATTTTCCGTCTGAGTGGACTGAGGCCATAGTCATTCCTCTCTCTAAGAATACAGGAAATAGACTTGACCCAAAAACTTGCTTAATACAATAAGCAGATTATATGCAAGGTATCTTTATTTAAACTGTTGGATTGGGTCCAAAGTGAAATGTTTTTGTTGAGGAAAAGGCAGGATTGTTCAGAGCCTTAGACCACTGTCTAGTCTTGCAACATTTAGCTGAAAAATACACTTCACCACGCACAGGCACCACAGATTTTATGGGCTTCAGATCTGTGATTGATCTGCTTCCAAGGGAGAGACTTGGCAACAACCTCTGGACTCCTCAATGGGTAAAAGATTGCTCCATCTTATCCAAACTCTTTATTCTAACACCTCATTGAGAGTCAGATGTTCCCCTTGGAGTCACCTATCTCAGGGGTGTCAAACTCAATTTCATTGAGGGCCGCATCAGCATTGCAGTTGCCCTCAGGGGGCCGGGTGGGTGTGGCCTGGGTGGGCGTGGCCTACTGGGTGGGCGTGGCTAGAGTGCGTATGGCCTACTGGGTGGGCGTGGCCAGCTATAAAACGTTCGCATCAAGGGTGCCTATGGGGGCCCGGGCAGGAGTGGGACAGATCTCAGGGTCTCTGGCAGAAGGAGGGTCTCTGGGCCAGGGCCAAGGCAGTGGGGGCCGTTCCCTCACTGTTTCCAGGATGGTTTCACGGGCCACATGAAACCACTTCACGGGCCGGATCCGGCCCCCGGGCCTTGTGTTTGACATGTCTGACCTATCTGGAGCTGTTTCCACACAAAAAAAGGTGCAAGTCAGGGTTCCCCAATCCCCAGTCCGTGGACCATTATTGGGCTGGGGCCACTTAGGAATTGGGCCACACAGCTGGAGGTGCACTGAAAGTGCATCTTCCACCTCCAGGAATGTGGCAAGTCTGCAGGGGTCTGGGCAGGGGCGGGAGAGTGGCAGGGCAGAAGCCATCTTGCTCAGTGCAAGCTCCTCCTCCTGCTTCTTCTGCTACCTCTTCTTCTGCCTCCTCCTCCTCTTCCTGGTCCTGTTCCCTCTTCCTCCTGCTATTTCTTCTTCCTCCTTCTCTTCTTTCCCAATTTCCTCCTCCCTCCCCTCCCGGCACCCCAGCTGGGCCTGCGCTCCCTTCGTGCAACTCTCCCAAGTTTGCAAGACAAATGCACACCAGTACAGCTTGCAACTGAGGGCTCCCCCAAACCTCGTTGGTGGGGGACCCCCTTCCAAAGGTATATGTGTATGAGGGTGTCTTTCTCTCTCTCTCTCTCTCTCTCTCTCTCTCTCTCTCTCTCTCTCTCTCTCTCTCTCATTTGCACCTTTGCCAAGGCTGTTGGGCTTGCACAATGCTGAGTTGGTTTGGTCTCTCTCTCTCTCTCTATTTCTCTCTCTTTTTTGAATGTTTTTTTTCAGCACTTCCTCAGCATGCTGGGTCTTTGCTTTGCTTTGCTGGAAAGCTGAGTTTAGGGTTGGTTTACTTTTTTCTTCCCCCTTTCTTAGTAAAAGGTAAAAGGTAAAGGTTCCCCCGCACTTAGGTGCTAGTCGTTTCCGACTCTAGGGGCTGGTGCTCATCTCTGTTTCAAAACCAAAGAGCCAGTGCTTGTCCAAGGACGTCTCCATGGTCATGTGGCCGGCATGACTAGACGCCAAAGGCGCACGGAATGCTGTTACCTTCCCACCGGAGTGGTCCCTATTTTTCTACTTGCATTTTTACGTGCTTTCGAACTGCTAGGTTGGCAGAAGCTGGGACGAGTAACAGGCGCTCACTCTGTTACGTGGCATTCGGGATTCGACCCGCCAAACTGCCAACCTTCAGATCGACAAGCTCAACGTCCTAACCCACTGAGCCACCCACTTTCTTAGAAGTGGTCTAATCTAATAATAAAACTAAAATCATTATTTATTTAGAAAATTTACAATCAATGTAATGCATTTGAATCATCCTGAAACCTCTCCCCCCCTCCCCCCGCCAGGTCCATGCATAAATTGTCTCCCACAAAACCGGTCCCTGATGCCAAAAAGGTTGGGGACCTCTGGTGTAAGGCATGGTGTTTTGTAGCCCCCTTACTTTTTAATGTATACATCAGTTCAGTGATTCAGGCTCTGTCATCTCCAGTGTTGGCAGATCATGCAATTCCAGCCTGGCGATATGCAGAATAACAGTATAACAAAGTTGGAAGATCTTCTAGTCCAACTCTCTAATCAAGTAGGAAACCCTATACTATTTCAGACAAATGGTTGCCCAATCTCTTCTTAAAAACTCCAGTGTTGAAGCACCCAAAATTTCTGGAGGCAAGTCGTTCCAATGATTATTTTTTCTAACTGTCAGGAAATTTCTCCTTAGTTCTAGATTGCTTCTCTCCTTGATTAATTTCCACCTATTGCTTCTCATCCTGCCTTCAGGTGCTTTGGTGAATAGGTTGACCCCATCTTCTTTGTGGTATCTCTTCAAATATTGGAGCATTACTATAAAGTTGCCTTTAGTCCTTCTTTTCATTTAACTAGACATACCCAATACGTACAAGGGACACGGTGGCTCAGTGGGTTAGGACGCTGAGCTTGTCGATCAGAAGGTCGGCAGTTTGGCGGGTCGAATCCCGAGTGCCGCGTAACAGAGTGAGCGCCTGTTACTCGTCCCAGCTTCTGCCAACCTAGCAGTTCGAAAGCACGTAAAAATGCAAGTACGGTGGGAAGGTAACAGCGTTCCGTGCACCTTTGGCGTCTAGTCACGCCGGCCACATGACCACGGAGAAGTCCTTGGACAAGCGCTGGCTCTTCGGCTTTGAAACGGAGATGAGCACCGGCCCCTAGAGTCGGAAACGACTAGCACGCATGTGCGGGGGAACCTTTACCTTTACCTTTACCTTTACCCAATATCTGTAACCATTCTTCATATGTTTTAGTCTGCAGTCCCCTAATCATCTTGGTTGCTCTTCTCTGCTCTCTGCACTCTTTCTAAAATCTTTTTTATATCGTGGTAACGAAAACTGGATGCAATTTTCCAAGTGCATTCTTACCAAAGCATTACAAAATGGCATTAACACATCATGTGATTTTGATTTTATCCCTCTGTTAATGCAGCCTATGGGTGTGTTGTTGTTGTTTTTTTTTGGCAGCTGCAGCACACTGCTGGCTCATATTTAAGTGATTGTCTGCTAGGACTCCAAGATCCCTCTAGTACAGGGGTCTTCAAACTTGGCCCTTTTATGACTTGTGGACTTCAACTCCCAGAATTCATCAGTCATACACACTGGCTGAGGAATTCTGGGAGTTGAAGTCCATAACTCATAAAAGGGCCAAGTTTGAAGACCCCTGCTCTAATAGTTACACTTTTGAGCCAGGTACCAGCTATTGTAATGTAATAGTGTGATTTAATGTAGATCATGTAGAAATTTAATCTTTCTCCCAGTGGAGATGAGAAGGGTATTGAGGGCATTAGCTTCCTTTTGCCTAAAACAGGGGTCTTCAAACTTGGCCCTTTTATGACTTGTGGACTTCAACTCCCAGAAATGATGAGAGGGTTTGTTGTTACTGTGAGTTGTGGTGGTGGTGGTGGTGGGCATGAAGGGAGGCTCAGCCAATCTCAATACATGGTTATACTTTGACAATAAAAGTTCATTCATTCATTCAATTCCTCAGCCAGCATGCCTGGCTGAGGAGTTCTAGGAGTTGAAGTCCACAAGTCATAAAAGGGCCAAGTTTGAAGACCCCTGGCCTAAAAGAACAAAAAAACCCTAAAATGTTAACATTTGCATGACGCAACATGCTTATAAATATCTTGAAGCCCATATTTGTCTTACTGAGCAGGTGTGGCCCAACATTGTTCCATAGCTGTCTTGAGATTCTTCTATTTGAAGGGGGCACATTTTATTCTGTGAGGACAAAGTAACAGAATAACAACATTGGAAGGGACTTTGGAGGTCTTCTAGTCCAATGCCCTGCTCAGTCAGGAAACCCTACACCATTTCAGACAAATGGTTGTCATTTGAAACAATCCTTTTTAGTAGGACTCCTATCCATGTGGAGATGGTGTTATGGAATCCCTAAGCCACATGTTCCTTAATTGCTCTCTTTCTAGGGAATGAAGGAAGATATATATTTATCAGATGCTAAAGATGCTATCCTAATACAGAGAACTATGTTTATCTGTCACTGCTTCTATCTAATTGGGATCCTCACTTATCTTTCCAGGTTGCCAGATTTAATGCTATCATTTGTTGTATCCATCCTACTTACAATCGAAGTTTAACACAACTTTGTGATTACCACTGCTATTACTACTAAAGTTACTATAGTAGTGTATTTTATGTTATTCTACTGCATTTTTAAGTTGCATTAATAATTACAGTTCTATGAATTTTATTGTAATGCTTTTTGGCCCATGGGCCTTAATAAAGGTTTTGATGTTTGAATTACAGAGTGAGGGTATAAATGTCAAACTATTACTTTCTCTTTCTTTTTTAAAACACTGGATATATAGTGTAAACTCTATGCAGCTACTGTAATTGCAGAAAATAATGCTCATGTATGACCACATGATTTCCATCCAGTTTAGTGCTTACCCCAAAAAAAATACATAGGGAGGTGAGCATTTTCAAGAAATTAATAAAAGAAAATATAATGGACCTATTGCCAGGGCTGGTGTGTACAGATTTTATTTTCTGTTATGTTGCTTCTCTCCTAAATCAGGTTTGAGCTTCCAGTTTAAAAGCTCAAATTTACTTTATTTACAAACTTCAGCAGATTAAAAAAAAGGATAACGTCCCTTATGGACAACAGAAATACTGTTTATACTAATTACTGAACGCCTTTACAAAGATCATTCCCGGGATGGATGAGTTGTAGAGGATTAGAAGTGTGATTTGTTCATATTGGAGTCTTAACTAGCTTCAAATGACTTTAAAACCATTCTTCAAATTCTTTTTAAAAATGCTCATTCCTGCATTATAAATGCATGCATATTGCTTCATATTGTGCCTCTGAGCCCATAGCACTCACCTTGCCTCTTTTTTACTGAAAGATACATATTTAGTTTGTAACTTGTTAAAATGTTCCTGCCAATAGGTGTTATTTTTTAAATCCTGCGATTGCAATATGTTCTTCCCGCCTATTGATTACAGGTAAATATGAATTCCTGGAGAAGTCTGTGTCTAGACTGAATTTCTTTCACTGTGCTGATTTCTTTCAGTCTATGATATTCTTTGATGGAGGTTAGCTCTTTCATCCAAGCCAGCATTCACAACTGGACCCAATTCATTTATTATTATTTCATAAAATAGTTGAAAAGTTGAACAGCAAGCATTGGAATCAGCTTTGCATAGGGATCAATGGATTTCAAGGATTGGCTCAGTCTGCTTGTGTCTATGTAGGGATTCTAGAATCTAGGCTGTTCTTCTTTTAACTACACCCCTGGTTCTGCCACTTCTCTTACATCTTCAAACCTTTCTCCCAGAAATGATAACATGCAGGAACACATATATTATGAGATTGCTATATATTGTATGGCTGATAATATAATTTCTCCACTCTTCTATTCAGACCTGTTTATATAATTTCTTTCCATTTGGATTGGAATGTAAGTAGTAAGTACACTTGCTCATTCTCTTTCTGTTTCTCTACTCATTTGCAAAGGTCTTTTTCAAATAAACAAATGCTTATTTCTTTGGATCATTTCAGGGGACTCAACAGAGTAACTACTGAATTTTTTCCCTAAATGAGTTTTTGAGACAAATATTTTAGGTTTTCTTCGAATTGTTTGAGAAAATTAAAAAAAGGTAGCAAAAATTATCTGTTGTAGGAAAGAAGATATATGTCCTAGTGGTCACAGAGTTACTTACAGAAAGTATATAATCCTTGGAAAGACTGAATCTGCCCTAACAAATGGTGTCTGTTTATTGTTGATTTAGACTTTGAATTGTATCAGAAGATTTGCACTTTGTCAAGTGTTTTGTCATACAGGACAAATAAACATTTGCCATCTTTTAGTGTGTGTTTATAAGAAATTATTCTGAAATGTATGCAAACAATTGTTGGAATGAAATTAACAATGAATATATTGTTGTAGAAGTAAACACAAGGGACGTGGTGGCTCAGTGGGTTAGGACGCTGAGCTTGTCGATCAAATGGTCGGCAGTTTGGCGGGTCGAATCCCGAGTGCCGTGTAGCAGAGTGAGCGCCTGTTACTCGTCCCAGCTTCTGCCAACCTAGCAGTTCGAAAGCATGTAAAAATGCAAGTAGAAAAATAGGGACCACTACAGTGGGAAGGTAACAGCGTTCCGTGCACCTTTGGCATCTAGTCATGCCGGCCACATGACCACAGAGACATCCTCGGACAAGCGCTGGCTCTTCGACTTTGAAACGGAAATGAGCACCGGCCCCTAGAGTCGGAAACGACTAGTACGCATGTGCGGGGGAACCTTTACCTTTACCTTTTTAGAAGTAAACACTGCGTCTATATATTTTGCCTTAAATATTTTCAATTACTTAGATCAGTTGGAAGTAACTTCAAAAGGGTTTTAGTTGTGTTAACAAAGTAACAGTGCTTGGTTGGGACATTGCAGCATTTTTCAGAGTCAGAATATAAACATAGTTCAGGACTATGAACTAATGAGTGATTTACACCTGGTAAAATAAAACTTTAAAAAAGGAAGATAAGTTGGTGACAACAGATGATATACAAGTAATCCTCAACTTATTACCATTGCTAAACAAGGTGGTTGTTAAGTGAATCACCTAGTCACTGAGAAAATACAGCTTCCCGTATTATTGACTTTGCTTGCCGGAAGCCAGCTGGGAAGGTTGCAAATGTCGACCACATGGACCCAGGATGTTGCAGTCCTTGGAAATACATGCCAGTTACCAAGTGTCCAAATTTGGCCAAAGAAAGAGGGGATCTTTATAAATCACATTGTCAGATGCTCTGGCTGAAGATAGCAGAAATTTTGATATTGGGTTTTACGTATTTTCAAAGCACTTTACTAACTTAAACTCTGCACTTTAGTTCTGTTAAATTTTTAATCAAGTATAGTAGCTTGGGAAATTAAGAGGTGGAAGGAAGCAAAACTCTTCTGTTTTCTGGTTGTAATCTGTACTGTGTTCAGTCCTGGGTCGGTTTCCAAGAATTTATGATTAACGTTTTCAGTTTAATATGGATACAATTTATAGCTTTTGTAATACAAATGTGTGTCTGAAAGAATAGCCAGCATAATATTACATTTATTAGTTTCTTCATTCATAGAGAAAGAGAGAGCGCAGGATGAAATTGCAGGTCTCAGTAACAAAGAAAGCAGTCCAAATTTTATGTGGAAAAAAAGTAGACTTTGATCCTTCACAGCCTTCACATTTGATTCTCTCTCCTGTTTTCTTAGCTTAAAACAGAAGGGAAAATGAAAGATAAATAAAGGATAGAAGAAAAACCAGCAGTATAATTGATGTGTTCATCCTATGTTAGTTTACATTCCAGGGTGTTAATCAAATACCACTGGGTTAATTCAGTAAGTCATGATTATACACAATGTGGGTGACTGTATAATATGAAAATAACTAGCATTGAATTTACATCGGCATAACAGATTTAGAGAAGACAACATAATAAGATAGTTAAACACTGCAGTGCCCTTAAAAATTGATCAAATGTAAAGGGGATGGAGTTCTGCAAAATCACATGATTTAGCTTAAAAAATATATAAATATATTCTTCTGCTAGAAGCAATTCACAGAAGAATGCCAATGTATACATATACAGGGTACCGAAAAAAGATTCTCATTCCTTGAGAAGATCCCAAGTCACTGTGGAGTACATGGTTACACATCTTTATTTCATTGCATTTGTTATGGCCACATACCATTGCTTATACAATCTGATATACAGTTAATTCAATTAAAAATATAGCCCAAACTACTGTAAAAAACATTCACAATTAAACATAACCCAGCAACCCCCTCCCAAGACATTAACCTGAGGGTTGGCGACTAAGCCAGGTTCTTTTCAGAACTACAAGAAGGTGGGTGTTCTGTACCAGCCTACTACCGGCCCTGCAGAAAAGGCAGGGACAACCCCTTTACAAAAAGGCAAGAGGCTGGAACTAAGCCTGCCAAATTTATTGACACAGAACAGAGCAAACAGAGCAAAACCAAAACACGAACCGTGAAACAGGAGCTATTTAAACGGTTGCCTTCAGCAAACCAGCCCTCCCACACATTCCCCTTTTAAACAGTTCAAGGCGTGGCTTCTCTCTGCCTCCTTCCGAGGTGCCCCATTGCCTTCCTCTGTTTACTCCTGATTGTCTGCCTCCTGCATCGGGCATCCATGAACAGGGCCAGCTGTGGGTCATCTTCATCCACGCTGTCAGGCTCACACAGCTGGGTCTGCATAGTAACCAGATGAGAGGGGCCTGGCTGAGGGCTCTGCAAAGCCTCAGGACTGTCCTCTGTAGGCTCTCCAACACCCTCCTCCTCCTCCTCAGAATCGTCCGACCCAACTGCCGAACCCACAGGCTGACCCTGAATCACAACAGTGGGTACCCATCTGCATCTCTGTTCCAGAGGGCAGGGCTATGCTTCATAGTTTCCACAAAATGACAGCGTTTAATAAAACGGACCTGTCAAGCGCCAGGAAAAGTCAGGAAGTCCAGGCAGTTCAAATGGGTATAAAGATTTATTGGAAGCTTAAGCTCTCTACAAGAATCTGAACAACTAACAGTCAAAGCAAATTGGCAGTAGATAAGAATCAAGGGAATTCAAGGTGGGCTGGATTTAGATCTCCTGCTGACACAAAGAGACTCTTGACTGATGATGCATTTGATCCTTCCCTTGGGATCAGCCTGATCATCTCCTACATGAGACTTCCCAGATACAGTGAAAATAGGCTGTATAGAAGACATATTCTGAGATGCAGAGCAAATAAACATGTGTTCATATCCAAAATAAATTTCCCTTTTTCAGTCTATTTACCAGTTGATGATGATCATGCATCGTTATATCTAGCTCTGCTTGAAAAATAGTTAAAATTTAGTTTCATTTATTTAAAGAATCATTTCTTTACCACCTTAATTCCAAAAAGTCAAGATAAGTCAGAAAATTGTTGTTGTTGTTAGTTGCGAAGTTGTGTCCGACCCATCGTGACCCCATGGACAACCTTCCTCCAGGCCTTCCGGTCCTCTACCATCTTCTGGAGTCCATTTAGGCTCACGCCTACTGCTTCAGTGACTCCATCCAGCCACCTCATTCTCTGTCGTCCACTTCTTCTCTTGCCCTCAGCCTTTCCCAGCCAGAAAATACACTTATATAAATGATATTGTAAACATTTTAATAGCCCAGGTTAATCATTATCATCATCAATTCAAGATAATCTTTACTGCTATTTAGTAAGAAGGATGTGGGGGCACGATATTCCATAATGGGGTGGCTACCACTTAGAGGGCATAACTCTGGCCTCTGGGTCTATCACTTCATATAGATTTATCAGCTGTCTTTGGAATAAATACATAGGATGAGCTAATTCTGGAGAAAGGCTGTTCTGCAAATGCCAAGCCATGTGACTGTTACAGGAGATAATATTTGCAGCTTAAGGTTGAACTGTACGATTCTTGGTGCTCTCTGAACTTAGTTGTTTTTCTTGTGTATATTTTGTTATCCAACTAGGTAACACCATCAGTGCATTGATGATGTTACCTAGTTGAGTAATGAAACATCTTCAAGAAAACAACCAGGGTCAGAGAGCACCAAGGACCACATATATAGCATGTCATAGATTAAAAACAATGCCATGAAACCAATTATCAACCTTTAGGTGTTATGTTCCTGAATCTACTCCTTCCTATTAAAACTGCATGTGAGCTGCTATATTTTGGAATATTTGCTGAAATATTTTCAAGAGGACAGCCAAGTGAAACACATTGGAATAGATTAAAGAAGTGGTAGCTTATCTTGTAATTCAGGGGTCTTCAAACTTGGCCCTTTTATGACTTGTGGACTTCAATTCCCAGAATTCCTCAGCCAGGCACACTGGCTGAGGAATTCTGGGAGTTGAAGTCCACAAGTCATAAAAAGGCCAAGTTTGAAGACCCCTGTTGTAATGTTTTCCTCTCTGCTTGAATCATGGGTTCCAACAGTTAAAATATAGCATTGGTTTGCTCTTGCCAAGACAAATGTTGTGTTTCATTAAACTGTAAAACTATAAAAACAACCATTCATACTTCTTCCTCCAAGGTAAAAAATGAATGCCTATGTTCTCAATAAACAAAAGAACCGCTTGACATCACAAATGTGTTTCAGATTAAATTAATTGCTGTTGTATGCATAAATGAAGATATTTGTTGAATAATCCTGCCATCAGGAGAAAATTTATAGTTTATATTGAAAGATTTATTTTATTTATTAAATTTGTTTGCCACCCATCTCGCTGCCAGGTGAAGAAAGATGTTGAAGCTATGGGGGAGGGGGAAGTTGTAACTAAGTAATGATGATGTGAATGTTGGGGAATCTTTAGACAAATATTTCCAAATAAATGGTATAGTGGCTAAAACATTAGACAAGAACACATAAAGCTACAATTTTAAGTCCACTCTTAACCATAGACTTTGCTGAGTAATTTTGAACCAGTAAGCATTTCTCAGCCTAACTTCTTTTACAAAATTGTCATGGGGTTAAAATTGAACGCACTCTTTATTTATCTAAATAATGAAGAGATAGAGCCTTTCTCATTCACTTCAGTGTTATGGACTTCTCTGTTACATGCCCAGACCTGTTTTTATTCCTGCTTTTAAAGAGAGGTGATTTAAATTTTACAAAGTCATGAATTAGATGCAAGGATCACCTGTAAGTCTTAGCTGAGGAATGATTACATGATTCTGTCCATAAATACAATACTTAGAATGGTGTTTTATTGTTAATGACTTTAGGATATTTCATTCTGATCCTGGTCAGATGGATGAACACCATAATTCTCAATGTCCAGTAAAAACCGTGACATAGTTGAAGTTTTAAATACAAAGACAGTGTGTGGCTTGGAATCATAATTCTCCCTCTCTGGGTTACTGCTGTCCCTCTCAACCTATTGTATACCCTAACTCTTCAGCAGCGATGTAAGAACAGTCATTACAAAGGGAAGATATTTAGTTACAACTAGTGTTTGCTATTTGGTTGACATGATTTACATTGAAGGACTTCCTGTTTTGGGCACTTTCTGTCTCTTTGATGAGATCAGGCAGGATGGACACACTTCATGTCTGATGAATTAAATAGTGTCATCTAATAATGGACCCCCAGGACACATTCCTTCCTCTTACAACATCTGTTCTTTGGAATAATAGCTTCCCCCCCAAATTTAGCTCCCATGCTCATTAGGTTTTGGGGTTTATGTTGGCCTTTATGATTTTTTAAATTCATTACTGTTTATTTTTTCCCCCTTATAAACTGCCAGAGTCATTGGACATCAGGCAGCATATAATTTGTATATGTAAGTAAATTAATAACTTATGATGTACTGTGATATCTCGGTATCTCTCTACTGCATAAAAATGATAGTTATTATCTCACAGAACATGCACAGTACATGCACGTTATTCTGTTACCATTTACCGGAAGACCTACTGTAAAAACCATGACACCGGTAAGTTGCTTATATATTGGAACAATGTATTTGATTAATAGATAAATAAGGTCAAAGCAAAGCTTGAACAGTAATAGACATGCTCACCTTGATGACCTAATTCCAGCTACAGTTCACTGGCTGCTTGATAAATGGTAAAGTAATTGAGTTTGTTCAAAAGACAGTATCATTCACAAGTGTTTCAAAAGATATAACCATTCAATTCCTTGTGTTGATTTGCAAGAGAAGGGCTAGTGCAGGGGTAGGCAACCTTGGCTCTTTTATGACTCGTGGACTGGCTCAGGAATTCTGGGAGTTGAAGTCCACGAGTCATAAAAGAGCCAAGGTTGCCTACCCCTGGGCTAGTGCATAGGTCAAGTCATGTTGATATCACCTTAAAATCTATATTTTCATTTGTAGCTATAGATAGATATTAGATTTTTATCTCACTTTGATCATTTTATAGATAACTCAATGCATCAAACATATCCAACACTCCTTCCTCCTCCTATTTTCCCCAGAACAACAGCCCTGTGAGGTGGGTTGGTCTGAGAGAGAGTGACTGACTCAAGATCACACAGCCAGCTTTGATACCTAAGCTGAGACTAGAACTCACAGTGTCCTGGTTTCTAGCTTGGTGCTCTAACTACTAAACCAATCTGCCTCTATGATATAGGTAAGAGAGTGAGAGTAGAATCGTACAAGCTAACTATTGGCATTAGCTAGCAGTGTTTCCCTCTGGAAATACAAGTAGGATGAATTTTTTGTTCCTTGTATACTTTACAGAAGATCTAGAAGTAAGTAAATTAACTAGTGGAAAAATGGCTGCCTGTTTTTCTCTCCAATATTAGTAATCTGTTCATGATATTTATTTTTATTGCATAAAGGCAGGGCTTTTTTTCTCATAGAACGCTCAGAACGGAGTTCCGGCACCTTTTTTGGATGGAACCTTGTAGGGTAGGCAAGGTGGGTTGTATGACATGTGTGAGTTCCGGCACCCTTTTCTTTTACAAAAAAAGCACTGAATAAAGGTAAAGGTTCCCCTGCACATGCGTACTAGTTGTTTCCGACTCTAGGGGCTGGTGCTCATCTCCGTTTCAAAGCCAAAGAGCCAGCGCTTGTCCGAGGACGCCTCCGTGGTCATGTGGCCGGCATGACTAGACGCCAAAGGCTCACGGAACGCTGTTACCTTCCCACCGTAGTGGTCCCTATTTTTCTACTTGCATTTTGACGTGCTTTCGAACTGCTAGGTTGGCAGAAGCTGGGATGAGTAACAGGCGCTCACTCTGTTATGCAGCACTCAGGATTCGACCCGCCAAACTGCCGACCTTCTGATCGACAAGCTCAGCGTCCTAACCCACTGAGCCACTGCGTCCCTTTGATATTGAATAGTAAATGATAAATAGAATTAAGATTTAAAAATTCAGAAATAAAATGTAAGGGGATTAAATATCGAACTATTTAGCAAGCATGATAAATAATATATGAATTGGATATTCAGCAGTGCCAATTCCGTTCTTTTCTTTTGTGTCCCCAGGGTACAACTGTGCGTATGATAACTGCAGTTGATCAAGACAAAGGGCGGCCAAGAGGTATTGGTTATACAATTGTATCAGGTGAGTCAGAAAAGTCAGTCTAGACTAAAGGTATTAACCTAGTCATAAGATTTTAGGCTATAAAGCAGGGGTGCCCAATACTTGACAGCTATGAGACCTGCTGGCTGGGGAATTCTGGGAATTAAACCCATGAGCCCTAAAGTTGCCAAATTTGGACAACCTTGCGGTAAATAGAGCCACCATATTTATACAAATTGACAAATGATCAATTATTGTTTTATTTGACCTTTTGCAATCCAGGACTCCCTTCTGCACTGTCCTTTGAATAGCTGCTAATTCTTCTTCTTCTGTCACCATCTAGATGTGGAAGATATGAATAAATAAACAGAAACAAGAATTTCTAAGCAGATATTTACACAATGAGATTTTTAAAAAACCCAAATTGTTACAAAAATTCAAAAATAAATGATTTCTTACATATCATTTACAAATAAAACAATAGATTTTGACTCATTTCCCCATATGCACTTAACAACGTGAACAAATTCTACTAATTATATAATAAATGGTCTAAATTAATTTTGAAAATTTTGACTTTAGAACAGGGACACTAATGTTGCTAACAACAACTCCTGATAGTTTACAATACATCAGTTGGCTTTTTCTATCTCTTCCACACTGTATGTGACTCGTGTCCTTCAACCCATTTGTTAGTGTTCATCTCTAAATCTATCCAGAAAAAGCCAAAAATTACAAAAAAAAGAAACTGGGCCTAAAATAAAAACCTTTCAATGGGTTCACCGAATTGCTGTCCATGGTCCTGAACCCTAATGAAAAGCTCCTAGCTCAGGGGTTTTTAAACTTGTCCCTTTTATGACTTGTGGACTTCAACTCCCAGAATTCTTCAGCCAGCGTGCCTGGCTGAGGAATTCTGGGAGTTGAAGTCCACAAGTCATAAAAGGGACAAGTTTGAAGACCCCTGTCCTAGCTGATACCAGCAATATCTACTTTTTCTTAAGTCTGTCCCTGTAACTTGCCTTTTGTCACAGATTGTTTATTGTTTAGATACTATATTGTCTAAATCACATTCATTGATCTTTGGAGCAAGAAATCTGTAAATAAAGAGTTCCATTCTTTTATTTTTATCTACTTGAAATGGGCATCAGAAAGAAATGTATATTAAAACCTGGATTTATTGGGGAGATGTCAAGTTCTTTCCAGAAACAACAGTAAACTTTAATTTAACAAACTCTGCAGGGAGGATCAGATTTGGTATGTTGCATCTGATGTCCTTTAAATCAGTGGTCCCCTTTCTGGCTTTGTAAACCAGAGCGGCGGTGGGAAGAGGGAAAGTGGGGATGGTGTTGTGTGTGCACCTGCTGCTTGCACAAATGGAGCTTTACGTACTCACCCACTGCTTGTATGGCCCAATGGGCCACAGGCCAGTAGCAGGGTCTGAGGATTGGGGACCCTTGTCTTAAGTAAAAGTCCATTTAATTGAAGTTTTGCTGGCATAGTGTCAAAGCATGCACAGGCTTATTGTGCGAGATAACCCAGGAGTAAACACAGTATACAGTGGTCTATAATAAAGGGTGGTTTATCTTACACTATCTATAATATCATAGATCAGGAACAATATACATACACGTGCTAATACAGCAGGATCCAACAAACCACAGTTACAGCAGGAAATGGAAGAAAAAACACATCAACAGCATCTTCCCTTTATACAAAGGCTCTTAAAGAGACACAGACCCTGCTGAGTCATTCCCATTATTACATCTTACATTTGTCCCCTTCAGTGAGGTTTTACTGTACGTGACACCACATTCCAATTACATAAAGTTTCTACTTACTCCAGGTAGGTTACAAAATAAAACATAAAATAATAAACAAAACCAACCATTCTAGCATCCGTGAATCGTACAATCAATCTCAAAAGATGTAACAGTCTATGGGAATATCCTCAAGAGGCATGAAGAAGAAAAGTCACAGCCTAGACCGGGGGTAAGGAACCATGGCTCTTTTATGACTTGTGGACTTCAACTCCCAGAATTCCTGAGTCAGCATGGTTGTTCAGGAATTCTGGGTATTGAAGTCCACAAGTCATAAAAGAGCCAGGATTCCCTACCCCCTGGCCTAGACAATGGTCAGGAAAGAGATGCCACAGTGCAGAGAAGGAATGTGGGCATGGAAACCATCTCAGAAGGGACCCTTCCTAGTTTGCTGAAAAGGAAAGGCACAGGGGGTGGAAGAACTGCTTTCAGACTTGCAAGATTGATGTTGACCCACCGAGGTAGTCTGGGCAAAAAAACAGTACCATAAATACTAACACTAGGGTTATTGAGAGGTTATAAGAACAGTACAAGAAGCAATCCAGAGTAAAAGTAGCCATTAAAACACAATACAACATTTCCTTCCCCCCCCAAAAAAAGCCACAATAACCCTAGGCTTGGGACCAAAAGCCTGGCTTTAAGAGCTTTTTGGAACCTCAGGAGAGTCAGTGCCCTCCATATATCTGGGAGAAGCTGTTTTAAATGGCAGCAGCAATGGCAGCAAAGCACACTTTTTAGACCCCACAAAGGCAGCTGGAGTATACAGTAACCGACTCTTCCTAACACAATGGCCAAGCAAAAACAATAAAAAAGCAACTTCCAGGTAACCATGGTGGACTTTAAAGGTAACCCCAGGCAAGCACCTTGAATTACACCCCAAAAAACAACTGGTTGCATGATAATGTTGATAGATGAGCACAATAAGAAATGACCATTATTCCTTGTGCTGCTCAATTTGTACAACTTGTAGCCTACAGCAGTAACCCAATACCGCAGTCGTGTTGCAAAATATATTATCTATATAATATGCTATGTACTATACAGATCCCAATTGATTCTAACTCGTTAATTTTTTAGTAAAAGCATATTTATTAAGAAATACTGTACATGACAATAAAAAAAACTTACTTCCCATCTGAACTACATCTTGAAGAGAGGGAATAAGGAAGTGGGAAGGGAGGGGCCAAGTAAAAAAAAGGAATATAAGGACAACATATGAAGAGCCTTCCTATCTCTCACCATTTGCCCCATTTGCCACCATTTGTTTAAAAGAATAACTAGGCACAAATCAGTGTGTCGTGTTCCAGAAAAGACCACAACTCTGTTCTGTACCAGCCTTCTACCGGCCCTGCAGAAAAGGCAGGGACAACCCCTTTTACAAGAAGGCAAGAGGCTGGAATTACGCCTGCCAAATTTATTACCACAAAAACAAATGGAACAAGACAAACCAAGAAACAGGAGCTTTAAGAAACATGAACTATCCAAGCGGTTGCCTTCAGCAAACCAGCCCTCCCACACATTCCCCTTATATAGAGTTCAGGGCGTGGCTTCTCTGTGCCTCCTTCTGAGGAGCCCCATTGCCTTCCTCTGTTTACTCCTAATTGACTGCCTCCTGCGTCGGGCGTCCTTGAACAGGGCCATCTGTGGGTCATCTTCATCCACACTGTCAGGCTCACACAGCTGGGTCTCTGTGGTGACCAAGTGGGAGGGGCCTGGCTGAGGGCTCTCATCAGCAAGATCTTCAACCCCCTCAGCAAGGTCTTCAACACCCCCCTCCTCCTCTGAGTCGTCCGACCCAACTGCCGAACCCACAGGCTGACCCTGAATCACAACAAACTGGTTTTGCTGGCTCCAGTTTCCACCTGTGCTTCCAGGTAGGAGTTGTAAATTCAGAAGGAACCCCCAGCTGTTGGCCTTCTCAGCCTTCACTGACTATTGTTCAGGGGGAAATAGCCCTGTTCTCTTCCTGTTATTTTTGTCTTGGAAGCGATATTATCTTGTTTTGCTATTATAGCTATAATTCTTCTCCTCTGCCTTTTCTGTTGCCGCCAGCCCTTAGCAAACATCTGTTGCTTTTGTGTTCATCTTGTTCCTGAAAGCTTCCTTGTATTGGGGATTCTCCCATCAGCACTGTCAACAAGGAAGTCTTGATACACTACAGGATTTATGAGTAGCTATAGCTATTATGTGCTCTGAAATTGTCTCAGTCGTTATTAGACAGATTGGAAATAAACTTTTACTTCCTTCCATACCACTATTATCTTAAATCCAAATTGTGACAGAAGAAACTTTAGTGATAGAATTAAGGTATCAGTATTACTTGAAAAACATTGGAAAAGTGTGCATTGGACAATACTGTAGTGTTTCCTTTACAAAGCTAACTTGTACTTTGAATGCTTTCTTTAAATAGTGTCAAAATTGTGTCTGGAGAAAAACCCCTGTATTGCTAATGCTAAAAAAGGTAGGGTGATAAACTAGCTAAAGTCATACGGTTCTGTTGACATTCAACATTTCATTGCAAAATAGATGGAAAATCAAGTGATATTTTTTCCCAAGATACAAAGCTAAACCAGATGTTTTTCAACCAGTGTTGAAATTAGTTGAATTTAGCAGTGTCATTCATTGCAGTGAATGTCCATACTTTTTTATTGAGATCTCACGAGTTTTGTTTGCTCTATGTATAACAAGCATACTTACCTGACTTAATGATTTATGGTGAAGAGAAGCTGTTCGTGTTTTTTGAATAGAGTTGGTGTTGCATGAAAAGTGTGAACCAGAGTATAGATAATTTAGTACTGGTGTTATCAATCATTAATTCAGCTATTTGCTTCAAAATCAGCTCAATTTCCTGGCATCCCCAAAACTCAATTCTTGTTATATTTAAAGCACCAGTGTGAGTTCTGTCACGTTAAAAATAGTTAAAATTTCTATAAAACAAAATCAGATTTTCCAGAGTTAAATCTTACATTTGATGTTAAGATTTGGTGAACTTCAGTACAAAAAGCCTAAAAAAAACAAATTAAGCCATGCTTTATTGAAATACAGAAAGCCTAAGGCCTATGCACTTTTTCTGTAGATGCAGCTGCTGCCTTCTGAAATATTTTAATAACTCTGTTTATCAGAATTCTCTTTGATCTTTGTAACAGACCAGATTTTACTATACCACCTGTTATGTAACTGTCCTCTTGTGGAACATTGCCTGAATATAATCCTTCAGACTTGCATACATGCACAGTAAGAGGCGATCTCATACTTATTACAAACTCAAGCATATTTGCCCATGTATATCAATCTCTTAATCACTGCCTCAGGATTGATCACATTCTATCTTTCACCACTAAAAAATAAAATGCAAATTATATCAAAGCAACAAGTGATTAAGCTGATTAGCATTTTCCTTTTATTTTCTTTGGGTGTGCAATGATACTAAAGCAACAGTTTTTCATGGTATGGCATCCTTGTAAGAAGGAGATGTCCATTCTTTTTTCAAGTCTAGTTTGAACATCAGATTTTGACATGAGGTTTTGACATGAGTTTGTTACTCATTGAGTGGTATGAAGCATTTTGACTCTGTTGCCAATCTCTTTCATTTTGTACTTTGGTTCTCTGCATCAAGGAAAAAATGCTGTTATACCTCTTAAAAATAATAGTGTCATCTTCCTCAAGCAACAAGCTATTGTAGAATCACATGTCTTGTTCAGGGAACATCTACTGACAGATGTAAACTCTGAAGAGCTGTATGATAGATTTTGCAAAATGTCTTCATTTAGCTGGCCAGAGTTAGAAAGTGAATTGTATTGAAGGCGATAATATTGTCAATAAGTTCACATTTGAACTTCTAGTGTAAATCCCTCTTCTATAATGGAATTTCATAGCCAAAGAAGAATCCCTGACTACAGGTTCAGAAGTATCATGATAAAAATAAATGTTTTCCTTGCAACATTGCTGAATTCAGTGACAAATATGAAATTAATTTACATGAGAAAAGCAGAAAAGAACTTGAATTGAACCATATATAGTGGATCCAAATGAAATGGTAGCTCTTTAGGCATTGATTTTCAATAAAAGGATCTATAAAGATATAATGAGAGCTAATCTCTGAAAATAAGTTGATATATTTATTGGAAAATATTGCTGCAATCTAACTTTGTACCAGCTGTGTAATTGAAATGTAATTTGAATCAAAAACCTAGAAGAAGCTGGTAGAAATTAGTAGTTAGTAGTTACTCTTGGTTTCTAAAAATATCTGAATAAGGTGCAGAATGGTGTGTAGCCTTCCTAGTTACTTGTAAGGATCTATGGATGGGCATAACATATGTTATAGATCAGGGGTCTTCAAATTTGACCCTTTTATGACTTGTGGACTTCAACTCTCAGAATTCCTCAGCCAGTGTGCCTGGCTGAAGAATTCTGGGAATTGAAGTCCACAAGTCATAAAAGGGCCAAGTTTGAAGGCTCCCATTATAGATCCTGTGGCAGAGGTGTGATTTTGCATACTGATGGACCTCTTTTTGTAAGAATTCTCTAAGAAAAAAAAAATGCTAGATTGACATCATTTAAAAGATACAACCAAAAACCTACGAAGGAAGAAAACAGCCCAGAATACATCTATCCCACAGTTAACAAACAACCTATTAAATGGGAAACAGAACCAGATAAACAATCATGGAAAAAACAATGCTATCAAGGACAAAGCCACATCCCACTAAGACTGGCAGAGCAAGCTACTATAGATAAACAGCCAGCAAATCTTAATCTTCTTCTCACACTGATATTGCTACTTACCCTACTAATGAAGGTTTACAAGAAAACAACCAAGCTCGGAGACCACCAAGAACCCAACATTTTAACCTTGGAGTACATATATTCTCTTCTATTGAATTTACTGTTAGTTGGTACCATTGGTTAGTTATGCTATTTCCTCTTTATGTCTGAGTTCTGTTTTCCTCAAACTCAGAAGATTTAGAACAGGGGTCTTCAAACTTGGCCCTTTTATAACTTTGTGGATTTCAACTCCCAGAATTCCTCAGCCAGCGTGCCTGGCTGAAGAATTCTGGGAGTTGAAGTCCACAAGTCATAAAAGGGCCAAGTTTGAAGACCGTGGATTTAGAACTTAACTAATCTTAGACAATATGCAGTCATGGGAAAGATATCAGAGGGAAATTTTCTTTGGAAACATTGCCACCAATTATTTAATATGAAACTCGGAGAGCAGAATAGGGGGAAATGGAAGAGATAGACTTGAAAGCATGTTTAATGAGACTTCCCTTAAGATTTGAAATGACAGTAAGAGATAGAAGAGCAATGTTGAAGAGTATAAGAATAAAGGACTTCATCATTGAATATATCTACAAGTGAATTGCAACATGAGTTTGTTTTAAAAGATAATGATTTAAGGTAGTCAGTGAAGAATGTAATTCAGGCATCAAAGTCGTTTCACTTTTGCTACTGTGAGATTAATGTATGCGTATTTTATCATCATGGCAAAGATCATGTGTGTTTTCTGCTTAGTTTGGAAAATTTGTGCAGTGTGCATGAAAGTTAACTAAATATGGGAGCTAGCAAGTGAATTTGATTAGGAATTAATTGCTGCATGTGATTTTTGCAGCTTTCCCCCCTTTATTGCAGCTCGGTGAAATGTTCATAGGAAAATAAAAAGTTACTGGTATCATTCAGTTAATGTATTTATTGTAAAAAAAATCAAACTAGAAAATACTGCCTTTGCGGGGGAATATAAATTTGTAAAGTTGCTTTTCAACACAAACTGCAGAAACTGCTACATATCCAACTCATCTACAAATACAAGGTTTTTTCTTGATGAAAGAACAATAAAAGCAGAAGATGAAGCATAACCTTTTCAAGAAAAGACTAAGGTCAACTTGAAATGATTCAGTTACACAGATATCACCCCAGCGATCACATTTATTTTCCTTTCTTGGATTGATATGGCTGAAGGTGTACTTTTTTTACCCAAAAAAAAAAAGACTTTTAGTGTGCCTGAAAGATAGAATGTCACTGAAATTTCATTTAAAGGAAAGTCAGTATGAATTCTAAGCCTCTTTCACAATTGTGATATCTGGGGGATTTACAGTGAAGTTTAAGAAGTTAAACCAATGACATTTCTCAGCTGGTTTTCTGTGTTTTCCCACAATGTAATTAGGTTTTGCCTAATCATTGAAAATAATTCAGAATTTTAGGTTTCTCCCTGAATTATTTTAGTGCATCCCAAGGACTTTTCTCTTTGCATCGAGGAGAAATAGGTACATGAATTTAAAGTTGTTGGTTCTTTTTTTCTTCTTCCAGTTTTTGTGTTTGATTCAGATCAAGAATTCTGTGTTCCATGGTTCTAACTTTGATCTGATTAACAAGGCCGATCTTAACCTGGATTTCTTTGCTTACAGTAAATCAAAGGTAGCCTATGCCAAAACAATTCTCAACACGCAAAGACTAAGACTGAAAATGAAAATACAGGTAGTCCTCATTTACCAACCACCAGTCTTTGAAGTTGCAGGTATTGCAGCATCCCTGTAGTCGTGTGATCACAATTTGGCTTCATGGCAATTATTGCATGCGTTATTGCATGATGGTTGCAGCATCCCACAGTCATGTGATTGCCATTTGTGACCGTTCATAACCGGCTTTCGACAACCAAAATCATTGGGGAAGTTGGCAAGAAATCGCAACTCATGGTCATGTGACATTGCACTTTATGACCACAATGATTTGCTTAAAAACCACAGCTGCAACTGATGAACTGGTGTCCTAAATAGGACATGGGCATGTTACATTTCACTCTATGATCATGTTGCTTAATGACAGCATTGCAAGTCCCAGTACAAGTCCGTAAATGAGAAATACCCAGGGTGCATAATAATCAATGATTTTTTTAAAAAAAAATTAAAAATCAGATTTTTAAAAATTTAAATCGGATTTTTTAAATTTAAATTGGAGGGTTTTTTATTTTTATCAAATTTATTTTAATAAAATGCATTTGGAGTAAAAATCTATCTAAATATAGTTTTCTATTTAAGATACATTAGTAATTTAGTTTATTCATCAGGAAATGGAGCTTAGTGATACAGCATGAGGCTGTATATTCTGCACTGTTTACATTTTTGGTAAACTCATTCAATGAATCCAAGCTCTGCAAGCTGAGATAACATGCACTGCATTGATGCATTCACACAATTTCACAGTAACCGTGAGATAAATCATAAAACAAAGTTCAGGAATATTCCTTTATCCTATTGTTTTGCAAATTATGTACAGCACAAACTGTATGATTGAAGAGAAATGCATCTGTACCAAGGTCTAAGTGTTTTAATTAAATAAAAGAACGTGAGTAATTCTCCAATTATGTGTGGTTAACCTATTAACCTAAAATCACGTCTGATAATCGCTGTTTTACTAACCTGACAGCTTATTATTCTAAATAGGAAACCTTCATTTTGTTTGCAAATAATAATATTAAAGATTCTAACTACCAGCAAGAATCAGTCCTTACATTTAAAGAGCACCTGTCATTTCAGATCCATCATGGCAGCGCCTGTTGGCGGCCATCCACTCACCTGCTGCCTGCCACGTCCCTCACCTTGTTGTGTCACTACCGCATCACTACCGCATTAAAGTGAATGGGACAGTCAGTGAGTCAACGGCTGGTCAGAGGAGGAGCCACTGCAGGACAGAGTGGATAGTTGCTCTTTAAAAATTGTGATTTAAATTGAATTGATTTAAATCAAGCCTTTTTACCAGTGATTTAAACCATGATTTAAATCGCGATTTAAATCAACTTGATTTAAATCAAATCCCCCGTGGAAATACCTAAATCTTCATCAAAGATAAAAAGAACTACCCAAATCCACTTAATAGGAAGCCATCCTGAATGTTGATAATTAGAATATCAGTTAGTTTTGCTGAGTCCCTTCTAATAAACTGTAGGACAATCAACAGATGACCTTCTCTGATATCACTCTGTAGAAACAATTCCTTGTTTTGCGCTCATAAATGAGGTTAGAAAATTGTGATGTTCAGCCACTGAGGTCAGGGCTTTATTTGAAGGACAGGCAATCAATCTAGTAAAGTAATCCACAACTCCAATTTTGGCAGATTTATGGAGATAGCCTCTGTCCCCGGGATTCTACCTCATCATCTTTCATTTCCCAGGCAAAGCCGGTGAGTTGTTATATAACATGACCTGTTCTAGATAAGATTTTTCATTTAAGGAAACTCTTCGGGGCTAAGAGAGATTGATGTCTTGGCAGTTTCGAAGGTGCAACATGTGATGGAAAGACATCAGAAATAGGGCTAGACAGGGCATTATTAATTACCATGAAAAGAGGAGTTTAAATTTTGATAGCCATTGCCATGCCAGTGAGGTGTAAAAATCATAAAACATGAGTTGTGTTTTACCCCTGTCTGTCTACTAATGTATATTAGAACTCACTGAGGGGGATTTTGCAGCAAAGGCAATAGTAAGCATGAGGAGGCATATAAAAAAAAAGTATGGCAACTTTGTGGGAGAAATTATAAGTTTGCAACTTAGAGTGAAGAGTTCTGTATTGAATTTCCTCATCTGCATAGATCGAATGGATAGGGGCAGTGCTTTTTTTTGTAAGAAAAAAGGTGTGTACATATATATATATATATATATATATATATATATATATATATATATATATATATATATATATATATATATATATATGTATATATATATATATGTATATATATATATATATGTATATGTATATATATATATATATGTATATATATATATATATGTATATATATATATATATGTATGTATATATATATATATATATATATATATATATATATATATATATATATATATATATATATATATATATATATATATATATATATATATATATATTTGTTTTCTGAGGTTTTCGCGGGTGCCTGTATGTGGATCCTTGGTTTTTCGGGTTTTTCCCCGCGTAGAACTAAAGGTGTAGGCGCAACGTTTCGACGAAATCCCATCCGTCATCATCAGGCTAGTGGTTTCTGCTTCCTTCTTCTCCCAGAAGAAGGAAGCAGAAACTACTAGCCTGATGATGACGGATGGGATTTCGTCGAAACGTTGCGCCTACACCTTTAGTTCTACGCGGGAAAAACCCAAAAAACCAAGGATCCATATATATATATATATATATATATATATATATATATATATATATATATATATATATATATATATATATATATATATATATATATACCATCCAACCACTATATATTTCTATATTAGTATAGAGTAAAAAGTTTAAATATCCTGTCCTGGTGAAACAATGGAGGTTTTCATTTAAATATGTAAAATTATTCTGATTTGAAAATAACAAATTAGCAAAGGTTGGTAAAACATGAGTGAATGTGCTTTTCTCCCTCTTTCAAAATATTAGCAAGTAAAACACGGAATAAAAATTATTTCATGAAGTTAACTGCAAGAAAATTTAGAACAACAAAAAAGGAAATAGGTCTTCACATTGTGCATAATTGATTTGTGGAATCAATGGTTGTTTAGGTAAATTCACTTTTGTCATAATTTATATTTATTTTTAGACAAACAGCATCATTTTTCAGGGTTTTTGAAAACTTGTATCATTTGTAACAGTAGCATACATCACTAGAATAGAATAGAATAGAATAGAATAGAATAGAATAGAACAGAACAGAATAGAATAGGAATAGAACAGAACAGAATAGAATAGAATAGAATAGAATAGAATAGAATAGAATAGAATAGAATAGAATAGAATAGAATAGAATAGAATAGGATAGAATCAAATAGAATGTAGAGTAAGAATAGAATAGAATAGAATAGAATAGAATAGAATAGAATAGAATAGAATAGAATAGAATAGAATGTAGAGTAAGAATAGAATAGAATAGAATAGAATAGAATGTAGAGTAAGAATAGAATAGAATAGAATAGAATAGAATGTAGAGATAGAATAGAACAGAACAGAACAGAACAGAATAGAATAGAATAGAATAGAATAGAATGTAGAGTAAGAATAGAATAGAATAGAATAGAATAGAATAGAATAGAATAGAATAGAATAGAATGTAGAGTAAGAATAGAATAGAATAGAATGGAATAGAATAGAATAGAATAGAATAGAATAGAATAGAATAGAATAGAATAGAATAGAATAGAATAGAATGTAGAGTAAGAATAGAATAGAATAGAATAGAATAGAATGTAGAGTAAGAATAGAATAGAATAGAATAGAATAGAATAGAATAGAATAGAATAGAATAGAATAGAATAGAATAGAATAGAATAGAATAGAATGTTTCTGGAGGAACATTGTCCATGGGGTCACGATGGGTCAGACACGATTTCACAACTAACAACAAGAACAACAGAGAACAGAACAGAACAGAATAGACTAGACTAGACTAGACTAGAATAGAATAGAATAGAATAGAATAGAATAGAATAGAATAGAATAGAATAGAATAGAATAGAATAGAACTGGAAGGGACCTTAGAGGTTTTCTAGTCCAGCCCCCTGTTCAAGCAAGAGAACCTATACCATTTTAGACAAGTGACTGTCTAGTCTCTTCACTAAGGGTCTCTATCTGCCCTCAACTCTAAAGACCACAGGGGGACACATAGAGCCTGGATAAATCTTCCAGTCCTCTTTTGCACTTTGGTGTAATTTGAATGATGAAATGACTACATGCAGTCTTATGAATTCTTAATAGCAGCCAATTTTGCAGCTTGTTCTATCTCAGACAAAACTGACAATTCTGCTGCTGGATTTCAGTCCTGCAGTGTAAAGTTATTGATGGGACTATTAAAAAAAAGAGATCTGGAATCTCTTGCCGTCCATGGGCTATTAATTGCCTACCTCTGCTTCAATTCCAGGAATGCAAATAATTTAACACCTGAATAAATTTAGATTATCTGGTTCTTGACCCCTTACCAGTCTTGAACTGCAATCCTGACACTTTACAAGTTTCAATCTATATTGTAAGTATTTTCCTTCGAAAGAAGACGGGCACAAAATAAGAGCTAAGGTGCTCTGCTTTCTTTTTGTTGCACGCTAACTTTCCAAAGACCCACCTCTTTTTTTTGCTCGTATTGTAGTATACTACCCTCAGTTCTAAGTTTTAACTTTCAAGTTTAAAACTCCTGAACTTGTCTCTAAATTGTTGAGCATTCATAGAAGATGTGGGAGTGCTCTCCTAGGATAGTGACTGTAGCCTTTCTCTTCTATTGCTCTGTTGCTTTAAGCCGTCTATGATAGTTTTTTTTGAAAACAAAACAAAACACTTGGATGCCTAGTAATAGAGTTTGAAAATCACTGAGGCTTTCACCCTGCACATACATTTATTGTACGTAGTAGGACTTGGTTATAAGGAAATGCACATAAGATTTTATTGTGGGGATAAAGAAATGTGCCATAATAAGACTTGAATTCTGTTATTATAGCTGGAGATTATTTTTGTTTTTGTTTTTTCATTATCTCCCTCTTTTTTTGCTTTCCTATTTAATTTTATTATGAATTTTGTCCACATTCCCCACCCTCCCCAATAATTTATTCTCAGCCTTATGTAACTTGATACACACAAATACAACTTGGGGGGAAAAAACGAAGCAGGGCTGGAGCTGGCTAATATGTGGATGGGAAACCATTGAGAGGTCCTGGTCCATGGGAGGTTGAAATAAAAACTTCCTGGAGCAAGGCACTGATAACTACTTCCATGTTGTAGTCATGAAGACTTTGAGAGACTTTTCTTGATATGTATGAATTATACTGAGAGAGAGAGAGAGAGAGAGAGAGAGAGGGAGAAAGTTAAAATGGTAATTTAAAATGAAAGCATCAAATTTTCTCCTTAGACTGCCCTTTTTTTTAAAATCCCATTTATATCCCGCCCTTCTCCGAAGACTCAGGGTGGCTTACAATTTAAAGCACAAATCAATGTGCTTAGCAATAGCCTTCATTCTATGTATATGCCTGCTTATTAGGGCTTTCGCCCCCCCCCCCAGCAGCATTATTACAAAGTCAGCTTATTGCCCCCAACAATCTGGGTCCTCATTTTACCTACCTCGGAAGGATGGAAGGCTGAGTCAACCTTGAGCCTGGTGGGACTCGAACCTCCAGTAATTGGAGGCAGCTGGTGTTACTTAAGGAGGCATTAGCCCACTGCTCCACCAAGGCTCTTTTAACAGAGATAGCTCTTAATTGCTCAGATAGAGCTATGACAGTCCGAATGGTTAAAAGACAGTATTTAGCCGGAAAATCTGAGGAAGATTTTACAGTTACATCCTTATTTAGTTCATCAGTGAAACGCTCATGAGGGGCATAAGAACAATTGCTGTCTTTATGGAGGGCAGCACATTTGAAGAGAGGGGAGATCGAAGCTTCATTAGATTTCTGGAAAAGCACCTTGAATTTGTTTGCTGAATTCACCGGAGTCCAAAAGATTAGATTTTCAGAAGTCTTTGTAATGAAGAGCTCATTAATCTTAAATTGTTTTGCCGCTTTGGCTGCATTCAGGCTCCAAAGTGGATCACACATCTCTTTTTCTTGCCCATAGTAATGGGAATTTTTAAGCTGCAGGACAAAGTTATGGGCATGTATGATAATTAAAATATGGGAATAAAGTGAGATCACAAGTCAAAAGGGCCAAGTTTGAAGACCCCCGGCTTAGACCATTTGTGGCAACATAAGGACTCTGGGCTGATTCCTCTCTTGACTCCACCCTCAGGCTCAGCCTGCTCTTCTCCTACCTCAACTAACCCAATACACAATTCCCTCAATGTTCTGCTAGACCTAACAGAAAAAATGAAAATGTTCTGATTCGTAAATAGATACCAAAGAAATCTTCTTCATGAACCAAATGACACATCTGAAAGAGTTATATCTCTGTCTCTAGAGCACTGTGGTCTTGATTTGAATGAACCCCTTCTTGAGGACGTGCTTTGTTTATAGTTTTAAAATGCATAGAATCTGAGTTCCTTTTATTAACAGGTATCAGCCTTTTGCCATGAGGTATCTGAATAATTCATAAAAAAATTGACCCCTGTGCCACAGTTACTTGTTCCAGATTTACCACTCTGAGCCGTATGGGTTGCTCCTCGAGAAGAGCAGTTCCCATGCTGCTAGTCATTTTAAGACCCTCTATGATGCATAAAAACTTTAAGGGCTCGGCCATAACCATTACCCGTCAAACCATTAAAAGCATGTGGAAATGTTCATGCTGTGCCGATGCAATATTACCAGCAATGTACAAATGCTAGTCCCTGGATGACTGACAAATTTCACACTTGTTGAGAGACAGAGCATGGTGAGATCCTGGGGAAGAGAGGCAGAAAAAGAAAGAAATGGCCTGGAATGTCTTTACTAACGTTTGCAGAGTCTTGATAGCAAGCATAAGACACAGAAAGCTGGATTTCAAATGAAATCTCTCTAATTTTTTAAAGAGACATTGAAAGAACAAAAATTGATTATAAAGTCTGGAGGGGCACGTAGGCCTTCCTCCCTTCTCATTCTTTCTTCTTTCCTTCCTTCTCTCCTCCCTCCGTTCTTCTTTCCTCCTTCCCTCTCCTCCTTTTCTCTCCCCCCCCATTCATTGAATAGCAGAATAATGTTCCTGCATTATGCCCCCTTTTGGCTCTGGCTCCTTTATTTAAAATGATGGAAGGGGTGTAATGTTATCATACTACAAGTTACACCTCTTTAGAACATGCATGTGATATCACCACATATATTCAAAAGAGGCATGGCTTGTAGCATGATGATGGCACACATCATCAGATTGATCTGTGTGACCTCTCCTGCAGACACTGCTGTGTTGACTGAACTCCAGCTGGTTATTATCCACTGAGTGCTCAGCCTTGAAATAATTGGTTATTGCTAGTTGATACAATAGCGTGATCGCTTTTCTGGTTCAATGGTCTTTATACAATGCATTAGTTAGGACAAACTTTATGAATGATTCTGAGATTATTTGCCACAGCAGCATGTTCTTGGACAAAGAAGAAAAATATAAAAATCATTCACATGAATGATTTCTTCATATAAGATACTCAATTTTGATCTACAAAAACAGTTAATAGGATAGCAAAGCCCTAGAAGGAAAAATATGGTCTAATGGTTGATAGGTAGTTTGGCGTAATGGTTAGGGCAGCAAACTAGAAACTGGTGACCATGAGTTCTAGTCCTGCCTTGGGCATGAAACCATCTGGGTGGCCTTCTGCCAGCCATTCCCACTCGACCTCTGAAAGAAGGTTTGCAATGGCAAACCAATTCTGAAAATCTTTCCAAGAAAACTGCGGGGACTGGTCCATGTGGACTTTGCTGTTTTCAAAAGAGTGACCTTTTTCTTTTAAATGCAGATGGACTGCTGAATCCTGACTGACTCTTTCAAAGACAGCCAAGTCCACATTTTGGACAGAGAGGACCCTGGCTTGAAAGAAGGGTCAAAGAAGCCATCTATGTCAAAACTGAACAGCCCCCTCTCAACAGAGAGGGAGGGATACAGCATGATCTATCTCCAGTCTCTCAACACAGTCCTTTCAACCATTCCAAGAAGGCTCCACACACTTTTGCACTTCTCAGGTGACACTGATGACACAGATAAAGTCCAACAGGCCCCAGTGAGTCCCTAAAAAGAATCCAAATGACCAGCTGTCTGCAAGGAGTATAAATCCTTCCATTCCACACAATCCAATGAGAGCTGAAGAAGCTTCTTGGATGAGAAGTGAAACGTCTTCAAAGGAAAACAAGAAAGTCCAGTTGCCTCATGAAAAAGCATCTTTGGGACAACTATGACCTGGATGACTGAAAATGTTCTGTACCAGCCTGCTACCGGCCCTGCAGAAAAGGCAGGGACAACCCTTCCACAAACGGCAAGAGGCTGGAATTACGCCTGCCAAATTTATTGCAACAAAAACAAACAAGACACGAACCAAGAAACATGAAGCTTAAAGAAACATGAACCATCCGAGCGGTTGCCTTCAGCAAACCAGCCCTCCCAGACATTCCCCTTATATAGAGTTCAGGGCGTGGCTTCTCTCTGCCTCCTTCCGAGAAGCCCCATTGCCTTCCTCTGTTTACTCCTAATTGACTGCCTCCTGCGTCGGGCGTCCTTGAACAGGGCCAGCTGTGGGTCATCTTCATCCACACTGTCAGGCTCACACAGCTGGGTCTCCGTGGTGACCAAGTGGGAGGGGCCTGGCTGAGGGCTCTCATCAGCAAGATCTTCAACCCCCTCAGCAAGGTCTTCAACACCCCCCTCCTCCTCTGAGTTGTCCGACCCAACTGCCGAACCCACAGGCTGACCCTGAATCACAACAGAGAATCTTCATAGATGTTCAATGATCCAGATTTTACTGTGGTATTTGGGGAGAAACAGAGTTTATTGGAAGTTCCTCTCTTCCTCCTCCATCTGTTGTGAGTTAGTTATTGTGTTGTGGAAGCCATTTAGACAACACTGCAAGGAGCAGAGTTCTCAAGATTTAGGCGTCTCATAACCTTTCACAACTAGATGTGAGCTTAAAGGGAATCAGAACAGGTTGCACAGTCCATTGATAAAGTAGGCATCATTGAAGCAATCCACAAATAACTATTTATTGAAAAAATGCCACCTAAGTTTCTACACTTTACTGGTACCCATGTTTACTTGCCATAATCACAAAATGACCAGCTAGGATGTTTTACAGGTACTATGATGTCTTATGATAAAAATAAGCACAAACAAACCATTTTGGCAGAATTCTCGTTTTAAGGTAGAATTGTAGGTTAACTTTCTTGAACTATGAGTTGATCCACTGATTTACAATTTAGGGGCTGCTCCTTCACTAGAATATTCAGCCCTTTTTTATTTCTGACAAACTGGCCAAAAGATGAAAATTTACCATGAGGCCATATTAGCCAAAAAAAAAATTACTATGAAGTCATATTAGCCAAAATTACAAGTTACAATTTAACCATGTTCTAGAATTCCTGGCTTGCTTTGGAGTGAGAAATCAGGAATACGAATTCAGAAGATATATCATTCCTCATTCTGGGTAGCTTAGCCACTTCTGATCAAGATGTATGTGTGTAAAAGCACCAGGTGCACCAGTGAGTAAATTGTGAATGTCAGAGGTGGAGGTTTGGAGATGTTGGTATATTTTTGTGTGCAGGAGTAGCTAATGGTAAGCTTGTAAGCCGCCCTGAGTCTTCGGAGAAGGGCGGGATATAAATGGAATTAAAATAAAAATAAATAAAATAAATGGATTGAATCCAGTAAATGTCTTTGTGACAGAAAATGCACTTGTTCATATGGGTCATTCAGACTTCAGTGACCCTTCGTATCAGTTGCAATGTTTTAAAATTATTTTAGTTTATTTAATTTTTAGAGGGTTTTTTTTATCCCGCCTTTATTACTTTAAAAGTAACTCAAGGTAGTGAGCATACCTAATACTCCTTTCTCCTCCTACTTTCCCCACAAAAACTACTCTTGAGTTGGATTGGGCTGAGAGTGTGTGATTGGCCCAAGGTCATCTGGCCAGCTTTTCTGCCTAAGCTGGAAGTGGAACTTACACTCTCCTGGAGTCCCCTGATGTCCAGGTGCAGTTTTCAAGCAGTTTACCTCCAGGTGACTTCAGTAAATAGGAGGAAGTATAAGTAATGTGATTCATTAATGCAAGTAGAACAATCCAACCTTTACAGGGGAAAAAAACCAGCAGTTTTATTAGCTTGGTTTAGTAGGTGATGTCTGCAAAGTTTCATCCTGCAAGCAGCAGTAAAGTAGTAAATATGTAGAAATAGAGAGCAAATCCTCTCTTTGTGAAATGTATATTTGCTTCCTGCTCACTATTCACATAGATACTTAACCCACCGTTAAAACAAAAACAAAAGTATGAAGCACTGCTCCTGGACAAACATCCCTTCCAGTATTTGAGAAGTTGCCGCAAAGAGAAGGGGGTCAACTTAGCAAAGCATCTGCAGGCAGGACAAGGAACAATGGATGGAAACTAATCAAGGAGAGAAGCAACCTAGAATTAAGGAGAAACTTCTTAACAGTGAAGATAATCAACCAATGGGACAGCTTGCCATCAGAAGTTGTGGGTGCTTCATTCATCACTGGGGTTTTTAAAGAAGAGGCTGGACAGTCACTTATCTGAAATGGTATAGAGCAGGGATAGGCAACCTTGGCTCTTTTATGACTCGTAGACTTCAACTCCCAGAATTCCTGAGCCAGCCAAGCTGGCTCAGGAATTCTGGCAGTTGAAGTCCACGAGTCATAAAAGAGCCAAGGTTGCCTACCCCTGGTATAGAGTCTCCTGCTTCAGCAGGGGGTTGGACTAGAAGACCCCCAAGGTCCCTTCCAGCTCTGTTCTGATTGACTCCATATCATAAGTAAATGCCCTGTTATGCCAGAGCCGATTGGGGAATAATACTTCCTGTTGACCTGAATGAACTTTGTTGTTACTGCTCAATACTGCCCCTGCCACCCATGCTGCATAAAGCTCCCTTGTGTCATTGATGTTTCTTTCGTGTTCTTAGTTGCACACTTGTGGATTTGTGAGCTTCCTTAGTTCTTTTCTAACTTGAAAGTCATTGAAGAAAATCATTTTCTTTGCCCAAGTGCCTGAAATTATGCAGAGTCACTCTGGAGTAACACTGGTCCTGTCAGTTTATAGAAGAAATGCTGCATGTTTAGCAATTTCGGACACTCTCTTTGTTAAGACTGAGAATACGGCAACTCCCTTCACTGCTTGTAATCCATTCTGTGTGTGCCATATTTAAAATCTTATACCTGGCTTTGTTATCATACTGAAGTGAGGTTTTTTGGCTGCCTCGTGTTAAAAATTGCTGTGATTACTGTCCGTTTTGGGCATAAGGGCTTCTCCGCTGCTTTCTTTGACCACGCTTTTTTGCTTTGGATCCGATATTGGTGGGTGACATCACCAGCGGGCCTCCCAAAGCTTCACAGGTTTGGTGGTATTCAGTGCATAAAAGGCGGAAGGAAGAAGTTATAGGGGAGCGATCCTGAACACCTGTCTGTGTGGTGTGTGTGGCAGAATTCAAGGTGAAATTCAGTCAGGTAGTCAAAATTGCTGATAGACTATATACGTAATGATGACTGTGTCTGTTGCCGATTCTGTGAACCACATCCAACAGCATCTATTTCAGCCAGAGGAAGCCTGACAGAGCATATTTTGATTAATAACTTATCTACTTCATATAGTATAGGTTTAGTTCTCCTTTCACATCCCATGAAAGTCATTCACTCGATGTTTAGCGAGTCCCAGGCAGTGGATGTCTTGACAGCAAATGTCCCTTCATTTAGAAGAAGAGGACTATTGAGATATCTGCAAAATATGGGCAGTCTGATACTGCTGTGACCTTGAATGTCGCAATGGAATCCCCAGAACTGACACTGACCCTCAGCTTCCATTCATCCTGGAAAACAACAGTGTTTTGGTGAGAATACTGAAGGCATTTCCTAGCTGCTCACTTCTAATCTTTAGGACTTCTTTCAAGGAAGAAGAAGAAGGAGAAGGAGAAGGAGAAGAAGAAGAAGAAGAAGAAGAAGAAGAAGAAGAAGAAGAAGAAGAAGAAGAAGAAGAAGAAGAAGAAGAAGAAGAAGAAGAAGAAGAAGAGGAGGAGGAGGAGGAGGAGGAGGAGGAGGAGGAGGAGGAGGAGGAGGAGGAGGAGGAGGAGGAGGAGGAAAGACAGAGTAACTCCCATTTTTTCCTAACTTTTTTGCTTATGTTTTTCCTTTTTTCTTTTTGGCCCTGCTGTATGTAAAGACATATTTATGTAGACAAATTCTTAGTATTTAAGATAGTGGTTACTGAGGCAGACATTAACGTGCGCTGATATTTGGGGAAAGTTGGGGTCGAGGGAAAATAATGGCAACTTCTCAGAAACTAGATTTTACTACCAAAAGTACATACAGATGTTCACATATATGCTAAAGACAAGGATATCTGCTTCCAAGTGTTTGTTTCTTTCTACTAATTCCTTTCAGGTAGAGTTCAAGTTGAACCTTGACATTTTCCCTTGATACTTAAGAAAGTCTTTCTGCTTATAGCTTCCCCACACCTGATACTTAACACAAACAGGGCACTCTTTCTTCCACAGCCCACCACTTTGTTCTCCTCCTTCTCTGAAGTCTTCTAAACCATGAGATACGTGCTTGCTGTGGGGTTAGGTAATTCAGGTCTTCATCTTTTTCTGTTTTCTTTACAACAGTTTCCAACAAGCGATTGCTTGACAGCTGTTCCTCTTCTCCTGTGATCTCTTCTCTAAACAACAGCTTTCCTCCCATTGCTAGGTCTTAGCTGACCATCATGAATTTTTCTCAGTCTCCCCCCCCCCCCCCCCGCACACTACACTTCCAGAAAAGTATTTGTCTTTGTGGCACAGAAGCTGTACTTCTGGCAGAGATGCTAACAAGTGCTACTACACTTCCAGAAAAGTATTTGTCTTTGTGGCACAGAAGCTGTACTTCTGGCAGAGATGCTTACAAGTGCTGTGACCTTGGGAAAAGGCAGAGACGCCCTCATTTTTCACAATTGTATGCAAGTTGCCAGTAATGTAGGTAGGATGAGAGGCAGGGATAATATTGAGTCAATGTTTTAACCCCACCAGAAAAGCAGTGAAGGTATTTGGTGCGTTGATGCTGTTAAAGTACAAACACACACACACCATCATGTGCACCATATTTCAGATACATTAGCATCTACTACTAAATTTTAACCTGGAAAATAATTTATTTTACTTTAGGGAGATTTCGTGCAACCTCAAAAATTAGTTCATTATGCATAATTCTTAACACTGAGAAACAGGAGCACTTGGACAAAAATGGCTGCCAATTCTTATATAGAGTAAATTTCTGGTGAAGTCTGATGCTGAATTCAGGGGGGGGGCACTTTCCCAAGGAGTAAGAGATGAATCACCATTGGGTTCTTGGTATGTAGAAAGATACCCAGAAGGGATCCTCCCTAAAATGTCACAGGATTTATCTCTTAGTTATGCAATATGTGCTTTAGTCTAGCAAGATTCTTGTCTAGGGGTGAACAGCAATAAAGAAACTACTCTGAGCAATTCATTGTGTTATTCTTGGCTTTTTGCACCTGACAGAATCAGAGGACACAGAAGAGTATTGCCTGGCTTAATGCTGATATTAACAGACATAGAAAGAGCTAAGCATAAATTTGAAGTTCAAAACACAGTAGAACTCAGGCAGTAGAGATACAGGAAATTCAAATAGAAGTAGATGAAGAATTTTAGTAAGTTTATTGAGGATATAATCTGATATTTAATTTTTCTACTTATACTGTCTTGTTTCATGCAGCTGGACAAGATTATTAAAAAAACAAGAACTATGTTGATTTCAGTAAGATATATTACTAGTATGGCATAAATACAGAATCTTTGTAACAAGAATTTTCTAGCCTTCATTTATAGTGAATTAATTAAGGCAGAATCTCTTTGAATGTGTTGATGTTTTTGTTCCACAGCTGAGCTCCTGATCATGACTTGCCTCTTTTCTATTGATTATTTATGCCTGTGTCCACTTCCTCCTTTTCCATCCTCTCCCACATGTCCACATAATTATACTAAACTTATGTCCTTTGAGTTCAACAAGTCCATACTTAAATACACTGACTTGATCAGACACTGTTCAGTCGTAGGTAGAGAATGTATCTGTTTTAAGTCACAGTTTAATTCAAAACTGTGATTTTAAAACACAAATTATAAATAGTAGAAACTCTACCAGAACATCCAAATTAAATCCAGTGTCGCCATATAAAATGAGATTGGCTTTAGTCAACTTTCACGATGAGAGCTTTTCCCTTGCTCCCTTCATGCTGTATCACTTAAATATGTATTGGGGAAAACATAAGTTCTAGGTAGGGCATCCATGGTCTAAGTATTTTCTTTTCTGATGCTCCTGATTCTTAAAAATTAGAAGTGCTCATGCATCTTATAACGTGCCACTCCCTTGTGTATTCTCTGAAATATATATTGACAGCAGCAACAATATGTGGGAAGCAGCAGTTTTGATGAAGGAACCCCTAAACAGACACTGATACTTTCTACCTTCTTCATCTAGAAAGATAATGGCAAGCTTATCAGCTTGTGATCATTTGGAGATGATTATAGTGGATGCTGCAGAAGGCATATTGGTGATTCTTTCATCTGTCACATGTTACATATTGCCTGTGGCTTTTCAGCTGTAGATCCAAGAGATGTCAAGTAGATTTGGGGCTTGCTATTTGTCCCTGTGTGTGTGTGTGTGTGTGTGTGTGTGTGTGTGTTTGTATGTATATATGTGGAACGTGGTGGCTCAGTGGGTTAGGACGCTGAGCTTGTCGATCAGAAGGTCAGCAGTTTGGCGGGTCGAATCCCGAGTGCCGTGTAACAGAGTGAGCGCCTGTTACTCGTCCCAGCTTCTGCCAACCTAGCAGTTCGAAAGCACGTAAAAATGCAAGTAGAAAAATAGGGACCACTACGGTGGGAAGGTAACAGCGTTCCGTGCGCCTTTGGCGTCTAGTCATGCCGGCCATGTGACCACGGAGACGTCCTCGGACAAGCGCTGGCTCTTCGGCTTTGAAATGGAGATGAGCACCGGCCCATAGAGTTGGAAACGACTAGCACGCATGTGTGGGGGAAACTTTACCTTTACCTATGTATATATGTGTGTGTGTGTGTGTATCTGTGTGTATGTGTATACACAAACACACACACATATACACACCCTTCATATATAAAATGAATGTAATTACTATTAGATCACTAGAGCAGACAAGCCAATCGAAAGCTATCACACTGTTTTGTAGAACTGCACAGTCAGCTACTGCACAAGCTGGGACTTTTTAGTGGGTCAAGAAATTGATAGAAAGGTAACAATAAAAGTAATAATAAAACAAATGAAAGAGAGGTAAAGAAGGGTAGGGAGGCACTGATCACCAAAGCAAACAAAGTATGTAACTACACAAATGTGTGCTTTAAAGTAGAAGAATAAAGAGGGGTGGCATGCTCATCCCATCTCCTCTCTTGGTTAAGAAATAGGAAGATTAAAATAAAATAAAATAATAAAAATAAAATTAAAAAGTAAAGATGAGTTCAAATAGTTGAAAACTCTCAGATCAAATCTATCTATTTCTTCCCAGTGATGATTCTAGGAAAATGAAACGATTGGACAAGATTCGGATACAAGCCAATAACACACGTGTCATTCATGTGTCCCTTTATATTTTCCAGATATCTCTTTCCATATTTCCTGAACATTATTATTTTTTCTTTCACTATTGGTAGGCAATCAAGAGTGGCTCACTGTCTGGTCCACACAGCACCACTTTCAAGACCTCCTGTAATAGGAATGTGCAATTTGGAAAACTGAGCTAGCTAGGGTTATGGTTTTATTAAACAACGCTAAGTTTGTATTACAGAAGCAAAATATCCCAGAAGGAAAACTGCTATTTCCTTTCACCTTTTTCTTCCCAGTCGGGTGCGTTCAAGCCAAATTCTCATAGTTATGGATACAGATTTAATGAGTTTCGTGCCGCGTGGGAGTTAATGCTGTGCATTATGGGAGGGGGAGGAAACATCTCATTTCCTATCTATGTTCTACAAATCATTCCAATCTCCTCTAGAGGGTCCATAATGCTGTAAATCCGGGATGCCCAACATTGGCAACTTTAGGGCTTGTGGACATCCACATTGGACACTCCTGCTTTAAAGAAAGCACTCTTGTTCTACCTCATCTTGTCCTGTTTTAGCTATAAGGCTAAGTGCAGACCTATGTCTAAGTATAACAGAATTATTGTGTACACACAAAAAACTATGAATAAATTTCCATTTTAAAAGGAGCAGTTTGAAACTTTCAATATTGCCTGACGTTTTTATGATATTATCACAAGTTACTCAGTTCTCACTCCTATATCTTGTTAGACTGAGGCAATGGGAAATAGAGTTTAGATATATATATTTTTTTAATGCAGTGCTTTTAATTCACATCATAATGTGCTGCTGGCTTGGGGTTCCAGATGACACATCCTTTTTACTTCTCAAGCTTCTCTTTGCAGTTTACATGCTGTTTATGGGCATTAAAACAGCTTTCTCTGAATATCTGTCTCTAAACTTCTGTATTAATTCTTGAGGTTTTTATGTTTTTCACAGGAGTTTATTTGTGCTTATCCTATTTATTTTATTGTCAGGCAACACCAACAGTATCTTTGCACTGGACTACATCAGTGGTGCTTTAACTCTGAATGGGCCACTGGACCGAGAAAACCCTTTTTACAGTGCTGGATTTATCCTTACAGTGAAGGTAAGAGAAAAACCTGGGCCACTGGCTCAGAACACCTCAGAGAGAAGAGAAGAACGTAGACTTTCAAAAATTGATTGTGGAATAGTTAGTGATATGCCTGACCAATTATGTGATAGCATTTCACCAAGGTGCTAATCTCAACAATGGCCTTTAGTATTTAAATGGGAATGTCATGGTTCCGATAGATGAAACCAGTTAAAAGAACTTCAAGGCAAGGAATTCTTCCTTAAAGAAGATTTTATTAGGAAACAAAGTATCGGCACTTACATAGTTGAACCCAAGAATGAGATTTCCCTCCTCCCAGATACAAAGTAACAAATTGCAATTCCCTCCCCACAAAGGCTGTCATAAATTACATTCACCAATTAACACAAAACGTGGGCTTTTCTCTCCGGCCCTTAAGCCCACCAAAACCTTATCAGAGCACGTCCTTGAGTTCTGACACTTCTATATTGTTATGGCTAGCTAAACCCTTTGCCCCATCCCTCCCTTCTACATCTGAACTCTAAAAGAAGTGAAAAAACAGGTTAAAAGCAAAAGTAAAATGGCTGCTGAGTCTCCGTTGTCAGAGCGTGGACATCCATCGTGACAGCATTGACAGGGAACTTACTAGAACATTTCAGGATTGTAGGCCAGACTGAGAGGTATTAACAAAATCTCTTCAGTATTTTTACCAAGGAAATTATATGGCCATGTCTATGACATCACAAGCAGACAATCTCAACTCAAAGGAAATTGTATTATTAATAAGATAAGAACATGAGAGTTAAGACGTCTGGCTAAAAACCAGGAGACTGCGAGTTCCAGTCCTGCCTTAGGCCTGCAAATCAGATGGGTGACTTTGGCCCAGTCATTTTCTCTCCCACTCCAGCCCAGGGCTGTTGTGGGAAAAATAGGAGGAGGAATATTAGGTATGTCTGCCACCTTGAAATATTTATGAAAAGCAATAAAGGCAGGAGAACAATAAAAATAAACATCTAATCCCCATGGAATTATTAAAATTTAAGGAAAAAAAGCTAAAGAGGAATATCACATGAAATGAAAATGGCAGACGTTTTGGAAAATTGGATTTTGAAATGTGGCTTAGATGTGAAAGCTGGAGAATTGGTAATATTTTCCACCTGTACACCTGAAATGTAGAAATAAAATCTTGGCTATCAAGAGCATAAACAAAAGATATTGGGCACTCATGGCTAAAAAAAGACCAGTTCATGAGTAGTCTCCTGGAAAAGATACATTGTAACATGCACAAATATTGGTTTGAATTTCAGAAAACAAGTTTGTTGTGTACTTTTTATTGATGCTTTATTCTTTTCACATATTTGGCTAAACCACTTCTGCCTTTCTAATTTTTTTTGACATGTTTTGTACACAAATTACAGTAAATTACAGTTTTATAATCATATGTGTCCACTACAATTAAAGGGCTTTCTTGTCTGATGTCCAGCTGTTAAGAGTCTGAGCTACAGATGGGCATTTCCAGTTATCAGTTACAGGGTGGTCTTGATTTATGATCACAGAACTTGGAACCAGAATTTCTGTTGCTAAGCAAGATGGCGATTAAGTGAGTTGTGCCCAATTTTGCAGCCTTTTATGCTGTAGCTGTTAAGCAAATCATTGCGGTTGTTAAGTGAATCACATGGTCATTAAGTGAATCTAATTTTCCCCATTGACTTTGCTTGTTGGAAGCTGAAGGTTGCAAATCACTTGATTCCAGAAGGTTGCAAATACATGCCGGTTGGCAAGCACCCAAATTTTAATCACATGACCCTGGGGATGCTATGATGATCTTAAGTGAGAGGACCGGTCATAAATCATTTTTTTCAGTGATCATTAAACCAATGTTTATAAGTTGAGGGCTACCTGTACTTTGTGATTAACCCAGTTTTCATTATCTGCAGGCTTCACAGGCCAGTCTGGTTACTGACACAACAGTCTTCACCCATTCTAAATGGATTTGTGTATATCAGAATCTATCCCACGATGGGATATTAACATTCTTTCAAAACTCCCATCATGAGATATATTTTACCAATATTGAACGTTTCCTAGAAATACTTGCTTGGGTTTTGACCACCACTCACAAACTCAGCAAATTAATAGATATGCTGTCTAGTTGGATGATAGTGATACAAAAAGAACAAGCAGTACAGGGGTAACAAAGGATGCACTGGTCCTTCTAAGGAAAATTAATACAGGTAGTCCTTGACTTACAACAGTTCCTTTGGCGACTGTTTGAAGTTACAATGCCACTGAAAAACTGACTTATGAACGTTTTTCCTACTTATGACCGCTGTACCATCCCTATAGTCGTGATCAGTGCTTTTTTTGTAGGAAAAAGAGGTGCTGGAACTCACATCTTGTTAATCTTTTATTTACCTTTCGCATATAGTCAATCACTGTACACACACTCACACATGTCAGTTGTGTAATGAAACATAACAGTCGTCGCCCGCAGTAAGCACTCAGCACGCAACCACATGACCAATCACAAGCCGAGCAGTGCCCGAAGCTGAGCAGCTGGATAAAGTACTCATGCTGTTGTCATTCAGGGTCAGCCTGTGGGGTCGGCAGTTGGGTTGGACGATTCAGAGGAGGAGGAGGAGGGGGGTTTTGGAGAGCCTGCAGAGGACAGTTCTGAGGCTTCGCAGAGCTCTCAGCCAGGCCCCTCTCATCTGGTTACTACACAGACCCAGCTGTGTGAGCCTGAAAGCGTGGATGAAGATGACCCACAGCTGGCCCTGTTCAAGGACGCCCGACGCAGGAGGCAGTCAATCAGGAATAAACAGAGGAAGGCAATGGGGCACCTCGGAAGGAGGCAGAGAGAAGCCACGCCTTGAACTGTTTAAAAGGGGAATGTGTGGGAGGGCTGGTTTGCTGAAGGCAACCGTTTGAATAGCTCCTGTTTCGTGGTTCGTGTTTTGTTCAGTTTGCTCTGTTTTGTGTCAATAAATTTGGCAGGCTTAGTTCCAGCCTTTTGTAAAGGGGTTGTCCCTGCCTTTTCTGCAGGGCCGGTAGTAGGCTGGAACAGAACACATGCATTGGACTTGACACACAAGCAGCCCGCATGCACCATTTTAATGATTTTGCCACTGACCTGCTACGCTCGACAGGGCAATTCAAGTCCATGTGTACCAAACATCCAATTTCAAAAGTTACTTGGAAAATCTGTCAAAAATGCTGCTGGAACTCCATTCTGGTGAATTCTATGACAAGAAAAAGCACTGGTTGTGATAAAAATTCAGGCCCTTAACAATTGACTCATATTTATGACAGTGTCCCTGCCGGGCTCATGTGATTCCATTTTCCAGCCTTCTAACAAGCAAAGTCAGTGGGGAAGCCAGATTCAATTAACAACTGTGTTACTAATTTAACAACTGCAGTGATTCACTTAACAACTGTGGCAAGAAAGGTCATAAAATGAGGCAAAATTTGCTTAACAAATGTCTCACTTGGCAACAGAAATTTTGGGCTGAATTATGGTCATACGTTGAGGATTACCTATCATTAATAGAAATCAGTTGTAAGAAAAATAACCATTAGAAAATGTTGCATAACTTTTCAGTCCTCATTCCTAAGAGTAAGATCTTTCTTCCCCTCTTCCGGGGTCTTTTTCATATCTGCTGATGTTAGATAGGAAAGAAACCAAGAACAATCCTTATATTTCCCAAAATGATGGAGTGCTTGACGATGGTGATGGAATTTCTGCAGTCCCGTATCCCACCAGTTGGTACATGATAACCAAATGGTCGTTATTAACTTCAGATTTCTTTTTTTGGTCATCTGTGAGGCACCAATAATATTTGATGCTCCTCAGAAGAGCCAACTTAGAGAGAGGAGGAGCAAATCAGCTTAGCCAACAAATACCCAAAGAGCTCTTTTTTCAATTCTGCAAGCCTCCCTCCCTCCATCACAGATCTTTAATTAAAATCAATATAAAGCTGGAAACATATTTAGTGAAATAAATTCTACTGAGACGGAAGGGATGGAGGTGGGAGAGAGGGCATCTGCTACAAAGTTCATTGATTAGGAGGGTGTAGCATTTTCCAAAAAAGGAATGGTCACCCCCATTGTCTGCTGACTAAGGCAACACTTTGTCATGGAGAGAAGTTGGCATGCAATTAGTCCATTTGACCCCTATCTTAAGTTTCGTTCAGTGGAATTCTAAATGGTCAATATGCTATTATTGCTAGGCCTTGCTCCTTTCCACAATTCCTTTTTCATTTCAGTTAAAGACAAAGCTGACTGAGACAAACAAAGCCTTTGTTTCAATAGGGAAGAAAATTCCTCCCACCCCTCCCTCTCCCTGTTTGCTAAATATGAAAGCTGGTTTTCTCCCATCTGTTCTGTTCCAGCCTACGACCGGCCCTGTTTGTGTGACAGGGACAACCCCTTGTTCCTTTTGACAAATTAAGAGGCTGGGGAAGTCTTTCAAACAAAAAAGCAGCAGAATATTTTCGTCAATAAATGATTCAAAATATCAGACAAGAGTCAAACAGATTAGCAAGAACAGACCAGGATTCTCTTTGAATGTCTCCGAACGGTTGCCTTCAGCAACCAGCACCGCCCACACCTTCCCCTTTTATTATCTGTCCCAAGGCGTGGCTTCTCAATGCCTTCTCCTCCTTTCACTGAGTTGCCTCATAGTTTTTCTCTGCTCAGCTCTGCTGGATTGCCTTCTGCTTCTAGCGTCTCTGAACAGATTCAGCTGTGACTCCTCTGAGTCCGACACCTCTTCCTCACACAGCTGAGCCTCATGAGGAACATGACTGGAGGGGCCAGGCTGAGAGTCCTGCAGTGCATCAGAGTCTCCCTCTGACACTGAAGGCTCTCCAAATCCCTCCTCCTCCTCCTCCTCCTCAGATTCCTCAGACTCAGCTGCTGGGAGCATAGGCTGACACTGAATTACACCACCACCAAATCCTAACACAACATAGACAAGGTGGGCAGCACATAAATCTAATCAATAGTTATTGCCTTCTCTGTTTGTTAGTCTGCAAGTGCCTGGGAAGTTATGTCCCTCAAATGTTAAAGAAGGATATTTTATATTCAAAACTTTTCGAGAAGGGATATACACCAATATGAAGTTGGCATGGCTGTTCAGTTACAACCCCTCTGGGTGGGATCTTACATAAAGTTTCAAAATTTTGCTATCCTCTTGTCTTAGAATCAGCAGAAAAAATATGCCAGCATGAATTGCACTGTCCTACTTGCTGAGCCCTAACTTGACTCCAGAATTAGGCTGCCATTCTTATGGTTTTAATATGGGACAAGGGAAGAAAAGTGATTGGTCAATTCCCCCGATTCCATTTCCAGTTCATCTGTCAGAAGGAGGAACCTCCACTAATCCCTCTCCGTAAGCCAGGGTTGAGTGAAAAAGACTCACCTGAAGTCATCCAGAAGGCTTTGTGCCTAATGCTGGCAGAAAGCAGAACTCAATGTCTCCTGGTTTCTAATCTGGCATCTCCTTAACATGTTGGGAGGTGGGGTTGAGGAAGCGTATTTGGATCTTTGAGATTTAAGCTGCCTTTCAATTGTCCAGGTTGAAGGTTATAGGCCTGGAGCAGTGACTATTTCCGAACTTGGGTGTAGTTCCAATCTGTGTCTGAAATAGCTCGGCTGGCAGAGGAGGGATGTGCGATCTGGATCATCCCACCCCTGCTCTCTACACCTGCAACCTACACACCTACACACCTACATAGCCTATGCAACCTGCATAGCCTTTCTTTCTGTATTACAGAATCACAGAGTATTGTCTTACAATCAATACCCGATTTTTTTTGTTAGCAACAAAGATTAGATACTTTTGGAAAAAGATACATTAAGGCAGGGGTGTCAAACTCAATTTCATTGAGGGCCGCATCAGCATTGCGGTTGCCCTCAAGGGGCCGGGTGGGTGTGGCCAGGGTGGGTGTGGCCTACTGGGTGGGTGTGGCTAGAGTGCGTATGGCCTACTGGGTGGGCGTGGCCAGCTCTACATCGTTGGCATCAAGGGTGCCTATGGGGGGCCTGGGCAGGAGTGGGGCAGATCTGAGGGTCTCTGGCAGAAGGAGGGTCTCTGAGCCAGGGCCAAGACAGCGGGGGCCGTTCCCTCACTGTTTCCAGGATGGCTTCGTGGGCCGCATGAAACCACTTCGCGGGCCGGATCTGGCCCCCGGGCCTTGTGTTTGACATGTTTGCATTAAGGAATAAAGTTATATATATAATATACAAAAAAAATACATTTACTTTTAAAAGGCATGATTACTTTTATGTAACCTAGAGAAAGTTCTAACAATAAGTTACCATTCAGTTATACACGTTAGTTCAATACATTAGTTTATTATCAAGAAGATATTAACCCCAATGAACCGAGTACAAACTTCCTCAAAATGTTTGTGCAGTTAAGCTGGTTTTGAGAAGTCCCCCCAAAATTTTTGGCAGTATTTTCAGAATATGCCCTTGGCCAGGGGTAGGCAACCTTGGCTCTTTTATGACTCATGGACTTCAACTCCCAAAATTCCTGAGTCAGCATGGCTGGCTCAGGAATTCTGGGAGTTGAAGTCCATGAGTCATAAAAGAGCCAAGGTTGCCTACCTCTGCCCTTGGCCTACCTAGGGTGAAGTGAAAGAGACTCACCTGAAGTCAACCATAAGGCTTTGTGCCTAATGCGGGCACAAAGCACAACTCAATGTCTCCTGGTTTCTATTCTGGCATCATAACCACTACAGTGAACTAAAAAGCTCTCTTAATTAAGCTTAATCATCTGCTTAACTTCTTCTACACAGCTTCTATTGATCTTAGTCACATAGCACTGATTATATGAAACATAGCTAAATCTAAAAGAAAATATGATTTACTGATGACGTCTACAGTTTCTTCAGCTCTTTTTGAAATTTTATTTTCACTTTATGTATTCAGGGAACTGAACTAAATGATGATCGGACACCTTCCAATGCCACAGTGATGACTGCCTTCAATATCCTTGTTATTGACATAAATGACAACGCTCCTGAATTCAACAGTTCAGAGTACAGTGTGGCTATTCCTGAATTGGCCCAAGTAGGCTTCGCTCTTCCTCTTTTCATCCAAGCGCAGGATAAAGATGAGGTAAAACACGAACAATTAGGATTAAATCATTCTGTTTTGATTGCCTGAATTCTGTTCCTAACATTTTTCCTTCGTATTTTACATAATAGAATAAAGATAATCTGGATAGTTAAGATAATTAATTGGAATAACATTCCATATTATTTTTTCTAATTTATATTTATTAAGAGAATCACATTATAGCTGCTATGTCTAAGTCAGATTTTAGTACATATTGATTTATTACATCTTTAAAAGTCATATGTATTTATTATATCTTTAAAAGTCTTCCGAATTATGAAACAAAATTCTCCAAACAATTTAGATCAATTTTTTTTAAAAAAAGCAAAACATTATTTATAGTTGCCATTTATAAAACTCAGCTCTTCTGCTAATTTTAATTTCCTTCTGCTGTACGCACATTCCTGCATCTTTGACAATTTGCTGTCATAACTGTAATCAGTTGTTTGCTATATAATCCATAATTGCATGGAAATAATTTTTATGATGTATCAATACTTTGTGGTTAAGTTAGACTTTCATCAAGTAACCGTGTAGTGTGGAAAATGGCTGGAGTACTTTTCAACATCTGCATTTTTTTAACCCGTGGTTCTGTCTTTAAAATGATGATGATACCATTTATGTTACCTAGCAGATACAGTGACAGTTTTTGTGCAAATAAATGTTTTCCTTTCTCAGGTTGTTTGGATAAAAATGTACAGCTTTTTGTTCTGGTGGCAATAACATGGAAGGTTTTTCATTGGGAGTCTTCTATTGGTTCATATGTAAGCCTTTAAAAAAAAATTCAGATATATCACCTGGAATTAAACATTCTGACTACGTGGAAATCAGTGACAATTGGAAAATGTTTGAGATTTCACCTACCACTGGGGTTCTTCTCATTCTTTTATATCTATGCTCCTTAAACATCTACTGGTCTCATTGCATAACAAGTTAGCTTTCATTGAGAAATCACTCGGAAGTTGATGATACTGTATGTGCTTTTCTCCTGTCCAGCTGTTAAAACTTGCATTGTGCTCACTTGGAAAACTGACAAAAAAGAAAGTTTATTTCCTGTGTGATTTTTATCAAGAAGTTCCCTTGAACAAAAAACTTGAGATTTGTCCAGGTTGAAGGAGACGTGCTATAAAAGTCCATTAGCACAAAACTAGAATTTTCTCCTGTCTATTCCTTTGCCAGTGACAGCTTTTTATTTCTCCTTCATATCAGAATATTTTGGTCCAGTGAGAATTCACATCTGTGGGTATCAGAAATGGCCCAGCAACAACAACCAGCCAATCAAACAGCCTGAAACCAGACCATGACTCAGAAACATCCAGGAAAGCAAATACCCACGCCAATTTACATCACACTAAAATGTATTTAAGGGACGCGGTGGCTCAGTGGGTTAGGACGCTGAGCTTGTCGATCAGAAGGTCGGCAGTTTGGCGGGTCGAATCCCGAGTGCCGTGTAGCAGAGTGAGCGCCTGTTACTCGTCCCAGCTTCTGCCAACCTAGCAGTTCGAAAGCACGTAAAAATGCAAGTAGAAAAATAGGGACCACTACGGTGGGAAGGTAACAGCGCTCTGTGCGCCTTTGGTGTCTAGTCATGCCGGCCACATGACCACAGAGACGTCCTCGGACAAGCGCTGGCTCTTCGGCTTTGAAACGGAGATGAGCACCGGCCCCTAGAGTCGGAAACGACTAGCACGCATGTGCGGGGGAACCTTTACCTTTACCTTTTTAAAATGTATTTAAAGGCCAGTGCTCTGACAGACGAGCACAATTCAGAGCGCACTGAAGATGTCCGCCCGAATGGAGACAAAACATTTGCAGCCAAATCGCCAAGCTCAGAGATCAAACCAATAGGTTTTTGGACTTCCTCTGCTGGCTTACTTTCTGCAGCCCTTGCCATTCTGGTGATAGTAGACAGGGATCAATGCAGCAGATAGCAGATCAAGTGCTTTTGCAAAATGGCAGCATTGTTGGTTTTTATGTGACTCAGTGTTGGGTCAGCTGCCACTACTTCAGTTTATTTCTCTTCCTGTTTCCATTCCTTTCTCTATGTTTTATCTATTTCTCTATCCTCTATCTGCTAGCCTAAATAATGGGGAAGGGTATGCTGACATCATGAAGTCCTCTCTTGCTACAAGTCTTGGGGAATGCAAAATGTCCTGCTTCCAAATATGCAGAATAATTAGTCCCCAAAAGATGGGTTTTTGGCCTCAGTACCATGATTGTATGTTGCCAGAACATGAGTGAAGAAATTTGACTTGGTCATCAGTCTTGAATGTCATTCATATCAAGTAAAGGGGTTCTTTAGAATTTTGTTTTAGAAGTTATTTAAGAAGGAGAGTGAGCATCATACCTCCAATCCATGTTTTCTCTTGCATCCATTCCTACCTTTATCTTTTCTTCATGTGGACCACTTCTACTTGGAAAGATGAGGTTAGGCTTATTGTTACCTTCTTGCATTGTCACCTTTAGAATGGCTGGAAAGTCAGATTTATTTTTTCATTTGTATGTTTCTGGCTCATGGGATATTCCTGACTCTATTGATACCCCTCATTACTTTAATTAAATTCAATGTATTTATTTATTTATTTATTTTATTTTAATTCCATTTATATCCCGCCCTTCTCCGAAGACTCTGGGCGGCTTACAAGCTTAGCAGTAGCCTTCATTCTATGTATATGCCTGCTTGTTAGGGCTTTCACACACACCCCTCAAGCGGCATTATTACAAAGTCAGCTTAATTGCCCCCAACAATCTGGGTCCTCATTTTACCTACCTCGGAAGGATGGAAGGCTGAGTCAACCTTGAGCCTGGTGGGACGCGAACCTGCACTAATTGCAGGCAGCTGGTGTTACTTAAGGAGGCATTAGCCCACTGCTCCACCAAGGCTCTTTTTGTATTGATCCAGTAAACAGACTTTTCAGTAAATACGGCATCAACTAAAATACAATGCAAGAAAAATGCCATTCTCTAATTTTTAAAAAAAAAAAGTCAAAGGAATGGCTAGAAAAAAAACTTTGTATGCTAAAATTTACATGAAAAAGTGGGGAGAAAAAAAATCAGCTGAACTTCTAGGATGCAAAATAATCCATGAGTGTATTAATTCCCAAAATCTTCATAAAAATAATTCAAAAAAATAAAACAAATCTTTATTTACTGTGAGTCACAAGGAGATAATCTGTTGAAATAATTTATATATAATCTGATTTAACATTTCTATTTAAAAAACCAGTTCCCACAAGCACTATGCACATTCCTAATTTAAAGAATTACTGAAACCACATGGAGATAATTAAAAATATGTAAATCCTCTGATGCTCTGGAATAATGTTGTTTTCATCAGTATTCATCAGTATTTAGAAAAAAGAAGTTGTCTCCTTCTTTTGTGAATTTATTTTGCTCCTGGAAACTCAGTTTAATTTAACTGGATGTCCTAATTAGGAGGAAAACTGTATAATAGATTATGAGATTTTTGTTTTAAAATGTACATTTAGCCACAAGGAAATTGTGAATACTTCATGAAAAAAGGAGCAATTTAACACGGATGCTCCAGCTGTCAACCACAAGAATAGCTTCTCCTCAAGAAAATTCCATCTTTGGGGTTTTTTTACATTGGGAAAATGTTTCAGATATTTAAAGTCATTGTCACCGTATCAATTGCAAAACTATTACTTTATTCCAGGGGTGTCAAACTCAATTTCATTGAGGGCCGCATCAGCATTGCGGTTGCCCTCAGGGGGCCGGGTGGGTGTGACCTGGGTGGGTGTGGCCTACTGGGTGGGCGTGGCTAAAGTGTGTATGGCCTGCTGGGTGGGCGTGGCCAGCTCTACATCGTTCGCATCAAGGGTGCCTATGGGGGCCTGGGCAGGAGTGGGACAGATCTGAGGGTCTCTGGCAGAAGGAGGGTCTCTGGGCCAGGGCCAAGGCAGCGGGGGCCGTTCCCTCACTGTTTCCAGGATGGCTTCGCGGGCCACATGAAACCACTTCGTGGGCCGGATCTGGCCCCCGGGCCTTGTGTTTGACATGTCTGCTTTATTCCATTTACAGACAATGCCTAAGACCAGCATCTAAACCTCTAGCCACCTTTAAGTGATTACATTTCGGTGATCATACCCATTTGGAGATGACCTTTAAAGATTAGTTGTAATGCAATTTATTCATTTGTTAGGTTTATCCCAGGAGATCAAGGCAACTGGCAGATGATTCTCCTTCATTTTTCTCCCACGTCAACCCAATGAAGTACTTTGGGCTAAGAGAGAATGGCTGGCCCAAAGCCAACCATGTTTAAAGAGCTAAGCAGAGATGTGAACCCAAGTCTCTCCAATCCTCATCCAACACTTCAATTATTATACTCATGGATGTAAATCTTTGGATTCAGTAGTAATCCCTAAAAACTTAGTTATTTCCCATAACAAGAATTTTGATTTTTTCACAAGACCTCTACTTTTATTCCCCAGGGATTTTCTTTCATGAGTTAGAAGAGGCAATTTTTCTTTTTAGTGGATCCTTCATGGTGTGCTGTATATAGTTTTGGTTGTCACATGATCAACCCGGTTTTTGTGAGCATTGTCAGTTCACCAACAGATGAAGCATTTCCTGTTTGTAATCATCACAAACAGGAAATCATCTATTCACAAGAGCAACCTACATGCAGATAACTCATTACACTTTATCAAGCAGATTGTACATGTAGCAATTTGAAGAACTCATAGTCTGAAAAAAAATGGCTTTTATCTGGGATAATTTCCTCAGTTGAACCCTGTGAAAACAAAATAATATTGCTCCTAAATCAAACCAAAGGCCCATTTACTTCATTTCATATTCAGCAACCACCTAGATTGTTCAGTTTTATTTTAGCATTCATCAGCCTGCCCTTCAGCCTGCAAGGATTTCTGCAGAAGCTTACATAAAACATAAAAAGTCAATAAGAATAATGCAACCCAATTTAAAGGGGACAAGAATTAAATAAGTAATTTATTTATTGCTATAATTGATCAAAAAGCAAGCAAAGAAATGGTCGGCCTAGGAAAGAAACAATAACACAAAAATAGACACATTAAAATTTAATCTAGATAAACAATGATTCTAGACAGTCCTCTAGAGGTACAACTCTAATCTTCCAAAAGATTATTTTGTATCTAATAACGACATCCGGTATCCATGCTGAGGCTGTATCCGTGATACCAATTTCCTTCTAATCTACAGTGTTTTGAGCCCAGTGATCTATGAAATCTAAAAGCCAAGATAGGAAAAATAGAAAATTTTAGAAAAAGGGGTTTCTTAGACATCCATTGCCAAAAACAAATTGGAAACACCCCCCCCCCAAGTTTCCTCCCTTTTTTTCCTGGCTTTTAACCACCATAGCAGATGGAGGTCTTCAAAACTTGAAAGTCTGCAAATGTTTGTTAAAATTAAATTTACCTCCAGATTAACACCGCTATTGTTGGTTCTCCTGTGTGAGTGGTCCATGGTTTTCCAAACCAGCAGTATTTCTATTGTCACTGTGTAGAGCAGGTGAGTGGGTTTGTTTGTGTTTTATATACACAAGAGCATTCACAATTTTATTCTGAGGTTTTCAATGTTTGTAATACATTGCAAAATCTTAAAAACAGAAGTTAGCTACTGATCAGCTAGGGGGACTACACACTGAGAAATTTGTGTGGTCGATTTATGCCTGCATTTTAATAGTTAATGAGAATATTATAACCATGTCCTTATATTATTTAAACAATAAAATGAAGTTCTGGATAAACATGGGGCATTTTTACATGTCTTGGCACATGGCTGGTCTTCTCTGGTTTTGAGGGTAAAAAGAGATTGCCTAGGCTAGTAATTGAACAGGAAGCTACCTGCACTATAGGCTAAAACTAAGGAGTAAAAAAATATATAGAAAAAGGAAATGGCAACTTTCTTCCAACTATGACCAAGAAAACATGAATATACTTTTCCATAAAGTAACCAGCAGTCAAGCTGACTCAAAGGAAAACTTTGGAGGAAAGGAAATAGTTCTTCAAATATTGTACGGAGGAATGCAAAGGACATTTCATTTAGTGTAAGTGATTGATAGTTAATGTATAGTAAGATATAACCCTGAATGTCCTCTGAATTTCTTCTGTGTTGGAACTTTTAAGCTCGTAGATCAAATTACAAGTGGTCCTTTGAAAGAAAAAAACGTTTCATTTATAGTTAACTTAAATGTTTTTTTACGAATGTTTGTAGAAGATGAAGTGTAGTGGAGTCTTTTATTTGTGATTGCAATTTGTCAGTGTAATCATAATGATTGGATAGTGTTCCTCTCATTCCAAATGCAGTTTAACCAGTTCGTAAAGAAACAACAAAAAATTCAAATGACATGTAAAACTGAGACAATTGCCTTGGAAATGGAAGCATGCTTGTCAGCGTACCAAACTGTGTCCTAGCAAGGTTATAAATAGGTATTAGCACTTCTGAAACTGTAACGCTGAAAATGGGAATGACACAGGTTCCTGAAATGAGCCTATGTATCGAAAGCCAGGATTACTCATCTGAGAAGTTATCATTGTGAAATGAGAACAATTTTATAGTATTTCTGAAGTAAATTACAGGTAGTCATTAATTTATGACCATCCATTTAACAACAATCTGGAATTACGAAAGCCACAGAATGGATGCTTTATGCCCCATGGGGCATAAAGCATGGGGGAACTATGGCCCCTTCATGACTTGTGGACTTCAACTCCCAGAATTCCTGAGCCAGCATGGCTCAGCATGGAAACCTCTCCCTTTCTCCTCAGCATGGCTGGCTCAGGAATTCTGGGAGTTGAAGTCCATGAGTCATAAAAGAGCCAAGGTTGTCTATCCCTGGACTAGTCCCTTTTCAGCCACCAAAGCTCCCTGCGTGATTTTGGGCCAACCATTTTCTCTCAGCTCAGTCTAATTTACAGGTTTGTTGTTGTTATTGCTGTTGTTGTTGTTGTTGGATAATATGAAGGACATCCCCATGAAGCTGTCTGTCATGTGCCCTTGGAGGAGAGGTGAAACATAAATCTAACCAAACAATACATAAATGAACAAAATATAACAAAAATAAATAAAATCCCCATCATAGTAAGATTAGAATATTTGAATTATTAGCTACAAGATTATTTTTTTCTCTCCTCTGTAACCTTTTCCTTAGAAATTACTAGCTTAAAATACTTTTAGGGTATTAAAATATGGAATTAAACCTCATGTGATCACTTTTTCTGACCTTCAATGGGGAAGCCAGATCCACTTAACAACCGTGTGACTAACTTAACAACTGCAGTGATTCACTTAACAACTGCGACAAGAAAGGTCATAAAATGAGACAAAACTCACTTAACAAATGTCTCAGCAACAGAAATTTTGGGTTCAATTACAGTCATAAGTCAAGGAGTACTTGTAGTTGTCGGTCAAGGCAGGAACAATGACTGTCAGGTCAATGACAATGTTGTGGGGCAGCCAAGTGTGTCTTTATGAGTACAACTACATTTATACTACCTTTTTTCCCAAAAGAATAGCAGCATCTTCCATAAAATCTTGAATTCCTGTTTCTGTCACCTTTGATCACTAGCTATGCTGGCTGTGTCTGATAGGGTTTGGAACACACAACATCTGATGGTCACAAGTTGCCAGTCCTTGGGCTATGGAGAACATAAGTGGAGCAATTTTACTGCAACCTGATGAAACCACCATGAGGTAGATTAGGCTGAAAAATGGCATCTTTCTCCAGGGCACCCAGTAAGCTTCATGATGGCTCAGCATGGATTTGAGCTGAATGCCGTACCCACAGTGGTTTGATTCCGTTTCATATTCATATAGTACTTCCACAGGGATTATGTGATCCAGGTACCTCCTTTAGAGAAGGAAATTTGACGGTCTGATTACTTAAAAGAGCTTGAAAGCTTTTGCTCCCATACTCACAACTTGAATGAAGTCAGCCCTAGCATTGGGACCACTAATCTGGGTGACATCAAGAGAGCAGTCAGAAATCCAGCCTTGAAACCCAGAATACAGCTTTGCCTACAGAACATAACATTATCAATAAGCTTAATCAGTAAACAATGACATATATTATCTGATGTGTAAAATGTGTGTGATTATATGCATGTACCCATGTAAACAGACAACACACAACTATTCAAAAGTGCACAACGTGATGGTTTTGTTTTTCTTTAATCCATATATACAGTAATGTAAAAGCATGGCAGGGGTCTTGATAATAAAGAATAAAAGACCGCTCTCTAGTATCCTTTCCCCAAAGTGCGAGCTGTCGATCGGAATGAATTAGATTTCACAGAGGGATTTGCAGTACATGGAATTAAACAGCAAATTATCCTTAAAGAGGGAGAATCAATCATTTGGAGCAGAGATAAGCTGAAGGCGAGTCAGCCTTGGATTGATCCCGTCTGTGCACGCATGGATGGAATTCAGCAGAGAGCCTGGGGCCAGCAGAAGAGAAACGGGGAATACTTGAGCCCAAGACAAAATGTTCACTTTGAAAAAAAAAAGCAAAAATGTGAACCAAATGAAAGTGAATTACTTGGGCTCTGGACGCCCTTAAATTGCAGGTATGCATTTTTGAAAGGAAGATATGCTTATTCAGCTTAGCTGTGAAACTGTGGCAGCTTTAACTTTCAGTCAGCCAATGCTGAATCTTATATGTACATTCATAAACTTGACTAATGGTACACTGCCAATCACATTCTTCCCCAGGTAGTTATTTAGGAGGATTGCCACACTGCTGTTTTGCTTCAACTCCATTCTCTCAAAATCAGTTTGAAGGCAATCTGAGATTTTCTTCTCACAAAACTGAGAATGAGGGGCAAAGAATCCTGTTTATGTGCTAAGTTGCTGTAGGTCCAGGAGATGTAAATAGTTCCTTACCCACCACTCAAAAAAGGGAAATAAAAATAGTTTCTTGCATGTGCTCAAAGGAAAATAAACCTAGAGATCATTACTTTACATTGCATACTTTGGTCTGGTAGTTCTTTTAAAAATCCGAGTGGTTGTTGCAAGGAGGAGCTGCAAAGCCATCAAACCGTCTTTTTTTTCTTGATTTCTTGCTTGGGCATTTTGAACTAGAAGTCGGAAGACTGGAGTGTGGGAAGAGTTCCAGAAAGGGGGGAAAATAGGTCATTCCCAAGATCCACTAAGTTGCTGCATTCCAAAGAAAAGAGTAATTTTACTGTGGTTTCAAATATAGCCAGAATCTCAAAAGTGCTTTTTTCAAAAGGCAACTGGACTGTGTTTTCTTGAGGAAGACATTCTGATTCTCATCCAAGAAGCTTCATCGGTTCTGGCAGGATGGTAGGGGTGAGGAAGGATTAGTTCTGGCAGGATGGGGGTGGTGGTCATCTGGTCATTAGCATTCTCCCTGAGAGCTGTTGAGACCACTTCAGGGTTTATCTGTGCCCTTGGGGTCACCTGAATCAGGGTGCAATTGGTTGCAGAATCTTCTTGGAACTTCTGAGAGGGCTGCGCTGTAGACAGGAAATGTTGTTGTTGTTGTTAGTTGCGAAGTCGTGTCCGACCCATCGCAACCCTATGGACAATGTTCCTCCAGGCCTTCATGTCCTCTACCATCTTCTGGAGTCCATCTAAGCTCACGCCTACTGCTTCAGTGACTCCATCCAGCCACCTCATTCTCTGTCGTCCCCTTCTTCTATTGCCCTCAATCTTTCCCAGCATGAGGCTCTTCCCCAGTGAGTCCTTCCTTCTCATTAGGTGGCCAAAGTATTTGAGTTTTAGCTTCAGGATCTGGCCTTCTAAAGAGCAGTCAGGGTTGATCTCCTCTAGGACTGACCGGTTTGATCGCCTTGCAGTCCAAGGAACTCGCAGGAGTCTTCTCCAGCACCATAGTTGAAAGGCTTCAATTCTTTGGCGCTCAGCCTTTCTTATGGTCCAGCTCTATCATCTATCATAGGCCATAGCCCAGGGGTTGGGGACCCCTGGCATATATCATATTGCTCAGTTTGTGTCTGGATTTTTTATCCTTGTGTGGACAAGCTTCTGCCTTAGTGTATTTTCAGATTTAAAGTTTGTATGTACAGTATGTTGTGTTGATTGGAAATTCTCCTGAGCTTTTCAGACATTCCTGCAATGTTTGGAATGACAACATTGCACTGAGCCAGAAATAAATCAACATAGTATTCAGATGTAGATTTTGGGCCAAAGTTGATTCCCCCCCCCCAGTTTTTATTAGTTTTATTCATTTATAGCATAAAATGTGAAAATACAAAAGCAAATAGTAGATGACAATAGTAGAGAAAAGGCAAACAAAAAAGGTGTGAAGAAAGGGAGGGGAAGCATCAAAAGGCATTGATTTCCGACTCTCTCTGTTGCAGTAAAATCAGACATTAAAATCAAATCTTAACTTTTTACATTTTTATAGTAGTATGCACTAGCCATTTCTGTATTGGCAAACCAGTCTAATCGCTAAAACCCATGATCGTAATATCATTTTTTTTTCTACCTCAAGCACAAAGTCCAGAAGTGGTTTCCAAGTAGAAACAAAAGTACTTATGTTCTTTTCTTTTATCAGCACAGTCAATTTGGCCATCTCTGCTAATTCCATCCACTTTTGTAACCATTCGTCCATGGTAGGAATCGAGGCATCCTTCCACTTTTGTGCATAGAGCTACTTGCTGCCGTCACCATATGTAAAATCAGAGTTCCAATTTTTTTCCCCCAGTTCTCTTTCCATTAGATCCAGAAGGAAAGTTTCTGATTTAATCTTTATGTTCACTTTAAGAATTTTCTGCATTAATATATGAATCCTACTCCAGTATTTCTTTGCCTTATCACATGTCTACCATAAATGATAAGTTCCTACTTTGCATTTACATTTCCATCATTCATTTGCAATACCTTTATACATTCTAGATAACTTATCTGGTGTTAAATACCAGCGATACTTTATTTTGTAAAAATGTTCTTTTAAGTTATAATTTAATGTGAATTTTTAAGCCTTTTGTCCACATATTCTCCCATTGTTCAAGCATCCCATTAGACCCAAAATTACTTGCCCACTGGATCATACAATGTTTCACATGTACATTTTCCAAATTCAATTTTAATAACTTTATATATACCTTGGCAATTATATGATCATCACTACCACATAGTAGGATTTCCAATTCATTTTTAGCAAACTCAAAACCATGCCCCCTTTTGTCTAATTGCAATCTTTCCTTCAGTTGTTGATATGTAAACCAGCGACAAGCGTGACCTTCTAATACTAATTCTTCCCTAGACTTGAGGATGGAGTCTCCAGAATTGAAACATACTGTTTTACCATACGTCCACCAGTCCGGCTTCATCACCATTTCTTTTCTAAAAAAAGCTTCTTGTGGGGATATCCATAGGGGCAATTTTGTAAAAAAAAAACCACCCTCATTTTATATTTATTCCAAACTCTTAATATGGTGCATCTAATAAAATGATTATTAAAATCAACATTTACTTTAAATTTATTGCACCATAAATACACATCCCATCCAAACCTTAATTCATGGCCTTCCAAATCAAGCAGCCTCTTATTCTGGAGGTTTCTAACAGAGTCCTCAAGATCTTTATGTCTGACTTTTATGGGCTCATGGAGATCAACTCATTTATTTCAGTAAGAGGCAAATACACTAGGGGTTATTAGGGTTTTATAAAACGGTACTTTTCTCACACTTATAAACCCACATATGTACAGTTAGGTTTGCACATGGGTTTAGAACAAACAATAATTGGTTGTAAGCCATTATGTATAAATCCCTATTGTCCAATGGTAAAACTATATCATGACATCCTGTGATATGTAATCCAGTTGTTCACAAAGGCTGTTTTGAAATGAAATGTGGAATTCATCCTGAAGCATCTTTCATATAATGGCAAAATGTTCATGCTCTCTAAATGTATATCAATGCTGATCCAGAGTCTTACCCAAGTACTAAGAGCTGAGCGAGTCCCACAGATTAACAGCACTGTTTGTATTATTTTACCCCAATTGCAATTTCCTTCCTTCCTTCCTTCCCTCCCTCCCTCCCTCCCTCCCTCCCTCCCTCCCTCCCTCCCTCCCTCCCTCCTTCCTTCCTTCCTTCCTTCCTTCCTTCCTTCCTTCCTTCCTTCCTTCCTTCCTTCCTTCCTGAATCTTAGATGTTCACTTTCCAAAATATTATATAATGCTTTGATAAATAGAGATAATTCAAGCCAGCAAAGTCTTGATGTAAAGGACGAGTATCTAAAATCATAATTTCCACAAAGGCTATATGGGCTTGAAATACCCAAAAACCGGTTCTGTAAAGAGAAAAGCTGTGGCTAAACTTTTAATTTTATATTCGATGGGATCAGAATAAGACTGACAATCTGCAGCATTAACTGAACAGGATTCTCATGGTCATCCTGAGATATTTCACACATAGGTGATGGACGTTGCATAGCCATTACAAACCATCTGTAATTCATGGTAGGAACCCTTACATTAAGAAGGCATTCATTTTACCGCAAGTCACTTGTATGCGTTTGTGACAGACTCTGAGTACTTGCTCTTCGAGAAACTTCTCCTTTCTTCATTATGAACCAAAGAGAGACCTTCTTTAAGTTAATCACAGCTTCTTTGTTATTGAACAAATGGTGAGAAAATCACTAGTCAATCATCTTAGAGTCTAAAATGCTGCTTTTGTAATGAAGTGCACTAAAATCATCTGCTAATCTGTTCTCTTTTTTTTTAGTTTGTGGTCTATTTTTTTTTAAAGAACAAGGCTGACGAAGAAAGAAAAAAAACACGTTTAGGTGTTGTTGTTCTTTTCTCCCGAATATGTGGTCAGTCTTCATTCTTGATTTGGCTTCACCTAACAAGGAAAAAAATGGAATCTTAAAGTGAAAGAACATGTAGACAGTCTGATTTTTTTTTTTAAAAAATGAAGTCATATGAGGTTTGTGTTAACAAACCTTCTTGCATCAAACGTTTCTTACTAGTCCATCTATATATTTTTTTTAATTACATTTATATCCTGCCCTTCTCCGAAGACTCAGGGCGGCTTACAAGCTTAGCAGTAGCCTTCATTCGATGTATATGCCTGCTTATTAGGGCTTTCACACACACCCCAAGCGTCATTATTACAAAGTCAGCTTATTGCCCCCAACAATCTGGGTCCTCATTTTACCTACCTCGGAAGGATGGAAGGCTGAGTCAACCTTGAGCCTGGTGGGATGCGAACCTGCAATAATTGCAGGCAGCTGGTGTTACTTAAGGAGGCATTAGCCCACTGCTCCACCAAGGGGATGTACTTCCAATATTGTAGTTATTTATTGGGGTCAGTGAGTAGAGTGAGTATCTGTGCACACATTTTGGCCATTCATCTTCCCTGGCTGTATAAACATGAGACCCAATGAGTCTTTCCAAAGAAAAAGCTTCCTACAAGCAGAGTCGTGATTATGGAATTCCGTACAGCGTTCTTCCCCTTGTTATCCTTTCTGTCTTGTCTACATACAAGGGAAAAATATGCACAAATGTTCCCTCAAGTGGCAGATCCATGATCATCGCTTTATCCATGTCTCCTTCTCCCAGGGGGTAATTACCTGCAATAGAGTTTTTTGTGTTATTCACAAGTACAACCAAGAGTGTGATGCTAGTGGGGACTGTAAGAGAAAATCAGCAACCTTGCTAGCCTGCGTCTATGAAGGGAAAGGGGCGGGAACTCCACACCTGTTTTTTTCCATAAAAGAGGACTGTACTCTACATCGTATTTGAAATATTTTAAGAAGGGAACTGAGTTCGTTTCTAAGTAGCACGCGGCTTATATTGCTTATGCTTTTTTGTTGATTTTTTTTGGAAAAAAACAAGCAGCACCAAACAACGCTGCATTCGGTTTACCTCTGGATCTGTAGCATTCTGCAGTGAATCTTGGTCTCACACAAACACAAATCTAGGCAAATAAATGACTGACAAAACCAAATCAATATAATTTGATTGGTTAACAGTTTCTGCTTTTACTGAAACATTTCAACAAGGCAGCATGGATTGGGTCCTCTCATTCTATTTGAATGAGCATCAAATGGTTTTGGCTGCACGTTCGTTACTCATTAATGCATAAACCGCCCTGGGTCCTACGGGAGAAGGGCGGTATATAAGTCTAAATAATAAATAAATAAATAAATAAATAAATAAATAAATAAATAAATAAATAAATCAAGCCAGATTTCCAGGAAATGGGAAAAAAACAGGACCTCTTTTTTCTGTGTTGCATACAGATCAAAGCTATCCTTCCTATCCTTAATATCAGGGCCTGGCATGTCATGATAGAAAGTGCAAGCTCCAGCACTATTTTAAAACAAATGCAGTTGAATTTTCTTCTATAAAATAAAGATTATTGGGGGATGCAGCTCAGCATTATGTGTGGAATTATGTTGACCTGCCTGGGAAAAGGGCAGGGATCAATGATGGGATTCAGCCGGTTCACACCACTTTGGCAGAACCGGTAGCTAATTTTTTTTGTTGCCCAGGCCCAGAATGGACTTCTGGAAGCAGCATCCACACAGAGAACCAGAGAACCAGTTGTTCACATATTTGAATTCCACCTCTGGCAGGGATGCCAGATTCTGTGGGGAATATTCTGAGGAAGAGAGTAATAAGGGATGATAGCAGAGATGTCTGCAGATTATGGCTAAAAAAAAAGAGTTTCAGAGGGTGGATCAGGATAGGAATAGATATAGGCACACAGAGAGTCCTTCTACTTGTACAAATTTTATTTCTGGACACTAAGCTTCTCATGCCAATGAAGTAGTGTGAGCTAATGTTATATACAAGTGAAAATATTATTTACAAAACCCACCAAGTGCAAAATAATACATAGAGACATATAATACCACAAATTAAGTCCTAACCTATTTAATTTTCCTCTCTTTCAAGTATCTTTTCCTCACTTCCAACTTTATTACAGCTTCTTCTTCCTCTACTGAGACTGGAACGACCATGAGTTTTCTCCTGGCTGTCTTGCTGCCAAACAAAAGCTTTGCTCTGTTGATACTTTGCAGGTGATCTTCCACTTATGACCACAATTGAGCCCAACATTTATGTTGTCAGAAGGTTGCAAAAGAGGATCACATGACACACACCCCTGGACACTGCAACCATCATAAATATTGTTGTCAAGTTGTCAAGCATGTGAATGTAAATCACGTGACCGCAGGGATGCTGTAACAGTCATAAATGTGAAAAATGATGATGTCACTTTTTTCAGGGCAGTTGTAACTTTGTTGTAACTTTGAATGGTCACTAAATGAACTGTTGTAAGACAAACAACCACATATAACCATGATATTGCTTTGTTGTTTGTACGCTGAGAGCTTAGGCATTGAAGACTAATTCCTTGTGTGTTTGGCCAATAAGGAATATTCTACAAGGAGGTAGAGTGAATGAATGAGAACTGAATTGCAGTCAAAATATTTGAACAAGTGAATGGACAAATGAGCCAGTTGGAGGTGGGACCCCAGAAAGGAAAGATGAGAAGTCTAAAATTTAAAAGGCAAAATTTGAAGTGCTGTAGATCTAGTTTTGCAGATATAGAAAGGCATGAAATGGTGTAGCAGGTATTGTTGGTGTAAACTAGTTTTAGGTGTATCTCCTTATCTAGCTTCATCAATTTCTTCGGCTTAGTATTTATTTCTCTTTTTTTCTGCACTTTGCATAAGATTGCCTACTCCATAAGGGAACAGCATAGTGGAAATGTACATATACGTATGTATGTATAGAAAATCTTCCAGAATTCCCCCCCACACCTTTTCCTGCAGGGCCAGTATGTGCCAAGTGGAGATGGTTGTGATCTAGCCTAAGCCATGTCCCTTCTGCTGGGCAGCTGATAACGGTTTTAATATTTATATTTGCTCTCAGCCATCTCCCGGGGTTCAAAGGCTCCACTAAACTAGGAGCAAAGAAAGCAGCATGCAGGCAGAAACAACAACAATCATGAAATAAATAAATAAGGAAGAAGAAAAAAATAATATCTCTCCCAACGGGCAGATGCATTCCAGTTCTTGAGATTTCACATGGGGAAGCTGAGCCACCGAAGGAGCTACCAATTAACGATGGCAAATATCAACAGGCTGATCTGTTTTCCCAGCTGGAAAGGAATTAAATAAGCCCACTCTTTTCTACATATGCTGGGGGCTTCTTTTGATGTTCAACATTATTCTGTCTTCCTGACAAAACCACTCTTTTCAAGGACCCAGAAAATCCACAGCAGCTTATCACGATGGAAGGATTTTGTTTCTACCCCAGTGATAGAACAGGATTCCACAGATACATTCCAGTCAAATGTACTGAAGAAAAATAAAGATATTTTTGTGGCTTTCTGAAAATAGGCCCCTTTTTTAGGCCCAAAAAGCTAGTGCAATCCTTAGCTGCATGAAAAGAGGCATAGAATCAAAATCATGTGAAGTATTGGTACTACTATATAAATCCTTAGTAAAACCACACCTGGAATACTGCATCGAGTTTTGGTCACCACATTACAAAAAAGATGTTGAGACTTTGGAAAAAGTGCAAAGAAAAGCAACAAAAAAGATGTTGAGACTTTGGAAAAAGTGCAAAGAAAAGCAACTAAGATGATTAAAGGCCTGGAGATGAAAACATATGAAGAACGGTTGCAGGATTTGAGAATGGCTACTCTAGACAAAGAAGGATAAGGTGGGACTTGATAGTATATTCCAATATTTGAGGGGCTGCCACAAAGAAGAATGGACCAACTTATTTTCCAATGCACCAGAAGGCAAGACAAGAAGCAATGGGATTCCGGTTTGCGCGTGCGGTGCTTCCAGACGTGCAGGAAGAATCTGCTCCCTGCCGTCGGATCTTTCTTTTTTGGAGGACCCTGAAAAGGGTCGAAAAATGCCCTGGAGGGGTGACTACTGCAAGGAGGACCTCCCTGGGATCGCGGAAGGGCAGTAGCCCTCCACTTGAATCCGGAGCAGCTCCTTTGGCCTGAAGAAGAAGAGACCGGCCATGAAGATGGCTGATCATTAAGCCACACCCTGCCGAAAGCCAAAAGCACTACCTAGCACTAAGAAGCAATCTGGAGGAACTGGGTGAGACTTTACTTTTCTTATTCCCCTAATCACCTTCCTGTGAAACTTTTTCGAAAATTGCCTCCCCCTCCTTTGAGGAGGGGAACAAATTTTAAAGCCTTAAAGCCTTAAAAGAAAATCAAGTAATTCAGCAAAGAAATTAAGCAATTTTATCTCTACTTACTAAAAAGCTCCTATTTTTTGGTGGGGACCTACTACTCTATTTTCTCTTTAAGCGGTGAATTAAGGAAAAAAATATGGACTAATGCTATAAAAGTGTTATATTAATTTGGAAAAAAAATCTTACATCGCATTCCATATGCTATTGATGACATCTTGTGGCGAAACCTGGTACAGCAAGTAAATTTTTTCTCTACTGACTGAATGACAGAGCTCTCCTTGACATCACTTTTAAAGATAAGTGTGGGAACACCTGGCACTGAAAACAACTCTTTTGGAGGTGGATAATCTTTGACTTTTATTACAATAGCCTCCATGGAAGATTTAGCTGCAAACAACAACAAAATTGATGAATACATCCCACCACTTAACTACAAACTAATACCAGACATGATTTTGGTAATGACAGAGCAAATTAAAGCCAAACTGCAAGAAAAATCTGACAATTTAAAACCACCAAATCAAACTATGACCTTAAATGAGGAACTGACAGTCCAAAAGCAAATAGAAGAAGTGGAAACTAACACTAAAATAGGAGACTTCAAAGAACAACAAATGCAACCTACAGAGAACCCTAAAGTCCAAATTTCAATGTCAACTACAAAACTTACAACTCAAAAAGCAATAGCACCCGGAGAAAGCAACATTAAGAGTGAAGACATTAAAGGCCTTTAAATACACTATATTGAGAATTCAGCTAATCAAATGACAACCACAACACCAGCTACTACTTTCTACCTAACCCAGATGGAATTGGAAGAAGAAAAAGATCTGACTGATCTAATGACAACTATATTACATCAATCATCAAAAACTGAAGACTTAAAGCAAAACTTCAGTGGTTACAAAGGGGACATTTTCTTTCCAAAACTGACATTTGGATGCTCTCCCTGGATTCAAATAAGGGGTACAGGAAGAAAGGGAGATACATTTGAGAATTTAAAGATGCCAAAAGGGAAGCCTGATTGGCACAAAAGGAAGGCAAGAGTTAGATTTAAAAAATTGAACTTGTTTCTTCTTTCGGATTCCTAAGGATACAGTTTAAAAATATCTCTTAATGGATTAAGGGGAATCTCTAAAAAATATAACTGATTTTACATTTAGGTTTTAGATCTGTAAGGGAAAACAAAATTAAACTTCTAGAATACAATTCTGAACTATGTTATAGAATGTGGAATGATATAACGAAAGATAGCATTTTAACAATTGATGAATGGCTAAGACGACATACAGAATATATTAACTGTAATGATATAGACAGAAACTCATCTTGTATTTAACTTTTAAAGTAAAGTTGGTTATTAGAATCAATATATTAGATCTCTAAAGGAAAACAGAATTAAGCTTTTAGAAGATAATTTTGAACTATACTATAGAATCTACAATCTTATAACAAAAGATAGTATTTTAATAATTGTTGAACGGTTAAGACAAAAAAATATTTTTCTAATAATTGGTGATCTGTTAAGATGAAAACTAGACTTTACTGATAAAACATAAGAATGTTTTGTAATGAACAATGTAAGTTTTGTAGGCAAGAGAATTATTTTTTATTAAAATAGGGAATTGTGGGTTACCCAAAAATTAAGCTTTCTTTTTTATATTATAAGCTACTCTAGAGTATTTTATTGCAATTAAGTAAAACTTAAAAACAGGATATTGATATGTATTAGTGAAAATATGTTGAAAATTCTGTTAATGGACTAGGTCACAACTAGAAATGCATTAATTTGATTATTTTGACGATGTGATAACTAAGGGAATCAGAGAGGGAATCCTTGTTGATGCAACCTGAACTATTTACAAACAACTGGTTATTTGTTACTTTGACTACCCAACCACCGTATTGTTTCACAAATGCATGTATATGTAAATATTAAACAATTAATAAAACTTGTATATATATATATATATATATATATATATATATATATATATATATATATATATATATATATATATATATATATATATATATATATATATATATATAAAGAAGCAATGGATGGAAACTAATCAAGGAGAGAAGCAACCTGGAATTCAGGAGAAAGGATTATTTTTAAAGGCTACACATAGGTCCAACTGTATTATAGGAACAAAAAAGGCAAAATGATACAAATCTCATAAGATACTCACTCTGAATGTTATTAAGTACAAACTCTGGAATATGCTGTCCTAAAACATAAGTCACATTTTGTATCAGCTTTATACCAGAAGTTCTATGAAGTCGTTCAAAGGGTGCACTAATAACATTTTACTACATAATTACTAAGAGTTCCTAGTAAATGCCTCTAAGCACACTACTATAATCACTCAAATCTTTGACTTCCAAGAAGTGTTTTATTCAGATAATATACTCTTTAGCAAGAGGAGAACAATATTTTGATACAATCTCCAAATTTATTTCAGTACCTTCCTTCCTTCCTGATTAATGCTTTGGGTATAGGGCAGGGGTGTCAAACTCAATTTCATTGAGGGCCGCATCAGCATTGCGGTTGCCCTCAGGGGGCCGGGTGGGTATGGCCAGGGTGGGTGTGGCCTACTGGGTGGGCATGGCTAGAGTGGGTGTGGCCTACTGGATGGGCGTGGCCAGCTCTACATCGTTTGCCTCAAGGGTGCCTATGAGGGCCTGGGCAGGAGTGGGACAGATATGAGGGTCTCTGGCATGAGGAGGGTCTCTGGGCCAGGGCCAAGGCAGTGGGGGCCGTTTCCTCACTGTTTCCAGGATGGCTTCGCAGGCCGCATGAAACCACTTCGTGGGCCGGATCCGGCCCCTGGGCCTTGTGTTTGACATGTCTGGTATAGGTGGATGGTTCCAGTTATTTTCTAGTCATCATTGCGTCTTGACATATATTAAGTAGTCTGGATCCCACTTAATTTTTTTAGAGCTTTCTTTTTGTTTCCCCTTGAGTTTACAGACAAATATCTAGTAATTGGGGTCCCGGGCAAACTTTACTACATTGATACTAATTGCTCTCAATTAGAGACTGCATAGAATTGCATACGTGAACCACAATATATATGTTTAATGTTAACCTTGTAATCTTTTGAAGTAGATTCATTACAGAGTATGGAACAGCCTTTTGAAGTAGCTTCATTATGGAGAGTGACATTCAGAAACACGTTAGAAAGAATCACTTGGCAAACCTTGGCAGCATCACCTGGCTCATGTTTTTGATCTGAACTTTGAAGAATTGTATCGGGGAACATTCTCTTTCATTCTGGAAATGCATTATTTTCAGGCACATCTCATATCTGAATTCATGATTGCTGGGTTCTTAGTGTTCTCTGAGCTTGCTTCCCTTCCAGTATGCATTCCATTACCAGGCTAGACAACATCAGCAATGCACAGAGGAGTAGAGTTTGCTGGCTATGTATTTATATGAGATAGCTTGATTAGGGTATTGTTTCATGATTATTCTTGCTTATCAGTGCCTTTACTAATTGTGTACCATGAAGTCGGCAACCATTTCTAGCAAACATATAGATTTTTCTCCATGATGATCTGTCCGTAACCTGGTCTTTCAGATCTTCCAATGTTGCATTCATCACCGCTGAAAGTGAATCCATCCACCAAGCTGCTGGACATCGTCTTTATTTCCCTAATTTCACATTTCCAAGCATTAGAGCTTTCTCCAGAGAGTTAAGTCTTCATATAATCTGTCCATAGTTGGATAATTTGAGTCTTGTCATTTGTGCCTCACGTGGCAACTCTGGATCCAGATTTGTTTGATGATCCATTTGCTTGTTGTTGTTGTTGTTGTTTTACTGTTCAAGACTGTCAGGAATCTTATGTTACCCAGAGATTAAAAGTATCAGTACTCTTCCTATTCTGCTTCTTTGGAGTCCAGTCTGGTGCTAGTTTCTGTTTATTTGGGTATTGGATAAGATCCCCGTGAAAAGAATCAAGTTCAGCAATTCCACCCGGAGCTACTTAAATTCTTCACTATCGCATCCTCATCTAAACGATTCTGATTCAAAGGAGGAGGAATGAACAATTATAGGAGAGTCTCCAGTTCCTATTTTATGAAGTTTTAGAGTCCTAGAAATAGGTGTAGCATTAGAATGAGAGAAGCTACTATGTATTAAATCAGACCATCAGGCCATCTTGCTCAGCATTGCCAAGCTGACTGGGAGTAATTCTCCAGCATTTCAGAAAGGAGTTTACAAATATCTCACCCCTTGTCAACACTGACTAAAACCAATCGCTAAGGTAGGAGGTGAACCACTGGCACACAGTGCCTCCCACTCCTAACACCCGCAATCAGTCTAAAATATACTGGTTGACAGTACAAAATCTACTGAGAGATCAAGGATCACTAGGAACTAAGGAGAAATTTCCTCACAGTGAGAACAATTAACCAAAGGAATGGGTTGCCTTCAGAAGTTGTGGGTGTTCCATTACTGGACATTTTTAAGAAGAGATTGGACAGCTATTTGTCCAGAAATGGTATGGGGTCTCTTGCTTGTGTAAAGGGTTGGACTAGAAGATCTCCAAGGGCCCTCCCAACTCTGTTATTCTATACTCTATTATTATAACAGAATATCACCCCCATACCAATTCCAATAAAGGTTATCAGCAAGTACAACCAACTCTGCCTTGCTACTATAACCTGGCCTGAAGCCAAACTGAAATGGGTCCAGATAATCTGTTTCCTCCAAGATCCCTTCTAGCTGTCATCCAACCACCTTTTCCACAACCTTCTGTAGAAAGAGAAGATTACAAATGTTCCAGGGCTTACACAAACTTGCTTTCAAACGTCTTATCCATACTATAGTCACTCTTCGCAAAAAGGCATGACATCGTAATCCTTGGCTGTGCTTTTTCTGTGGATTCTGTGGTTTTGCCCTTTGATAGACACAATGCTTATAGCAGCACCCCAGCAATCTTTCCAGATGCAAAACAGATGCTGTGGCTAGAATTACATGTCCTCCAAAGCAAGGCTATTTACTGTAAATGAGGAAATACAGTCTAATGTAATCCCACCATACAAATGATTAACCTTTCTGCACTCAAGAACAATAATTCCGTTGTTTCAGAACTGCTGAGGAAAGTAAAATTATAATTGAGCCTACGATACATATTTGGGGATTTCTGAGGCAAGGCATTATTCCCATTGTTTTTTAAAGAAAAGGGTGGCAAACTCATGTCTTAGTGCCCTTGATTTTTGACAGCTGACCTTTCAGGTCTGGATTTAGTTTAGTGCAGGGGTCTTCAAACTTGGCCCTTTTATGACATGTGGACTTCAACTGGCATGCTGGCTGAGGCATTGTGGGAGTTGAAGTCCACAAGTCATAAAAGGGCCAAGTTTGAAGAGCCCTGATCTACTGGGATATTATACTCCATCTCCTGTAGCTTTTTAATCAGCACACATCCTACCTGAAGAACAACAGTTCTTCATAATTTCCTGTAGCAGTCTACTTTTCAAAATATTCAGAGCAATATTTCTGAGGCTTTGCTTTCCATAAGCTGCCAGATTCTTGGATCAAGAACTTAGTCATCTTTATCTGTTTCTGAGATATTATCTTTGCCTCTGGTACTATATGAATATCAATATTATTTTAGCTCTCTTCTGCTGCATTCTTTATTGTTGGAATTGGTAGGGGGAGGAGGGAGTTAGAAATGGAAAGAGGGATTCTCTAGCCATGTCACCCATTTCTCAGCTGTCACGCTCTGCCAGTTTTTGCTATTAGTGCCCTTTCGTGCATTTAATTGGTCCCTCCTTCCAACAAGACCGACTCCATTTGGGGGAAAATTGGAAATTCAGCTCCAACAGTTTTTTCAGAGTTATTGTAATGTGCTCAACTGGGTTGGGCTGTGGCAAGGAATACAATGTTTGGTATGGAGATTGCAGAGTGTCAATATTTGTGGAGAACAAAACTGTATTTTGCTCAATTAATTCTCAAAAATGCTGATGCTGCTTTCCTTTTGCATCAATGGCCTGGGTATTTCCATTTAGTACAAGCCTTCTGCTGGTTGCTAAATACTTATTAGTCCAAAAAGTTATTTTTAAAATTTTAAGTTTCGTAATAATTATTTGGAATTAATGCATTAGGAAGATTCAAGAACCTGCCACTAATCTAGCTATCTTCAAATTGCATAGAAAGGCATCCATTTCTTGCTTGAAATTAGGATTCTTTAGTCCAGGGGTTTTTAAACTTGGCCCTTTTATGACTTGTGGACTTCAACTCCCAGAATTCCTCAGCCAGGCATGCTGGCTGAGGAATTCTGGGAGTTGAAGTCTACAAGTCAAAAAAGGGCCAAGTTTGAAGACTCCTGCTCTAGTCAATAGGTGAAAAATGCAGGGAGCAGAATTTGCTAAAAATCGGGGGGGGGGGGCTGTATATCCAAACCAGAATCAATGTTTAAGAAAGAAACATGTTGCTCCAGGAATGGGTATATTTTCCTCTGGAGGAAGTATTTAAGCAAAATGTCTGTGGAAATTCTCAGTAATCTAGGTCATAGTTGTCTGAAAGGTGCTTTTTCAGAAGGCAACTGGACTGTTTTTCCTTGAGGAAGGAGAAGAAAATGTTTCACTTCTCATCCAGGAAGCTGAATGACCTGATGAAGCTTCTTGGATGAGAAGTGAAACATTTTCTTCTTCTTCCTCAAGGAAAAAAAAACCAGTCCAGTTGCTTTTTGAAACAGAACCTTTGAGATATTTAAGTAAGAGTTGGGCAACCATCTCTCCTCACAGGAATATTGCAAGAGGGTCTGGCATTGCAGATTGTGCCAGAAATTGGGAGGAAAACTAGATTATCTCTAGGAACATTTGGTTTATACAGTAATTCTGTGAGGAAAATTTTGTACATACGTGGTGGGTATGTAAGTTTTTAAAAGTAGGAATGTGTTCTATTCTGGCACAATAAAGGAACTGATCCGTTTAGAAAGCCCCAGATTAAATCTAATTTGGACTTCAATTCGCATTACCTCATCTGCACGTGGCATGTTGTCTGCTAATGACTGAAATTCTCATCCAATGTTTCTGAAGGCACCAGGATAGTGAAGCTGTCTACATGGGATGTCTTTCCTGAAGATAAATAGCTCTGAAAATAAATACCTGCGTAGAGTTTGAACTCAGTGGAAATCATTTGATAAATGGCTAACATCCTTGAAAGTGGAAAACAACTATGAAATGTACAAAGTCTTAGTTTGACCGATTCAAGACCTTCCTGATGATTTCACTTTGGCAGCTGGCTTGATGGCAATCATTCCTTATAGCAGGGGTGTCAAACTCAATTTCATTGAGGGCCGCATTAGCATTGCGGTTGCCCTCAGGGGGCTGGGTGGGTGTGGTAAGGGTGGGCGTGGCCTAATGGGTGGGCATGGCTAAAGTGCATACGGCCTACTGGATGGGCGTGGCCAGCTCTACATCGTTGGCATCAAGGGTGCCTATGGGGACCTGGGCAGGAGTGGGACAGATCTGAGGGTCTCTGGCAGGAGGAGGGTCTCTGGGCAGGGGCCAAGGTAGTGGGGGCCGTTCCCACACTGTTTCCAGGATGGCTTCGCGGGCCGCATGAAACCACTTTGCGGGCTGGATCTGGCCCCCGGACCTAGTGTTTGACATGTCTGCCTTATAGTTTTGCATCAGTATCTGTCCAAAGGAATAAGGGAAGAAGTTAGCACAAGGGCCAGCAAGATTTTTTATGGTGTGAAAACCCAGTTCGCTTTGGAAGTATCTTTGTCAGGGCAGTGTGCTTACTAGCTAAAGCACTTCAATTAGAGGATACCAGCAAATATAATGTAATCATTATTTTAGCTGTTCTTTTGTTTTCAGTATCTTTTTTTCTTCACTAGCTATCTTGCGTGTCCAGAAGACCTGGAAAAGGACTTGAAAAATAGAAACATCAAACCAGATGCATAGCTTATTATCCTAATTCAGATCCAAAAGGGCATTTTTCTTTAAGTGAGACCATCTCATGACCTGGATAGGCCATATTCTTAATGCAACTTTAATAGCGGATTCTGTAGCTAGACCATTGTATAGGTCCAGGTTCCTTTAAGGCCTGTTCCTGGAATCTAATCATCTAATTATAAGTGTTGCATAAACTCAGGAACTACAGATGATTATGAAGATCCAACTCTAAGTCTAAGTGGGTTTTACAAAGGTAAAGGTAAAGGTTCCCCCGCACCTGCGTGCTAGTCGTTTCCGACTCTAGGGGCCGGTGCTCATCTCCGTTTCAAAGCCAAAGAGCCAGCGCTTGTCCGAGGACGTCTCCGTGGTCATGTGGCCGTCATGACTAGACACTAAAGGTGCACGGAACGCTGTTACCTTCCCACCGTAGTGGTCCCTATTTTTCTACTTGCATTTTTACGTGCTTTCGAACTGCTAGGTTGGCAGAAGCTGGGACAAGTAACAGGCGCTCACTCTGCTATGATTCAACCCGCCAAACTGCCGACCTTCTGATCGACAAGCTCAGCGTCCTAACCCACTGAGCCACCGCGTCCCTTTGGGTTTTACTAGCAACTAACAAATAATGAATTATCTTGGACCATCATAGATTCCGCTATTAAAGTGATTGCCAAAATAATATTCAATGAAAAGAAGTCTTATCATCTTAGAATCAGTGGGCCTTCTGAGTAAATATAATAAACACTGAGATGCCAACATGTCAAGAAAAAATGAATTCTTGCTTTTTTCCTTGCCTCAATTTATGCTGATGGATGGTTTCATATAAACTTAGTAAATGCTAACTTTGGGTTTCAGATGCTGATTATCTATTATTGATAACAGTTGGCATTAGGAAGAAAATTCTTAATGGTACACAATCCGCATGTGACCCTCATGGGGAAAATGCTTTACAACCCTCAGGAATCTTTCACTGCATCTCACTGTAGAGCAGTGAATGATAGAATATTTTGCTACATGACCTTAGTAGATAGACAGATTAATATTTTATATAAATAAATAGGGAGGTGGAATGTTTCAGTCATTGCAGTCTTCAGTCTGGGCCTTGAAGGTTTCAGCATTTTGTGCCCTTAAAATAGACAAATAGCTAGTGCAGTTGATACAACAAGGGTGTCCTATGCCCCCAAAACTAGGATTAGAGATAACACTTGCTATCAACAACTACCTTTGTTGATTTTGTATCAACAGCAGTATCCAAATAGTATTTGAAAACAGCACTTTTATTAAGGAAAAATCAGGACTAGCAGATTTCCAGACTCCTTATTTCTAGGCTGGATTTGTCAGTTGCATTTGTTTGACCCAGAAAGTCAAAGAACCAGACCAAAATAAGTATAACAAAGTTTATTTTCTTAACATAGAGAATTGTATTTCTATTTATTTGTTTTCTAGAGGGAAAACAAAATACAATATATTGCATGTTATGAAATACAAACTAAACAACCAATCAACAATTAGCACATTACTTATGCTAACTTCACACATGGCTTTCTTATCACATTTACTCAGAACATCCTTTCACCTCTCTCCCCATAACTGTATCCCTGATCTTCTGAAGTGACTTTTCTTTTTTAATAATTCGTATTCTGCTAACTTCTAGGATCCAGAGCAGTAATGTGAAGTTGAAGTAACCCCCACTGAAAGGAAAGAAAATGTGATGTTTATTAATTGGGGGAAGTTATATAGTTGTCAAGGCTGAGCCAATGTAGATAGCACTGCAGCAATCCAGCCGGGAAGTGATTAGGACAGGGGTCCTCAAACTTGGCCACTTTAAGACTTGTGGACTTCAACTCCCAGAATTCCACAAGTCTTAAAGTGGCCAAGTTTGAGGATCCCTGGATTAGGACATGAGTGGCCATGTGCAAGGGCACCTTCCCACTCTCCCCCCATAGCTACAGTGGCTCCTGGTTCCTTGAGAAGCAGCAATGAATCCAGGAGGATCCCCAAATTATTCATCAGTTCTTTTTGTGAAGTGCTACCATATCAAGAATCAAAAATAACACATTTGAAAGGCCTGGAAACTAAAACATATGAAGAACAGTGGTAGGATTTGGGTTTGGCTAGTCTAGAGAGAAGAAGGACTAGAGGCAGGGGGCATGATAGCAGTATTTGAGAGACTGCCACAAAGAGGAGAGGGTCAACTTATTTGCCAAAGCACCAGAAGGCAAGACAAGAAACAATGGATGGAGACTTCCAATTTGCCGACACGGACACTGCGGACACTTGGAAGGTGACTCCGTCTTCCACATCCAATTTTCCTTCTCTGGGGGACCCTGGAAAGAGTTGAAAGTCACCCTGTAGGAGGACAAGAAAGGAGGGGACCATCACTTGATCGCGGGAGGGCGACAGCCCTTCCACTCGATCCGGGGCAGCCTCCAAACTGGCGGAGAAAAGACCAGCCGTAGCAATGCGGCTCATCATTAGGCTGCAGACAGCCGAAGTCATATCTACTATCAAACACTTTGAAAGCAACGTGGATGAAACTGAGTGAGATCTGATCTTTTCTTTACCCTAAGTACCTTCTTTTCCTGTAAAGGCTGTTTGAAGTCTCTTCCCCCTGTGAGGAGAGAGGGAAGAGAATTTCTATCCCACCCTCTAAGAGTAGCATCGTCTGACTACCCAAGGGAATCAAAGCATTAAAAAGCACAACTTTCATCTAATTGGATTTATATGTTCCTGAAACTTGGGGATCAAAATTTTTCCTATTTCTATTGGAGACTTTTGTTTTTATCTACAAAAAAGAAATAAAATTGGAGAAAGAATTAGAAAAATTCAAGACTTAAAAAACCCTAAATGGCATCGGTGACATCTTGTGGTGAAGCTTGGTATTGAAATTTGTTATTTCCTAAAAAGAGACTTGGCTCAAAGCCCAGACTTTCCATAAGACCTTCTTGACCTTGGTACCATCTGTGAGACACTTAGCTGTAAGAGAACAGCTGGGCAGCAAAATTGGCCTACTTGAACTGTGAATGTAAACCTTTACTGACTTTTGCTTAACAAATAACTTTTACTAGAAAGACTATTTACAAATAAGTGAAAGAAATGGATGAAGACCAGAAAAAGATTCTTTCTATGTTGAAAGCAATACATGAATCCATTCTTTTAGTTTGTGATAAAATAAGACCTAAAATCAAAGATTAAGATGCCAGCTTAGATGCACAAAGCCATATTTTGACTACAACCAAAGAACAAACAATGCAGAAGATAACAGAAGAAGCGGGACAACCAAATATTGAGACAGAGGACTGAATTGACCAACAAATACAGCTGATGGAAAATCCAGAAAAGGAATTGACAACATTGAAAATGGAAATGACTTTCTATATAAATCAGAAGAAATTTGAGAAAGAAGTAGAACAGATTGAACTGAAGACAAATATATTAGAGCAAACATGGTGAACTGGAATAACAGGGAGACAATTTAATGAATACAAATGGGCTAGTCCTTCCAGAAAACTGGCAATCAAATGGTCTACTTTAATTCAAATAACTTATATAAGGATAGAGGGAGATTTATTTGATGATTTAAAGGCGCTGATATGGAAACCTAGTTGACAAAGGAAGAAAGATAGAATAAGGGGATTTTGGGATTTCAACTGGGATTTTGACTCATTAGAGTGGATTTTATATTGCCAATTAGTGAGTTAAAGGGAGATGTTGAGACAAGGGGAATTTTGGTTATTAGGTTTCAAATATTTGGAAACCAGTTGAAAATAAGGATTTTATTGGTTTAATATTTAAAAATTAGACGTAAAAGGTAAGAGAAAATTAAATATTATGAATATGTTTGATTTATTGATTAACCCAGGCAATATATATAATGGTTTTGATTTATTAAAGGAGATATTGTGTTATTAAGTAGATGATTTAATATGGTGGGAAATAGATAACTCTTAGGAAATAGAACAAGATTATATTTAAATAGATAAAATGTGTATTTTGGATATTATAGTTTGTTACAAAGTGAGATAAGGGAAATTTTGGTTACCCAAAGTCTGAAAATTATAAATATCAAAGGTTAAATTGGAATATTGATAAGAAATTAAATCTGAGTAAAAATCAATAACAGGATATGGATTGTTTATGAAGATTGAATGTAATTAAGATATGTATAAGCTAAAAAATTATTGATAATGTAATAATGATGTTCCTATTGAGTTGATATAATTAGAAATGTACTAACCTGAATATGAGAGAATAATTGTTAAGGGAAAAAGAGAAGAAATATTTGATGTTGTAGCCTGAGATATGCACTAAGATTTTGTTATTGAGCTATTGATTAACCCAGTCACCACGTTGCTTTTTAAATATTCAAATGTAAAATTGGAAAAATTAATAAAATATTATTAAAAAAAGAAACAATGGATGGAAACTAATCAAGAAGCAACCTAGAACTCACGGTTACTGGTGGGACAATACTGGAAGAAGGATAGTTTGCCTACTATAGAAGAATGGGTGTTTAAAGTTTCGAATCTTGCAGAAATACTTATTTGATGCTTATTTCTGCTTATTTGAAGGATCATTCACAAGAAAGATATATTTCAGTTTGGAGGAGATGGATAGATTATATTCAGAATAAATATGGGACTAAAAAGTTCCATTTAGCTTATGAGTAGATTTTAGAGAGATATTGTTATTAATTTTAGTGTTAGTACTTTGCATGTATCTGTGTTAAAGGGGAGTTAAAGCACATTATGAATTTGGTTAATTTTATATTATGGATATTTTTTTTAGTTAGAATATGATTATTATAACTATAACCCTGTATTTAGCTCTGGGAAGGGGGGGAAGGGGGTGGTTTGGGGTGGGTGGGTTTTGGGGATGTATTGTAAAATCTTTTTTTGTAAAACTCTTTAATAAAAAGAAGAAGAAGCACCCTAGAACTAAGGAGAACTTTTGTAACAGCCTTCAGAAGCTGTGGGTGCTCCATCACTGGACGTTTTTAAGAAGAGACTGGACAGCCATTTGTCTGAAATGGTATAGGGTCTCCTGCTTGAGCAGGGGGTTGGACTAGGAGACCTCCAAGGTCCCACCCAGCTTTATTCTGACTGATTGACTAACTGACTGATTGATTGATTCAAAAGCTATTCCATCTTGCTAGAACAGAGTCAGAGATGTTTCCTCCCCATTTGGAGTCTCACAATCTCCAGGCACTGTACTAGCACTGGAATGGCCCCCTTTGGTGAGCCAAGGGTAGAGATGTATAGCAGGGTGCATGACTTTCCCCAGCATAGATATTCACATAGATATTCAAGAGGATCAGTAAAAGGGCCAAGGGCTAAGGCACACCTCATTGCAGGGGCTTAGGGCTGGATCAACTGGAAAGGGCCATGGAGAAAGGAGAAGAACGACTGAAAATCCGTGCTTGCACTTCCATCTCCCAAAGCCCAGAAAAGAAATCAGAAACTTGAGAATTTTCACTAGTCACCCATTGTGCCTGGTGAAATACACAAAAGAAGAAGAGAAAATATATGTATTTGCGTAATCAGGTGAGAAGATTCTGAGAACCCCCTCAGTGTTCTCACAGATTTATCCTGTTCAATCTCTTCCAGGTTATTTTCCCCACCACTATTCTAGCTATTGATTGCATTCAACATTGATTGAAATAAAAATCCCAGCTAACTTTCCACCATTCCGAGAAAGAATGTAATCGGCACAGTAGCTGAACTGACCAAAAAGTCCCTGTAAAACTTGTCTGATGTGTTTATTATAACAAGGTTGGCAAAATAGACAATGGCAATTCCACTCTGACCAGCTGATTCAAGTGAGAAGATTTCATCTTCTGCTGCTTTTTTCTGCTGAAAAAAGAGAGCATTTACTAAATCAGGGGTGTCAAACTCTCAACGTCATGTGACATCTCACGACATACTGTATTGCGACTTTTGCCCCATTGCCGGCAATGGGGTGGACGTGGTTTTGGCATGACGCATCCAGCCCACGGTTCGGCAGTTTGACACCCCTGTACTAAATCAATAAAGGAAATTTGTTTGGGAAATGGGAACTAATAAATATTGGTAAATATTTATTATTGTTAAAATGGACTACCATAATTATTTTTCTACCAACAGAGCAATATTTTGGTAGGAAATGATATCACTTTAGATCAGGGTCTAAATGTGTCTACCTGAGGAATTCTAGGAGTTGAAGTCCACATGTCTTAGTTCAGTGGTGGGATTCAAATATGTGAGCAACAAGTTCTCTGCATGGATGCCATTTCTGGAAGTCCATTCTGGGCCTGGGCAACAAAAAAAGTAGCTACCAGTTCTGCCGAAGTGGTGCGAACTGGCTGAATCCCACCACCGTCTTAGTTGCCAAGATTGAGAAACGCTGCTTTGCATCAACAGCAGAATAAATGCCTTCTAAACTGACTATAAAATCACCGTTGAAAGATATTTCAAGGATGTGCTTCTTTATCAGGCCATTTCCATACCTATACTGTATAATTTCAGTAATAAATATTTAGCAGTATTCTTCAGTAGTATTATCTGCACTTCTACGTTGATTCTTCACTGTGAGGTTCAGCAAGATGGATCATACTGAAACACTGGCTGCTGGCATTGATTACCAACATCAGGCAATTGGCCCTAAGAAGCTGATCTGACTTGTGCTCCAAGTTGGCAGTTCACCCAAATGTACACCCCACCCTCACATGCAACCATCTTGAATATTTAGTCTCTTCCCAAACTGCTATTTCCTCTTTATTTTGTTTTCTACCTCTTTTTTTGTCTGTTGAATTAGACAGATTCTTTAAGGTGTTTAGAGTGACTCACTCATTTATTTATTTATTTTAATTCCATTTATATCCCGCCCTTCTCCGAAGACTCGGGGTGGCTTACAAGCTTAGCAGTAGCCTTCCTTCTATGTATATGCCTGCTTATTAGGGCTTTCATACACCCCCCCAAGCGGCATTATTACAAAGTCAGCTTAATTGCCCCCAACAATCTGGGTCCTCATTTTACCTACCTTGGAAGGATGGAAGGCTGAGTCAACCTTGAGCCTGGTGGGATGCGAACCTGCACTAATTGCAGGCAGCTGGTGTTACTGAAGGAGGCATTAGCCCACTGCTCCACCAAGGCTCCATGCCAACAATGCATCCAAATTCATTGGCTTTAATATATTTACCTTTCTTTTTTTTCCCAGGGACTGAACAGTGTTTTTGAAGTTTACCTGGTGGGAAACAACTCCAATCATTTTATCATCTCTCCGACTTCAATCCAAGGAAAAGCAGACATTCGGATTAGAGTGGCAGTCCCCCTGGATTTCGAGACAATCCCTCGCTACGTATTTTCCGTAAGACTTCTCCAAATGTTGCGTGAACAGTATGGGGAGGTGGCAGAAAGTCAAGGGACTGAATAGGATTAAGCATTGTCCAGCTATGATATGGGATGTTGATATATATCTGATGGCTAATTTGTTTAGAGTAGACTTTGCAACAAAATAGTTTATTATTCTTCATTGTAGGAGATAAAGCAAAGATAGTAGGATGATTAAGGTGATTAGATATTCATAGCCACCAGTACAGATAGTCCTTGACTTACAATCATTCATTTAGTGACTGTTCAAAGTTACAGTGACATTGGAAAAGTGACTTACAACCAGTCTTCACGCTTATGACCATTGCAGCTTCCACAAGGGTCATGTGATCAAAATTCAGGTGTTTGGCAACCAGCACGGATTTACAATGATTGCATCATCCTGGGGTCATGTGATCATCATCAGATTCCCATCCAGGTTCCGCTAAGCAAAGTTAGAAGGCAGATTTGTTTAATGATGATGTCATTTGCTCAACAACTGCAGAATGGTCATAAAATCGGTCACAACTCACTTAAACAACTGCCTTGCTTAACCACAGAAATTCTGGTCCTAATTGTTGTCATAAGTCAAGGACTACCTGTATGGTCACCATTAACATCATCAAGAGTTCAGAACCTTTCAGGATGATGTTCCCAGTCCTTCTTCCCACAAACCTGTAAAACACACTAGTTCAGGGGTCTTCAAACTTGGCCCTTTTAGGACTTGTGGACTTCAACTCCCAGAATTCCTCGTGCCTGGCTGAGGAATTCTGGGAGTTGAAGTCCACAAGTCATAAAAGGGCCAAGTTTGAAGACCCCTGCACTAGCTATTACCCTGTATTGCAGGTGAATGCTGCTTTCAAGAATGTAGAGGCTCAGTTACTACAGTGTAATAACACAAGACCTTTCTTTAAATAAAATGTGCATAGAATTACTTGTCCATGAAGACTACTATAAACATACTTTTGGTGACATTTCTGTCTTCTTTCCTTGAAAACCATTCTACATTGTTTATTTAAAGATTCTCTCACTCTCCAGCCCAACCCTCAGAATCTTACTTTAGAAGTAGCTAACCTGTTTTATTCCTTTCCAATGTTGGAAAGTTACTATGAGTAATTTCCAATTTAGTTGGCACCCAGCATACACCCAGTTAATCTCTACATCCAGGTCAAAGCAAGCGCACACACCATTCAGTTCAGCTGGAAAAAAGTATAGCTTGATGTTTACTTAATAAACATCAGGAAATGTATTATAAACTGGTAAAACAGGGATTAAAGGTAAAAGTAAAGGTTCCCCCGCACACGCATGCTAGTCGTTTCCGACTCTAGGGGCCGGTGCTCATCTCCGTTTCAAAGCCGAAGAGCCAGCGCTTGTCCGAGGATGTCTCCGTGGTCATGTGGCCGGCATGACTAGACGCCAAAGGCGCACGGAACGCTGTTACCTTCCCACCGGAGTGGTCCCTATTTTCCTACTTGCATTTTTACGTGCTTTCGAACTGCTAGGTTGGCAGAGGCTGGGACGAGTAACAGGCGCTCACTCTGCTACGCGGCACTCGGGATTCGACCCGCCAAACTGCCGACCTTCTGATCGACAAGCTCAGCGTCCTAACCCACTGAGCCACCGCGTCCCTAAAAACAGGGATTAATAGCAGGCAAAAACAGAGAGAGACTTAAAGGACAGGCAATAATTTATATTTACTAAAAAGTGCAGCACTTTCAAGAGCCTCTGAAAACAATACTACAGATAATTTGCATGCCGAGTCCCAAAGGGACTTCAGTTATTCCCCGCTTTAACATAGAAGGAGCAGAATTGAGAGATAAGTAAGACAGCAGGTGATCCCTTCCCTATTCTGCACCGTTAAAGGAACAAATTGGTGGATGGGGATGATGCATCCAACATCCAGGTGTACATATTTGTATGAAATTGTTAAAATGCATTTGGTGTGTTTTCATAAATTTTTATAGTCCCCGTGCCATAGGCCAAGCAGCAGTGGAATCAGGTCATATGCCAGAATAGGCAGATGCTTAATGGAGCACAGCTGCAAAAAAAAAGTTTGTGTGTATATTAGCCCTTTTGCTGAATAAATCCCAGAATACTTATCAAGTTTGGCTGGAACACCTTGCAGGTTTTATGTTCATTGGCAGAATGACTTGTATGAGCCCTTCTTTTATAAAATATAAACCTTAACTGTATTGAACTTGAAATAATTTTTCTAGATTCTTGTTTTCATGTAACATGTTAACTGTAGCCATGTAGACGTGGAGGTTAGTTGTGTTATTTTAACAAATCACAAATGGAGTACTGGGGGTCTACAGTGCCTATACACTTTAAAAGATATTGCTTTGATGAGGGGCCTGTGAGCTAATTAGCTTAGCAATAAAAGAGAATGGAATTGCTTTGACACAATACAGATTAATGACCAACTGTCCGATTTGAATCTTAAGACCAAATCTTGAATACAAAAATAAATTACATAAATTACTTGCGGAGGAGAGGTGGGAATAGCCCTTTAATTTTTAAGTGAAAACAAAGAGCTAAGCATGCATTCATATGAGATGTCTCACTTTATGACTGCGTCACTTAGCAATGGCAATTCCAGTCCCAATTGCCATTGTTAACCAAAGATTACTGGTAATAAAAAAAAATACTCCTAGACTTGTTTGTTGGACGTGAGTGTTCCAAGTTTGTTCCCATGTTTGTTGGATATACATTGCCTTGGATATAATACAGTGGTGGGATTCAAATGTGTGAACAACCGGTTCTCTGTGTGGATGCCACTTCTGGAAGTCCATTCTGGGCCTGGGCAACAAAAAAATTAGCTACCGGTTCTGCCCAAGTGGTGCGAACCGGCTGAATCCCACCACTGATATAATATCCTTCAAATGCTTATTTTCATAATAATTACTTGTTGTGATTTATTTACCTGAAACCATTTTTATCCTGCCCTCCAGTCAAACATTTCCTAGAGAACCTAGGACAGACATGTCAAACACAAGGCCCGGGGGCCGGATGCGGCCCGCGAAGTGGTTTCATGTGGCCCGCGAAGCCACCCTGGAAACAGTGAGGGAACGGCCCCCACTGCCTTGGCCCTGGCCCAGAGACCCTCCTTCTGCCAGAGACCCTCAGATCTGTCCCACTCCTGCCCAGGCCCCCATAGGCAGCCTTGATGCCAACGATGTAGAGCTGGCCACGCCCACCCAGTAGGCCATACGCACTCTAGCCACGCCCACCCAGTAGGCCACGCCCACCCTGGCCATACCCACCCGGCCCCTTGAGGGCAACTGCAATGCTGATGAGGCCCTCAATGAAATTGAGTTTGACACCCCTGACCTAGGAAGTGCTCGCAAGCTTAAAAAGCAAAACATTGCACTGACAGAAGAAAGGAAAAAAAAAAAAGGATGGAGAAGAAAGAATTAAAACACTGATCTTGGAGGGCTGTTGTAGAATGACAAACTGGATACAGTTCAAGGAGAATTAGAATTGGATGGGGCCAGTCTCCGGGAATAGCCCCATCTCAACTTATCCCCCCTTAGGTCTGGCTTGATAAATTTGCCACAGTAATCCCTTATATCAAGGGTTGGCAACCTTTAGGTGTAATGGGTTTTTGTGC